>NC_090440.1:1168861649-1169497649 GCF_031143425.1 Pleurodeles waltl
CAGATTGTTTTAAATACCATTTTCTTTTTATTTGCAATGTGAGTGATGTGTGAGAGTCTATTACAGACATTTTGCAGAAAAATGTTGTTTGTTTCATTCAACAAAAATGTATTTTAGATCAAAACTGGACCTCACAGAGGAGAAATGTGACAGAGGGGACAGAGGTTATTTGCAGGAATATTAGTGAGCTGCTGCTGTATCACAATATTAAAAACACACATCACTATCCTTGAATATTATATGTAAACATTTAAGCCTATATTTATACTTTTTTAGTGCCACATTTGCGCCATTTTTTTATGCAAAATCGACGGAAACGTACAAAATACAATTGTATTTTGTAAGTTTGCGTCGATTTTGCATAAAAAATGGCGCAAATGTAATGTATTTTGTACGTTTGCGTCAATTTTGCATCAAAAAATTGCGCAAATGTAGCGCTAAAAAAGTATAAATATGGGCCTTAGAATTTGGATGAATGTGCCACACCATGTCAGTAACCTGGCTAAAAAGAGTATGACAGAGCTGAAATTGGATCATAAATTCAAAATCGTTCCGAGCAAGGGCCCTAAGATATGATTAGCCCGGGGCCTACAAAATCCTTATGCTGTCCGTGGCCTAAATACTTCCTTGTTTTCTTTTTTGACACAAGAATACATCTTGTACTGAAAAAATGAGTGGCATGAACCACAGCTGCCCACATTCTGTTCTTTCATGTTGTTCCTGTGCTCCCATAATTAGATTTTTCAGTTGGCAAAGCTGGAGAAAATTATCGGAAAAAAATCTAAAATATGAGATAGTAACACCTTTGTAACTTCACCAAACCTTATGCAGTCAGTTTATTACTGTTGTGATTTCCGAACATAGACCCTGTGCTTGGGATTTCATTCAGCACAATCTCCAGATCATACTTGATCTTAGCCACATCCCTTTGACCCACAAAGCGCTGCGATGCACAATCCCCCCGCGACCTGGGCAGCGTTCAAGCGAAGGTGAGCCCCGGCCAGAGAGCACTTTGGAATGGAGTAATTGAAACCCTGCTAGAACTTTCATCCTCAGAGCATTTCATGGCTCCCATCCTGACAGTCTGGCAACGTTAATGAAAGCAACTATGGAAGTGTGAGGTAGACAACTAAGAATTCTAACCGAGAGCAAGACGCACATCCACAGACACACACTTCACACACACATAGGCGCATGAACCTGCACGGAACCCTTTATTCACACATTGAGGCACATAAAAGGATGCACATGCAGACACCCAGTGTTGACATGTCAGCCTATCAGAACAAGCATTCTCTGCGTTCATCAAAACATTGGTAATGTCACCTTCCACTCTTCAGCACCTCGGCATATTGCAGCCGAGCAAACACGAGATCAGGAGTCACCTGGGCCTGTCAATCACACTTCTCTGAGTGTGAGCATAGTAGAGGGCAATAATAGCTGTCCTGGATGAGACAATGCATTTATATTTATATGTGCCTCCGTGATAATTATGGGACAGAGACATTGCGAGAACGACTTTGGCATTATCAGAATTAAAAACGCGTTTTCAATTGTCACAAAGCAGATGCACACGGTACATTTTTTTTTTTTTTATAACTTGCAATTAACAGCTAAGTCATTAGGCATAATCTGATGCTATTTACTATTTCCAAAAGTGATGATAATCACAAACCGTGATGCTGTTTATAATTATATCTTACATTGTCAGATTCCAACAAATACGTATAAATGAGGGGTTACCTTTTCAATCCAATGTTTTAAAAAAGTAATTTAACATAACGAGCCATCTCTTTAGCTCTTTCCTAATGTTCCACCGTCAGATTTGATGAGATCTCCAGGGTATCTTCCTTGTCTGACCCCTAAAAGCATTACGATTGTGGTTCGGATGCGGGGAAGAATAATGTGTTGTGGTATAGTAAGGGTCATGGCTAAGAGATGGTGTACGGGTTAGCAAAGTCAAGCAAGGTATGTACTTGCATATAAAATGCGTGCAGGTTACCAACATCTAACACTCCTGAGAGAACACTCTACAAACGCACAGGCATGGAAAAGTGGGAAACTCCTCTAAGTACAAGTAACATAGTACTTGGGATCCTTTTGAGACTAATGCCAAAATGTGGCCTCTTGCTCACTGGGCCACTGGAGCTAAGCTACACTGTGAGAAAGTAGCCTGTTTCTAACATGGTTACCCCCATTTTTGGCCTGTTTGTCAGTGTTTGTCAATGTGTTTTTACTGTCTCACTGGGATCCTGCTAGCAAGGGCCCAAGTGCTCATACTTTGAGATCTATTTGTCGGTGTGTTTTTACTGTCTCACTGGGATCCTGCTGCCAGGACCCCAGTGCTCATAGTTTGTGGCCTATGTGTGTTGTCAGTATGCTTGACTGTGTCACTGGAGTTCTGCTAACTGGAACTCCAGTGCTTATGCTCTCTCTGGATACTAAATTTGTCACTATAGTTTAGAGACTCCATATTCCAATTCTGATTGACACACTGGACTCCCCTTATAAGCCCTTAGTCTTAGCATATGGTACTTGGTACCCAGGGCATTGGGGTTCCAGGAGATCCTTATGGGCTGCAGCATTTCTTTTGCCATCCATAAGGAGCACACACAAACACTCCTTCAGGACTGCCAGTGCAGCCTGATTGAAATAGTGCACACACTATTTCACAGCCATTTTTCACTGCACCAGGTAACTTATAAGTCACCTATATGTCTAACCTTCAGACCCTGAAGGCTAGGTGCAATGTCACTGAGTGTGAGGGCATCCTTACCCTAGCAAAGTTGCCTCCACGTTGTCCAGGACCAATTCCCCCAAACTTTGTGAGACACCATTATAATCATGCACTACATATATCAATACATATATGTAGCTGCACAATGGTAACCCTGAATATGGCCTGTGAGGTGTCTAAGATTATGGAATTCAACCCCCAATCCAAATCTGGTATTGCGGGGCCAATTCCATGCACCCTGGGGGCTCCACCATGGAACCCCAATACTACCAAACCAGCTCTCTGAGGTTTCCACTGCAGCCCCAGCTGCTGCTACCTCGCAGTCAGGTTTCTGCCCTACTGGGGATTGAGCAGCTCAATCCCAGGAAGGTAGAACAATGCATTTCCTTTAGGAGGGGTGTGTTACACCCTCTCCCATTGAAAATAGGTGTTACAGGCATGGGAGGGTGTATCCTCCCAGAGCCTCTGAAAATGTTTTGAAGGGCACAGACGGTGTCCCTCCTTGCATAATCCAGTCTACACCGGTTGAGGGACCCCCAGTCCCTGCTATGGCACAAAACTGGACAAAGGAAAGGGGAATGACCACTGCCCTGTCCATCACCACCCCAGGGGTGGTGCCCAGAGCTCCTCCAGAGTGCCTCTGGCATTAGTCATCTTGGATTCCAAGGTGTGGGGATCCTCTGGAGATCTCTGAGCTCTGAGTGGCCAGTGCCAGCTGGTAACATCAGAGACCCCTCCTGATAAGTGCATACCTGTGTAAGTAGTCTATCCCTCTCTCAGGACTATTTAGGGTCTCTCCTCTGGGTGTTTCCTCAGATTCCGTTTGCAAGACTCCTCCAGGACTCCTTTGCATCCTCTGCTTCAGCTTCTGACCATTGGATCAACCAAAGACTGCTCCAGGAACCGCAACAAAGTATCCAGGAAGACTCCTGTGACCTGCAACTTCAGCTCCTGCCAGCAATTGCTACAGTTTACAAGGTGTGCACGCTCTGAGGACTGCCTGTCTTCACCCTGCACCAGGAGAACTGAAGGAATCTCCCATGGAGTGACGGACTCACTTACCTGCTTCAGCAGGTGCACTCTCTGCAATGGCAACAGGTACTCTGGGGCTCCTCTCCTGTCGACGAGTGTGATCCCTGGAACACAGGTGGTGGACCAAAGTGACTATGACTGTCCAAAGTTTGAGCTGTCCAAATTTGGTGAAGATAAGAGCTTGCCTCCCCGTGCAGCGACAGTACCCCTGTTCATCACATCTTCTGCAGCTCCATGTGCTTCATTGCACTTCTTCCAAAACGTTCTTCATGCACAGCTTGGCCCAGGTCCCCAGCACTCCATTCTGTGAGGCACAGCTCTCTGAGTTGTTCTCAGGAGGCATGGGATCCTCCAGTGTAGAGCTGCGATGACCACACTTTGCAACTTCTTTGTCCCTGTGTAATGGGACTCCGGTGGGTGCTGCCTGGTCTTCTGAGGCCTCTCTGAAGTGCTGAGAGCTCCCTTTGTCTCTTCAGTCCGAGTAGATACCCCAGGTCCCTCCTGGATCCAGGCAGCTCCTCCTTGATGCAAACCGCGTACTTGCGTGAGCCGAGGCTTATTGTCAGAATCCAGTGATACAAAAAGCCTGCATCCAACAACTCGAGGTGGGACATCTCTTGCACCAAGCAGGAACCCACAGCTATCTTCTTTGGTGCATTTCGGTGCTTTTCTTCCAACCGGAAAATCCACTTTTGCTTCTTTCAGGTGGGCGGGGGCTCCTGTTCTTTCTGGACTCTTCTTGGACTTCTGGACTTGGTCTCCTCTCTCCTCAGGTCTTCAGGTCCAGGAATCCATCAGTTGTTGCATGCAGTCTTGCTTGGTTCTTGCATAATTCTTCATCACGACTTGTAGTGTGTTCTGAGGAAACTTGCTGTACTTTTCTCCTGCTTTCCTGGGCTCTGTGGTGGGATACTTTACTTACCTTTGGTGTTTTCTTACACTCCCAGCGCCCCTCTACACATAATCCTTGCCTAGGGGGGAATTTGACATTTGCATTCCACTATTTTAGTATATATGGTTTGTGTTGCCCCTAGGCCCATTGCAATCTATTGTATTTTCTACTGTTTGCACTATTCTATGACTGTTTACTTACCTGATTTTGGTTACTAGTGTCTATATTGTGTATAATACTTACCTTCAGAAGGAGTATTGCCTCTAAGATATTTTTGGCCTTGTGTCACAAAAAATAAGTACCTTTATTTTTGGTAACACTGAGTATTGTCTTTTATTGTGAATGAGTACTGTGTAACTATAGTGGTATTGCAGGAGCTTTGCATGTCTCCTAGTTCAGCCTTGGCTGCTCTGCTACAGCTACCCCTAGACAGCCGAAGATGCTAGAACACTGCCTACATTTCACTAATTAGGGATAACTGGACCTGCGATAAGGTGTAAGTACCTTCGGTACCCAATACAAACCAGGCCAGCCTCCGGCATTGGTGCTGCAGAGGTGGGATAAGTACTTGCAATTGCTTTACCACTTTGTAACTGGTGCTTTTCACAACAAAAGTGTACTTCTATACTTAGAGCTATATACAATTATACCTAGCAGTCATTTTTTCACTTCCAAAATGTTATTTCAAACTTTTTTTAAGTTTTACAAAGTTCTGAAAAGTTTTTCTTTTCTTCTAAGAAAGTTAGGTGAAATAGTTTGCTAACTTCTTACTCTTCTCTCTACCTTTTTTTTATCACTATGTCTTCTATAGAGGCTACCCTCAGGGTTTTCAAGACCACTTATGAAAATCTTAATTTCAAAAGGCAGAGGGGTCTCTGTTTAGAAAGAAGCTTAGGGATTGGGAAGATCCTCACAAGGATTTCCTCTTGCATCTCCTCTTGCAAGATGACCAATGGCATCCTAATGGTCATATACAATCAGAAGGGGAGGTAGAGGGAGATTCTGACCATGCAGATTTAGGAGAGGGTCCTGAAGATCCAGGGGAGGGTGCTTCCACAGATCTTTCTCTCAACAAACCACTTAGTGTAGCTGGTAGTGGGAAGGGGGCACAAACAAGTATGGCATCCTTCACCCCTAGAGGGCAGGTCACTAGGGTTACACAAAGTTAGGGAAAGATCAACCTTTGCTTACTCCCATGTCACTTCTGTGTCGGAAGTGTCCCACACATTGAACCCTGAGGACCAATCCCCAGATAGGGAACTCAGAAAGCTGAGGTTGGAGGAGGCCAGACTGAGGCTACAGCAGCAACAGTTGGCCTTAGATAGGGCATCCCTAGCTACAGAAAGGGAAAGGCAGGGGTTGGGGTTAGTTCCCCACGGTGGTAGCAGCATTGAAAGTTTCAAGACTTACGAGGTTGGGGAGGACAACATTAGCTTCAGAAAATTACACAAAATTGTTCCCCCATACAAGGTGGGGGATGATATTCAAAAGTGGTTTGCTGCACTTGAGAGGGCCTGTAAGGTTCAAAGGGTCCCTCAAAAGCAGTGGGCTGCTATACTTTGGTTGTCCTTCTTTGACAAAGGGAGGGACAGACTCCTCACTGTTTGGAAGGAGGATGCAGACAAAGACAATATTTTAAAGAATGCACTCATTGATGGTTTTGGGCTCACCACAGAGCAATACAGAGTCAAGTTCAGGGAAACCAAGAAAGAATCTTCACAAGATTGGGTTGACTTTGTCGACTGTTCAGTGAAAGCTTTATAGGGTTGGTTACATGGTAGTAAAGTGTCTGATTACCCGGGCCTGTATAATCTGATTTTGAGAGAGCATATATTGAATGGTTGTGTGTCTGATTTGTTACACCAGTATCTTGTGGACTCAGATCTGACCTCTCCCCAAGAATTGGGAAAGAAAGGCAGACAAATGGGTCAGAACAAGGTTGAGCAGAAAAACTAATACAGGGGGTGACAAACAAAAGAAGAAAAGTCTCGGGATAAGCATGGGGATAAAAGTAAACACAAAGATCCTTCTTTGAGGCCTAATCAGGGAGAAACCGCTCTTCAGTTACTTGTGTTCCACTCAGGGAGGTTCTGGCCTGGCATTTCGGGTTAGACTGTTCTTACTGGAGCGAGGCCAACAATGATTTGTATATGACTGTGTCTAATCTGAGGTGGGATGGTGGGCAAAAAATTATGGTTTGGAATGTTACCCTGAGTGATCACCAGTAGTTAGAGTTACTGCAAGCATTCTTCCAATCACCTTTTGTGAGTTTGTAATAAAACTTCACACACCACTAGTTATGCCAGTGTTTAGGGTGAGAGCAGGTAAGCACTATTGTTGGGGTTATGACCGGGATCATGATAAAGGGAATGGTAATGGCTAGGACTAAGGTTAAGGTTGGCATCCAGGTTATCTTTTCCATTACAGTAGGCTTAGAAGAATATGCCAGGCCCTGGTTAGGTTTACAGTATGGGTTAATTTCAGAGTAAACCTTAGGGTTCACTTTAAGATAATGATACATGTGAAGGTTGAGATAGACTTAGAGGCATATTTATAACTGGGGTTGCATCGCTCTTGCACCATGGAACATGGTGTGTGCACAACGCAAGCCCAAAATATGATTTATGAAGCCTTTCAGGGCACCTTGAGTGGCCTTATAAATATGGAGTAAAGCAACGTAGGGCAAATCGCTGTGTTGCCTTAGTCTGGCCCAGGGAGGCATTCCATGGATGATGTGTGGGTACAAAACTATTCTGACGCATTTCCAGATTTACCAAAAGTAGTAGGCCTAGGAATCTGCCAAAATGCTATGCCTTCCCAAGTGAGGCTTAATGAGGAGAAATACACTTATTTTTTCCTCTTTCTGTGTGTGCTCCATTTCTGCAGTACACATAAAAAGAGGAAAGTGCCTCATTGGGTTGTTTTTGTGCAGGAAGGTGTCCCTTCCAGTCAAAAACAATCCTCCTTACAAGGTAGGCACTCTGCACCATGGTGCAAGGGTGTCTGCATTGGCCAAGACGCTGCCGCCTCAGGGACAAAGAAAGGAATGCACCATAGTATTCTAAATATGGCACATTCCTGCTGTTTCCCTGTGACGCAGCACAGCAAGGGGACTTGCTGCGCTGCATCACATTCTTATAAATATGCCCCCAATTTTTAAGGTTAGGGGACAAATAAAGTTAGAGTTAGGGTAGTTGTTGGACAGTCATATTATTTTGATATTCTTCACAATTTTCTGTTAACTTTGTCAATGCAATATTAGATCTGTCTGTCCTTATCAAGAGTTGATCATTATTGTTTCCTAAATATTATATTGATTATTTAATACATTTGTTACTTCCATGGATTGTGATACTATGAGTAGCGAGTTAGGGCCTGATTTAGAGTTTTAAAGTTGGGTTACTCTGTCACAAATGTGACAGATATCCCATCCGCTGTATTATCATCTCCATAGGCTATTATGGGATCGTAATATGGGGGACTGGATATCCGTCACCTTTGTGGCAGAGTAACCCCCTCCACCACACTCTAAATCAGGCCCTTAGTGAGCTGCAGATACACAAACATCCAGTCAAAAGTTCTCACATAAGCGCATGGGCATATGAAAGCACACAACGCATAATATTGCAAAAAAAGATCTACAAACACACTCACTCTCATATACGCAGACTGAGGGACAAATTATAATTAAACATAATAACTTAAGTGAGCAAGCACAGTTTAAAATCAACAAAGCTTTCCTAATGCCGCTTTAAATTCCACTGTGTTATGTGGCGGTGCAGTGTTACAAAGAATACTTCTCTAAAAGCTCCTGTTAATTTCTGCTGCTTGCACTAAGCTATTTATATGTATAGTTTAATTTAATGCAATAACGATAGCACCTTTATTGTATATGTGACTATCTGTAGTATTTAGAAAGCATGTCATCGTGAGGGCAATTGTAAAAAAAGGAGGTCATAGTTATTAAGATTGTTTACGGGGTGGAACATATAAAAAGATTTTTATCCTAAAATGTTGTTGTACTCCAAGACACTGTGTAAAGTTCCCATAGATCCACTATATCACATATTTTGTTTAGGTTAGTTTGTAGATGTTAAGCTTGATTATCTGCACCTTTGCTTTTTTTTTTTAAGTTTGTCAGTTTTGATAAGTGCTAAGTGTGAAGCTCGCAGCGTGCAATTAGAAATCTCTGCAAAGCAAACAAACATTTGCAATGCAATGGGTCGCGTGTTTGCTCGAGTTAAAGCTATTAGCATTGTAAACTTGTAACCAGACTTTTCTTGCCACATAAACTGAAAATGAAAAGTAAAACAGTTTCACATAGGTGAGCCGCTAGCCGCCATGAGCGCAAAGTTGACACACAAAAGGAAACAGAAGTTCGCTTAGAGTTAAATGTATTGGCAAAAGTGCAATTATCCAGGTAACCGGAAAAAGTGAAGTTATACATATAACAGGGTCGATGTCAAACAAAGCGCTAAACTACTGCCCAGCGAGATCGCACTGTGTAGGTAATAAAGAGAAAAAGTAGTCCAGAAACCATAAGGGAAACATGGAGCCTTGTAGTTTTCAGTGGTTGGCCGGTGCGCTCGAGGAGGGCTAAATACCGGAAAAGGCATGACGTATACATGCCTTTCGCTAATGAAATCAAGCAAATTTTAAAAGGCAAGCCGACGAACCAACCAAACTGATGGAAGTGGTTAAAAGCCCACAGAGAGATTACACCAGGGACAGAGTGCTTTGCGCGCTCGACCCTAAAAAACGAGCACTGGTCTGCAGCTGGAGTGATACAGCTGCCACAAAGATTTGTGAGAGCATCACCAGGAAGAGGCCGTGTTACCATGTCCTGAAAATGTGTGTTTTCCTCTTCTCCTATCGCGGAAGTCCCAGGTTGGGAATTCTACCTTCATGGAATTTAAATTAATTAAATGAAGTTTGTAAATGCAGGGTTGCCCAAGGAAATGATGTCCTGGCTCTGATCGGAGGACGTCAATTGAAAACACAGTCACCGATCAAGGCATGTTTAAAAAGACAAATGAGCACAGACAGGCACCTTATCAGGCGGCAGCAACTGTGGTTTCCACTAGAAGCGTTGAGTAAAGAAATCGCTATCATTCAACGGGATGCCATGTAGGACTCATGGATGCAGGAAATATCATGGGGTGAATTTCAAACTTGCCATCGAGCCATGTGGGGCAACTTCGTGCTTTTTTTTGAACACCGAAAAATATCCAAATTCGCCGTGCTAAAAAGTTTAAATAACATAAACTGTGCGGTCTTATTTTGAGTGCAGATAGTTGCAAATCATTCCCATCTCACTGAAGATCCTAGAAAAGGAAAATCTGGTTGGGCGGTTCATCCTAATATAATTTGCCCGTAGTGCGCTTGCCCTGTGGAGAGAGAATGTGTTCTGCCTCGCTCTGGTGGTCACATTTACAGATGAGGCCCGTTTGTTACAACCACATGACGAATACAAAACTGCCTATCGAACTCCTAATTAACCATGGATTAATGTGTTTTCTAACCAACAAAGGAGCTCCAGTTTCCATCACCGCAAGATTCGTTTATGGATTCCTGGGCCACGCATAACTCATACTCAAAATGCTGTCATCACACACAGAGGTGTTAACAGATGTCATGCAAAATATCAAAAGGAAAATTTCCCTCTGAAACTCCTGTCGGCCTACAGTCCAACAACTAGGTCCTTGAAATACTTGACAGTGGAACAGCCCTTCCGGTGCCTGGCCAGTGCCTCATGTCATAGACTCCTGAAACATCCCCATGAAAACATCTAACCAAGAAGTCATCAGAAAACATCTCAAGACTCGACTGCTCCCTTAGCACCCTAGAATCAAAATAAACAAGACACCATATTGATGACCGCTGGATTTCCCGAGACGGTGTGCTCTATTTACATTTCTAAAAAGTGGCACACCAAAACACATCTTAAAATCACACACAGAATTAAAGTACGTCTCTTAATTCTGAGAGGTTCTAAGTGACATCAAATAGATAAGAAGAGCTAAGCTGGAGTTGTCCATAATGTCATTTGGAACCTTGAGGCAGACATTTCCCCCTCAATATTAATTGCACATATGCAATTCTTTTATTGTGTAGACAACCATTGAGCGATCCCCTGAATATTTAATAATGGAGCTGCTGCCCAGGAGGACTAAACACAAAATACCCTTCCTCAATCCACTTCTACCTCCCTCAGGTTCTTGCCTAGTGAGCCTCTTGTTACCACTTTCAGCATCTCCCCACCAAATATATGCATTTAACAAATATAGGCACTACTGCTGCCTCCTCTGTGTCTCAGAAGCACCCTCCCTTCTACAGTCCAATTCAGGGCTGGCTTTTGGGCGGTGCGAGCGGTCTGACCGCATCTGGCGCTGACCTCGGGGGGGGAGGGAGGGCGCTGTGTTTGTCAATAACTTCCCATACTTGTGATTTAAAAGCAGCTGGTGAAAAGTTCCTCATGCGTTTAGCCTTCAAGAAACAATTAAAATGTCAAGATACCTCTTGTGATTAATGTTTCTGCTAGACAGAGAGACGGGAGCGGCAGCTTTGAATCAACATAAAGTAGCATAGAGGGTTAATATGCCTGCTGTAAAAAACAGAACTTTGGGGCATATTTAAGAAACGTGGTGCTGCACACAGTGCTGCGTCACTTTTCTTGCACCCCTTAGAGCCCCCCTAACGCCACCATATGTGCGTCATATTTAAAATACGGTGCACCATGGCGGTAGTTATGGGACTAGCAACAGAATTGTTTTCGTTAGTCCGGCACTTTGCAGGGTTAATGCTAATTTTTAGACTAATCTTGGAAAACACCCAGAGGCCCATTGTAACCAATGGAAGCCACCTTTTAATGCCTATTTTCAGCAGGCGTTAAAAGTACTGGAAGAAAATTACGCAAAGAAATCTGTCAGATTTCTTTGCGTCATTTTTTCAGCCCTCCTAATGGAGGGATGCCCTCTTGCATACATTATGCCAGGCGCAGGCATAATGTAGTGCAAAAAGATTGCAAAGTGGTGCAATGCATGCATTGCGCCTCTTTGTATATATGGCACAGCTCTTTGGCCTTCTAATGCCCCATTAGCTTAAAAAAAATCACTAATGTGGTATTAGAATGGCACTAGGGGTTCATAAATTTACTCCTATGGGGCATATTTGAAAAAAGTGGTGCTGCACACAGTGCTGCACCACTTTTCTTGTGCCCCTGAGCGCTCCCCTAACGCCAACATGTGTGCGCTGTATTTAAAATATGGAGCAACATGGCGATAGGGGACTACTGTCTGAATTTTTAATGCTAGTCCCGCGTTTGCAGGATTAGCGTAAAAAATGTTGATGCTAATCCTGCAAAGCACCCTGAGGCCCATTGTAACCAACAGGTGCCGCCTTTTAATGCCTGCTCTGAGCAGGCGTTAAAAGTGTCAGATTTCTTTGCGCCATTTTTTTGGCCCTCCCTTACAGGGGAATGCCACCTTTCCATACATTATGCCTGGCACAGGCATAATGTAGCACAAAGGGATACAAAGTGGTGCAATGCATGCATTGTGCCACTTTGTAAATATGGCACAGTGTTTTTGGCCTTCTAACGCCACATTAGCGTACAAAAATTACGCTAATGTGGATTTAGAATGGTGCTAGGGACTCTTAAATATGCCCCTATATTTTATGTGGCTAGCTGAGTGGATTAGTAAAGCCAGCCTTTACAAGTGCTTTAACACCCATGAATGTATGTGAAAGGAGAGCAATAGAGAGATGAGGGGCACATTTGCCCGGTGGTAGTGAGTGAAACCGAGGAGGAGGTCATGGGGTGGAGGGGCGCCACAATAAACTGTCCCACAGGGCGCCACCAGTCCTAAAGCTCTGGTCCAATTGCTTAAAAAAAAAACATATAATTCTGCCATCCTTCCACCCACACCTAATAACCTCCATTTCCACTCTGAAAAAATATTTTCTATAAAAATGCCTACCCTCCAACCCGCGACCAAATGAGCTTCCCCTCGTCCTACAGAATTCAATAGGTTTAACAACTCCGATCTGCTGATCTGTCTTTCACATTTCATACTAGAAAAACCTCGTTTCCACTACCTTCCCTTTCTCGTGCTCTTTCAAATCCTCTCGTATTTCGTTAAGCCTTGAATATCCGATTCTTTACGTCATTGTTCCTTGATTTTCCTCTTGGTGGTATCTGGTGCAAAACCTGCAGCACCAGATGCCTTTGTTGGGGACACTGCCTGTCCTTCATAAGCATATATAGCATAGCATAAAATACCATTAAATGTAGAAAAATTGATTAGTTTCTTAATACTTCAAACTGAGAAGGTATTGCTAAAGGGTCCTTGTAAAAATAATTTGTGCAAAGGGGCGTGACTACATGTGCAGTAAAAGCATTGTTATTTATGGCTCTGGTAGAGAGACACTAGCGTGAATAACTGGATTCAAATACAGTAACTCACTTCTATGATGCAGCAACAGTTGTTTAAAAACTGGTACCCACTATAACTGCATACACCAATTCCAGGCTGTCCTGGCGGGGCTCTCTGAGAATCTGACAGAGCAGCCTGGGGAGCATGGAGCAAATCATCTGCAGCAGATGGAAGGGAAGGCTCAGAGAGTGGTGGGGATAAGGGGCAGGAGGCCGTTTGTTATTTATTTATTATTATTTGGGACAGGGAGGAAAGGCTATGTTATGTATGAATTCCATTACTTCTCTGAATAACAGTAGAAAGCATTGGAAGATGATTTTGGGGGTCATACACAACGTAAAATTATAGATGGGTAAAAAGTGAATTATGGGGATGTTTTTGATCTCGGGGTTATAAGTGACATCATAGATAACTCTGTCTTCACTTTCATTGTCTATTTCATGTGAATCAGAACCCCTCAGTGAAAAAAATCCTCATAATTCATCTAGCTCGATAAATAAAACATGGTACCCTGCAACCCCTACATAATAGTCCCTCTCACGTTTCCTTATGAAAGATGACTTGTGACATCTCTAGCCATCGATAATAAAGAAATGATGTAGCTGTATAGCAGTAATAAGTCATAAATGATGAGTTCTGACATTTGATATCACAATGCCTGCTGCCACTGACAGCAATCAAGATGAAAGGGAGGAGCTGGAGCTCCAGTTTAACAAGGAAAATAAAATCTGGCTTTACCTTCTTCTGAACACTTTTTCTGAAAGAACAGTGATCAGCAGATAGGAGACAGTTATGGTAACACGTTTCTTTTTTGACGCTTTACGTAATTATAGATAAAAGAGAACCCCTATGCATGTCTCTACACCTTTTGAGCTAGAGTGTTTTTTAAATCTGATTATATTAAACTGATTCTAAAATATTTTTGCAACAAATATATAACTGATTTTTGATGTTTTTAATTTTGCATTTCGGATTTGTCATGGCAAACCATTTATCTCTCTGTAAACGTATCCTCAGAGTTCCATGATCCAATAAAAGAACTCTGTTTTCAGTTTTGTTTCTCTATATCATCACAGAACTCCCTAATGACGTGGGATATCCTTGCAATGTATGGCAGGTAGTACTTTACCCCATATGTAATTCAAATAGCACTTTCAAAATCTAGTGGTTGGTGTTTATTCTTAAATTACTCAATCTAGCATTATTGATGGCAGAGCTGATCGGTAACAACATTTAGCGGTCGTGAACTGGGTTATGGGACGCACTAACAAGAGTATGGTATCTAATTATTACCAGTAAGTACATCGAACAACAAGAATTTTATATTGAGTTTGAAAGTAAGAAAAACAAAAAATACAACCCTGAAATTATATCAATATTGGACAAAAAAAGTGCAGAAAATATTGTAAACAAGCTACATTTCATACAGCATTTTTAAAAGGCCTTCATTTTTTCTTATTAAACACAAAGGAAGGTTGTAGTGGTGTGAGGCTACGACCAATGTTTGTTTATCCAAATGCTTTTGAAATGCAAATGAAATAAATTTTAATGAAATTTCATTTAATTTATCATTTCCATGATTTTAAGTAATCTTATGGTTATGTATTTGTCATGCCAAAAGTATTTGGACGTAGTATAATAAATGTATTTAATTTCACTAAAATGTGTCCATTATTTTTCCAGTATTTAGTGTCAGAGTTCTCTTTTACATAAAATATGTCTTAATTTAATTTATTTTATTTTATTTTCATTTTTATCGGCAACTGTTAGAGAAATGAGTTGGACAGATGAGCAGGGTCCCTAAAAGTTAAAAAAATGTAATGTTTCTTTAATAACCATTTTTTATTCATCAGTTTTTACCATATATATTGGTGCGTGGTTGATACACAATGATATATCATTATAAGCTGCAGCCCAGTTGCTGGCTCTGGGTATCAAAAGATTTTTGGAAAACCAACAAACACTATATATTCTTGCAATAGGAAAGTTCTGATGTATGTAATGGTAAATTATGTTTATGAATAAGTCATCGGGGGAAAAAATTGCGGACTTCCCGCCACCACATCTACATACAGTATATTAAACAGATGCTCACATCATTTCTCCGGGAAGCCTTAGTTATTCCCTTACTAAAGCTTGTCAAGCAGCCCGAACACGGTGAGTCATACAGGCACCTTTCGTTGATTAATATTGATGCCAGAATACTGCCCATTAGACTTCAGCCACTGCTGACGTAGCTGGTAATGCCAGATTCATCAGGTTTCATGCCTACCCGCCCCACCAGACATAACCTGTGAACCCTTTTCACACTATTCTACCAACCCGGCCCAGATATAGAAGCGGCGGCAGCTCTATTGGATGCCACCACAGCCTTTGATTCCATTGAGTGGCCATTTATGTTCACAATATGACATCGCATGGGGATGCCAAAATTATTTTTAAGATGCATACAACTATGATTTACCATGCCGGTATCCCGGTGCGAATTAATGGAAATACGTCAGAGTTGCTGCACATACACAGGGGCACGCATCAGGGGTGCCCTGTGCCTCCTGTCCCAATACCATTCGTACGCACTCTTGAACCTCTAGCGTGTGTGATAAGCCAGCGACATGCACCTTCAACATCGTTTCCGAACACATCCTATTAGAATATACCTCTATGCGGATGACATGGCGCTATATGGTCACTGTCCCACACTACATTTATCATCGATGACCTGGGAATACTTTCGCTTTGATTGGTACTCCGGCTTAAGTATCAATTGGTCGAGTGTTTTGAATGGTACTCTGGTTTAAGTGTCAATCGGTCAAAGTCGATCATAATCCCCCTGACACCGAGCACAAAGTCACACCCACTGGAATATCCCCTGAAATGGTGCTTGGACCCTCTTCAATACTTGGGGATATGAGTATATATGGATCCAGGGCTAGTTATTCGAGATAATTTTGGGAAAGCAGTGTCATAGTTGAAGACAAATGCTAGATAGTCCAGACTGCCCCTGACACCGGCAGACAGAGTGGCGATCAAAAAAATGATTATGCTTCCCTTATTGCTGTATCTCTTTATTAATATTCTCATACTACTGCCACACAACTTCTTCAAAATGCTTTGATCACACATGCTAACACTAGCATGGGCGGGTAAGCAACCTAGAGTTAGCCGGGGTGTACTGACACTCCCATTTGCACAAGGGGGATTCAATGCACCAGACTTACATTTGTATTACTTATGTGCCTAGGCGCAATTTGCCCATTACGAGTATCACCCGCACACTAAATCTGGGGTTAGAGACAAACGATGCCCACCCTGTACCATTTAATGCTATTTTACATCACAGAAACATGGAGATCTCTAGATTGGATATTACCACTATTCATTGCACCACAAAGGTTTGGAAGGCACTTGGGTCATGAGCAAAAAAAACCTCCATTGTATGTTCATGCAACCTCCTACAGTTTCAGACAGCCATATCGGTCACAGATGAGGCAGGGGCACTTGGGGCACTTGCAACACTTAACAGAGCACGGTTAAATACTGCTGGTGATGTATGCCCACTGGGACCTTTGCTACTTTGGTGGATCTGTCACGCAAACAGAGCCAGACACCACTCTGGGCCTTCAGATATTATTACTTCCGGGTGGCTATGAGAGAGCAGTATCCCTCCTTTCCACAGAACCTCCTACACTTAGTGCACTTCAAACTTTACTCACTAGCCCTATGCGCTGGAGCCTCATCACAAGATTATACAATGCAGCCCAAGATTACAGACCAACAAACATGCCTCACGCATTTGAAAAATGGAATGCCATACTAGACATGCCCCTACAACCTGTGGACTGAGATTTCTTTTGCACATTAAATGGTATGCTCACACCCAAACTGTAACAGTCTATTAGTTTTACCCACCTGTTAGTCTATTTGCTTTGCCCACCTGTTTTATTTATGAGTGGTAAAGCGCCGGCTTCCTGACACTCACCCCCTCGCATGGAAGGATATTTAAGTGGGCAGAAAATGCATCCGCACAGGACCCAGTGGGCTCGCAGCAGGTACACCAAAGGCAAGCCTGTCTGTACCCGTCTGCGCCCATTCATGACCAGATTGTGCAAAGCGACTGCCCCCTTGCCAGTTTTACCTCTGAATGTCTGGGGAGATGTTACACAACAGGTCACCTTTGTGCACTTAACGTGACTAGCAAAGCAGCTGGCTATGTTTTCATATACCCTGATGCAGTCCACAGCATATTGAGCCTGTTTTGCCATCACTGTTGGGAGCGAATAATTCGTTTAGAGACACAGGGGGTTATTCCAACTTTGGAGGAGTGTTAATCCGTCCCAAAAGTGACGGTAAAGTGACGGATATACCACCAGCCGTATTACGAGTTCCGTAGGATATAATGGACTCGTAATACGGCTGGTGGTAAATCCGTCACTTTCCCGTCACTTTTGGGACGGATTAACACCTCCTCCAAAGTTAGAATAACCCCCACAATCTATCGCAATTAAAAAGTCAAGGACTGCAGCCAATCATCAAACTATTTTAATAATACCAAAGACAAAATCCTTTGTGTCCTCATAAATGCCAGATCACTCTTAAGACACAAATCTGAAGAGTTTCTAGATAATCACCACCTTGCCATCGCTTTTGGAACAGAAACCTGGGCTGAACCTGCTTCTGCCCCAGACTTAGTGGATGCAATCCCTGCCAGCTATGAACCCCTTAAACGAGGCGGGGGATTGCCTTAATATATCGGGATCATATGAAGGCCTGTTTTTGCAAGGCTCCCTCGCTCGTATGCAAAGCATTTTCTTTTAAAATAAAACTTTCCAAAACTCAAGTCTTTAAAGGTCTGCTAATTTATCGCCCTCCTGGCCCGAGAAATAATTTTACCCAAACGATGGGCTCTCTATTAGAAGTCAGCCTATGTGTTAAAGATTGTATTGTTTTAGGAGATTTCAACTTTTATCTAGAAACTGCTTCTGATGTAGATGCGGAAGCTCTTGTTGATATCCTGAATTGATTCAGCCTTTCCCAGGTACTATGTGGTCCCACTCATTCCGCCTGTCATATGCTTGATGGAATGTTCACTAATAACTCTTGGCTAAAAGAAATAGGTTCATTGCCGTTGACCTGGTCTGATCACCATGCTATGATTGAGCATGATTAATGTTTGAGGTAACATTCATTTGTAGGAGTCCCCATGTCTGTCCTTCATAAACAGGACACGTGCGTGGAATAAGATTAATACTGAGCTATTTAATTTGATGCTCTTAGGGTTCGTCTTCAATGGACTTAGATCAAGCGACTCTAAATTATTTCAACTGGATTGACTCGGTGGACTCTAGTTTAGCGCCGGTTAAGACTTGTAACTCACAGATGAATTGCAATCAATCCTTTTGCAACTCTCTTGCAATCTTTTTTCAAAACAAGGTTTTTAAGATCTATAGTAAGTTGGATGGAAGCAAAGAAACAATGAGGGAAATGAGGGACGGTCACAAGCAGGAATAACCAGGTTTCGAACAGCCTATCTTTACAGAATATTCTTTACTCTCCACAGACCAGATTATAAAGCAAATTAATTCTGCAAAACCGGGCTCGCCACTTGATCCCTGCCCTCTATCTGTGATCAAATTAGCACCAGAAATTATTGCTTCTAATCTCACCAGTATCTTTAAAACAATGTTTAGAAGATTATATTTTCCAAAAAATCGAAGGTTGCTGTAATACTGCCATTATTTAAAAAAAACTAGTTTAAACCTAGCCGACACCAGTTGCTATTGGCCTATCTCTCGCCTCACCCTGTCCGAGAACATTGTAGAAAACGCTATGAATCAGCAGCTTTCTTGCTTTATACAGAGCAACCGTATTAGATCCCACTCTTTGCGGTTTTCAAAGTGGGCACAGCTCTGAGACTGCACTGATCAAAGCAACAGAGGAGATAGAAGCCGCCCTGGATGGAGCAGAAAGTGCGGCCCTCAAATTACTCGATCTCTCAGCAGCCTTTGATACTGTCAATGATGAGCTGATGATTAACTGGCTCCAGGAAATCGGGATTGAGGGGGCTGCACTTGCTCTTTTGAGATCGTTTCTCACAGAGCAGGAGCATATGGTGGCTCTTAAACAATTTGTGTCTGAACCCTCCCTTTGCCTTGCGGGGTCCCGCAGGGGTCCTCGCTTAGCTCAACTTTGTTTCATGTTTACGTAACAGCTTTGGCTACTCTGATCAGATCCTTTGTTTTTCTTTAATATCTTATGCAGATAACACGCAAATTGTTGTGTCCCTGGCTAACAAAGACAGTAACATTGGAATGATGGTCAATGACTGTATGCCGGCGGTCAGCAAGTGGATGAACTCAAATTGCGAAAAGCTTAACTATGAAAAGACATAAGTCATTCTCTTTGGGAAACAGACTTTCTTTTGGACTCTCCCCTTGATGGCAAGAGGTTCTAGGTACTCTCTCGATACCAGTAAGTAAGGCAAGAAATTTGGAAGTTACCATGGATAACAAGCTTACCTTTGAAGATCAGGTAAATGCAGGTACCTCATTCTCTTGCTATATGTTGAGGATGGTAAAAAAATCTCCCATTCCTGTCTTTTGAGGCTCAAGAAACCATGGTGGCAGCTTTGGTATATAAAACATTAACCTAGATTGTTGTAATGGCCTGTATTTTAAAATGCAGCAGCAAGATCTGAATAAACTTCAAACCTTACAAAATGCTACTACTCGGCTATTGCTAGGGATTCCCAAGTTTACATCTGCTTCTCTAGCTATCCAGGCACTATACTGGCTTCCAGTCAGGCAACAAATTTAGTTTAAGGCACTGTGCAATGCTTATAAAGCATTGCATGATACTAGCCCAGACTATTTGATACAACGTAGCATATTTATACAATGTTTGAGCAAACTTAACTCCATATTTATGTTTTGATGCTAGACACACCTAGCTTCAAAACATTGGCACCATTTTTTGGATGCGTGCACCTACCTTGTGTCAATGAGATGCAAGGCAGGCATCTAAAAGATGCTGCTAACCCCATATCCCCATATTTATCCCCAAATGTATTCCCTGTGCTAAAATGACACACGGGTGGGAGGAGGGGCTCAATAATGGTGCAAAGCTTGCTTTGGACCATTATTTAATGCCTGGATCAGACCAGGCATTGGGGACCTGGGAATCCATTACCATGGCACAGATGCCTGCTCCATGCCCCAGGAACACCCCTACTCACACCAGCGAGACACCAGAGGATGAGGGACCCCATCCCAGATAAGTAGGGTAAGTATAAAAAAAAAATGAAGTACCCTTGGGGTCCCTTACATACCCCCCCCCTGCATGGCACTGGGTGAATGGCCATGCCCAGAGGACCCTGGTACCCCCTTTGTGGCGATTGGGGTGGTGGGCATGACTCCTGTCTTTTCTAAGACAGGAGTCATGTGGTATGGATGGTTATGCGTGGAAATGACATTTTTGAGGCTAAACCCCCTTTCCTCGTATGGCCACCCCCTCCCAGCTAATGTCATTTTTAATGACGCTAGCCCACCCTGAGCACCAGTTTTGTGGGATTTCATAAATTCAGGGCCCGGTTGGTGCTCTAGAATGATGCAAGCCGGTGCTATACTTTTTGCCACAAAACTGCATTTGCGCAGTTTTGCAGCAAAAAGTATAAATATGGGCCAAAATTTCAAGTGGTAATAGCCTGTCAGTAATCTAAGCTCCTCCAGAGCAAAGACACTGGTAATTTCAAGGTTCAAATGTACTAATTGGGGAGGCAGAAGCTTTGTTACATGCACTGCTAAAGCATGGGCCCTCTTACCCCCCGACACACATTAGGTCTATGCCTAATTTGTTTTCCTTCAGAAAGGAATTAAAAACCTGGCTTTTCCATCAGTAGTTCTCTCATGTGTAGCATTCCTTTTAGCAGAGCTAGCGCCAGGACAACTTTGAGTGATGGCGCACTCCTTTGAGCAGCGTCAGGATGGGCCGCAGGACAGGCTGGGAGCCTGTGCCTGCCTGCAGCCTGTGACGGAGGAGCAGAGCGGAGCGGCGTGGCACGGGAAAAAAGGTTCGTT
Source organism: Pleurodeles waltl (assembly GCF_031143425.1). Classification (NCBI taxonomy): domain Eukaryota; kingdom Metazoa; phylum Chordata; class Amphibia; order Caudata; family Salamandridae; genus Pleurodeles; species Pleurodeles waltl. Next base: position 1,168,882,818 of record NC_090440.1, read on the forward strand.
TAATTATTATTTTTTGTGCCCCACCCTCCCGCACCGCGCCACCCCGCCCCTTCTCCCTCCTGCGGTCCGCGACTGGTAATACAGGATACTTCTGCACCCCTCTCAAAAAAATAATCACTGTCTGAATTTAAATTTCATCGAGGGGCAGATTTATGAAAAGTGGCGCTGTGCCACTTTTCTTGTGCCCCTTACCCCCATACCGCCACCATGGAAATGTCACATTTAAAATACAGCGAACCATGACTGTAGTTAGGATGACTAGCGCCATCATTTTTAACGCTAGTCCGGCACTTTGTAGGATTAACGTCAAAAATGATAACGCTAATCTTGCAAAGCACCCAGAGGCCTATTGTAATCAATGGGAGCCTATGTTTAATGCCTACACTTAGCAGGCATTAAAAAATGCAGATAAAAATGGCGCACAAGGGACCCCTTCCCGTTTACGACTGGGTTACCATCCACTTCAAGTGGATGGTAACTGCGATTTCATTTGCGACCGCTTTCGCGGTCGCAAATGAAATTGCATTGCATTGCGAGTCGCAAATAGGAAGGGAACACCCCTTCCTATTTGCGAGTCGGAAATGCATTTTGCGAGTCAGATCCGAAAATTTCAAGTGGTAATAGCCTGTCAGTAATCTAAGCTCCTCCAGAGCAAAGACACTGGTAATTTCAAGGTTCAAATGTACTAATTGGGGAGGCAGAAGCTTTGTTACATGCACTGCTAAAGCATGGGCCCTCTTACCCCCCAACACACATTAGGTCTATGCCTAATTTGTTTTCCTTCAGAAAGGAATTAAAAACCTGGCTTTTCCATCAGTAGTTCTCTCATGTGTAGCATTCCTTTTAGCAGAGCTAGCGCCAGGACAACTTTGAGTGATGGCGCACTTTAAAAACATTTTGGGGCATACTTAAGACCCCCTAGCGCCACCGGAGAGTCACTTTTTTAGTGACTCTCCGGTGGTGCTATGCCCTGCGCCATATTTACAAGGTGGCCTTAAGCCACTTTTTGTGGCTTAACGCCACCTTTTAAATACGGCTGTTTTACACGCAGCCCTTTGAATGGAAGGATGTTCAATGTGTGTGACTGTGGGCGTGCCACAGCAACACCCATTGCATTTTGACGCTGCCTCACATTTATGAGATTTCGTAAACCTGAGGCAGTGCCAGAATCTAACACCACCCCACGGGTGGCGCTAGCATGGCGCAACAAGGAGGTATACTTCAATTCCTCCTTGTTTTTCACTTTTTTATGCATGCTGCATTCTTCAGCACACACAGAAGTGCCAAGTTGCCATTAATGATTGTTTATGTGCAGGAAGGGACACCTTCCCACACATAAACAATCAAACCTCTCAACGCAGATATCCTTGTATGATGGTGCAAGGATGCCTGCATTGGCGCTGGGCAGCCCAGTTTAGTGGCAGCACAGGGGACAACACAGAGTGTGGTGCTGTTAATTTTGGTGCAGCATCGCACGCCTTCGTTTTAATTTATATATGGGGTTTTAACTTTAATTTTAAGTACTTACAGCAAATGTATTATACTGCTGTGAGACTGTTCCGATATGGGCTTTGAGGTGATGTTACCTGTACACGCTGTGTAGCGTCGAGGCGAATTTCATACACCTCACCTGGATGTGCCCTCCCATTCACCAATTCAGTTCAAAGTTGGCGCACGCCCTGATAAACATGGCATTGGAGCTGGTGAACTGCACTCCCCAGACGTGTTTACTAGGCCTGGTCAAAACTTTGCAACCAGTTCATCAGAGGTTTATGGTGGTTGCATTACTGTTGGCAAAGCGTAGAGTGGCCATGAACTGGGGCAAGCGATCTGTACCGAAGCTCAAACAGTGGATTACTGACATGGTGTATTGCAAAGAGCAACTGGAATTCTTTGATGAGGAACTGCCACTGTTCTCGTCCCCAGGTTATATCTGGGGCCCACTTACGGCCTAACTGCTGTCAACGACAGACATAGAATAGCACATTGAAGTGTTGTGGACTGCTTGCCTGGGAAATGGGGCTGAGGGAAGAGGAATTGACATCATTGATGATATACAGTAAAAAGGATATGTGGTGCTACATGTGGCAATTGATGGCATTGTACTTATACTATGTTTTTCTATGATAAAACTAAATAAAAAAAAAAAAATCTCATGTAGAGATATGTATTAGTTATAAGATGCTGACTGATAGATTACATGTTTTATGTACATCTGTATTTATTTGTTCAAGACAACTCCAATGAATTAGAGGGAACTAAATTCATGCCAACTCATATTTTAGCACATTCATTAAAATGAAATCACAAACATATTGCTCTCAAAGCAAACGTGCAAAAATTGTTCTACCCTGCTATAGTTTGATCAATTGACATCAATCAAACATATTTTCCTAGTAGCATTTGAAACACTACTAACAGTTAAGTTTTTCTCTGGGGTTTTGAACTGTATTTCATTTGGGTAAAGTCATACTTTCTATTCCTTACTAAGGGTTGGTACTCATTAAAGCATCTCTCCAATGTTTCTGCCAGTCACACTCTTTGGAAGTACCTAGCATAGCTATATCTCATATGTAAATAATGTAATTTCCCTGTACGGTTTGGCATGCCCAGATTACATTCTGTCCCCAAAATCTTCCTATTTACTCCTGAAGCCCTGCATGAAAATTTGACCTAGATGTAAAACTCCTGGCTGTCGCCTCTCCTATTTTTATTTAATGTCAGTCTCCTTACTCGTCATCTACTGTGTGCCTCCTCTCTCGGAGTGTAGTTTAGTCTAGGGTGCATACATGTGTGCCCTAATCTATATTATTCTACTTCTCAAAATACCCACACATCACTTAGATCACAATCTCTTCTTCTCTGGAATCATATATTTGTAATCAAACAATACCTCATTTTCTCTTGCTCTATTTTTTAATCCCATCATTCACTTGTGTGAACTCACATTGCCCCTTTAATGATCAAATCTATCTAGCTCTATCAGTCAAAACTACCCCAAGGATACTGGAGCAAATGCATGGAATGGTCTCCTTGAGAGCACAAGACAAATCCTAATAACCACGAAATTGATCACTAACCTTGGGTTCCAGAAACACATGCTGCCTGTGTCTTGCCTGTGTCTTGTGAGGGGCAGTAAGCGGTGAATAAATGCAATTACAATACAATGCAATGGTTGTGTTAACCTTTATGACTGAGTTATCATTATCTTCAGTGTTAGGGTTAGATTATCTTTATGGCTAGGGTTAGAACTGCGGATATCATTGGGACTAAGGTGGCTCTTAAAGTTAGTTTTATGGTAATACTGAGGCAGTCAAGTAATGGTGTAGGGTGAAGTCACTGAGGCAATGTAAAGCCGTTTTAAAATAAAGTTAGACAGAACAATTTAATTTAGCAAATGTAGCAGTTCGATGTATTAGTAATTGACATGCCACAGATAAGGCCCAAGCGCAAGGCAAGGAACTATAACTAGTGTTATTGACCAACGACAATGTTAGTCTGGTTGCCGTTGGTTTTTCACCATTATTGCGTATGGTGTTGTCTCCCCATGCTGCCCATTGGTACCTCTCCGTCTGGCCCTCCACCAGTTGCTTCCCTGCTAAGTTCCATAGCTTAAAATTCACAAGCATCCCTATAGTAGCAGTTAGGGAGTGAATTAAGATGGATTCAAACGGCCCACTCTCTTCTTTTTAATGTATGTATGTCAAATGCACAGCGTGTATTTTTAGATAATTTGTAAATTGTTTTATTTGTTTTTGTATGAATGTCAATAATTATTTTAGGGTGCTAGGAGGAATATTATTGGAGAGAAATTGTTGCCAAATACAATACGAACTTGGAGAAAAGACTGGCTACCTTTCGAACTACATATATATTCTTACAAAGGCCATTTGAGAATATTTTACATGATTCATGTATTACATTTCCACCAGGCTGCGCTGCAGCCCACAAAAGGCAAGCACTATCCTTATAATGTGCTTCTCCCACTCTGAAACCGATTTCTCAGCATCTGAAAGAAAAGAGGGAAAAGATTTAAACTTCGAATGTACTGAACAGATTCTTTGAAGTGTGACTATCACCTATGAAGTACACAGGGGCAGCTCCTCCAATAGGGCGGAGGAACGTCGCGCCCCCGCCAGCAGCAGGAGCTGCAAAACTTATATAGAAACAACATAATAAACTCTGTTTATTATGTTGTTTCTGTAAAAGTAGGCGGGCCACTGGCATGACGTAGAGGGAGGGGGAGTGCTGAGCACTCCCTCTCAGTGCGCAAGTATGTTTAGCCAGCCGTCTGGGGCCAGCCAAACAATGTGCGCACAGGGCTCTTGCTGGGCTGGAAAGAGCCTGCACAGGTTCCTAGTGTGCTTGGGCGCACCCTGGCTGGGCGTTCCCAGCCAATCCTGACACTCCTTTGAGCAGCGTCAGGATGGGCCGCAGGACAGGCTGGGAGCCTGTGCCTGCCTGCAGCCTGTGACGGAGGAGCAGAGCGGAGCGGCGTGGCACGTGAAAAAAGGTACGTTTAATTATTATTTTTTGTGCCCCACCCTCCCGCACCGCGCCACCCCGCCCCTTCTCCCTCCTGCGGGCCGCGACTGGTAATACAGGATACTTCTGCACCCCTCTCAAAAAAATAATCACTGTCTGAATTTAAATTTCATCGAGGGGCAGATTTATGAAAAGTGGCGCTGTGCCACTTTTCTTGTGCCCCTTACCCCCATACCGCCACCATGGAAATGTCACATTTAAAATACAGCGAACCATGACTGTAGTTAGGATGACTAGCGCCATCATTTTTAACGCTAGTCCGGCACTTTGTAGGATTAACGTCAAAAATGATAACGCTAATCTTGCAAAGCACCCAGAGGCCTATTGTAATCAATGGGAGCCTATGTTTAATGCCTACACTTAGCAGGCATTAAAAAATGCAGATAAAAATGGCGCACAAGGGACCCCTTCCCGTTTACGACTGGGTTACCATCCACTTCAAGTGGATGGTAACTGCGATTTCATTTGCGACCGCTTTCGCGGTCGCAAATGAAATTGCATAGCATTGCGAGTCGCAAATAGGAAGGGAACACCCCTTCCTATTTGCGAGTCGGAAATGCATTTTGCGAGTCAGATCCGAAAATTTCAAGTGGTAATAGCCTGTCAGTAATCTAAGCTCCTCCAGAGCAAAGACACTGGTAATTTCAAGGTTCAAATGTACTAATTGGGGAGGCAGAAGCTTTGTTACATGCACTGCTAAAGCATGGGCCCTCTTACCCCCCAACACACATTAGGTCTATGCCTAATTTGTTTTCCTTCAGAAAGGAATTAAAAACCTGGCTTTTCCATCAGTAGTTCTCTCATGTGTAGCATTCCTTTTAGCAGAGCTAGCGCCAGGACAACTTTGAGTGATGGCGCACTTTAAAAACATTTTGGGGCATACTTAAGACCCCCTAGCGCCACCGGAGAATCACTTTTTTAGTGACTCTCCGGTGGTGCTATGCCCTGCGCCGTATTTACAAGTTGGCCTTAAGCCACTTTTTGTGGCTTAACGCCACCTTGTAAATATGGCTGTTTTACACGCAGCCCTTTGAATGGAAGGATGTTCAATGTGTGTGACTGTGGGCATGCCACAGCAACACCCATTGCATTTTGACGCTGCCTCACATTTATGAGATTTCGTAAACCTGAGGCAGTGCCAGAATCTAACACCACCCCAGGGGTGGCGCTAGCATGGCGCAACAAGGAGGTATACTTCAATTCCTCCTTGTTTTTCACTTTTTTATGCATGCTGCATTCTTCAGCACACACAGAAGTGCCAGGTTGCCATTAATGATTGTTTATGTGCAGGAAGGGACACCTTCCCACACATAAACAATCAAACCTCTCAATGCAGATATCCTTGTATGATGGTGCAAGGATGCCTGCATTGGCGCTGGGCAGCCCAGTTTAGTGGCAGCACAGGGGACAACACAGAGTGTGGTGCTGTTAATTTTGGTGCAGCATCGCACGCCTTCGTTTTCATTTATATATGGGGTTTTAACTTTAATTTTAAGTACTCACAGCAAATGTATTATACTGCTGTGAGACTGTTCCGATATGGGCTTTGAGGTGATGCAACCTGTACAAGGTGTGTAGCGTCGAGGCGAATTTCATACACCTCACCTGGATGTGCCCTCCCATTCACCAATTCAGTTCAAAGTTGGCGCACGCCCTGATAAACATGGCATTGGAGCTGGTGAACTGCACTCCCCAGACGTGTTTACTAGGCCTGGTCAAAACTTTGCGACCAGCTTATCAAAGGTTTATGGTGGTTGCATTACTGTTGGCAAAGCGTAGAGTGGCCATGAACTGGGGCAAGCGATCTGTACCGAAGCTCAAACAGTGGATTACTGACATGGTGTATTGCAAAGAGCAACTGGAATTCTTTGATGAGGAACTGCCACTGTTCTCGTCCCCAGGTTATATCTGGGGCCCATTTATGGCCTAACTGCTGTCAACGACAGACATAGAATAGCACATTGAGATGTTGTGGACTGCTTGCCTGGGAAATGGGGCTGAGGGAAGAGGAATTGACATCATTGATGTTATACAGTAAAAAGGATATGTGGTGCTACATGTGGCAATTGATGGCATTGTACTTATACTATGTTTTTTATGATAAAACTAAATAAAAACAAGAAAAGCTCATGTAGAGATATGTATTAGTTATAAGATGCTGACTGATAGATTACATGTTTTATGTACATCTGTATTTATTTGTTCAAGTCAACTCCAATGAATTTGAGGGAACTAAATTCATGCCAACTCATATTTTAGCACATTCATTAAAATGAAAACACAAACATATTACTCTCAAAGCAAACGTGCAAACATTGTTCTACCCTGCTATAGTTTGATCAATTGACATCAATCAAACATATTTTCCTAGTAGCATTTGAAACACTGCTAACAGTTAAGTTTTTCTCTGTGGTTTTGAACTGTATTTCATTTGGGTAAAGTCATACTTTCTATTCCTTACTAAGGGTTGGTTCTCATTAAAGCATCTCTCCAATGTTTCTGTCAGCCACACTCTTTGGAAGTACCTAGCATAGCTATATCTCATATGTAAATAATGTAATTTCTCTGTACGGTTTGGCATGCCCAGATTACATTCTGTCCCCAAAATCTTCCTATTTACTCCTGAAGCCCTGCATGAAAATTTGACCTAGATGTAAAACTCCTGGCTGTCGCCTCTCCTATTTTTATTTAATGTCAGTCTCCTTACTCGTCATCTTCTGTGTGCCTCCTCTCTCGGAGTGTAGTTTAGTCTAGGGTGCATACATGTTTGCCCTAATCTATATTATTCTACTTCTCAAAATACCCACACATCACTTAGATCACAATCTCTTCTTCTCTGGAATCATATATTTGTAATCAAACAATACCTCATCTTCTCTAGCTCTATTTTTTAATCCCATCATTCACTTGTGTGAACTCACATTGCCCCTTTAATGATCAAAATCTATCTAGCTCTATCAGTCAAAACTACCCCAAGGATACTGGAGCAAATGCATGGAATGGTCTCCTTCAGAGCACAAGACAAATCCTAATAACCACGAAATTGATCACTAACCTTGGGTTCCAGAAACACATGCTGCCTGTGTGAAGAGCAGCAATGTCTTGTGAGGGGCAGTAAGCAGTAAATAAATGCAATTACAATACAATGCAATGGTTGTGTTAACCTTTATGACTGAGTTATCATTATCTTCAGTGTTAGGGTTAGATTATCTTTAAGGCTAGGGTTAGAACTGCGGATATCATTGGGACTAAGGTGGCTCTTAAGGTTAATTTTATGGTAATACTGAGGCAGTCAAGTAAGGGTGTAGGGTGAAGTCACTGAGGCAATGCAAAGCCGTTTTAAAATAAAGTTAAATAGACAGAACAATTTAATTTAGCAAATGTAGCAGTTTGATGTATTAGTAATTGACATGCCACAGATAAGGCCCAAGCGCAAGGCAAGGAACTATAACTAGTGTTATTGACCAACGACAATGTTAGTCTGGTTGCCGTTGGTTTTTCACCATTATTGCGTATGGTGTTGTCTCCCCATGCTGCCCATTGGTACCTCTCCGTCTGGCCCTCCAGCAGTTGCTTCCCTGCTAAGTTCCATAGCTTAAAATTCACAAGCATCCCTATAGTAGCAGTTAGGGAGTGAATTAAGATGGATTGTGGACTGTATCACACTCTCCTGCACTGTACTCTAGGGCACTCCACTCGACAACACTCCACTCTACAACACTATACTCCACTCTACTCCAAGCTGTGCTACTCCACTGTACAACATTCTGCTCCACTCTGTGCCTCTCTATGACACTCTACTCAGTGACACTCCACTCAACAAAGCTCCGCTGTATGAGACTCTGCACTCCACGTTATAACACTCAATGCCCTTCCACTCGACAACACTGTACTCCACTCCATGGCACTGCACTCTACAACACTCCACTGCACTCTCTGCTAGTCTATAACACTCTATGCAATGCTACTATACTCTGCTCTACTCTACTCAACTAACTTTGCACAATTCCATGCCAATTTACTACACTCTACTGTATGAAACACTACTCTACCGTAGTCCACTCTATGTCACTCCATTGGACAACATTGTATGACACTCCACTCCACAAACTGCACTGCATCACACTCTCCTCCACTGTACTCTATGACACCCCACTCGATAACACTCCTTTTTATGACCCAGCACTCTACTCCATCCTATAATACTCCACTGCACAAATCTCTACTCCACTCTATGCCACTCTACTCAATGACACTCCCCTCAACAACACTCCACTGTACAACACTTCACTCTATGACACTCAACTCTCTGACACTCCACTTCACTGTATGCCACTCCACTGTATTATACAACATGGCACGCCACTCCACTCTACACTCTATGCCAATCCACTCTATACCACTCCACTCTACTGGACTATGCAACACTCTATGACCCTCCACACTATGACACTGTACTCAACTCTATGGCACTGCACTCCACAGCACTCTATGCAACTCTGTGATACTCTGTTACACTCTGTGCAACTCTATGATACTTTACTCCACTCTACGGCACTCTACGCAACTACCCCTACTTCATTCCACGCTACACACTACTTTATGATACTATTGTACTACATTCTACTTCACTGCTCCACTCCATGCCACTACACTCTAAGCCACTGTATGCCATTCCAGTCTAGGACATTCTATGCCACTCCACTGTACCATACTTCACCACACTCTATGACACTCTACTGTACAACACTCTACTCCACTGTATGTGACTCCACTTTTCTCCACTGTCCCACACTCTATAACACTCCACTCTATGACACACCACTGTACAAACTACACTCTATGACAGTACACTCTAGGACACTCTCCCCCACTCTACTCTACCACACTCCACTCAACAACACTCCACTCTGCAACACTCTGGTGCACTCCACTGTACTCTATGCCACTCCACTCTATCCCACAATATGACACTCCGCACTATTGCACTCCACTCTACGATACTCTACTCTAATACTCTTTCCTCCACTGTACTCTATGACATTCCACTCTATGACACTCCACTCGATAACACTCCTTTTTATGACCCAGCACTCTACTCCATCCTATAATACTCCACTGCACAAATCTCTACTCCACTCTATGCCACTCTACTCAATGACACTCCCCTCAACAACACTCCACTGTACAACACTTCACTCTATGACACTCAACTCTATGACACTCCACTTCACTGTATGCCACTCCACTGTATTATACAACATGTCACCCCACTCCTCTCTACACTCTATGCCAATCCACTCTATACCACTCCATTCTACTGGACTATACAACACTCTATGACCCTCCACACTATGACACTGTACTCAACTCTATGGCACTGCACTCCACAACACTCTATGCAACTCTGTGATATTCTGTTACACTCTGTGCAACTCTATGACACTTTATTCCACTCTACGGCACTCTACGCAACTACCCCTACTTCATTCCACGCTACACACTACTTTATGATACTATTGTACTACATTCTACTTCACTGCTCCACTCCATGCCACTACACTCTAAGCCACTGTATGCCATTCCAGTCTAGGACATTCTATGCCACTCCACTGTACCATACTTCACCACACTCTATGACACTCTACTGTACAACACTCTACTCCACTGTATGTGACTCCACTTTTCTCCACTGTCCCACACTCTATAACACTCCACTCTATGACACACCACTGTACAAACTACACTCTATGACAGTACACTCTAGGACACTCTCCCCCACTCTACTCTACCACACTCCACTCAACAACACTCCACTCTGCAACACTCTGGTGCACTCCACTGTACTCTATGCCACTCCACTCTATCCCACAATATGACACTCCGCACTATTGCACTCCACTCTACGATACTCTACTCTAATACTCTTTCCTCCACTGTACTCTATGACATTCCACTCTATGACACTCCACTCGATAACACTCCTTTTTATGACCCAGCACTCTACTCCATCCTATAATACTCCACTGCACAAATCTCTACTCCACTCTATGCCACTCTACTCAATGACACTCCCCTCAACAACACTCCACTGTACAACACTTCACTCTATGACACTCAACTCTATGACACTCCACTTCACTGTATGCCACTCCACTGTATTATACAACATGTCACCCCACTCCTCTCTACACTCTATGCCAATCCACTCTATACCACTCCATTCTACTGGACTATACAACACTCTATGACCCTCCACACTATGACACTGTACTCAACTCTATGGCACTGCACTCCACAACACTCTATGCAACTCTGTGATATTCTGTTACACTCTGTGCAACTCTATGACACTTTATTCCACTCTGCGGCACTCTACACAACTATCCCTACCACATTCAACGCTACAAACGACTTTATGATACTATTGTACTACACTCTACTTCAATGCTCCACTACATGCCACTACACTCTTAGCCACTGTATGCCATTCCAGTCTAGGACATTCTATGCCACTCCACTGTACCATACTTTACCACACTCTATGACACTCTACTGTACAACACTCGACTCCACTGTATGTGACTCCACTTTTCTCCACTGTACCACACTCTATAACACTCCACTCTATGACACACAACTGTACAAACTGCACTCTATGACAGTACACTCTAGGACGCTCTCCCCCACTCTACTCTACCACACTCCACTCAACAACACTCCACTCTGCAACACTCTGGTGCACTCCACTGTACTCTATGCCACTCCACTCTATCCCACAATATGACACTCCGCACTATTGCACTCCACTCTACGATATTCTACTGTAATACTCTCTCCTCCACTGTACTCTATGGCATTCCACTCTATGACACTCTACTCTGACACTCCAATCTACTGTATGCCATTATACTGTACTGCACAACACACCACTCCACTCTACGTCATACCACTATAGAGCACTCTACTCCACTCTATGCCCCTCCACTCTATGCCATTCTACTCCACTGTACTCCACACCATAACACTCCACCTTACGATACACTACTCTAGGAAACTCTACTGTACGAGACAATGATGTATGCCACTCTCCTCCACTCTATGACACTCCAATCGACAACACTTGACTGTACAACACTACACTCTATTCTATGTCACTATACAACACTGTACTCATTGACACTCCACTCAATGACACTCCTTGTGATGACACTCCACTTAACAACACTACGCTCTACTATATGAAACATGTTCTTTTTGAAACAATTGAAATTCAAAGGAAAAGCAAAAGTTAAGGCTAAGATATCGTAAAGAAGACTTTATTTTTTCTTCTATACAAAACCATGTTAAACCACACAAACATTAGAAACTCTACAGTTATAGTTATAACTTACACTTATAATTTCTGCCCTGGTTGAAACATACTATAACTCGTGCACTTCCATACACAGTGTTGTCAACTGCCTATCTACAATACATTAACTATATTCAGCCTGGTTCTACGCACAGTATTCTTATAAACAATGCCATTTGAGATATTATCAGTTTTATTATGAATGCTATCATTTAACATGCTATAATTGATATAATATGAAAGGATATAAGCTGTGAATGGGGAAGGCACATGGTATAGTTCTTGTAGTGTGGCTAGAGAGTTGGCAATTATATGTACGAATCACATTGTGATCACATTACTGTCTTTAATAAAGTGGTAATAGTTAGGGAACAACAATGAACCATTCTACTTACCCATATTTTGGGCCCTAACCCAGAACATGACCAAAGTATGATGAAAAATAAACAGCTGCCTTTTATATTGTGTAAAGACTGCCATTAGTCAATCATATACTGCTTTGTCATTGGCATGTACTGTGTTATACCGCAAAGTTAACATAGTATATTACAGCCCAATATATACCTAAGTATTTTGAGACTTAAACCTTCACTACTTAAACTATTTACACCTACTCCCAAAAATTATCATTTACACTCAATAATCTATATTTCTGTCATATTACATCTACATCCGTTCCCCCACATTTACACTACATCTGTTTAAACTACCACACTCCACTCTATGCCTCTCCACTCTTTGACACTCTAATCTATGCCACTCCACTGTATGCTATTCCACTCTGTGCCACTCCACTGTATGTCCCTCCACCATAAGCCACCCCACTCTACACTGATCCACTGTTTGCCATTCCACTCTACACTATGACAATCTACTCTGCTCTACTCTACGCCACTCTCTATACGCTGTTACACTCTATGCCGCTCCATTCTATGACACTCCATTACATGCCACTCCACTGTATGCCCCTCCACTTTAAGCCATGCCACTCTATGCTATTTCACTGAACGCAACACCACTCTGCACCACTCCACTCTACACAAATCCACTCCACTGTACACCACTACATGCAAAGCTATTTCATTCCTCAACACTCCACTCTACACCACTCCACTCTATGCAATCACACTGTACACCACTTAATTCTACCCACCACAACTCTACATCGCTCCACTCTACCCCACTCTATCCCACTCCACTCTACAACACTCCACTCTACAGCACTTCACTTTACACTATTTACTCCACTACACTGTTCCCCACTCCACTCTACGCCACTACACAAAAAGCCAATCCGTTCCATATTGAGTGCTCTATACAACAATGTACTCATGTCAATGCAACTACACTCTACGTCACTCCACTCTACATCACTCAACTGTACCCCACTCCATACCACTTTACTGCTATCCCACTCTATACCACTCCACTCTATGCCTCTCCACTGTACTATTTTCCACTCTATGCCACACAACTCTACGCCATGCCACTATTCACCAATTCACTGTATTCTAGTCCACTGTATACCACTCTACTGTATGCCACTCCACTCTATGCCACCCCACTCTACTCCACTCTACTGACTGCTATTTCACTCTACGCCACTGCGCTCAACACACTCCACTCTACACCACTTCACTGTATGCTATTCCACAGTAGGCAACTCCACAATATGCCACTCCAGTCTATGCTTTTCCACTGCATCCCACTCCACTCTACACCACTCCACTCTACGCAATTCCATTCTTTGCCGCTTCACATTAACCCACTCCACTCTATATCACTACACTCTGCACTACTCCACTGTACACTATTTCACTCGACGCCACTCCAATCTATGCCACTCCACTGCATACCACTCCATTCTATGCTACTTCACTCTACACTATTTCACTGGACATCACTCTATTATATGCTATTCCACTGTATACCACTTCTTGCCACTTTCCTGTATGCCACGCCACTGTACACTACTCCACTCTATGCTTCTCCACACTATTCGACTGTACTCCACTCCACTCTATGCCACTCCACTCCATGCTACTCCATTCCACTCTACTCTATTCCAGTGTACGCCACTCCACTCTACACCATTCTACTGTATGCCACTAAACTCTACACCACACCATTGTACCCAACTCCACTCAATGCCACTCCACTCTACTCACTCTACACCTTTGTACTGTGCCCCACTGTACACAACTACACTGTCTGCCACTCCACTCTATGGTATTCCACTCTTCGCAACTCCACTCTACCCCACTCCACACTACACCACTCCACTGTACACTATTCTTCTGTACACCACTCCGCTATATGCCACTCCATGCCACGCTACTCTACGCCATTCCACTCTACCCTACTCCATTCTATGCAACTCCACTGTATGCTATTTCACTGTACACCACTCTACTGTACACTATTCCACTGTGTACCACTCCACGTCACTCCATTGTGTGCCACTCCACTGTATGCTATTCTACTGTTTTGTACTCCAGGATATTCAACTGTACGTCACTCCATACTATGCCACTCCACTCCATGCTACTCCACTTTACACTACTCGACTCTGTGCTATTCATGTGTATACCACTCCACTCTGAGCCACTCCGCTGCTCGCTACTACATTCTACACCAAACCACTCTACCCAACTTCAATCAACACCACTCCACTGTACTCTGCTCAACAACATTGTACTCCACCCAATGACAGTCTACGCCCCTCCACTCAACAACAGTCCATGCCTCTCCAGTCTTCCACACTATTATCCACTCTATAGCACACGACAGTACAATAATGTACTCCTGTCAATGCGAGTCAACAGTCTACTTTACACTATGTCACTGTATAACACTCTACTGTATGACACTCTACTCAACTATACAACACCCTATGCAACTCCCTCTACATCGCTCTATCCACTTTAGTATACTCTATACAATGAGAATCTACTCTGAACTACTCCAGTACTGCACTGTATGCCACACTACTGTACACTATGCTATTCCACTCAATTCTATGGCAGTCAATGACCATACACTCTTCAATACTGTATGACACTATACTCTATGTCATGCCTCTCCACTGTTCAACACTATAATCCACTCTGTTGCCCTTCAATCTACTCCATTCAATTACTTTTTCAGACACTCTACAACATGCCAGACCTCTCCACTGTATGTCACACCACTACACTCTACAACACTTTACTCCACTCTACAACACTTTCATTGTGCAGTACAGGATGCCACTCCAATTTATGACACTTTATTTGACTCTATGACACGCCTCTCTAGTCTACTGCACAACACATCACTCTACTCTGTAACACTTTACTCCACTGTAAGCTGCACGACTTGACTCTACTCCACTCTACAACACTACACTCTATGACAGCACACTACTCTCCTCCACTCTACTGTATGACATTTCACTTAACAACACTCCACTTGACAACACTGGACTCTGCGACTGGAAATACATTTTTATAATAAACAAAACAATTACATGAAAAATACAATGTTAAACCTTAGGGACATTTAGGAAAATGCATTCATTCTCTCTATACAAACCAAATTTAAACCATCCCAACACTATAAATGATAAAGTTACTGTTATTTTAATTATTATAACTCACACAACTCCATACACAGTGTATTTAATTCAGCAGCCACACTACATTAAGAATAACTTACCATCCTACTATACACTGAGGTCCATATTAATGCTTTTTTAGAGCCGCATTTGCGCCACTTTTTGATGCAAAAACTGCGCAAACTTACAAAATACCGTTTGCGCCTCTTTTGCATCAAATAATGACGCAAATGCGGCACTAAAAAGGTATAAATATGGGCCTGAGTTCTCACAAATGATGTGATTTGTGATATCATGTGTTGTTGTAAACGCTATGATTTTACATGGTGTAAGACACTGTAAGTTATATCATTTGAAAGGGTATGAGCAGTGTACGGAGAAGGTGCAAGTTATAGATAATGCAGTGTGACCACCAAGTTAAATACACTGTGTATGGAGGTACATGAATTATAATAATTTGAAGGTGTGGTGTAAATTACGCACTTAAGAAAAAAGTATAACTTTAGAATTTCTAATTTTGTGTAGTTTAAGGTTGATTTGCATAGAAAAAATAAATGCACTTATCGTAATTTAAAGTTGGCATGTAAATAATTCATTTAAGGTATAACTACAACTTTATAATTTGTAATGTTTGTGTAGTTTAAGTTTGGTTTGTATGAAAAGAATAAGTACATTTTTTCTAACTATAACTAAGGTTTAACCTTTACATTTTCTTGATAGATAGATAGATAGATAGATAGATAGATAGATAGATAGATAGATAGATAGATAGATAGATAGATAGACAGAGAGTGGCATCAAAAAACCTTTGATAGTTTTTGCAAGATATGCATCTCATTATTTGTTCAATAAAAGACCTAGATTCAATGTGGTTTCTTGAGCTAATCATATGTGTATAATGACAACTCCGAACCTCTCTACAGAGCTTAATCGTTGCCCACTATTCAAAGAGAAATCTCTTAATGAAAGCTAAACAAAACCTAAACCTTCTAACAGCAATCAGGGCCTGTAAAATACAGGAGCAACTTCAAAGAACCCTGGCCATAGACATGGCCCTTTGTATAATCAGAAGTCTATTCATAAAAACACAAGCAAAACCTGAACATTCTGAATGCAGTAAGCGCCCATTGTTAGCTAAATGCTGGTGACTTCAACTTCAAACATTTCTGACTTTCACATACACAATGTGCTTTTCAACAGAGAAAAGTCTGCTTTATTCTAAAATCCAATATTCTTAATTTCATAATTAAATATGTGTTTTCTCAATGAACAATCAAACATTACAGCATCATTTTGAACTTACTGTTTTCAAGAAACATTTCTCTGTTAGGAAAAAGAGTTCTGTTTTCATGGTAATTTGATCAAAATGAACATGCAATATCAAAAATAACGGATCGGTAAGTGTGTACAGACACATGCGCACAGAAAAACACATTTAAAGCTAGATCCCCTACATCACATGTATCTGAAATACCTTCATGGACATTCTCTAAATCTCTGAAATTCTCAATAACATTTAACATTATCTGTCACGAGAATTACTCTGAGGTAAGTTCATATAATTTTGACCGGAAGTTCTGCCCTTCAGTTCCTCTCACAAAGAACACTACCTGTTCATTTCTTTTTCAGGTCTCTGAAATCGCCTGGTTCCAGGTGTCTTCGCCATCACAGAAGACTCCAACTCTTACTTCCATGGCACTGCCCATCCCCTTTCTGGAGTCTCCTATATCAAATCCTCACCTCAGTCTTTGGAATACCCATTTCTCCCTCACCATCCAACAACTTGACACCATCGAGTTTTTGATATTAGATATAGTCCTTGTACAAATCTGTTGTCTAGTCCCACTTTTTTGCATCACTGTTCGGTGCTACCTGTCTCTAAAATTTCAGTCTCAAGAGTTCCTTGAAGGGCCTTAGCAATCAACATCTCAAATGTGCCTGCTTCATTAAAGTATTTTCTCGAGCAGCACATTTAGGCCCATATTTATACTTTTTTAGCGCCGCATTTGTGCCGCTTTTTGACGCAAAAACGGTGCAAACTTACAAAATACAATTGTATTTTGCAAGTTTGCTCTGCTTTTGCGCCAAAAAATGATGCAAATGCGGTGCTAAAAAAGTATAAATACGGGCCTCTGTATGTAAATATATGTTGTGTGTATCTCATGAATATTTGCATGGAGCTGAAACTGCTGGACCTATATTGGTCACCTCTGGACTAAGGTTCCTTATAAAAGAAAACATCTTCTTTAAGAGTATGACGTTCGGTCTACTGATGACTGCTACTAGGCTAAACAATTCTAGGTGGCTAAGTAGGGCACCACTGACAGGGCAAGCCATTGTCACTGCAAGTGGCCAATGCCACTTCACTGCCATTGACAGTCTGGATAGTGTCCCTTCATCCAGGGCTTTGAAAAGCCTTCCTTGTGCCCATCTTCAGTGTCCGTATAAAGCTACAGCAACTGAGGGTAGAAGAGTAATGGTAGCATGCAGTATTTGACCCTGTCTCTTCCTCTGAGCCTCCTAACCAGCACTGTTCTACACTGGTACTTTCTCACTCCGCCCACAACAATGCAGAATTCCCTGCTTCCACCCTCCCCAGGACCATTTACTGTTCCTTAAGAAAAGGCGCAGCTGGATATCCACGCCTCCCTGCACCAGGATTTCCAGTCCATCCAATGTCTTTTTCATCTGCGCCTAAGCAACTCGGGCTGAGTCAGGACGTTTTGCCCAGATTATCCACAGACAAATGGTCCCATCTATGCAAGGCGGGGAGAAAGCCTTGCCATTCTAATTTTCTGAAATTGCCTGGTTATTCATACAAAAACATTAAGGGCGCTGCTGCACTCCATGGGGCTGCACGGCTCAGCATTGTCCGTGTTATGCTGTAAACATGGGGGTACATTTTTCAAGTAGTTGTGTTTCCCTTGCATAAACCAAATGGGCACAAGAGCCATGAGTCTAATAAGTTAGGTTTATCAAGCCACGCAACGCTGCCTTGAGTGGCCCTGCATGGCTTGATAAATTTAGAGTAATGCAATGCAGCGCAAATCATTCTGTAGCCTTTCTTTGCACTAGGGAGGTGTTCAGTTGGTGCAGCATAGGTGTTCCCACGCATCCACCCATGGACTTCGGCACATTGCCAGGTTTCCCATTACTGGTGGACCAGGGAATGCAACAAAATGCTATGCCTCCTCAAATGAGGCATAACGAGGAACAATATCTTTATTTCTCTTCAGTTTGTTCCACTTTTTATGTGTGCTGCATCAGATGATTGTTTTTGTGCAGGAAGGGGCCCCTTCCTGCACACAAACAAACCTGTCTGCAACTCAGGCACCTTTGCACCGTGCCTGCATTGGTGCTATACAGCTAAAAGTGCACTAGTGCAAGGAAAGGACACGAATATACCATACTATGTTAAATACGCACTTCTTTCAGAAAGCAGGTAGTGAATTATCCACTGGAGAGCCCAGGAAACAGAGTGGAAAAACTAAGGCCCAGATTTATGAAAGGTGCAGCACCACTTTTCTTGCACCCCCCTAATGCCACCATGTGTGCACCATATTTAAAATACAGCACGCCATGGCGGTAGACAGGGGGACTAGCGTCATAATTTGTGAAACTAGTCCGCCACTTTGCAGGACTGGCGTCAAAAATGTTGACGCTAATCCTGCAAATCACCCAGGGGCCCATTGAACACAATGGGAGCCTCTTTTTATTGCCTGCACTTACCAGGCATTAAAAAATGCAGATAAAAATGGCACAAAGGAATCGCATAGATAGATTTTTAAAGCCCTTTCTAGCACAAAATCTTTTTTGCAGTTCATGAAGATACAGAAACACCTAAATCACCAAAAAATTGTGTCAGAGCGCAAGAGAAATGAGTTAATCGATACGCTCCCAGTGTTAGAAATTGTACCAAAACCTTGTATAACTTTGTATGAAAAAACAAGTGCAATTTGTAATACCATTATATTTATTGCAGAATCATTAAAACGAGTTACTATAAAATACATACCTTTAATTGCAGAAATATTTTTCAAAATGTTCACTAAATTGCACTTGTGGGATAATTTATATTTCTACATGTGTGTTTAAGGACTCTGAAGATGACCAAGTAAATAGAGCCTTACCTAACTTCATGCGATATTCAGCTGTAGGTCTTTGTATCCTGGGGAGCTTTTTATAAATAGTATAAATAGTACTCTATAAATATTCTCGTATGAGTGCTCATGAGCATTTACTACTAAGGCCTATTAAGTTAGCATGTTTTAACAAATCGACACACCTAACACAGAATGATGATGGGCTGAACTAGATTCGAAGATCTGTCTTCAGGGAAACCGGATTTGTAGGTTTTTCCTTCACATGTTGAACTATCTTCCTGATGAGTGACAATAAAACAGTGCTTAATTTGAGCAGTGGTTTCCGGTGCAGGGCACAGTCACTTAATTCTTAGAACGGGCACTTGTACCAGTCTACCACATGGTGGTGCTGTCTGCCAAATTTGTGTAAGAGAACAACAGATGTTTATTAATTTAATATGCTTTAACAGACACTGATACCTGCCACCCAAGCCATTCTTTTAGCTTGGGGGCCTGGAGTAGTAAGAATTGTCACACTAGTGGGAGTGTGATAGTTCGTAGTGGTGATGGCACTGTCATTGGCCCCACCAGCAGGGGCAAAGGGTGGTGCAAGCTGCCTTCCTCCTGAGGAAGAGCCTGCCACTATTGTTTTACAAATTAAATACTGAATAAAAACAACAGTTTAAGAGATCTGCAATAGAGTACGCTAGGCACTGATAGAATTAAAAATTTTAGAATTTTTGATTCCTCTTCAATTCACAATGTTTTCAGATATTAAATGGGGGGGGGGAATTTTAACCGCTTAAGGCAACAAAACGTATTTAGGTGAATCACAAACCTACTTAACGTTGAAGGGAAACACTGCTGGGCATTGGGATAGGGGTTACTAATAGTTAAAAATGAGGTTTAGGAAAAAGGAAAAAACATGCAGAGTGGGGACAAACGTAAGTTTCGTAAGTGTCTCGGCCAGATATATGCTTCTATAAGCGTTCAGGTTGGTAAAATATTTGGGAAATTATATTAGCCAAAGTAGCACAGTGCAATACCTGTCCTCATGCATGCGACAACCTGAGCAGAGTGAGAACACAATATCACAATAGCAAGCGGCTGAAACTGAGCAGCATCCACTGATTTTTCAAGACAGGGAGTATTAAGTGGGAACATTCCGGGATTTTTTATGAGTCTTTGGTGTCCCCTCGCCTTTAATATTGAATATTGTAAGAACCTGAACATTGCCACAGAAATGTTTCCTGCTTCAGAATCCAGAAAGAAATCATGCAAAATTTAGAGTGGGTTTATGCAGAATGGCAGGCGACTTAAATCATTATGGTGGCACACAGTAGTGGATGCTTTTCAGTGCCATCGCACGAGGCCATAAGGAGGCCCCAGATTACCACAAATAGCCTAAAATGGCAGTGTTGCTAGGGGAGTGAGAGCAGACAGGTAGAAACATTACATTTTGCCTAGGGCCTAAAAAGTCATTGCAAACTTGTTGCTTGTTCGAGATAAACCTCATTTGTAACGTCCTTACCTGTAGCTAGAGAGAGTTTTGTAATCGACTACATGCTTTGCTTAGCTTTTCCTTTCAAATAATGCACATTTTTCCTGGGAAATTTATGTTAATTTATACCTTGATATAAAATGAATGGAAAAGTCCTGATTCTGCATCTAAAAGCCGAGTCTCAGAGAAAGCTTGGCCCTCGTTTTTTTCGTAATTTTTCAAGAAATAGATGAAGCTGCATCAAAATGCCATCAGAACTTAACACACTCCAAGTAATCGGTTGAGTGTGTGCAATTTTCGTCATTTTGGTTCTTGCCACAATTATTTTGGAGTGAGGCTAATTAAATGTTAAAGTGCTTGAACATCAGAAAACGTTTGTCATACATTACAGCACCATGAATTTGCACACTGACCGACACATATGGGTGGGGATTTCTCTTTTCTGACAGCAGATCTCTGCAGGCCTTGCACCGCGGAGGGATGTAGGGGGAGCCCTTCAGGTAGGGGCCCATTCAGCGCAAGCCAATGAATATCTGGGAGATATGGGAGACTTTGGGGCCCCCGTCACATTCTGCACGGGAGTGCTTCATTTTGTGTTACACCACTGTCCAGTAGGTGGATAACGAATCAGTTTGAAGCTACAATTAAAAACTCGTTGTACAGACAATATTGTCTGCACATTCCGAGTAAACAAGTGCTGTGAGAAAAAGAGGCATGACGCAATGGCGTAGCAAAGCCCCAGTGGTGACGGGACAGTTGTCTGTTCCCTGCTTTTCAGTTGCACATTTTGTCGCCTGCTTCTGGCTCAATGGATATTCCACTTCCCCACATACACAGCCCGTGCCTCTCTGTGGTTTGGATGGGTGCGCCTCTTTTGGTGGAGTGATGTTGCGGGTCCTGGTTACTGGTGCCCTTAGGTACAGCCTGCTTGGCTTGTTGTGATGGCCCTCCCTATGTCGGTGTGCCGGTACATGCTTCTTTGGCTGCAGTTTTGTGGTGCCTTCTGCTTCTTTTGTGTGGAAGTAGTTTCCTGGGTGTAGTGGTGGCCTCTTCTGGCACCAGTGCAGGTCCTCTTGTGAGTGTTCCATTCTTTGTGGCTGCACTGCAGGGGATGCTCTTTTTCCCTGCTAGGCTCCACTTTATGGGTTACCATGCCCTTCTGGTTCCTGTTGGGTCCTGGTTCTGTAGATAGGGCAGGTTGCTGCTCTGCTTCCCCTCCCTTGCATTCTGCAGTTGTTGTGCCCTTCTTTGAGGGGGGTAGTGTTGCTTCTCCAGACTCTGTTTTTTTCTCCCCAGCTCGGCTTGGCTGCCTTTGCTCTGGTATGCTGTGCTCTCTCTGCTGCCGTTGTTGTGCTGTTAGTCTCTGGTTTTCAGGGCTGGTACTACTGAGACATTGGCTTTGTCTGCTCGTCTTTCTTGGCCCTTTGATGCGCTATTTGGTATTGGTCTTCTTCATGCCTTCTGTGGTCTTTTTGGTGGCTGCGGTGTGCTCTGCTCTGTTGGCTGCTATGATGCAGTGGGCAAGGTTATTTACAGCCATTTCGTTGGATGGCTTTGTTTTTCACTGGTGCCCTGGCTGCGGCTGGGTATTGCTTTTTTGGCTCGATGGACGGCAGCCCTGTGGGTTGCTGCCTTGCTGTCTCTTCTGTTTGTGGGTCAGACATTCTTTGGTGGGTGATTCTCTGCCCTGGTCTCCAGGGCTTTTCCTGTGTGTTTACATGCCTTGCCCTTAGGGAGTGTGTCTGATTGTTGGGTCCTGGTCATTGTGCCCCAGGGCTATGCTGTGAGCTTCGTTCCTGTTCCACCTTCTGCTGGCATGCTAATGCCTCTGGTTCAAGCAGCCATGGGGGGTCTGGTTGGCCCTTCGGTTGGCATTCAGGGAATTGTTGGCATTTGGAGTCTTCTGCGGGATGCTTGATCCTGGTCTCATGGTTGGTGCTTCTTCCCTCACGTTTCTGTAGGTGTCAGGGATGCTTTTGCCAGCCGGGTTGTCACTTGGGTCTGTTCCTGGGGGTGTTCCGTTGATGTTTCAGTAGCTCATCAGGGTAGTATGTGCTACACACATACCACATGCTTTTATGTCTGTCTGGGTGTTTTTTGCATCTGTTGGTCTCTGGACTCTTTGCTCCTGCCTATCACTGTTTCCTTTCCCGCTGGATCTCTTGTTGCGATGGGGCGGTATGCCTTTCTGGTTTTGGGTTCTTCCCTTTGGCCTCGACTTGTCACGCTTCTTCGTTCCTGTCCCTGACTGCGGTGTTCTTTGTGGAGGGTTCTCGTCCTCTCTGGAGTGGTTTTTGGTACTGGGTTTCATGACTTTGATTGTTTTTCTGGTGCCTTGAGAGGGGATTTCTATTGCACTTTCTGCCTTCTGGGGTTTCTTCCATTGATGGCAGAGGGGGGCTCCCATTCTTCTGATCCTTTCCAGCTGGAAGCTCCAGTCCGCGGGGTTCTGTTGTGTCGCTGTTGGGGCTGGTGTTGTGTCTGTGCTTTCTCTATGGCCTCCAATGGTGGTGTTCTTGGATGCCACTTTCTCTCCATTGGTGGCTTGTCTGGGGTCCATGCTAGTCCTGGAGTTCTGGGTTCCTTGGGCCACTCAGAGGTCTTTGGCCAGGGAGGTGTTTGTGTCTGTTCACCTGGCTCTGGTTTGTTAATGGGCAGGCCTGAGAGGTTTGGTGGTGCTGGTTTGTATGGACAGTCTGCTGCCGCGTTCTTTTGGCCTTTGGTGCGTTGGGGCAAGTTCCAACTCTCTGGACTTTATTGCACCTGTCCTCTGGGATCGGTTCTTTCTCTGTTTGCTGTTTACCTTCAGAGGGTGGGGCTTGTCCGGGCAGTTCTTTTTGGATGGCACCCTTCCGCTCTCTTGTAGATGTCCCCTTGCACCCAGGACTGTTCATTCTGCTTGGTCGGTGGCGGGGTGTTCTAGTGTTGGGCTTGCTTGCTTCTACTGTGTTTTCCTCTGAGCCTCTGTTTGTTCGGGGGCTGTTTTCCTCCAGCTTGGGTACCCATTGGTTGTCTTGTCCTTGGCCTTGGGGTTGGTTTTGCCCTTCCCACCTTCCCTTTTGTTCTGGGCATTTCTGGTGCAGGGCAGTATATGGGGTTCAGTACTTTTGTTTTGCCCCATGGTGGCCCAAGGTGTCATTCTTTCCGATTCTGGCAGGCTGGGTAGCAGTCTGGTATGGGCTCTTCCAATCGTTTATCTCCTCTCTCCTTTTAGGCTCTTCCTCTGATTGGTTTGAGTGCTTGCCTTTGTTTCCTGTTTTGGTGTGCCCTTTCTCTGCAGTTAGTGTTGGTGGCCTTAATTGGTCATCTGTTTTGTAGCCTTTTGTGCAGTTTGCTTGGTTGCTTTTGGCTTTTCGTCCTTGGTTTCTTTTGGCCCCTATTGTGGCTGCCTTGCAGGGGGCCTCTGTGATTCGGATTTGTTGGGCTGTGCCTTAGGCTTTCCCTTCTATTTTAACTTGTGCCTTTTCGGGTTGCTGAGTGGAACCGTCTAGATTTTGTGTTGGATTTTGCTGTATGGGCCACCTCTCTGTTTCCGTTTTTTTTTCTGACTCAGTTGTCTGTTACTTTTTTGCTGGCTATGTCTCATTGGTTACGAAGATAGACGAGGGAAGGAAGGGAGATAATGTGCCCATTACTTACCGAAAATGCCATTACTCCTATTCTTACTCCCTGGCCTTCCTTATGGATCCCTCTCACCCTCCCAGTACGGACCAACTGAGGAGGTTGGCTAGTTTACATTCAGAATAAGGAGAGGGGTGGAGGTTGGCTAGTTTACATTCAGAATAAGGAGAGGGGTGGAGGGAGTTTTTATTTGGAGGAGGGAAGGGTCTCTTGGAGGCAAGGGGTCTCACTGGTTACGAAGGAAGGCGAGGGAGTAGGGCTAAGAGTAACGTCATTATCTAAAAGTAATGGACACATTGCTAAGCATCAAGAAACATAAACATTAGCGGCAGGCACAAGAAATATTTTAGACATTTTCAGTATTAATATCACTACAGTATGTTGTATGGTAGCTTTGAGTTGGGCCTTAAGCACTGCAGCCTGTCATCAACTCCGGGGCCTGTAGTTTGAGGGACCAATTAGGTGCAATGCAGTACTATGTACCAGACTTGGGCAGGGATCATCAACACTTATGTACGGAAATTACCAACACTGAAACTGAGAAGAGACATGACTTACACATAAATCGCAGAGTGAAGACAGATTCACACAAGCCACTAAAAATATCAGAAATGTAATGCTATAAGCTTATATTTAATATTTGGATTACATTTCCAGTTTCCATAAATGCTTTGATAATTATCTCACTAACACAGAAGTATTTTCCGCTGAAAGAAATGTAATGGCCCTACATCTCCATGTGTAAATGTTTCTCAAATGTGCATTTGCGAATTTTTTTATCTGTAGGGAAACATTGTTCCTGGTGGAGAGACCCATTTCCGCAACACCCACATCTATTTTGAGGTGTTATCTCTGCATTACGTCTCGTCAATGCATTTTGTGGTGAGTTAACTCTCGATACTGACATTGGTGACATCTGAGGTGAGGTAGTAAAAGTTCTGGCAAGACCAACTCAGCCCTCCATCTACGGTTGTGCAAAGTTGCAAAGATGCTTTTACAACATCTGAGTGTTAAATCTGACTTCACAGCACAGCTGTCTGAAATAAATCTATCTGTCTGTCTCTGTCTATCTATCTTTTTGGCTCTACCCACAGGCAAATCACTGCCTCGCCTCATGCTATTGGCTATTTGATGTATCGTTTCATCGTCCGTTACATTTGAATGCACAAGGAACTATTTTACATCTGACAAGCACACTTAATCATCACACAGCTGATCCTCTTCAAATCGTAATCTCTGATAGGAATTATATACACAAAATAATCCTTTGAGAAAGCTGGAATGCCAGACTTTAATGTGATAAACAACATTTGTGCATCCAATGCATGCAAACAGCATTTGTGAGGGCTTGTATTTACATGCAACAGTCCTTTGAAGCTAGATCTAATGACTTAGAAAGTGCGTACTTTAAAAAATTGTGAATCGATCTACTGGGGAAGGTTTCAGTTGTCTTTGAGGGCTGCCAGCCACCTCACCACTGCTCACCTTTTATGCTTGCTAGTGAGTAACTAACTGGCTGCATTCTCTAGCCCAGAAGTGGAACTAGGAGAATATATTCCCGCAGCTTGAAGGCGTCTGAGCATGGGCATTTGCCTGCAGAAACATATGTCAACTTTGCCATGGAATGTGAAGGAAAAAATTATCTGCTTCGCAGTCAACCCATTTGCATACTACCAACCGTCTGGCGTTGGCAAATTGAGTGTTAATATAAATAGTAGCGCCTGGTATCTACGGCAGTGCTATATAAAACTCGTTATTTTTTAACTCTGCCTGTGACAGGAATAAATCTATGAGCGTATCTATAGTGGGATACAACGATATGATCGCGCACAGGGTGAATCATGATGCACAGAACATTTTAAAGATGTACCTTTGAGTCAAGGAGACCCTACAGGAACACGGAAACCACACCACAACGCACATTAATCACACTACCACAGATTTAGTGGAAGGCCATAAGTATCAACACACCTACGACACTTCCTACATTCGGATGCACCACAACAAGCAGGTTGTGTTCCAGATAACGAGATAACTAAAGTTCAAGAGGCCACGAAATGGCTAAAGTTGCTTATGCAAAAACCATTAACATATCGTTTGTTGTAATGTGCGCTTGAGTGGGGCGGGTGGGGTGAGCTGGTTTGCCTTAGGCAAACGCTGGGAAGATTGTTTCCAGTTCATTGTTGTTTGTTAAAAGATTGGTATAATAATGGCTGATCACTTAAAAGGTACCGGCATAAACTCAGGTGTTTCACCGTAGTTTACAATGCGAGACTGCTCGAGCAAGGAATTACCATAATACTTTCTCTTCCTCCAATAAATAGGAGATAAAGAAAGGAATCGAACCAAT
Source organism: Pleurodeles waltl (assembly GCF_031143425.1). Classification (NCBI taxonomy): domain Eukaryota; kingdom Metazoa; phylum Chordata; class Amphibia; order Caudata; family Salamandridae; genus Pleurodeles; species Pleurodeles waltl. The sequence goes on from NC_090440.1 coordinate 1,168,909,866, forward strand.
GAGATTAAGGTGTTTAATCAGGGCAATATTTTACACAATCTGGCCTAACAAGGAATTCACTATAGCACCCTATTTGATTTCTGATATTCAGGGGCACATTTATCAATATTTCACACAGCCGGCTTCCTTGCTGTGCTGCATGAAAGGGAAGGAACGTGCAGTATTTAACATAGGTTGCATTCCTGTCCTTTCCGTGCGCTGGCGGTCTGTTGCAGCTTAGCTCCATTGCAGGCACCCTTGTGCCGTGGTGCAAGAGAGGCTGCGTTGCAGACAGATTTTTTTTTTTTTTTATAAAGATTTTATTCGCAATTGCATGTGAGTAGCAAAACATCTGCATTGTACATGTATATCATCACACCGAGTCGATATACATCCTCCTTTGGAGCACAATACTAGAAACACATAGGCTGTCTGAAAACTTGAAATATAAATAGTCAAGATGTTGTTGAGTTCCAACACAATAGTAATTCCAACACTTCTTCCAAACACGTTTGTATTTTCCAGGACACCCCCGTGCCACATAGATAATTTCTTCAAATTTACTATCCCAGTCCATGCCTCTGGTCCATATCTCCAGCTAAGGAGTCATGGAGGCTTTCTAGTCATGTGCAATGTCTAGCTTGGCAATTAGCATACCCAGGCCTATCAGTATCCTATCTCCACGGGGCCCACCCACATCACCAAGAATACCTAGGAACGCAACCCTTGGGCCCGACTCACTTTGGATGCCTGTGATAGTGGAGAGAATATTAGTACTAGTGGTCCAGTAGGCCTGTATCATAGAACATTTCCAAACAACATGGAAGAAGTCCCCTATCATGTCTTTGTACTTATGAAGTGTAGGGGAACCACTGATGCCTGCACTCAACACAATTGTTTTTGTGCAGGTTTCTTTCTATGTGTGCAGTACACATAGAAAGAGGAAAAACCAAGAAATAAAGATATTTCTCCTTGTTACGTCTCGCCTGTGAAGGCATATTCCCAGGTCTACCAGTAATGGCAAATCTGGGAATGCTTCAAAATCCATGGGTGGATGCTCAGGAACACCCACATTCCACCTACAGATTGCCTCCATGAGGCTGAGTAATACAAGTCAGCTATTTGCACTTCATTGTGTTACTCTTGATTTATCAAGCCACGCAAGGTGGCCTTGCATGGCTTGATAAATCTAGCTTAGTATTTACATCGCCCTTGTGCCCATTTGCATGGTGCAAGGGCGACACAGCTACTTGATAACTATGCCCTTCAGCTACCATCCTGTTCAAAACAGGCAACATTTTATAACTGCATCAAATTCTGCATCTACATACACACAATCAGTTTGTAGTTGTTGTTGGTGTGTCCAGAGTTGTAGCATTTACAGGACCTTGCACTAAATCAAATCTACAGTTTATTGAGTGGTATTTTAGTGAATTTATTTTCATATTAAGAGTCATTTCAGTCAGTCGTATTTGTTTTAGTTATTTTAAGTAGCTGGATTAGGGACCCTTTTTCAATTTGTTTTAATTTGAAGATGAGTCAAGGCCTCCTGTGTACCTACTGTGAAGAGATCTCAAGTTTCCAAATTAAATGCCTAAGTAGTTAATCTCTTTCAGATTTTCTTCTTTCCACGTTTGTATGCATAGCCCTTTTTATCTTGTTATAAATTCAAAACTATAGGTACCAAAAATCAAAAACTGGACTGTATTCATATATTTACACTCAGAAGTGGGAAACTTGAGAGCTCTGTGTTTATGACCACTTCAGCATCGACCCACGGTAACAACATGTCAATAAACTTAGCTGGTTTAGGAACCTGTATAGTTGCAGATCCATGGTTTGCATCACTCCATAATAGCTCCAAGTAGTATGCCACTGCCTGCCTGTCCTACCCTTTTAGTACAATCCTTGCAACTCAAATGTGATGGAACCAGACCAAGAAGCAAGACCTTGATAAGCAAACACCCAGGAGTGGCTTGAAAGGGTTAGACATAACATATCAATCTATCTATCTATTTATCCCCATGCTAAAATGACGCACAGGTGGGAGGAGGGACTAAATAATGGTGCAAAGCTTGGGTCAGACCAGGCGTTAGGGGACCTGTGGACCCATTCCATGGTTAAACACCATGGAATGGGTCCACAGGTGCCCTCCTCAAGCCTCAGGAACACAGACACCCACACCAGAGGGACACTGGAGGATGGGGCTCACCATATCAGGTAAGTAGCGTAAGTATAGGTAAGAATTTCTTTTAAATTAAAGTGCCATCGGGGGCCCCAGGTTGGCATAGCACAGGGTGCAATGGCCATGCCCAGGGACACTGGTCTCCTGTGCTGGCCATTTGGGTGGTGGGCATGACTCCTGTCTTTTCTAAGACAGAAGTCATGTGGTATGGATGGTTTTGCGGCAGAAAATGACGCTAGGCTGGTCAGAGGCATTTTTTTTGCCTCTCATCAGCCTAATCTAATTTTTTGGTGCAGAACCCCCTTCTCCCATAGTGCCACCCCCACCACGCCAATGTCTTTTTTTTTACGCTGGCCCACCCTTCGCACCGGCTTGCACCATTCCATAAATATGGCGCCCGGCTGGCGCTCAGGAATGGCGCAAGCCGGTGCTAAACTTTTTGATGCAAAACTGCGTTGGTGCAGTTTTGCATCAAAAAGTGTAAATATGCCCCCAAGTTCCAAATTCAATTAAATAAAATCAAGTTTGAAAAAAGAAAAGAAAAGAAACAGTAGAAGTTCTGAATTATCACTAGTGGTCTAGGCGTGCCACAGCGCTGGCCTTACATATATAAGATTAACTTATGATTCAATGTCCCCAAGGATGCAGTTCTCCAGTCTGGGCTTTCCCTATATCAACCATTTGCAAGCAGAGTTTTTTTGTCTTGTGTCCCTTTAGAAGATTCACTTGAACTACAACTCGTGCAAACACTGATTTTTAAAACAAAAGTACAGTACTGGAGCCCTGCGTTCTTAGTGACATGGGGACTTGTGCTAACCATAGTAGAGCAACAATGGTTGCAGTGGCACAGTAACTTATAGAGAATAAAGTAGAGTTCCAGAAAAATTTGGGACTTCTGAAAACTGCTAGTGACGGACAGCGTCAGGTGCATGTCAGGCCTGTAGCTTCTACTAGGAACCATGTTGTATGACACCTCCAGGCTGTTCTGCCTTTTTAACCATTTCTATGACACGGGGAGAGAATGAGGATCCCTCACTTTATAACCTCCAATCAAATTTATTAACACAAAAAGTGTGGTGAGAAATTTTTCAAGGAAGGCTACTGTCTCCCTTCCTAACATCTACAAACCCAGGTGACCAATCAATAAAAATAAATTGGATGAGTGGTCTCATCCATTTAATAAGGCATGCTTCATCATTGGCCACCTCTCTCCAACCTGTTAAGATGGTATTAGGGTGAACTCAACCTCATTACTGTTAAGGGAGTTCTTACGATGTATTGATATTTTGGATAAAACAGGAATCCAGTTATTCTAAAAACACATTAAGGTATTCCACAAGGATTTCCTCTATTGCTGGTACCTGAGGTATGAATAAAACACTATAATGTGTAGTCATTGGATGCTTTCTGGGGATCATGTCCATGGCATCCTAATATTCTGCCAATGTGTTTCTGCTCTTCTTCGTCAGCCTCTGTAGGTCTCGGGCATTCTTCAGGGCTCTCAGGGGTCCCTATTACTAATTGTGCATGGATGAATACCAGCAATGTGAGAAGGAAATTCAAACCTTCTCCATTAGCTACAATTTCACCCAGAGTACAGAAACAACATCATTAGGAATCCAACAGTCATCATACTCTGTTATACGTCATCGTATAAAAACAACCATTCATAACCCAGCACCTATGTGACTCAGGTGGCACTGAAAATACAATTACACTCTGTTAGACTTGGCATCCTTAGGGTGGTCTTATACAAGAAATGTTTGCCTTTCCCTCCTTTTTTGTTGCTGTATCATTTTGTTGGCCTTTGGACTCTGAACACTTTACCACTGCTACCAGTGATAAAGTGTGTGTGCTTTTACCCTAAAAATGGTAACAATGATGTATCCACAATTGGCACATTCAATTTACCTGTAATTAGCTTGTAAAATAATATGCCAAATACCCAGTGCCTGCAAATTAAATGCTACTAGTGGACCTGCAGCACTGATTGTGCCACCCAATTAAGTAGCCCTGTAAACCTGTCACAGGCCTGCTACTGCAGAGCCTGTGTGTGCAGTTTCACTGCCACCTAACTTGGCATTCAAAACCTTTTGCCAAGCCTTATAACTCCCCTTCTCTTAGATCTAAGTCACCCGATGGCAGGCCCTAGGTAGCCGAGAGGGCAGGGTGTCATGTAAGCAAAAGGCAGGACATGTACATTTAAGCTTCTCATGTCCTAGTAATGAAAAACTCCTAAAGTCATTTTTCCTTACTGTGAGGCCCGTCCGTCTCACAGGCCAACATTGGGAATTCCTTATATTATCTTTAAGCTGTAGTTCCTTATCTGAATGGAGTAGCTGCATCATGCTTAGTACCATTTGATGGGTAATACTAAATCCTGCCTACTACTAAAGTAAGATTTTTTATTACTATTTTAGAAATGCCACTTGTAGAAAGTGGGCATTCCTCTGCACTATCTGCCTTGTGTTCTTACAGCTTGTCTCCAATACACATCTGGCTGGGTTAGGTGACAGTTACACTTGTGCATTCACTTCAGATACCCACAACACAAGATACTCAGCTACATCTTCATGTATCTGCATACTGATGGGTCTTCCTGAGGAGGAGAGTTGGGAAGGGGCCACACTTATATCTCAAAAGGTAGTGACCGGAGCCCACAAAAGGGGGCTGATTACCCCCCACTGATAGTCTGGAGCTGAGGCTGAGCTGAAAGGGGGACCTGTGCACTTCACAGAAATCCTTTGTAGTCTTCCCCTACATCAAAGGCACTTTCTAGTATAAGTTCTGGGCCTCTCGACTCACTAAGACAGTACACTACTCAACCAAGAAGAAACTCTGCTGGAGTAAAGGCTGCTGCGCCAGAAGGATTGCTACTCTGCTATGACTGACTGTTCCAAGGAACTACTGACCTGCTGTGTTGTGCTGCCATGCTGCCTGCTGACCTTTGCCTTGTGATAAGAACCAACAAGCACCAACAAGCAGCTCCAGATTGTCCCCAAGGACTGACTCCCTCTGCACCAGTCAGAGGCCACAGGAATCCAACAACCTCATTTGCCTCTCTACCGGTATCTTCATCGCTGCCTGAGTGCCAGGGAGTGTGACAGCAGAGGCACCCACAAGTTCAGCGCAGCCCTAATTCCCACAACCACCACACTTGAGACTAAAGAAGACCGTGCCTTCCCTCCACTGGGTACTTGGCAGGCAGCGCACTACAACAGGTGAGCCATACTCTCTTCAGGAGCTCTGCACACTGCTCATCCCCCCTTCGGCCCCACCTGCTGCAGAGCCACGTGTCCGTGTGGGAGACAGCCAGTGTTCTAACAGCCAGGAGAACAGACTTGCCTGATAGCCCCGCCAGATCCTCGATGCATGACACTCGCCTGTCCAACTCCGCTTCCCAGCCTGCAACCAGGAGTATTCCCGGCCCGCGGCTGTGGGAGCATTTCGATTTTGATCGGACCTAAGCGGTCCCAGGAGGATTACTCGGCACTCCTCGCCGGTGAGCAGTACTACTGCATTTCAAGAGGCCCAGCAACAGGGCCTGGCTTCTTCCATCACCACTTGCCGGGCATTCCTCTGCAGAATCGTAAAGACTCTAAATCGAGCCCGAACACTTAGACTCTGCCTATTCCTCCATCTGTGCAACTGCCTTTTTTACCACAACGTAAACTTAACACTGGATCATATTTATTGCTGCAAGCTAATATTGACTGGAGCAGAATTGTGTTGGCATCCAACTCCTAAACTATTTATTGGATTTGTATGGTATTGGTTTTATCTTAACCAGATAAACCTATTTTCTTAAACCTGTGTGTAGTCTTTTTGTGATTTCTCATTGTATTGCTGCATATGTGTGTGTGTGTTGCACAAACACATTGCACATTACCTCCTAAGTTAAGATTGCCTGCTCTGTGCCAAGCTCCCAGAGGGGGAGCACAGGTTAATTTTGGTTGTGTCATTGACTTACCCTTCCGAGAGTGATAGTCCCTACTTGAACAGGGTGCAAACCTCTGCCAACTAAAGACCCCATTTCTAGCCCACACCATGCAATTATTGTGATAAAAACTTAAAGGTTTTACATGCCAATCTGTAAGAGTGCTCAGCAGCCTTAATGTATTTGGGATACAGGTATGCTCTAAGATCATTATACTTTAAGATCTCCCTTAACAGTGTTGTGGTTGAGTCTGACCTCTTAGTTCCATCTTACCAGGGTGGGATGAGGTGGCCAATGATGAAACATGGGACATTGTAAGTGTGAGAGAACCTCATCCAATACATTTTTATAGATAGGTCATCTGGGTTTAAAGAGATTAGGTAGGTAGACAGTAGCCCTGTGTTTTTAGCCAACCACACATTGCAGGCTGGGTCTTTTGCAGTTAAACCTTTAATAATGTAAATACTAGTTCAAAATCTATTGCTTGATATTATTCAAAAACAAAAAGGTCAAAATATCTATGCAGTCTAAGTCCTGCTAGCAAACATCAGGACTGTCTGAAGGCGTCACACATGACGGGGGCTGCCTGGTAGCTCCCCAGTTTACATACGATGTGTGAATAATAAAACCTCAGCGACAACTTATACGTCACTAACTCTTCCCCAAACCTACCAAACGTTCAGCGACACGAGCCTGGCATGTGACTCTTTTCACACTAGTCCCACAGAGCTTTCAAACTCAAAAGACCTGAGCACGACAGGCAATTCCTCAGCTCTACTGGCCTGTCAGACCAATGTAGACAGACTGGCTCGTGTCTCTTCTCAGTTTCAAACAACTCCAGTTCCAAAGACCCCTTCTGAGGCTGAAGTATAGCAGCTCACAGGAAGGGGATTAAGGTGACTGAAACCAGAGCCCGCAGGACAGCAGCTCCAAATGTGCTTCTTGGCCTAATTCACTGCACTGGGACCCAGAAATGAGAGGGGAGGAAAAATAAAGAAAACATCCAATTTTCTGAGTTTATTCAGGCTTTAATCTTTGTCAGGCGGTGTGTTTTCTTTCCAAACCTCCACAATTTACATTCATTGATATAACAACACCCACCACACGTCGACTTCTGCTCGGTTGTCTGTTTCGCTGACTTTGCTTGCTTTCTAATAATTTCAAGGCTGCGTTTTCCAAAATGCACTTATCAGCCCTTGTGCATTGATTGCATTAGCACAGGGAAAAAAACATTGGCCAATACAATGGTTTGTGCCTTTATAACACGAGTTGCAAGCTATTGGCTTTTTTGTAAAGCATTGTTTGAAAAAAGTAAAAGAAAAAGAATTTGGAAACAATGGCGAAAAGCAATCTATAGGCATTTCAAAACTAAATATAGAATATTTTTTGTATTGTAAACTACATTTCTCTAAGTTCATGCAGGAAACAGAATTTTAAATGCATGTCGCCTGTGAGTGATCCTGCTGAATCTTAACACAGTAACGCAGTTATCCAGCACAGTAACAGTAACACAGGTTACATGAAAAAACGTAACCGCTGTTAAAGAACTGTCAGAATTTAAAGGAAAACTCTTGCCTTTTACTTTCCACAAGACTCTTGAACTGCAACAAATATTCGACTATTTCATTTCTACAGAAGTCCAGGGAGAGGATTTATGGCCCTCCCATAGAAAAGACATTTCCTATCCAGTCACTTTAAGTAAACCTTCTGTCTCAAATTCCGACTCAATAAATGCAGCAGCCAACTTCTCCCCTAATGCCATAACTGTTGCTTTTGTGTGCCAAAGTCTGGGCTTTCATGCAGCATGTGGACGACAGGAGACAATGGAAAATCAATTAGCTCAATAAAGTCTACTCTTTATTCAAAGATGGAAAAATTTACGTTTCAGGGTTTTCATGGATGTCCTGGGAGGAATGGGGGCAACACCGAGAATGTAGAGCAGCAAAGTGAGGGGGAAGCGGCACATGGGGGAGAGAACAAGAAGCATGCATTTCCCTGGAGGGCTGAAAGAGAAAAAAGTAGTTGCCTCATGTGTGCCGTGTAAGGATAAAAATCATCCAATCAAAAGGAGGGAAAACAAGCTGTGCTCTAGCTGAGGACCACACAAAAAGAATAGGAAGGAAAGATGTCAAATAAGAAGCAAGCAAATGAGAGTGACAAGAAAGCCAGTCAGTTGCATGCAATGAACAAGTCCAGTACTCACTGTAAGCATTGCTACAATAGGTCTTCGACAAAAGCTGTTTGTAGAGAAAACCTATTTATATACAGAAGTTCAGAACCCCCTCACAAAGAAATACATTGCTAGACCATTGGTTACAATCCAGCAACCTCTTGTGACCATTTGTGGTAGTGCCACAATTCAGCTGCCTACAAAAGACTTAAAATATTGCTCACTCAGTCATCTATCCATCTATAGTTTACTTTACAGAAGACCAGACTTTGTCACACATGCGAAAGCTGCACAAATTTTAGTCCAGACAACAGCCCCTGCTTGTTTTGGCTATGTCAGACTTTTGTGGTTTCCCAAGTCTATGCGTAAATAGGTCATTCAGTCCAAGATTTACTTTGCATTCTCATGCTTTCAATGCTGTTTATGACATATCGAGGCCCAAATGTATACTTTCTCACGCAAAACTGCATTAGTGCAGTTTTTGCGTTAAAAAGTATACCACCGGCTAGCGCCATCCCAAGACGCCGGTCAGGCGTCATATTTATGGTATGACGGTAGCCGGTGGTAAGGACCGGCTAGCATCATAAAAAAGGACTCTAGCCGGGTGGGGGAGGAGTAAGGGGAACAGGGGTTTTGCGTCAAAGAATGACGCTAGTACAGGCAGAGGCATAAAAAATGCCTCTAAGCAGATGAGCGTTATCCTTTGGCACACAACCCCCATGGACATGACTCCTGCCTTAGTAAAGACAGGAGTCATGCCCACCACTCCAAAGGCCATGCCCAGGGGACCTATGTCCCCTGGGCATGGCCACTGGGCCCAGTGCCATGTAGGGGGGCCCAAGTTGGGCCCCCCATGGCACTTGAAAAAATAAAACAAAATACTTACCTATACTTACCTGGGATGGGGTCTCCCATCCTCCGCTGTACCTCTGGTGTGGGTGGGGATGTCCCTGGGGCTAGGGAAGGGCACCTGTGTGCTCTTTCCATGGTCTCTGACCATGGAAATAAACCCACAGGTCCCCTAATGCCTGCTCTGACCCTGGCGTTAAATAATGGCGCTAAGCAAGCAAGCTGAGCGCCATTATTTAAGGCTGCCATGCCCCCGTGCTTGATTTTAGCACGGGGTGATAAATATGGCGCTAAGGCCATGTCGTCATTTTTTGCCCAAGAACGTCTACCTTGCATCTCATTGACTCAAGGTAGTTTTCCGCAGGCAAAAAATGACTTTAACTCCAAAACTTTGGCCTAAGACAGGCCTAGCGCCAAAGTATAAATATGGAGTTAGGTTTGCGCTGAATTTGCATTAAAAAAACATTATGCTAATTTGACGCAAACTAAGTATAAATATGCCCCTGAGTATCCCAATTTAAATTAAATCCCTGGCCTGGATCAGTTACTCATGCATGAAATCAGGGATCATTATAGTTCTGCAGTGTGTATAGTGGTCTTGTGAACCCATGTCATGTGTGAAACCCCCCAACCTTCTTGGATTTTAAGCCAACCACACTTTGCAATATGTAAGTTTGTTTAATTTTAGATTCCTTTTTTTGCATTGTAAACATGGCCTTAATACTTCAGAGCTCTCAGTTTTCCCAGTTACATACATTAGCAGCTCACCTAGTTCTCTTTTTCTTTTGCATGCTGGTATTTTAGTTCTGTTTAAATCAACATAAATCCAGGACTTCGAGTCCCAGAATTCCGTATATGTGAGCTACCTGCCCATGGACCTGTGAAACTTGAGAGCTCTGAAAACTCCCAGGTGCGATGCACATCTGGCTACATAACAAGCCTGGCTGAAGATGCTACACAAGAAGTCAACCAGCTTATCACTGTAGTATAACATACCTGTCAGAAGGTAAAAACATTTTTTTATATAATGATTTAGTTGATTGTAATTGTAGTCATCATCATGGTTATTAGTTGTATAGAAAGAGTTATACATACCATGATCACTGATTACAAAAACGATTGGGTAAAACTTTACCCTGCCATATCTAGATTAGGTAAATTGCTGGTGCACTTTTTCAGTTCCATTTGGACCCATCTATGCATTCAAATTAATTTTTGTCACGGTAAATAAGTTACAATGTAGTACGCGTACTTGTGAGCTGAAAATACTTCCAAAATATGCACCAACACTGCTGCAACTTATGCAACCTTACTCTCTGTGGGAACTTGTCTGCCAGGACTCCGATTTACTTTCTCCCCGACCCAGACTGTCTGAAATGCACCTACCTTGCTTCTTATAGGCTACTGGTCCATCTATCTCACTGCTAGTAAGGTCCTTCATTTCACTGGTAACACATGTGTTAGAGCTCCCCTACTGATTATGTGTTTCGAGTTGCAAAGTAAGTACCAATCCCAGATTTCACCTCCCCCTCCTTTCAACCACTGACTCTGGATGGGACAACAGAACTGCAGTTCCCAGAACCCGCCATTCCTTTACAGTGAGTCTGAAAGCAAAACCTTACTCGTTATAAGGTGCAGTGGAACTTCAGGCTCTAGAATCCTGCATTGAGTCAAGTGACAAATGTGAGAGAAGTCACCTACAAACTCTAGAAGAGAACACAAGACACCAGTTTCCAGAATACACCACTGCCATTCATCAAAACAGGTGCCAGCTGCGAAAAGACACTAGGGAAGGGGCAGCAAGGCCTCAAGGCACAAGAAGGGAAGAAAACAGTGAAATGACTCACCTACGCATTCAGGAAGGAACAACAACGTTTGAAGATACAGAATGGGAGTAAGTGCGAAAGGGCTCACTCACCTACTGACCCGGCCTCAGGGAGGGAAAGCAGGTCCATCCCTGTCCACTTGTAAATCCTGCCCCTGCTTACATCCAGGATGCCCAGTGGTTATTCTTTTAATGGGGCTTTCCTGAATATGGTCCTTAGATCCCTCTGGATACCGTATTCCCAGTTCAGCCACGTCCTCTTCCACATCACCTCTTCAGATGTGTTTGACCGATTAGTTTGACTGAAGTGATCCTAAACTAAATTACAATTCTCACAATGCACTCAGTTGATAGTCATGGATGGGAAAGGTTGTCTTTTCGACATGGATTGACCTGCCTACGCTAATAGTTGAGCATTATGAAAAGTTCATACCTCCTGAATGCTTCATGGCGTGTTTTAACATCTCCTCATCCGTCTTTTCACTTTCCGAAAGCACCTTGAGGCAGATTGAGCTGCATAACGCCCTTTACAAAGAACCAATATAATTAAGGTAGTTTAGCGTTAGCATAAGACTCAATTTCACAAGAACACCATGTTTCCAGTTCTAGGCTTTCACCTAGCATAGGGGTCGTTCTGAGACTTTTGGTCTTCATTTACTTCAGTAGGATGATTCACCTCAATGCAATGATTGTAAAATGATAGTCCAAGGATGTAAAAGTTGCGTCCTCATGATATAGAGTCAAGTGTTGGCAACTACCATAAGCATTGAACAATTTTATTGGCAAAGGCTGTTCTTTCCTCCAATCCTGTTACGGGCTGCAGACTACTGCTGCAGTCCAGCTAGAGGAGGGTGAGCCACTGAAAGCATGAGGCAAATGTCTTACTGGCTCAGCTCCAGATCCTCTTGGACCCTCGAGACAAAAATGGGCTGAGCTTTCATGTGGCTTCTGTCTGCTACTCACACTCTAATCCCATGTCCAGAGAATTTAAGACATTGCATTAACCTTTGATTTAAAACGGGAAAGAGAAAGAGATCTCCATCTAGTGGGTAAATTAATCAATGTGAAACTAGAAAACCTGAGAACAATCACAGTTTCCCCACTTGACCAAATTGAATGATATTAAGCAAATGTCTCTCTTGTGTTTGGTTTAATAGTCTATAGTGTTGCTCCACCTATAATAAGCATCTAGGTCACATATGAAGTACACATGACTGCAAACATGCTTTTTAGTCCACCAATGGCATTGTCTTGTTGTCAAGGCGTTAGGTGGGTGTGCCTGTCAATGTAGTGATATCATTTGATAGACTAAAGTGAAATGCTTCCACCTGACAAAAAATGCAGCAGCCAGACTCTTCTCTGAAACAAGACATTTGATCACATTACCTCCATTCTCATCATGCTAAAGTGGCCTCCGATAGAAGCACTAAGCTTCTTCCAAACTGCATACATTACCCACAAAGTAATGCACTTTGGTTCTCCAAAGTACCTGGATCGTGGGATCCTAACCTTTTCCCTACAAACAGAAATTTTCTGCAATTGCCACATAATACATCATCAGCTGTATAATTAGAAAATTGTAATTAAAAAAAGTTTTTCTTCTAGCTCAGACATGCCAAACTTTATTCATACTGATACACGTCAGTGGAAAACTGGGAAACTTTGCGAAAAGTTAATCACTTTCAGCCATTAATTACTGTAATTTTTTTTTTTAAAGATGTGACAATAGTAAGCAGGTAATGTACACATCCCAATTTGAAGGACTGGAACTGGGGCGTTTGCCCCTAGCACGAAACATAGATCTTAAATACTGAAATGTCACGCAAGCAAGGTGGATAGAATACTTCTTTCTTTGTCTTGATTCTCTTTTTTAGCTTAATCATTAAGACAAAGTCATGCCCACATTACGAACACTGTACTCAAACCTGCTGTTCTTTCAACAGATGAATCAAAAATATACAGCATCTGTTATGAAGATCCCATTTATTGAAACTTAAAGTACCTCCTAGTTAGGCCCTGGCGAAAATCGCATTAGTCGGCATAATTGTTGCAGTTTCGTTCATCTTGCATGACTATTGTTACACAAAATCCTTCAAAATACACGACAGCGCGTGATTATGTCATTCACAGAAAAAAACCTGATGTGAATGTGCCATTCATTTACTACGAACGACAAAGTGGAAGAGGTTGTTGTTTGCTGTGCTTTTGGATTTTTTTCTTTTTTTACTCTTTTTAGTATTAAATGCGTATTTTATATCAAATATAGCACTGAATGCCAGTTTTGCATTTTGTAATTATGCATAATTTTGTCAGCAAAAGCAAACTACCCACATTTCGCCAACATCTACTCTCTGTGAAAGTTTTGCTTACTAAATATGAAAAGTACTTTTCTGCAGAGCTGCATACAAAAAAAGGTGTTCTTAATTAATACATAATTTACTTTTCCTTGCCACCATATGTCTTCAACCTGGTCGCATACTTTAGTCTTTCACGGCGACTTTTTAATTAAGCATCAATTACCAGTTAATCAGTAGCTTTTAAAGTTAATCAAGGCACTCTTCTCGCTTGACTTTGCTTCGCTACTCAATTTATTTCTCTTGTTACTAGTGCACGGAGCAACGTCTTAGAAACCTATGATCTTGCAGAAGTGGTAGGTGTATAGCTGGCAAGTTGCCCCAGTCTTTAGTGACATCTTGACCTTGTCATTCCAGGACTTGTGACGTTTAAAACAGTAAGAATGCTCTCCAATATCCAATCATACAAATCCCATTTGACTATAAAGCCAGGTCTAGCTGAAAGTGTCACTTGTCATGGGACTATTTAAAAACTACAGGCGCGTGTGCTCGCCCGCACAAAGCTGATCATGTTTAAGGTTGTGTTATTTTTAAACGAGGCTCCACTCCACAGGTATAGTGCCGAGCTCTCAGGGCTTCCATGTGGAAGAGTGGGCCACAATACCAGTTTAGTTGTTTCCTTTGCATTCCATTACTACTATCTGTCCCATTTCAACTTCAAGTCATCAAGTAACAGAATGCAAAGAAAAGAGTTAATTTAGGTAAGATGTTTTGTCAATTTCTTAATTTGTCATTTTATATTTTGTAATTTTCAACGGCATGGTAATCTTAGTTTAAAAGAATAACAATCATGTCATTATATTATTGTTAAGCTTTACTACCTACACATATATCTTGAGTCTTTTAGCTTTAAGTAAATTCTTGCACTGGAAAAAATTGCTCTTCAATAGTCATGCTTTTTGAAAAAGACAATAGATCCGGCTGGCACACCAAAGTCACCATCAAATCAGAAGTCTTTGGAAACTTCTCCAGGTATGTTTTGCTTAATGAAGAGTATTCTTATTCTGACACAGAAATCAATGTTTGGGTGTTCCTGGTGTGCCTCAGTTATGTGAGGTGGATGTTATTCGAGACTATTCATAATAGTTTTATTATCACAAATCAATGCCATTATGGATTTGGAAGATTGTGAAGATGAAACTTCTGCAGCTTTGCTTTTCAACTGTGCCAGCTTCAAGGAGTACAAAGCTGAAGAAGCTTTACACAAGCATTGGCAAAGCCGATAGGTCTTGCCTATGTGAGAACCACTGGCTTTGACGATGTCTCTTAGCCATGTTGTCCAACATCGTGGCTGCTGTTCAGCCATAGAGTAGAAAAAGTAGACAAGAAATGAGCTGTGTAGGGCGCCGTACAGTAGAGTAGCATAGCGTAGACTGGAGTGGCATAGATTGGCATAGAGTAGAATGACAAAAAGTAGAATGGCATAGAGTAGAGTGGCATAGAGTAGAGTAGCACAGAGTGGAACCACAAGGATTGAAGTGCCTAGAGTAGAGTGAATGGAGTGGTATGAAGTAGCATAGAGTAGAGTGAAATAGCATGAAGTGGCTTAGAGTATAGCGGTGTAGAGTTGCATAACATGGTGTAGAAAGGTATAAAGGTGAGTGGAATACAGTGGACTGGAGTTGCAGTGTGAAGTGAAAGAGTGGTGTAGAGAAGAATAGAGTGACGTAGAGTAGAGTGGGGTGGCTTGAAGTACAGTGGATTGGTGTAGAGTGGAGTGGCAAAGAGTGAACTAGCACAGAGTGGAGTCGCATTAAATGGATTGGAGTGGTGTACAGTGGAGTGACATGGAGTGGAATTGTGTGGAGTGGCATTGAGTGGCTTTAGGTAGAGTGTCGTAGGGTAGCGTGGTGAAGCTTAGAGTTGCATAGATTGGAGTGGCATTGAATAGTGTGGCGTAGAGTGACATGGATTGGCATAGAGTGGAGCGGCATAGAGCGGAGTGGCATAGATTGGAGTGGAATAGAGTGGAGTGTCCTAAAGTGGTGTAGACTAGAGTGGCTTAGAATGGAGTTGAGTGGTGTAGAGTAGAATGGAGTGGCATAGAGTAGAGTTGCATGAAGTGGCATAGAATGATGTGGAGTGAATTGGCGGGGTGTAGAGTAGAGTGGTGTAGAGTAGTACAGGTGTGGGCGTAAGTAAATTAAACAAGGAACTAAATGCAAAATCTACACAAAGGTATAAGGAAAAAGGGGATGAATGGCTGTGAGGCAACGAAAATTGGCATGCTGCAACAAGCAGCAGGAACCTGAAAACATGTAGAGAGTGTCTGTGGCATTTATACACTACAATGGCTTAATCCAATTAACATAAGGTGCAATTTTATTTTAGTTGTATGAGTAAGCCAGGCATAGATAAACAATGTCCAAAAATATGTTTGCAATCTGACCGAATAGAGCAGAACAAGAACTGGAAAGAGAAGAAGTGTCCTGAACCACATATCTTAATCACAATGTGATCAGGGGAGGGACACTAATTACAATGAATCAATCTAGACTTGGTTCATGCTTCACAAAAAGAAAAGGAATTGATGCCTGCCACATGCTGCCCAATTAGGAGGCAGCAAAGAGTGACAATGAAGCCAAGGAGTGGCAAGAATGCTTTTTATTTTACACAATACCCTTCGCAAGCAACAGCGCATACATCGTAAGCAATGTCAAAGGTGAAACCTAAAAATTAAGGAGAAAATAGGCCTTTGCATGAGACCAGGAAGCCTTCACGCTGAAGAAGCATGAGCAGGTCTAAACCACCACTCAGCAACCTTGCACAATTGTTTCTGCGTCACCACGCTCCCCATCTCAAGGGAGGGGACTTTCAGCAGCAGAAAATCACCATTATCTGCTGCAGAGGACGTCTGCTTGACCCACTGCTATTCAATATTAAGACCATTCCTCCCTGGGGAGGGCATCTGGATACAGGAACTCAGCAGCCAAATCAAAGAAAACTTCAACTCGGGAGGAGGCTGGAGAGGTCAGGCAACTTCACATACCTTTGGAAGGGTACAATTTTCAAACTTTATAGCTGAAGTTTTTACTTTACACACCGCCAAGGGTGACTCCATCACACTGTGGCTCAATTATACAGGTATGTGCTTAAGAGTGGCTGCTCCAGATGTTTTCATGCTGTAAAATATAACTGGAAATAATAAAGTATGATTAGTGTAAGCTCCTGCGAAGGTAGATTTTATATTCACAGACAAAGATGATGGCAAAATACCCAAAGTTTCCGTCAAACAGCAATGATGTTTCGTACTTAGAAGCATGTCTTTTGTGTTCTGAGGGTCGTTTTAATTTCTGCTTTGGCACGCCACATTGGCTTACACTGCATAATATTAACATTTAGTGAGCTTACAACAATTTTCTTTTCCCTTTTCCTGTACCAAGTCGTGCCTCGCTCAGAGCGTGAAACATGTGCATTAGCACTTGACCCAGTTTGAAAGATACACCAGAGTAGAGTTATTTAATAACAAGCATTTGCAATGCAATATGTCTCGCATTTGCTTTAATTAGAGGTATTGGCATTGTAAATTCATAACTGGACTATTCCTGCCACATAAATTTGTCAGCCCTGTCTCATAAATTCGTCTTTTCCTGCCATATAATTCCAATGGCCCTGCATATAACTATAGAACTTTCATTTACCTTCTTCCTGAAACAGCAGCAAAAATTGCAAATGTTGCTATTTAACATCCTGATTTAAATTTGCCATGCCAATTCCAATAGAATATCACTTTTACCACACCACCCTCAGAGTTGCTGGCTAACACAATTCCCAAAAAAACACAAGACAGCCACAGAGGATAAAGTAGAAGGGTCACCCAAACATATCAAGAGTGTTCAAACAATCATAGTGGAAAAAGGATGTTAAGTTGGTCTGAATTATGTTCATAATTGTAATAAGGAGAGACAATTAAAACTTATACAATCATCATTTAACCCTTTACCACAATTAAAATGTTGTCATTGTACTGTAATGCTCAAAACAGCCTCTAGAGCGCACAATCAACAATATAGTTAGTAAGAAACATTGTTATGGAACCATATTATAATCCACTAAAAAGCACAACCCCTTGATTAAAAAAAAACAAAAGAAGGTAACACAGAATAATCAAATCATACACTTAACCCCTAGAAAGTGTATTTAAGAATAGGAGACCTACCACAATGATATTACAAACAAGACATTTAAAACAAAACTATTCCTAGCTATTAAACAAAAGTTTTAGCCACAAGAAAGCCTAAAAGACATTGAATGGTGGAGGGGGTTATTATTTTGGAGTCCCCACTAACATAATGTGGGGACCCAAAGATGATGTAGACAGAAACAGCACATTGTGGTCAATGTTTTGAAGGTGGCCCCATTGCCCTAGGAACACGACAGGCTGAGTTATGATCAAAACGTTTTTTTGTAAAAGCAATGCCCTGCAAAGCATTATGGTGCAAGTTTCAGTGCCATGGATATTTTATTAAGTTGATATGACTGTAATGCTTATAACAGCCCCTAGAGGGCACCTCAATAAAAATAGCATTTATAAGAAACATGGTCATGTAACTATATAGTTAGCTCCTAGCGGACATAACCACACAAAAAGAAAATGACAATGATTAAAATGAAAAAATGACAATAAACAATGAAGAGTAACAAAACATGTCACCCCTAAAGGGCATAGCACATTACATATTTTCAAAGAAAGGAGGCCTACAGAAATTACATTACAAACAAGGCCCTTAAAACATAAACCATTCCATGCTAGAGAACAAAAGATACAGCCAAAGAAAATGCTTATTAAAAAGAAAAAAAAAAAGAAAAACACTCAATGGTGGGCGGGGTTATTATATTGGGGTCCCCACTCAACTACTGTGGGGACCCAACAATGGCCTAGACAGAAAGAGTACATCATGCTGAACATTTGTGTGGTTATCCCATTGTCCTAGGACCACCACAGGCTAAGTTATTGGCAAAAATGTTGTGGAAAAAAATGCTTGCAAGGTATTGTGGGTTGAGTTTTCCAGAGTGCAGTGAATATTGTAGTATTGGCTCTCCCGCTGCACCTGGAGAGACGCTTTCACTTTAAGGATGTGTGTTTTATGTAAAGCATTTACCGATTTCAAGTGTTTTAAAGGGAGAGCCACAAGAAATTACTCTGATTAGGTAACTGTGAAAAATACAACCAGCCACTGATCGAGTTCACGCTTTTGTGCCTGTTCGCCCTGTGAGCTCCATGGCCGACATGCAGCACGAAGGGAGAGACAAAAAAAATAGTTCACCCAAGCTGAAGTGTATCAGCAATCAGGCAATAATCCATGTAATAGGGGCAGTCTGCAAAGTACAACAAAAACAGCCTCAAGGTGGGACAAACGTAAAGCAATTGACAACAAGTGATTTGTGAAAGGCAAGCTTATGAACAAGTGAAAGTGATGTGCATGGTTAAAAGCCCACAATATTTACAACAGGTCAAAACACTTGCACACTCGATCTGAAAAGAGCAAAGTTGCCTTTGACCCCTTCATAGGAAATTGTTTGAAAAGGAGAAAAATACTTCCTTATTTCCCCAGTGCCCTCATGGCATCTTAGAGAAAAGTACAGCGATTCAGCGAGCCTATAATACTGCTAATTACCCTATCACAATGCAGTCCTGAGGATAAGGTGAGGTGGAGGCTGCAATACATGATTTTTATTAGGAGCAGCTTGTGACAGTGGTGTAACACAAAACAAGCAATGGCAAAGCCAATCGGTCTTGCCTATGCATGAGCTATTGGCTTTGCCAATGTGTTTTAACCATGTTGTACACCGGTGTGGCTGCTGTTCAGCATGACTAAAAGTTAGTTGCATAGAGGAGATTGGAGTGGAGTGGCATTGAGTGGAGGGGTGTAGAGTGTCATAGAATTGTGTAGTATGGATCAGTGGTTTGTGGCATGGTATGGAGTAGAGTGGAGTGTTGTGGAGTACCATAGATTGTCCTGAAGTAGAATGGTGTGTCATGGACTAGAGTGAAGTGTTGTGGAGTGTTGTTGAATATAATGGAGTGTTGTAGAGTGGAGAATCATGGAGTAGATTGGAGTGGAGTGTTGTAGAGTGGAGTGTCATGGAATAGAGTAGAGTGTCATGGAGTAGAATGGAGTGTTGTGGAGTGGAGTGTTGCAGACTGGGATGAAGTGAAATAGAGTGGAGTGCTGTGCAATGGAGTGGAGTGTTGTTGAGTACAGCAGCGTGAAGCAAAGGTGTGTGGTGGGTAGTAGAGTAGTGTGGAGTGGTGTGGTATAGAGTGGCACAGAGTAGAGCAGCACAGAATGGAATATAATGTTGAAGAGTGGAGTGGCATAGAGTGTTGCAGAGTGGGGTGGCATAGAGTGTCATAGAGTGGAGTAGTGGAGTAGACTGGAGTAGTGTGTCATAGAGTAGAGTGGAGTTGTGTACACTGAAGTAAAGAGGCATGGAGTGGTGTACAGGGAGTGATGTACAGTGGAACAGAGTGTCGGGGAGGAGCACTGAGTGGATTAGTTTGTCATGGATAGGAAGGGCATAGAGAGGAAGAGTGTAATGTGGGGTAGAGTACCGTAGAGTGGAGTGGCATAGAGTGCTGTAGATTGGAGTGGCGTAGTATGTCAGAGTGGAGTGTTGTGAGTAGAATGGACGGTTGTGGAGTGGATGGTCATAGAGTGGAAGGTGGAAGAGTGTCATGGGGTGTACAAGAGTGGAGTAGAGTGGAGTGGCGTAGAGTGGAGTAGAATGGAGTAGAGTAGGGTGATGTGGAATTGACTGGCATGGATTGGAGTAGAGTGGAGGGGCATGCAGTGGAGGGCTATAGAGTGTCACAGAAAGTTGTGGAGTAGAGTATCATGGAGTGGAGTACAGCATCATAGAGTGGAGTGGAGTGTTGTAGAGTGGATTATGGTAGAGTTGAGTGGAATAGAGTGGAGTGGGATAGAGTAGAGTGTCACAGAGTGGAGTGGAGTAGGGTGTTGTGTATTACTATAGAGTGGAGTGGCATAGAGTGGAGTGGAGGAGAGTAGAGCAGCACAGAGTGGAGTAGAATGGCATAGAGTAGAGTAAAGTGGAATAGAGTGGTATAGATTGTCATAGAGTGGAGTGGCATAGAGTGTTGTGGAGTGGCATAGATTGGAGTGCCATAGAGTGGTAACATGTCAAAAAGTGGGGTGGTACAGAGTGAAGAATGCATAGGAAGTGGTAGCACACTGACATTACAGACACAACATTTTCAATTGAAGTGACCATTGCATTTGCACCGACATACAGGTCCAGATTTAGGAGGGCCACATTAGCGTCATTTACTTACGCAAATGTGGCCATATGAGGCCAAAATCGCTGCGTCAGATTTACAATGTGGCACAATGCATACATTGCGCCACTTTGTAACCTCTTGCGCCAAATTATGCCGTGCCAGGCATAATGTATGCAAGGGGTGTGTTCCCTCGTTAGGGGGGCTGGAAAAAAAAACGCAAAAAGATTTCTTTGGGCAATTTTTTCTGCATTTTTAACACCGAGGCCATAGGCCGGGAAAGAAAGCTGCCGTTTCAGGCCTCTTGTGCACCGGCCTGACCCGTGTGCACTGCACACGGGAGAAGGCCAGTACACAAGAGGCCTGAAACGGCAGGTTTCACTGCCTACGGCCCTCCTGAATGCGCCCATCTCTGAAACTCTAGACACAGTCGGACCTGACTGACCAAGCCCCACCCTGCTTAGCGCTTCTGAGATGGGCGCATTCAAGAGGATTCTGCAGGACATGGAACTCCTTCTTCGTGGAATTCCATGGAGTTTTGTTTATCAACTCCAAGGAATTCTGCAAAGCCAGATTCCGTTCAGTCCGGCCAGGCCTATCCAGCACATGTATTAAAATGGCTGCTCTGTTCACTCACTATGTGCCAGACTTGGCAAAGACACAGTGGGGGCATATTGTTAATGCAACTATGCCCTCACATGCCATATAGTGCACCCTGCCTTAGGGCTTGAAGGCCTGCCTGAGGGGTGTCTTACCCATAGTGCATGCAGTGTATATTGGACTGGGCACACAGGCATCCTGCCATGTCGAGTTTGCATTTTAGGTTTGCATCAGGACACTCAGCCTGCAATGGCAGTGCTGGGTGCACCTGAATGCAGGGACCTAGAGGGTGGCACAATCAGTGCTGCTGCCCTCAGGGGCCTACCCGTACTACCTCCTGCCCTGGGTACCTAAGTACCATTTGCTAGAAGTTTAAGGGGGAAGCTAAAGGTGTCTCCAATTGTGCCGATGCATCACAACAGTTTAGGGAAAGAGCTCTGACCCAGGAAACCTGGTTAACAGGGGCCCTGGGCATTAACAACTTCTAGGCTACATCATATACCAGGCAAAAAGTGGGGGGTAACTATGTAAAAAAGAGGCCTTTTCTCCCAGGATGTTGTTTTCATGCTTGGGCACAGATGAATTGCTACGATTTGAGCTACCCACACTTCTCTGTTTTTCAAACCTTCAAGAGGGACACAGGCTACCCAAGGCTGTTCTGAATGGCTGCCCAGCATTTTATTCAAATAGTCTAAGGACCGAGACCTTATCTGATTGGTGAGATGCAGCCAAGTAAAGTCTCTCTTTATCTAATTAGAATAGGTCTCTGTGTTTATACCATTCTGATTGGTTGATGGGCTGCCCTTTGGGAGTAGCCTTGTGGACTGTGCATAATGAGATGAGTTTCCGTAGCTAATGGCCAACTGTGACATAGAGGTGTAACTTTATGTCAAGACTGGAGGCTCTGATTATGTGCAATCCCTTTTTAACATTCCACCAGAGGCAGAAAAAACCATAGCAACACAATATACAAACAAATAAACATTTTAATCATATTGGAAAGCAGGCTCTTTTAATGCTACAACCCAGAAAGATAAGTCTCTTTTTTGACAAACGATGTCTTAAAAACTGCCCTTCTCAAAACGAGAATGAGGTTAAGACAAAGGTATGTTTGTTGAAGAATAATGGTGAATAGCTGCAGGATGTGTTGCTTTTGAAGGATGCACACATCATCTAAATAGATTTATTTGATGACAGCTCAAGTGATAAGTTTGATAAATATTTGATCTGCAATCCTCTAGTTGGAGGCAGGGGCGGCTCCTTCGCTATGGTAAAGGAGCGTCGCCCCCCCTGGCCAAGAGCCAGGAGATGAAAAATGAAATGATAGTTTTCTATAGTTCATTTTTTATCATCTGGCTCAGTCAGCAGTACAGGGGAGGGGCAGGGCTGGTGGAGGGTGGAGGTGGGAGGGGGAGGAGGGGAGAGTGCACTAAGTTTGATGCCGGCCAAACACACATGTGCACTTAAGTTTCTCCAACACAGCTGCATACACAGCGGGCTGGAGAAACAGCACAGACCCCAAGCTTGTGTCTGAGTGGCAATGACTGCCACTCAGACAAATACTGACAGTGCTTACATGCTAAGTGTAGCATGTAAAGAGCGCCAGCATTGCTGGGGAACCTGTGCTGGTGTGTCAGTGAATGCTGGCACACCACGTAGAAAGAAGAGGAATGCTAGGGGGCAGGAGATGGAGACGGCGGTAAGGTAAGTTTTTTCTAAAATTTAGTAATTTATTTTCCCCCTTCTGTCTCCGTCCCGCTTCCCCCTCTGCTCCCCCCACCCCTCCCCTTGAGATTTGCGTCTGCCGCCTCTGGTTGGAGGGATATTTAAGGCTGGGGGAATACATTGTCTTAAATCAAGAGATTGGTAGCCAGATACTAACATTTGAAACTAAGATAAGCTCTGGAGGCAGAGCTGGAGAACATTTACGTATGAAGGGGCATATTTGCAAGCCCCTAGCGCCACCTTGCATCACTCTAGAGTCATTTTATTTTTGCACTATGGGGGCATTATGGAAGCCTTTCTCCTGCACTTTGTAAACCTTTGCGCTACAAATCTTTTGACGCTAGTGCAGCAAAGCGCCACAATCAAAACTGTTGAGCCTATTGTCCTAACGACCATCATGGTGCGCCGTATTGTGAATACAGCACAACCATGGTGTCGTTAGATGGGGAAGGGGCAACACAAGAAAAGTGGCGCATCGTGACCAGTATGCCACTTTCTTGTAAAAATACCCCAAGTCTTCACGATCATTGGTGGATGATAAAGTCTGTTATATGACAGCTGGATCTGAAAAGGACCGGATAATACATGCTTAAATTAGAGAAAGAATGAAAGTCTAAAAGACTAAGGGCTGATTGCTGATATATTTGATATGACAGAGGAAGCTGTTAATGCAAGCACTCTAATTGATATTGAATGTCTTTGGGGTGGAGTCAACAAGTAGTTTGCCTAATTGGAAATGCAAATTCAGCAACTGCAGCTGAAAGAAGAATATTAATTGTTACGCAGCTTTGTACAGCTATAGTAGAGCATCGACCAATTTACATTTTTTTTCAAAACTGGTGAGACAGAGTTAGTTACACTGGTGTTTCAAAAAAAGGTAGAAAAAGGGTCAAGAGACATGTTAAACAGAAGTTGACTTTGATAATAGTTTTTTTCTGGTAAGAAAGAGAAGCAAGGCTCTCATAGTCTGGGTTTGAAACTGGTGATCCATTTGACAGATTTAAATCAATTGGTGTAATACCAACATTCAAAATGGAAGGTATACACCTATTATGGGACATTCTCAGAAGTCAGGACTGAATGGTAAGTCTGGATTTGAAAGGTTCATATTTTACAGTTCCTATCCATAAGGAGCATTGAAGAATTCTTGTTTTTGATTGAGTGTACAGATGGTGGAATTTTACATATTTGATTTTTGTTATTCTTTTGTACAGTGGTGCCTTTCAAAATTGAAGCTTGTCATGGATTATTTAAGACAAAGAGGTGTCAGATTGATTGTTTACCTGGCTGATATCTGAATAATGGTTTAAGATCAAATGGTGTTAAATGAACAAATGCAGATGACAATTTCAATTTAGTGTACACTGTGAACAAAGATAAAGTTGTGAACTTTTTTTACACACAATTCTTCACAAATATCTTATTTGCAAAATTATTTCAATTTTGGTGGTTCATAAGACTTTTTCACTTGATAGTCAACATGTGTTTCACCCCATAAATAGCCTTCAAGGCAGCAGCTTTTTCAGGGTAAAAACCAAGATATACTTTATTAAGTTGGACATTCTTCACAGAATATTTCACCTCTTGTGAAACATGGTGCTTTCAAACAACATATGGTGCTCATAGACTTGTGCCCCAATTGTTGTGCTCATGCTCAAAAGAAACCTTAAGGTGGTTTTTAGAAGTGCCCTTTGGTCTCAGAAAGAGAAGAATAAAAGTTAAAATAATAATAATAGGATACAGTATTTATATATGGATTTGTTCCAAATAACATGCTATCACTCAGGTGAGTTGGAAAACATATTTTTAAGATAAAGTTTGACTAGGTTACGACCACTGGCACACTAAATTAAGTTTGCATTTAATTACCTTGTCAAAAGTAACAATGCTAAAATCGAGTCCTTTGTTGTCTCTTTATTGTGTCTTTATTTTGTGATCTGTAGGAGCATGTTTTGGAAGTGAAATCAAAGATCTTCCTTATCAGTCACCGAGTCTCTTTCAATTCCACCAACCCACTGTCTTCAGTTACCTGATCACCTGTAGGGCATGTGTAGTCTGGGTCCGTTTCCTCCTTTGTGCCACCACTACCTGTATTAACTAACATGCTTCCCTGTTTGTGCTGCCACTGTCAGGGAGAATCATTGTTGAGAGGAAACTGGAAAACACTGCCTCTCCTTATTCATCTTGGGAATCGACCAGAGAGATTGTTTGAGGCAGACTGGCCTGACATTGCTGGCCCATTCAGCAAATCTTGCTTATCTCCCACTTGTGCTATTGCTGTCCTATTCTCTGTTACAAACACCAGAGGTTTTGAGGAGTGGCACAGCTTGTCAGAGATAGGATGTGCCACCTCTGCAAAGCCTTTCTCCATTCCTGTCTTAGCTCCCTTGCCTGTTTTGCTTCTCAATGCCAGTCAGCAGGGAGGCCCCTGTCAGTACTAGTGAATCTCTGGCTCGATTGGAGAAATTTGTGGAGGCAAACATTTTGATTACACTGGTAGCCAGAAGGTAAGCATTCTAAAGTATCTCGAAAAAAATGTTTTAAAAGATCCACAGTATTCATTTGTCATGAAAAGAAAGTAAAAGAAGGTCATTACTGTCAGGGTGAGAATGTCTGTCTAATCCCTTGGTGATGATCCTAGGAGGTAGCCCTACAGCCACCACTCAAGGTTTCAAGGTTTTATTAGAGATTTAGGGCAATATGTACGGACACTTTTTCCCATAGACACAGAATGGGTAAAAACCTTTGCTACATCTGGCGCTTAGATCTTACAATGGGATCACAATTACATCCTTTAATACAGTCTTAAAAAGGAGCTGAACAATAAAAATTTTTTAGAAAACATTAATTCATTAACTGGACACTTTATCATCTCCATTGCAGCTATTGCTGTTGTAATACCATATTTTTTAAAAAGTGGTTTTAAAAATCTCTGTTGATAGATTTTTAAGGCGGGATAAGTAAATATAACATGTTTGATGGTCTGTACATTAATATTACATGAGGTGCATATTTTCTCCTTCCAGATTACATTCTACCATGCATTCGTCACAGTTTTTAATAGCAGATATTTCAGTCTACATAGCATTATTCATCTTTGCACTCAATGTTCTGCTCCAGTTCAAACACACTTAAGAACGGCTGCCTGACAAGACTGGATAATACTGAAGAAACAGAGTTTTGCTCTACATATTTCTATATCATTTTCCATGGAACAATTGTTCATGATATATTTTCAATAGTTTTTAAGATGAACATAGTTTACATTCACATTCTGAATATCTAATCTAGTCAGAGAAAAGTGATGAAGTGCGATTAAAATGTTAGTTAAAAATGATCCAGCCTCACTAGTTGAAGCAAGACATTCCAAAGCCTTGAGACTCCTTTATGACTTTTTTTTAGCATGTAATAAACAATGATAACACCCTAAAAAAGCAGGTAATCCTCTTATGAAAGTGGTCACCAATCCTAAATCCAAGCTTCTATTGATAACACAGAGTTTAAAGTGCAGATAGTGCAAATAATCTTCCCCTCCATCTTTTGCAGAAAGTGTCACTGCTTAATTTCTATTGTCTCTATAGCATATACAAGTGTTCGTGGGATCTTCATTTTATATACTGTTAAGAGATGCTTAAAGTGGCTGTGACCAGTTGCTCCATAAAGTGCCTTATGTGCATTTCCAAGGGCGACTGCCCTATTTGAGATATTTGCAATATGTTCACTATCAACCAAATTTGCTAAAATAATTCTTCCAAGATAAGGATAGGATCTTACTACTTCTGTGGCAGAATCTTAAAAAAAACATATATTTTGTACTTTTCTGACAACCCCCTCTGGACGAAACCTCATAACCTTAGTTTTATTTATATTTATCTTCAGTAAATGACTATCTGAGTATGACCATATTCTGAGAAGAAAACACTGGGACAGGTCACACATAAAAGTAGGACTAAAGCCTTTAGTCTCACTTTTATATCTGGCCTATCCTGTAAATGCTTGTGTGTATATGTGTAATGTGTATGTACATATACACATAAACACACACACACACACACACAAGGGAGCAGGCAGCAGCAGCAGACTGGCAGAAACCAATTAAATACTTCTTCAATTATGTAAGACTCTAGGACTGCATGTGAAGGGAGAGTATACCTTTCACTTCTGACTCGCACGTGGACCTGAACTTTGTCCCAAAAACCGGGACATTTATTTAAAATTAACAAAAGTGTTCACAGGCTGAACTGATCTTTTCCCCAAAAACCGGGACATTTATTTAAAATGAACAAAAGCGCTGGGACACCGGAACATTCCTCTGAAAACTGGGACTGTCCGGGGAAATCCAGGACATCTGGTCACCCTAGCATAGAGGAGTATACCTAAAGGGCAAGAGCCCAATTCTGGAGCATCACCGGCTACCTTACTCGTTATATCAGACAGATCCACCATACATAGTGAGAAAAGAAGGGGGGGCAACAGGCATTCCTGTTTCAAACCATTTCTGGTGGGAATGCTCAGAGTAATACCTGGTCTATCTCCTGATTTAATGTGGCACCACATTGCGATATGGAGAGCAAAAATGAGATTCAAGAGACCCCCTGGGATTCCCAAGGCACTCAACTTCCTCTACAGGGTTTGCCTGTCTAAGCGATTAAAAGCATTTGAATAATCAATATATGCAACATAGAAAGGCATCCCCCGATATCAAATGTATTACAATTATATTATCCAAAGTCGAATAGCCTGGTCTGAACCCTGCCTATTCCAATGGTAAAATGTTTTTTTACCCACTCAAGTAGGTTACATTATACACATTAAGAAAAAAAAACCTTTCCCGTGGCATTCAGCACAGTAATCGGCCTATAATTACTTTGAATATTAAAGAGGACGTTTCTATGGAACAGCAAGATAATACTCCCCCTCCAAGAGCTAGGGACCACTCCTGTATAATAGCAGTAACGTAAGAGAACCACTAAGTAAGAGGCCCACAGGTCTAGACCCAATTTTATGATGGTAGTGGGACCTCTTGCACCATTGTTCCTGTCAGCCTTAAGATGATGTAGTACCTCCTGTCCAGAAGGATGGTTACGCGAAAAACATCTCCCAACTATCTCACCAAGTGAATCCATAACAGTGTTGCTATCAATCTGATTATTCAGAGCATAGAGAGAAGTTATATATTTCTGCCATTGTGGGCTAGAAATATGATTTATCTTGGGTTTAGATAAAGAGCCACTATTCTCCCCTTTAGTTTTCCAGAAGGCTTTTTGCTTTTTACGTTTCACACTTGTGTTATTTTTAACCAGATTTTATCAGTGTTAAATCTTTTTTAAATTCTTACATACCCAGTTCTTCTTTTCAGTCAAGAGATCGACTTATTATGTTCTTTAGAGTAAGAGGTGTAGTGCCTTCTTAGTACGTGGTTAATAATCTTATTAAAGATAAATAATTTATTAAAATTATTAGACTGCTTTATGAATTTTTTTACATTGGCAACATACCATATTTGGAGGTAAATTTTTCCATATGCTCTTTAAATGTGTCAACAGGTAACCAACCCTATGGGAAAGGGTTTCAGTGATTTTCTTTAGTTCTGCTGATCACTACTGTTCATCTTTCTTAATCCATAGTATCTTTTCATTTGCAGCACAATGTTATAGCTCATCACAATACAAGATCTGCCATGAGTGTAAATCATCTGGTTTCCCATTGCTGGTTAGAAGTAGGATTTTGTGGTCACTCCAGATAGTTTGTATCACCTTTACGTGTGCCAAACAGGTAAAAAAACGTGTGTGATCTAATAATATAGGGGGTCATTCTGACCCTGGCGGTCGGTGAAAAAGCGGCGGCCAACCCGCAAACAGGCCGGCGGTCAAAAAAATGGAATTCTAACCCTGGCGGGAACCGCCAACACAGGCCGCCACCTTAACACTCCGACCGCCACGGCGGGACCGACAAACAGCGCGGCGGTCACCGCCAACAGGAAGGCGGCAGACAATGTACCGCCCACCATATCACAACTCACCAATCCGCCACCTTTTCCGGGACGGGAGCCCCGCCGATAAAAACACGGCAGAAACAGACTACGAACGGGAAAACGCTCACCTCTACACACTCCACGAGGAAGGAGGACAGCATGGAGCCCGAATTACACATCCTACCAGCTATTGTCTACCTGCTCATCTACCAGGAGTACGAACGCCGGCGCAGACGACAACGGTGAGTACTGCACCTACGACACAGGCGAGGGGGGAGGAGGAAAGCTTACGGGCACACACATGCGCCATACACCCACCCCCCCACCACAAATACCTACACCCCAATGCCGAGCAACAAGTCAGAGTGACACCACACAAACCCCCCGGAATAATGCAAAGACACAATTTAAATGATCTATAAAATATATGTATAAATAGCTCCATTGAAGGAATGGCAAATATGCCATATAAAAGATACAAAAATAAGGAATGAACATAGGCAACAATATATCCTTGGTCAAAAAGTCCAGCACATTCCGTCAAAGTTCCATAGTCCGTGGGCCAATGTGCACAAACACATGGGCAAAGCCCACACAGGAGACCAGATACCATTGGAGAGAACACTGCAGGGGCATCAGATGATAAAACTACAGGCACCTCAGGGGGAAGGGAAGGGGGGGCACCTCAGCCACATGATTCCACGACGCCAGATCCACGAGGGGCCTCCATGCCCACTGTCCCATCCTGGGGAGTGCAAAGCCACAGTCTCACAAGTCCCTACAGTGGGAGGCTTGCCCACTGTCCCATCCTGGGGAGTGCAAAGCCACAGTCTCACAAGTCCCTACAGTGGGAGGCTTGCCCACTGGACCATCCTGGGGAGTGCAAAGCCACAGTCTCTCAAGTGTCTACAGTGGGAGGCTTGCCCACTGTACCATCCTGGGGAGTGCAAAGCCACAGTCTCACAAGTCCCTACAGTGGGAGGCTTGCCCACTGGACCATCCTGGGGAGTGCAAAGCCACAGTCTCTCAAGTGTCTACAGTGGGAGGCTTGCCCACTGGACCATCCTGGGGAGTGCAAAGCCACAGTCCATCAGATGGATTACCGACTCCACTCTTATTGGAGGAGGCATCGTGCCCAGAGTGCTTCCTGAAGCCCTGCTCGACACAGAACCGGCACTGTCAATGGGCCAGCGGTGCTTGAGATGAAGGACCCAGCGGAGCGGTGCTTGAGATGAAGGGCCCAGCGGAGCGGTGCTTGAGACGGCGGGGCCCAGCGGTGCGGTGCTTGAGATGAAGGGCCCAGCGGAGCGGTGCTTGAGATGAAGGGCCCAGCGGAGCGGTGCTTGAGACGGCGGGGCCCAGCGGAGCGGTGCTTGAGATGAAGGGCCCAGCGGAGCGGTGCTTGAGACGGCGGGGCCCAGCGGTGCGGTGCTTGAGATGAAGGGCCCAGCGGAGCGGTGCTTGAGACGGCGGGGCCCAGCGGAGCGGTGCTTGAGATGAAGGGCCCAGCGGAGCGGTGCTTGAGATGAAGGGCCCAGCGGAGCGGTGCTTGAGACGGCGGGGCCCAGCGGAGCGGTGCTTGAGATGAAGGGCCCAGCGGAGCGGTGCTTCAGACGGCGGGGCCAAGCGGTGCGGTGCTTGAGATGAAGGGCCCAGCGGAGCGGTGCTTGACAGGAAGGGCCCAGCTGAGCGGTGCTTGACAGGAAGGGCCCAGCAGTGCGGTGCTTGACAGGAAGGGCCCAGCGGTGCGGTTCTTGTCCCGCCGGGGCCCTGTTCAGCGGTTCTTGTCCCGGCGGGGCCCTGTTTAGCGGTGCTCCTCCCGGCGGGGCCCTGTTCAGCGGTGCTCCTCCCGGTGGGGCCCGTTCAGCGGTTCTTGTCCCGGCGGGGCCCTGTTCAGCGGTGCTCCTCCCGGCGGGGCCCTGTTCAGCGGTGCTCCTCCCGGCGGGCCCGTTCAGCGGTTCTTGTCCCGGCGGGGCCCTGTTCAGCAGTGCTCCTCCCGGCGGGGCCCGTTCATCGGTTCTTGTCCCGGCGGGGCCCTGTTCAGCGGTGCTCCTCCCGGCGGGGCCCTGTTCAGCGGTGCTCCTCCCGGCGGGGCCCTGTTCAGCCGTGCTTGTCCTGTGTGTCTAGGGAGCCAGACCTGGGCAAGACTTCCCGCTCATTCACCATCCGAACTTGCGGTCGCGGCGCCCTCCTGTGATGGAGTCCTGGGCCCGTGGGTGTCGTCCGTCACACCCGGAATGGGGCTGGTGGGGCCCTCCTGGGCAGCTCGCCTGCTGCCTGAATTCTCCGCCCTGCTGCCCTTGCCCTCCTTCGCTGGAGCTCTGTGGCCCTTGCCTCCCTTGGATGATGTGGCAGGTGACGGGGCAATGCTACTGTCCTTGGTGGCAGCCGTCTCAGGCTTGTCGCGCTGGGCCTTCTTCTTTTTTGTCCTCTTCCCAGGGGGGGGGGGGGCTGGCTGTCCCCTTGCTGCTGGCCGATGTTCCTGCCCTAGGATCTGGTGGACTCCAATAGCCCAGCACTGGATGCAGGGCTGGTGGTGGCTGAGGTGCTTTTTTTACTCTTACCAGATGGAGGGGGTGGGTCAGGGATTGGAATGAGCTCAAGGTTGGAAAGGAAAACGACTTGGGAAGGACAGGGACGGGTAGCTGTAGTGGGTATGGGAGTGGAGGAAGAGGATGTGGTCGTAGGAGAGTCAAGTGTGCTGTCTTTGGGTGCAGGTGCTTGTGACGGAGGCTGTCGTGAGGTGGATGGCTGTTGGGTGGGTGGCTGCCTGCGTTTGTGTGCTTTGGAAGAGGGGGTGACAGACACACTGGAAGAGGACACAGGGGACGTTTAAATGGCAGTGGGGGTGGTGACTGCACGTGTGCGGACTGTAATGGAGGGTGTGCTGGTGATGGAAGTACTGGCTGATGGTGGTGTGCATGCAGGTGTGAGTGGAGACGTCACAGGGAGGGAGGAGGGAGATGAGGAGGTGGGGGACACAGAGGTGGTAGTGACTGTTGTTATGTCTGCATCTGGATGTTGCTTGGGTGAATGCTTGTGGGATCTGTGGTGCTTATGTCTGGATGAGCTGCCCTTGGGTGTAGAGGTGTGTGCAGGCTGGTCTGATGGTGTGGATGGAATAGGCAGAGGAACAGGAGACTGGGACTGGGTGGAGGGAGTAAGAAGAGGGAGGCTGGAGACAGGGACAATGGCTGCCGTCAGTGCTGAGGCCAGATTGTTGAACGATCGCTGATGGGCAGCCTGACCCGAATGAATGCCCTCCAGGTATGCATTGCTCCGATGCACCTCCCTTTCTACACCCTGGATGGCATTCAAAAGGGTAGACTGCCCAACAATGAGTGTCCTGAGGAGGTCAATGACCTCCTCACCGAGGGCAGCAGGGGTAACTGGGGCAGGGCCTGAGGTGCCTGAGGCGAAGGAGATGCCCGCCTTCCTGGGCGAGCGGGCACGGAGCGAAGGCTGAGGGGCTGCTGGGAGGGCGGGGCTGGTGCGCTGGGTGGCGGCTGTACCTGTTGTGGCGGTGGGCACGGATGTTGCCGCCACCGCTAGGGAGCTCCCTTCCAAGGACGTGTCGGTGTCGCTGACGTCTCCACGGGTCCCCGTTGTGGAGCTCCACTCGCCCTCCGTCTCACTGGTGTACTCGGAGTCTGTTGTATGGCCCTCCAGGGCCATGTGAGATGCAGCTTCCTCGTGCGCCGATGCCACTTCTCCTCCGCCTGATGATGCTAATGCACACATGAACAGGAAGACAAAGAAAAGGGGGGGGGGGAGAAATGAAGACAGGTTGAGTGCATGCATTGGCAACACCGTTGGCGGAGAGGAGAGACACAGAAGCCCCCTGAACTAGGCCGCGCAATGGGGGTACACTACTCAGTTATTGTGACTAGGCCTACGGGTCTATGGACGACAAATGCACACATGGGTGGGGCCGGACCATGGCTAGCTGTACTTGGCACCCTACAGAGGTGGGGGGCGGGGGCACAGGGCCGTGTCTAACGGAGGGGCCTAGCCTACAGAATGCGCCCTGGCCTGGAGATAGCCACAGCCCTCCTCCCCCACCCAGACACCTTCACTGCGCGCAAAGATAGCAGAATGTGCTGATACTCACCCCCTTGTGTCTGCTGTGATGTCCTCACGCGCCCATCCAAATCGGGGTAGGCCACCGCCAGGATCCGGGACATCAGGGGGGTCAATTGCCGGGTGGCACCCCTCCTACGTTGGGAGGCCATCCCCAGCAGAGACTCGGCGGTCTTTCTGGTCCCGCGGCAGATGTCCTCCCACCTCTTTCGGCAGTGGGTGCCCCGTCTGTTGTGGACCCCCAGGGCCCGGACGTCCTTGGCGATGGCATGCCAAATGTCGATCTTCTGATGGGCGCTGACCTATGTGACATGCACAGGGTGGTAAAGGAAATCGCATCAGTTTTCTGCCTGGTCAATGTGAGTGCCCCCCCCCCTCCCCAACCTTGCCATGTGGCACATGCTCTCATCTTTCGTGCGTTGCACTCCTCAGTCACTCCCCTCCCCACCATCTTACATACACCCCACTCAACACAGGCATAGCCCATTCAACGTGCACCCTGTGTACTAACCTGTTGGTCTGGAGGACCGTAGAGTAGCGCATACTGGGGGAGGACCCCATCAACAAGTTTCACCAATTCTTCGGCAGTGAAGGCAGGGGCCCTTTCCCCAGTCGCAGCAGCCATTGTATCTCCCAGACCGAGGTCACAGCAGCACTTGCAGTATAGGTCCTCTCCTGTGGATGATCAGGACTCGAGAGATTAATCAGATAGAAAATGGCGGCCACGCCCGCGGCGGTGCGTACCGCGGCGGTGCGTACCGCGACCACCGGCGCACATCGTCATTGGCTCCTAAGACCCATAGGGTTCAATGTTAACCAATGCTGCTTTGCGCCGCGGTCTTCGACCGCCTACCGCCACGGTGTGCCACGCCAGCGCAGTGACCTCACATCCCACTGTCACACTTCACAGGTCAGGCAGCCGCCATTTCAAGGGCCCACATGGCATGATTTCTACTGCGTCACACAGGCCTAGGCATTGCATTGCCACTCATACAAGCCGTTCCATGCATAGCGATTCGTGTACTGTGCAAGCTGTGTGAACTAACCTGTGGGTTGCTTGACTCTGTGCTCCATGTTGTCCTTCCTAGGCACCGTCCGCTGGGACTTGCGAGGAGAAGGATGAATCCTCCCGTGTACCGACCGCTGGTGGACCTGTCGACAATGGAAGAACGACATATCATACTTACATACCGGCTTGACAGAGCAACTATACATGAACTATGTGCCCAGCTGGAGCCAGACCTGATGTCCCCCATCCGCCAACCCACAGGGATTCCCCCTCTGGTGCAGGTTCTGTCAGTACTCCATTTTTTGGCAAGTGGGTCTTTCCAGACAACAGTGGCCATATCATCTGGGATGTCTCAGCCTATGTTTTCTAAGGTTTTGTCCAGAGTGTTGTCTGCCCTGATGAAATACATGCGGAGCTACATTATTTTCCCTGAGGTGGGCGAATTGGCTACAGTGAAGGGTGATTTCTATGCCCTTGGACATATCCCCAACATCATTGGTGCCATTGATGGGACCCATGTGGCTTTGGTTCCCCCCAAAGAAAGTGAGCAGGTGTACCGAAACAGAAAAAGTTATCATTCGATGAATGTCCAGGTGGTCTGTTTGGCTGACCAGTACATCTCCCATGTAAATGCCAAGTTCCCTGGGTCAGTGCATGACGCGTATGTCATGCGAAATAGCAGCATCCCTTATGTGATGGAACAGCTACAGAGACACCGTGTGTGGCTAATTGGTGACTCTGGTTACCCCAACCTGTCGTGGCTACTGACCCCAGTGAGGAATCCCCGGACCAGGGCAGAGGAACGGTACAATGAGGCCCATGGGCGATCTAGGAGGATCATAGAAAGGACCTTTGGGGTCCTGAAGGCCAGGTTTAGGTGCCTGCATATGACAGGGGGATCCCTCATGTACTCACCAAAGAAGGTGTGCCAGATCATCGTGGCCTGCTGTATGCTTCACAATCTTGCATTGCGACGCCAGGTGCCTTTTCTGCAGGAGGATGGTCCAGATGGTGGTGTTGTTGCAGCTGTGGAGCCTGTGGAGAGTGAAGAGGAGGAAGACGACGGGGACGACACGGACAACAGGGATACAGTCATACAACAATACTTTCAGTAGCACACAGGTAAGAAACAGCCACCCCAATTTACATTTACTTGAGGCCTCATGCGTATCCACTGTCTGTGTTTCCCCCCAGTTCCTGTTAACTGATTTGTGACTTTCCCTTCCCTTTTCAGAGCTGTATGACCCACTGCCTGACTTCAGCTTTGTTTGCCCATGGACTAAAGCTTATTGAAATTGGTATGTTGTCATCACAAAGTAACTGGACATTATTGAAACGTTATGTGTAATACATTTGTTAAGAATACAAGCAGACTCCTGTTTATTTAAGTGGAATAAGTGATTTATTTTAAGTGCTAGATATAGGTAAATGATTGGGAAGCGGGGATGGGTGGGGGTGGAGTAATGTCCATGGCAGAGTCCAGTTCTCAGTCGCACAGGTGCATTGTCCATATGCCTGTGGAAGGATGGAGCAGGGGCAGTTCAAGGTTGGACAGGGTGACAATGTGGGACAGTGGGATGACATCAGGGGGTATCTTAGGCTGGCGGAGGTCTTGCAATCCTACTCTCTCTTCTTGTGAGATCTCAGGTTCCGCTTGCGGGGTGGTTCTTCTTCTGCAGGAGGTGGGGTTCTGGTGGCCTGTCGTTGTGTGGGGGCCTCCTGTCCACTAGCGCCGGCGGAGGTGGTAGGCTGTACCTGGCCTGGGCTAGTGACAGGGGCCCTTTGGGGTGCCACATGGTCCTGCAATGTGGTGACGATCTGGGTAAGGGCCAGGACGATGGTCCCCATTGCGGAACCGATGTTCCTCAGTTCCTCCCTGAACCCCATGTACCGTTCCTCCTGCAGTTCCTG
This sequence comes from Pleurodeles waltl, assembly GCF_031143425.1. Taxonomy (NCBI): domain Eukaryota; kingdom Metazoa; phylum Chordata; class Amphibia; order Caudata; family Salamandridae; genus Pleurodeles; species Pleurodeles waltl. The sequence goes on from NC_090440.1 coordinate 1,168,945,704, forward strand.
GATCTCCTGGGACCGGGCCAGTACCGTCGCCATCGTCTCCTGGGAGCGGTGGTATGCTCCCATGATGGAGGAGAGGGCCTCTTGGAGAGTCGGTTCCCCGGGCCTGTCCCCCCCTGTCGCACAGCAGCCCTCCCAGTTCCCCTGTGTTCTTGGGCCTCTGTCCCCTGGGCGGGGTGCCCACTACCACTGCCCCCAGGTCCCTGTTGTTGTTGGGGTGGTGGGTCAACCTGGGTGCCCTGTAGTGGTGGACACACCGCTGATTTACGTGCCCTAGAGACAGAGGCATGGGCCCGCTGGGTGGGAGCTGTGCTGGTGTTCCCAGAGGGGGTTGGGTCTGGTGTAGCCTGTGGCTGTCTGTGGGGAACCGACTGTCCAGAGGTCCCCGATAGGCCGGGCTGGTCGTCTGGCTCCAGGGAGACAGAGCTGCTGTCATCGCTGGGGGCCTCTTCTGGGGGTGGGATGGACATCTCTGGACTCTCCGTGGCAGTGTGGTGGCGTTCGGGTCCTGCAGGGGTATAAAGGTATGGTTATTGCTTCTGTGTGTGGCATTTCGTGTGATGGGTGGGTGTCCGTGTACCCATGTGCAGGCATTTCCTTGTGGGGGCTTTTGTGAGGGTGGCTTGTGGGGGTGATGTGTGTGTGCAGTGGGCATGCTTTGGTGATGGGTGTCCATGCTTTGGGGTCGCATGCAGGGCTTGGTGTTGGGATGGGTGGGTTGTGATGGTGAGCCTTTTGCTAGGGGTTGGTGTGATGGGGGAGGGGGTGAGGGTGGGGTATGATTTGGCATGCAGGTGGGGTGGGGGTGGGAAGCAGTATTGAAGATTTGCCTTACCAGAGTCCATTCCTCCGCCTACTCCTGTGAGGCCTTCAGGATGCAGGATGTGCAAGACTTCCTCCTCCCACGCGGTAAATTCTGGGGGAGTAGGTGGGGGTCCGCCGCCAGTCTTCTGCACCGCAATGTTGTGCATTGATACCATGGAACGCACCTTCCCCCGTAGGTCGTTCCATCTCTTCCTGATGTCCTCCCGATTGCGTGGATGCTGTCCCTCCGCGTTAACCCTGTCCACTATCCTTTGCCATAGCTCCATCTTCCTGGCAATTGTGGTGTGCTGCACCTGTGCCCCGAAGAGCTGGGGCTCTACACGGACTATTTCCTCCACCATGACCCTGAGTTCGGCGTCACTGAACCTGGGGTGTCTTTGGGGTGCCATGGGGTGGTGTGGTTGAGGTGTGGGGTGGCGTTTGTGGTGATGAGTGTGGTGCGTGTGGTAGTGTGTGGTGTTTGGTGCGTGGATTCTGTGTGGGTGATGGTGTTGTGTGCCTCTGTGTTGTGGGATTCTCTATTCTGTGCTCTGTCTCTAGCCTTCGTCAATGATTTCGGGTCGTAGGGGCTTGTGGGTGATGTGGGTGTGTGTTTTATATTGTGTTGGGTGTGTGGGAGTGATGTTAGTATGTGTATCAGGTGTGTGTATTTCGAACTGACCAATGTGGCTGAGTTTTCTATGGGTGTGTGTATTTTGACCGCGGCGGTGTGTACCGCCAATGGAATATCGCGTTTGAAAGACCACCGCGTGGATTTGTGGGTCGGAATGGTATGGGCGTATTTCTGTTGGCGTGACGGTGGAGGTTTGGTCAGCGCCATTTTTTCGCTGACCTTTGGTGTGGCGGATTTTTGAGGATGTCGGGTTTTTGGCGGTTTGCCAGTTGCGGGTCAGAATGACCGTGGCGGTTTACCGCGGCCGCGGCGGTGTTATGGCGGCCTTCTGACCGGCAGTAAGCGACTTTTACCGCCGAGGTCAGAATGACCCCCATAGTTATTATTATTGGTTATTATAGGGAACAATTATCATAGTCAATGTAGCTGTGACATGGGTCGGATGAGCTGGAACGTCATTCTGTAATCTCCCATTGAGGGTAATTAAATTGTGTTCCCTACAAACCTTCAGGAGCAGAGTTCCTCTTTTATTTGTCCTGGCATGGAACACAGTGGTGGATATATTAACAGCCTCTTCCCAGTCTTTATTCGCAAATAGGGCTGGTGAATGGTTAAAGACAATAGCGCTAAGATCTCTCATTTTTAAGACCTTTGAAATACCTACTTTCTGAGTAATCATATTTATGTATTGAAAAAACCTTGCTTAACAAATGATTGTTTCCTTGACCAGGTAAAATATAAAGATTAACCGAAATAAAAGGAAACACAGAGCAGAAACCCGAGTTGTGCTCTAAAAATATAATACAATGCATTACATTCAGTTGATGATAATACACCTGAAATGTCCAAATAAAAGTTTCTTGCAATAATGTGGCCAGACTAACACTAGCATGGCCTCTCTTTGACTTAGTAACAGGACAGACACTCTGGCATATTTTCCTACTACAGAATTTTATTCTATGCAATATAGTTGAGAGTCTTAAAGCATTTGTGCATAGATCCTTTGGTAAACCACAGATCACAAGCCTGAAGTGAGTGCTCTACAAATGTAGATTGTGAAGAAGTGTGAGGGCTTAAAATGACTAAGAGATTATTTCCTTCACAACTTCACTTTGTTTGTTTAGCCATGACAGGCTACACCATCTTAATAAACAGTTATTAGGTACCATTTTGAACCCTCACACTTCTTCTATGTAATCTACACTTTTAGCACCCTCACTTCAGGCTTATCATGACTAAACATCCAAAAGATCTCCAGCAAAGAGCCCCCTCGTGAGCCCATTGGGAATTGCAGCGCCAGCCGAACAAGGAGCTGCCTGATGATGAAGAATGCCACTCGATTGGGTGGATGAAGGCTCTAGCTTCTGAGTTGTCAGCTTTCCCCAACCTTTCATTTAATGGGGATGACTCCTAATGGGAGCTCCTGTTTGAAGTATTTTGGAAAATCCATACTCTTTCTTTATTGTTGTACACTTAAGACCATGCATGCTGGATCTTTATGACGTGCTAGTCCCTCATTTTTGTTGATTGGGTCCTGGAATTTGGCCAGTTCCCATCCAAAGACTCTATCAACAAGAGGGCACATGAAGAGCTATACCACTTAGGCAGCAACCAGAGAAGAAGCAGTACAACTAAAGAACACTGCCTACGAAAAGTAACCAAAAAGAGAACAGAGACCTCTTTCTGTTGTGCACCCTGTGAGACTTCCAGCATTGAACTCCGTGGTTATTCACCTTTAGATTGTGGGTAACTTTCTTGTGGGTGGACCCCCTGGATTCTAGCTTTGGACCTTCGGGTATTTTTTTGGACAGTGCAAGTGTTGGTTGCTTGCTCCGTGGTATGATGGGAATTATAGGGTTGCTGTGGTTGCCCTGTTGATTTATTTGGTTTGAGTATCCTTAGTGACATCTGTATGGTCAGATTGCCTTTGGGCTACAGCCTCTTTGGATATACTCTCACACTTTCATCTAGACACCCTTAATAAGGTGGTTCCCACTGTGCAGCTCCACTAAAACCCACGTCGGCGCTCTGTGGGAATGAAATGATCACCAAATGCCTCATGCCAGGAATGAACTGGATTAATAGACAATCATCAATAGAATGATATATTATTATACACTGGTTTATGAATAGAGAAGTGCATTATATTTATGTGTATTATGGCTTATGAAATTAATTAGCCAGCTCTATTTATTAGTTTGGTGACCTTGAACTTCCCCCTATTTCGCTTTGTTTTTATATAATGGGTGGTTCTTTGAATGCATGTAGTGTGTAGTGAGTGTATGTATGTTGAGTCAAAGCTTTTTTAGCGTGGTTGTCTGTGCCCCCCCATTTAATTAATACAATATGTGCTGGTCAACCTAAAGGGATGGTGGGAAGTAATATTGTGTACATATTAGATATTGATGTGTCTTTTTGATCGTCTTGTATTCATTACATTGTGACATAAAGTAATAATAAATATGTTTTTGTTTATTGATGCATCATGTGTATGTATCATTCTACAAAGAGTATATGTTTAATTAATACATCGTTTATTTATGGTTCTCTTTTTGGTTAATTTTCTTAGTCAGTGTTCTTTAGTTGTGCAGTTCCCATCCACAGTCAGCACTGACCACATGAATCATTTGCATTTGGTAAAGTCGATTCCAAACAGATTTTTTAACCTGTTTCTGTGTAAAATCGACATAGAATCGAGGAATACTATCGTGGAATATTGGTCTTGAATGTAATCTATTTAAGCTCATAAAAAACTTTGTTGGTTGATGTACATATCCACCTGGTTTCTGGTTGAATATTTTCCGGCGGCGGCCGCTGCAAATATCAAAGGGGGGGTCAATGGGGATGATGACAGGGACAGGGGAAACAACCTTTTAAAAAACACTCACCTTTCTTGTCGCCACAGCTCACCACCTCCTGTCACCTTGTTCACTTCTTCTGGTGTCCCAGAATTCACTGGGGCACCAGCACAGGCTCCCCAGCAGTCCTGGAGCTGCTTTCATGCTAAACCTAGCATGGCAGCAGCTCCAGGATTGGTATGAGCAGCTCAGATTGCCACTCGGACACAACTCTGGGGTCTGTGCAGTTTTTCCAGCAAGGCTGTGTACACAGCTGCGCTGGAGAAACCTAAGTGTGCTTGTGTGTTTGGCCAGTCTAAAACTGATGGCCAAGCACACATACGCACTTAGGTGCACTCTCTCCTCATCACCCCTCGCACCTTCTGTGGCCCAGCCCCGCCCTTCCCTGCACTGCTGGGTGAGCCAGCAGATGGAAAATAAAACCATATTAAACTATGGTTTTATTTTTCATCTCCTGGCTATTGGCTAGGGGGGGCAATGCTCCTCCGCCATTGCGAAAGAGCCCCTGATATTTTCTGTGTACAACACAAATGACAAATCCTGTCATCTCAGGGTGCTTCCAATTACAGCAGATACATAAACTGACGCAGAGTGAGGTAAGGTGATTTGCCAGGGAACACACATTGTGGTCAAGTGGGAAAGCTGGGATTAATACCCAAGTGTTTCCTATCACCAGCCTGGAACATAGCCACTAGAAGATCATATTCAAACTAGACCTTCATCCTTCTTAGGTTGATCAAAATAGAATAACTTGTAACTTTATTATGGTTCGTATTTGCAAAATATAAATTTCCTTTCCACATAGCTGCCATGCGAATCGGGGCCTCTATCATCTGAGTTTGATCTAGCCAGGAGGACTGACTTGCTGTGGCAGGTGGACTCTCATCTGAATGGCTGATGGCTTCCTAGGAGCCAATTTTGTCTCTATGTAAAATGAAGTCAGTGGATTGTATGCAGACCATCTGTAGAACGGTCAGTATGGTACAGTATGGTACAAGGATGCAAGGATGTCAGTGTTTTAGGGTTAAACCATATCATATGCAAGGAGGTAACTACACAGACAGGGAAGCGGTTTGTACAAAGTAGAATCCACACTAAGAACGCTTACTATCCACAGTATTATCAGTAATTACTTCAGTTACTCCCCTCACCAGACCACAGTGCGCTCAGAAACCACTTTTCTCATCTTTCTGCATCCACAATGGGATCTGGATATATTGCATGCCTTTTGGTCATGCATCACCCAACTGCCAAGACACCAGTTTTAAAGAGGTATTTCTAAGGACTTAAGCAAAAATTACTCAGTATAATTTGAAAACAATTTATAATAACCCTGGTCTCATATTTCACATAAGGAGCTATAATGTGTGACGCTTCGGGACTTTATTTTTGAAGTAAAAAAGAAAGCAGTTTGGTACAAGGTTCTGTTATGTTGACGGAGCCCTGCATCAAACTGAGAAAAGCATTGGCAGGACCAGCCGTGACAGTGGGTCCTGCCAATGCGTTAGAAATGACCGTCAGCTTGGAATTTCTGAAGTTGGAGGCAGGCATCTCCATCAGGGCGACAGAGTAATTTACTCCATCATCCTGACAGAGAAGCAGACCTTCCCACTGATATATACATTTTCCTGAGTCTTTTGGTTTTCTTTTAGTTCTTAACAATCAAGGTGGAGATAAAAAAAAGTTTAATTAGCGCACTGATAGCTTTGTTTCCTTGAGAAATGATGGTTGAATTACTTGTTAGAAGATCATAGGTACATGCATATGTATCGAGATATTCAGAAACGTAGGCCCATATTTATACTTTTTTAGCGCCGCATTTGCATCATTTTTTGACGCAAAAGCGGCACAAACTTACAAAATACAATTATGGGGCATATTTATACTCTGTTTGCACCGAAATGTAATTTTCTTTAATTCTAATTCGGTGCAAAACTAACTCCATAGTTATACTTTGGTGCTAGGCCCATCTAGCGCCAAATTTATAGAGTTAAAGTCATTTTTTGGAAGTGGAAACCTACCTTGGCTTAATGAGATGCAAGGTAGGCGTTCCTGTGCAAAAAGTTACTCTATGGCCTTAACGCCATATTTCTACTCCTGTCCAAAAATGGTGCACGGGAGGGAGAAGGGGGCAAAAAATGGGGCAAGGCTTGCTTTGCCCCATTTTTTAATGCCTGGGTCAGGGCAGGCGTTAGGGGACCTGTGGGCCTATTTCCATGGTGGAACACAATGGAATAAGGCCACAGGTGCCCTCCCCAGGCCTCAGGGACACCCCACACACAGAGGGACTGCGGAGGATGGGGGATCCCATCCCAGGTAAGTACATGTAAGTATTGCATTTTATTTTTTAAAGTGCCGTAGGGGGCCCTGAATTGGGCCCCCTACATGGCACTGGGTGCAATGGCCATGCCCAGGGGACCCTAGTCTCCTGTGCTGGCCATTGGGGTGGTGGGCATGACTCCTGTCTTTTCTATGTGGATGGTTTTGCATCAGAAAATGACTATAGGCAGGTTAGAGTCATTTTTTTTAACTTTAACCTGCCTAACGTCATTTCAGAGTGCAAACCCCCCTTCTTCCATAGCGCCAGCCCCATCTGACTAATGTCATTTTGTTTTACGCTAGCCCACCCTTTGTACCGGCTTGCAGCATTCCATAAATATGGTTCCTGGCTGGTGCACAGAAATGGTGCAAGCCAGTGGTAAACATTTTGGTGCAAAACTGCAAAGTATAAATCAGGGCCTATATTTTGTAAGATTGCACCTCTTTTGCATCAAAAAATGACGCAGATGCGGCACTAAAAAAGTATAAATATGGGCCTTAAATTCTAACCTTATCGATTCTTTCTCCCAAAGCAGGTTGTGTCACAATTTTAATATTCCAAGTTATAGCTGGTACTCGACAAGTGCAGAAAGACTACTATGAAGATCCAGGCGAGTGGAAAACAAAAACATAATGGCTCCCACACCCAGGGAATTTTCTCCCAGGGTGTGGGGGTAATTTTTGTGTTTCTGACTGACAGAAAAGAAAGGACAATTGGAGGTCTGCTCTAAATAGGACTCCATTCGGCTATCAGGGTAAGTGTCCCTGCAGTCTGCCATGGGCAAACTGACGGTCACCCCAACTCAAACTAGGGCATACGTTAGGTTTGGTGGACAGGTTCTCAGTCACCTGTGTGATGAAGTCAAATGGGCCGTTAGCCTTGCCAGATGGCTGTTCAGAGTTGCTGATCCCAGCTCGAGGACTTTCACATTTTGCAGCCATATCAATACAAAGACACACACCCCTCTGGATAATGTAGTTTTCAGTAGCTGAATTAGATCCAGCAGTCAGATGTGCCAACCTCCCTCGCCACACCAACTTTGCCAAAAGCCATACTTGTTCCCTGATACTACCTGAAACGTTACAAAACTTCTGTTTTTCTAAGAGAATCAGAAAGTGAAACAACCCTGACAGCAGGAATTCTGCCTTAGACCATTACATCTACTGTGCAAAGCCTTCAATCAGTCTTCCTGTCCTCAATACATATTTCAGCATTGTGGGCTTCCTATTTTTTTTAAAACAAAATGTGAATCGAATTGGAGATCTTCTTGGATGTGTTTGTGTTGAGGTGGCTCGAGTGAACTATAAGGTCCCATTGAGACCTGGTTCTCAGAGGCAAAATTAATTTTTCAAAAAAATATTTTTGCATCAGTGTCTTCCTTTTCATTATATACCTCATTCTTTTTGGGATTGGGGAATGAACCCCCAGCCCCTTTATAAGTATTAAATATTTTTTTACAACAGCTCTTAATCAACAGATATGTTTGTTGTATGTCAGTATATCATTCACAAAAGTATTATCTGAAAAAATATTGTACTAATTATCATTCATAAAAACATTGTCCCATTGGATATACATTTTCTATTATGAACTCTAAAGGGGCGATCATTTTCTAAAAGATATTGAGGACATGTACATAGGGTAATAGTAAGTTGTTAGGGAGGTACACGAAAAAACAAGCTTTTGCATAGTCAATAGGTCATACCTTTGGGCCTAATGGCTTTGCCAGTGGTGTTAGCAATCTGTTACTGCTTCAACATACCATATTTTACATAAAGAATGAGTTGTTAACATTTGTAAACTCTCTTTTCTTTAATGCAATTTTGTTTTGTAACTAGAATTGACTTCACTAAGTTTTGGCAAAACCACGAGGTCTCATCTCTGAGTGGCCGAGCTACTGAGTTTTCTATTGGTTGCATGGTACATGTGAACTAAGTTGTATTTAGGTATCTGGGTGAGATATGGTTGTGGGAAGGTGTTCATAATGAGGCACAATTGAGAACTCTGGTGCTGAGGATGAAGGCAAAGTGAGTCAGTGGACCATAACAGTGATACGATTAAACACTCATCCAATCCATGGCCTTTATCTAGGGTGCACAAAGTGATGAACACATGCATACCTTTTGTAATTAACAATTCTAATAGTTCTGACATGCTGTGCAAGAGCGTAATGCAGGCACGTGCTACCCCCCTACCTCCCCCCCAGCTTAGGTTCAACAAAACCCTTCAAGGAGGCCCTTCATCGCATTCTGTAGAAGGGGCACATCATTTTGTACAGTACTGTAGTACAAATATTTTTACTCACACCCTTAATTACTTAGGCCAAACCCATTTTAGAGAGTCCCACATAAGATTTTTTAACATATTTAAAGCACTGTGTCTCACAATAGGCTATTGACAACAGACTGCTAAAAGCTGTTTCATAGGTGACAACCAAAAATGTGATGCTGTAAAACTGGGGTCCTCTGGGATAAATGTAAAACTTGTGGATCAGAAAGAAGTAGTGATAGTTTTGCTGCTCTGCGGCACGCACTCTGCAGCATCTTGGGGTAGGTACACAAATGGTGTTACATGTCAGAGCGGGAAATGCTTGACCTCCACTTTTACACCCCAAGGCGTGACTCTTGGTGCAACCTATCCCTTTAAGAAATGGCGCTGCAACACTTGTTTCCCAGTAAAGTTGATCGAAAAGTCATACACGTTATTTGCTCTCTTGCTAAGCAGATTCAAGTATACTCAGCTTCTCTGGAAGTCAAGTGTAAAGAAAGAGCCATGGGCGAAAAGCAAACAAATGCCAACCTGGTGAACAAGATCTTAGACAAGCACTATAGATATACACAACTACATTTGAATACTGGAAATACATAATATAAGACAAGAAAAGAGCTGTAAGAAACATCCCAGATCAAAAAAGGGAAATTATTTTTTAAATGTGTAGCTTCATCCCTATGGTTAATCAAAAGGCAAATAATGATCCCATGCCTACGGATAAAGGGCTGTTCAACCGACATGTGGAAATGAGATGCTGAAGAATGGTTGCTGAAGAGATATGCATGGTTGTAGCTCAATCTGATGGTGTTACAAGATGAGGTGAGCGATTGACAGGAGATGATAAACATTATGCTGTGCGATGAAAACAGCTCTACCCTTCCATGAGGTACTCATATTGCAGACTTGCAGTCCATTGCTTCTCTGTTTCAAGGCAAAAAGTAATTAATCTACTATAACTGTCCTGAGATGTTGTAATGCAATATTGAATATGTATTAGACATTTGATATTATGCTGAATACTGAAAGGAATAGTATGGTTTTGCAATCACGATCCACCTTGTTGAAAGCAAGTTAAAGATTTGTATTTATAAACAAAAAATATATTTATTTAAAAAAAAAGGGGTATTGAAGGCCATTTATGCTACTGCCATTGACTATAATTATAGCTTGGCGCCATTGATGATCAATCAATGAGGACTTTGAATCGTATTTATGTTCACTCATCCTCATTAAGGACAGGGTGCATTGACACTCCAAGATCGGATCTGTAACTACCAAAAAGAAATAACATTCAAAAACGTTAGTTAACATATAATTAAAGTGGGTGGGAAGTGAATTTTGCCTACCACACCAAACGTCACCAAACAAGAAATACAGCAGTTAATGTACATACAATTATCTCTTCCACTGCCAAGCCATTTTTGTCACCTCAAGCCTAATATGGCACATATGGCTCCAGGGGTCCCTATTGCCTCTTTCTGGTTTTCTCAGAGTGAGGTACAGTACCATGAAGTGCTAGACACTCTCCTTCCACTTTGTTCTTCTGCCATCTCAAAGTGACACTCTGTAGATGGCCTTTCAGTCCATGGTCCACACCTTGTTCTTGTTATGTTATGGTAATTTAATTTATATTGCACACAAATCACTCTGCGAAAGGTATCTCGGTACAAAGCAGACCACAGACAGAGAAGGGACTGTTAAGGTAAAACAACACTGTCTTGAGAGGTTTTCTAAATTTAGTATGATCAGTGCACATTTGGATGTGAAGCAGTGATTCATTCCAATAAAAATGGGTTGGGTAAGAAAAAGACCTACCCCTTACCCATGGAACAGAAAGCAAAGCGTTGTCACTAGTTCTTAGAAATCTGACTGGGTAGTGGTATGTGAGCTTCACGGATAAATAGCTAGGACCTTTCCATATAGGGAGTGATATATCAAGCAGCATGTTTGAAAAATAATCTTCGTCCACACCGGCAACCAGCGGAGTGAACGTAAAAGGGAAGAGGATGCTGTCCCAGAAGGAAGATTGCAGATGAGAACAGCATCAGTGTTCTGAATAACTTGTAATTTAGATAGTAATGTCTCATTTGCAGAAGCAAATAAGGCATTGCCATAGTCCAAAAAGCCAATAATTAGAGCTTGAACCAAAGTTTTCCTCACTGAAAGTGGGAGGAGAGGGAAACCTCTCCTCAGCAGGTGCATTGTGTCAACACCAGAGCAATACGCGCTCTATTGGCGACAAAAATGCAAAAACCCAGCACTCTCAAAACAAAGTAATTTATGCATTGTGCTGATATGTAGTGGTTTAACCTTTTGCATTGCAGAGTTCAATCCTGAAAACTTATTTTTAATATGCTTACAAATACTGTTCCTTTGCAATGTATTGCTGCAGGTTTTCAGAGTGTGTTAGGGTGTGGCCCCCTTTCCAGGGCCTTCCAGAGACTTTCCCTCCAACGTGCCTGGGCGTGGTTCTGGGCTGGTCCAAGACTCTATAAAAGAGAGCCAGCCCAACTCCCAGTGCTCATTATTCAGAGGTCCCAGTGCAGAGCAGCAGCTTCTTCCTAAGCTCCTGTCCCGGCGGCCTATTTGGATCTTCCAGTCTTCTGCCCTAATCCTTCATTGGTGATCATTGTTCCAGGTGGTAAGACGGTGGTTGGACTGTCCCGACACCGTTATTTAGAATTTTCATATTCTTGGTTTAAATTCTTAAATGAGTAACAGATTACTTGCGCGCTACCATTTCTTGACATTTATTTTGTAGTTTACAAAAGACAAGACGCGCAATTTATTTCATAAATGTTTGACTTTGTTATTCATTGCGCACTACCATTTCTTGACATTTATATGGTAGTTTACAAATAGGCAAGACGCGCAATTTATTTAATAAAGGTTTGACTTTGTTATTCATTGCGCACTACCATTTCTTGACATTTATATGGTAGTTTACAAATAGGCAAGACGCGCAATTTATTTCATAAAGGTTTGGCTTTGTTATTCATTGCGCGCTACCATTTCTTGACATTTACATGGTGGCTTAAGAATCGGCAAGACGCGCAATTCGTTTTATGGTGTTTAAACATTGTTGTCCAGTGCGCGCTACTATTTCTTGACATTTACATGATGTTTTACGAATTGGCAAGACGCATAACTCGTTTCATGAGCATTTAACTTTGTTGTTCATTGCGTGCTACCATTTCTTGACATTTTACATGGTGGCTTAAGAATCAGCAAAAGAAGCGCGATTTGTTTCATTGTACTTTGATCTTGTTATTTATTGTGAGCTGTTATTCCTTGACATTTACATCGTGTTTTACGAATCGGAAAGTCGCGCGATTCGATTAATGATGATTTGACTTTGATATTCATTGCGTGCTACCATTTCTTGGTATTTTACATGGTAACACTCGAATTGGCAAGACACACGATTCTCTCCTTGAGTTTAATTCATGTTGTTCATTGTATGCTACTATTCTAAGATATTTATTATGTAATATTCGAGTTGACAAGTTATGTGATTTGTTTCCTGAATCCATATTGTGTTATTCATGGTGCACAATCCTTTTATGGTGTTTACTATATATATATATATATTTATATTTATATATATATATATATATATATATATATATATATATATATATATATATATCTGCAATACGCTCAATTTGTGTTGAAATATTTTAAGAGTACACAGAAAGCCAGAGTTTCTAGATGCAATATTGTATGGTCCTAGTATACATTCTCAAAACAGGATTTATATGACTTGTTTAAAATTTAGTCAGAATGTTTTTTCTGATTCTCATGTAAAGGAAAGTACTTGAATAAGAAAGTTTTCATTTAATTCATCTTGATTCCTCTACAGGTATCCTGCCATCTTGAAACTTAGTCATTTTAAACTTAACTCTTAGATTGTTCATGTTTTCAGAGTGACTAGGCTTAGAATCATAGTCTAGTATTGATTTCAGGAGATATAATTTTCATATTGTGTGTTCTAACCTTTTTCTTACTACAGGTCTCCTTCACAGCTGTTCCCTTCCTAATCCCCTCTTCCCCTCTTGGACTCTCTCAGTCTCTGTGATTTATCTATCAGAGTCTTGGAGCTGTTCAGTGGTGGACGTGTTGGGAACGTGCACAGACCCCGAGGATCTGGTGACTCTGACACATTGTCTGAAAACAAATGCCCGTAATGTTCAAGACCTGTTCTTCCCTTGTGTGGGATTGGTCGAGAAGGACACCCAAGTTCTTGACTACCCGTTTGGGGTTTGGAGCTGTACCTAATTCTGAAGGCCATCAATTGGAGGCCCACAGCTGTTGGGCCTTGCCGAATAGCATAATCTTTGTTTTGCATGTTTTCAACTGGAGATAGATTTCAGTACTCAAGATGGCAATCACTTTCGCCCAGCTAAAAAGCGTTCTTTCACTTTGAGCAGATCTTTGTCGAAGGCGATTATTAGCTGCCTATCATCAGCACAGGATAGTAGTTCAAATTTAAAAGCTTTAACAGTCTTGGCAAGGGGGGGACAACATATATATTAAAAAGATTGTGACTGAGACAGGAGCCCTGGGGCACCACATTGCCCGGAATCAAAATACGCAAAATACATGAGCCGTGGGGCACCACCTTGCCCAGTGTCATGATACGCAAAATATATGTGGTTTGAGAGTGACTACTTTATCAAGCAACACATTTAAGGCTCTATGGTAATCTAGTAACACTAGATGTATGTCTGAAACTGCAGACATAGCAATATACTCAAACTCTTTAGCAAAAGAGTCAGGAGTAACTTTCTGCCAGTGTCTTGTCACATTTATATTAGCTTTTTTTTGTATTATGAGTCGCATTTGCCTTAGTAATATGGAAACAGATTAATGAGTGGTCCATCCAGAGTAAAGGCTGGGGGGCTTCACAGGTCAGGAATCCTGAGATCATAAAGATTAAATCCAGAGAATGTCCTGCAATGAGAGTAGATCCATTAACTTTCTGGTGCAGTCCAAGCGTGGCTAAATCAGCGATAAGTTGTGCCACCACCACATTTTGGGAATCCTGCCCATCATAGTTAAAATCTCCCAGTAAAAGAAACTGTGGAGAGCCAACAACATGGTTCACAACATATTCAGTGAGACACTGCCTAAACCCTTTTTGGGGTCCTGGCGAACGAAACATGAAGGCACATCTCGTAGGGGGAGTTTAAGCTTAAGTTCACGTATTTCAGCCCAATCAGCATGTAAAGTAACTATAAGTGAGAGTTTAACAGTGTCTTTAAAAGCAATGGTTATTCTGTCATCTGACCCTACCTTTTCTGTCCAGCCTTAGCATGCAATATTTGTCAGGGAGAGCCAGCGCAATAGCTGGTAGAAAAAAAGATCTCAACCAGGTTTCAGTAAGGAAACCAATTTCAGGTGATGAGGAAAACAAGTCCCAGAGTTCAATTGCATGCTTTGATAAGGACCTACATTACAAAGAAAGCTATCTAAACACTTAAAAGGCTGAAACTGTGAAGTAAGGAAAAGTGATGTTTAGTGAAACTGTGGGAGTGGCTGTAAGCATATATTTTTGATTAACCAGCAGTGTTGCCACACCTATGCTGCTAGGTCCGTTATGAAAACAGTGAAATTTAGACAGGCTACCGACCTTCTAATTGGAGTGGAATTGTTGCTGCAGTCATCATAACTAGATTCAGTGAACCTCTTTGTCTTCAGATCCAGCTCTATCCAGCTTCTATAATGAGTCCTGAGACTGAACAGGCACCTGGTAGTCCAGGACATCCAGTGGGGACACACAGTCCCTCTCAAGAGTGACACACTCTGTGCAATTTAGGGATCAGATTGGGGCAGGTCTCCCATCCTCTGTCTCTGTGTTAGAGCAGGCAGCGCCTACAGACCAGAAATGCCTCAACAGGGTCACTCTTGGGGCATTCTTCCCTTGAAGCAGGTAACGCATGACCCACTAGTCCTCCAGCTATGATCCTGGGGACATTTTGTACCATATACAAGGGAATTATATGTAAGTTAAATGTACTAATTAGGAGTATGGCAGTTCAACCATGTTTAGTAAGGGAACACAAACACATAACCACTGGTTCCAAGGATTAAATTGCACAGAGCCCTAACACCAGTATAATTATAGGGTCCAGCAAGAGGGAAACAATCCAGAGAGACCATGCAGCAATGGCAGATTTCCTACATCAATCATGACATGTTAAATTGCAGCAGTGATGGCATCACTGATGACAACTCAAATGACATCATTGATGAAATTACGGATGACATCTTCTAACCTACTGATTCTCAGATTACTCTATAAACAGATAGATCATTTAATTATAGGTTAGTAAAAGGGCCCACAAAAATATAAAACATAGATTGACTACATGTAGATGTGTAAATTGATCAAATAAAAATATTGTAGTACCAGGGACAAATCTGATTTAATGTAGTAAAAGTTATATAACACACATTGTAGCTACCAGTGAAGCTTTAAGTGCAAACACTACTTCATTTAAATAAGGTAAAGAATGAGCACCACTAGTGTGAGTTGCACATGTATGTTTCAAATTGTTTATGGTTTACATAAAGGCCTGTTGCCAAATCCTGTACACAAAACAAAAGCTTCTCCTTATGATACATTATTCACCTGTGGGTTTCTGTGCACATACTGCCGTTAATCAATCAGTATACTGCTATCAACAATTTCTATATAAACTAGAGAGTTACAAAGTGCAGATACATATTTGCACACATTCAATGAAAATTCTGAGCCATTATACATTGTTGTAGACAGTTTAAGTTGCAGTATGGTTGTAAGCATTTTTCGAATAGTGTACGCTATTTTGTTCATTTCAGAAATATTTGTAGGATACTTAAACTACTGTGAGTTAGCCATAGGGCCTGGTTTTGCATGCATTACCACTAGCTAATGTATACATGTGAAGCTGTTGACTTACATTTCTGTTAGATGACGTATTTAGCAAGCACATCAATATGATGTAAAGAATGATCAAACACTTTTTTGAGTGGTATTCAAGGTTTAATCAGTAGCTACGCATTAATGTCCACAGGGCCATTACATATCTGACACACTTGACTACCATTGGGCATCAAAAAACAAAGTGATGGATGGAATGCTTGAATTTACGTCAGCCACTGGCGATCACTCAGGCAACACCCCAAATCCACCTTTTGTCGTCCATCACGCAACCTCAGTTTGGACCCTTTTAAATGCAAATCAGTCTTGACCCTGCTCCAATGGGAACAGTCTAGCCAAGACTCCCAGGCCACATCCTCCCTGCAGCTGAACACAATCAACCCAGGACCAGTTTCACCCTAGTTAAAGTTCATCAGCCAGTTATAGCTTGCTTCCAGTGACACAGTGAGCATGGGACACATGCCTGAGCATACCCATCACACTTACGGCATCAAAAAATGAAGTGACAAATCAAAAAAATAGTTTTTTAAATCAATTTTACAGAAAATTCACAGAGGATCTGTGAATCCACAGAAAACTTTATTAAAAACTATTAGCACGGGCAACTGAAAAAAATAACTCTGGGATGAGCCAGGCCCCAGGGTGCAGAGGAAAACATATTTAGGGGAGTGGGTGTGTGACTCCCCTCCTCAATCCTCTGGAGGCCCGGGGTATCATCCCTTTGGGCAGGCAGTAATATAAAGAGGAGTGGAGCATGCAGACTCTCTCCCTGAGTCTGAAAATGCCCCAGGGACCTCTTCTCCTGAAGCCGTACACAAAATAATGGGGCAGAGGCTCAGTGACCCCACCGTAATCCTGAAAACACCGGTTTCAGGGGTGAGCGGCGTGAGGTCTCCCTCACTGAGCCTGCTAAGGCCCCATGGACACCATATCTGGGGGCCAGCTCTCACATTGTTTGATACAGATAAAAGCTGTCCATTCTAGAGCATTAATTTTAGAACAGATGTTGCGTATCTTGAGGAACTTGACTTTCTCTGAACAGTTGTATTTACACTGAATACCGTGTGTACCGTGTGTAGTGAGGGTTTCCCATAGATCTGTAGTTGATTGTTTATGTGAACCAGACTATCAATGACCTGTGAAGTGTATGGTATAGGTTCAATGTTGCACATAAAGGAGGTGAGGTGTATCTGTGATGGCATTATTAATGCTTCATATTATTCTGAGCTATGTTGTACTTACTTTCAGGTCTCTAATGCCATAGCAGCTCACAGAGTAACGTGTCCAAAAGAAGCTTGGATGATATTATCGGTGATTTCATCAGGGATTTCATCAATGATATCATTTGAGATGTCATGAGTGATGTCATAAATTATGTCATAGAACATGTCATGAGTGACGTAATATGTGAGGTCATAAGCAGTGCATGTTGGAGGTGCAAGTTATAATTAGCTCTGCAAAATAGAGCTGGTGATTTTTGTTTCTGTTAATGTTGTCACTGGCATATTAACCTAATTATAACGTTAGTTTAAACTTTGGGTTTGTCAGTGAATTTCCAAAGGTTTTTTAAACACTTACAGATCTTTTTATCACACTTAACTAGAATATTACTTTACCCTTTGGTGGTTCAATAAATTTCTGTGGGTTTCTTAATGTAAAGTTGTATTTTATTATCACACGTAAAGCCACCGGGGGGAGCTTTAAGTGATTTGGTGACTTTGCATAATTAGCGGCAATTAAAAAGAGGAACCATGAACTCTGCTTTCAGACCAGGAAATGAAAAGAAAGAACCCACTCGTCCAGTCTGGACAGAAGAGACTGTTACATAAATCAATGATGCCTTCCTTTCCATCAAGAATGTAAGGTCATTTTTCAACGTGCATGCATAAATACAATACATGGTCCATCAGTCTGGAAAATGGCGGGAACATCATTGCATACTAACAATGTGGAAGGGACCCCATCCCCCAGGGCCATATTTTTTTTCAAACGGGAAGGGGGGACCATGTGCACCCTATCCCCCAGGCCCACTGTCTCAATTAAGAGAGAGTGGCAACAGGGCCCTTTCACCAAGCCTTAAAAACACCCTGGGGACCCCATCCTGTAGGACTGTGTGTTTTTTGAGGAGAGGGAGCTGCACGGCCTCCCTCTGAAATCCAATTTTGGCCCCATGGCAGAAAACACAAGTTTCCCTGCCCACGCAGGTAGGGAAACTATTGCGTCCTGGGGGTGGGCTCCCCTGGTCTCAGTATGTGAGCCGTCCATAGGATATGGAGGTCCCCAGAGCCATTAAAGGCTCAGGGAGTGGGGTGTGAGTGATTACTGTTGAGACCTATGTCCAATGAGATTTCTGGTTTGAATCTCAGCAAAGCTGACACTCCCTTCCATCCTTCATAAGTTGAAAAAGATGAGTAGTTATTTTGACTTTGTATTAATTCTATATAAAAATGGTGCTACATAAGGAGCTTTGGTGAAAGTGATATGGCAGTAATGAGTTATTATTTCACCATTAAAAACAGTGAAATGCCACGTTTTATACTGCCATGAGGGCAGAGTATCATATGGTGCCACTTCCTGTTAATGCACTTCATTTACTTTTTTATGTTGATAACATTATCTCTAATGAGGTCCTAATTACAGTTCAGTTTGTTTTGCTCCCTTTCCTAAAACTTAATGTTACTAGAAGGAATCTATATGACATTTTAACTAGGGGTTGGCGTAACACAAGTAAGTCTGTGTGATCATGCGGAATTACCTAAGAACCCCGCAAGATTAAACGGAATTACACATGAAGAGTAGTTTTAAATTCAACACTATTTCTTAGAGTAAAAATGCCCTATCGTGCCCATTATGAATGTGAGGAGGAATGATTGCACAAATATATAGCACCAAATGCCTCAGAACACAAATATTGAGCATGAGCAGCCACTCATGCTCACTAAATATGCTGTTGGGGCAGGATTTTCCCCACCTTGTGCAGCATTTAGCACTCTTTTCCAAGTGCCAGTGATTGCTCGTGTCCAAAATGGACATGAGGATGCATTTTTAAGCTAAGAAATTGCACTAAATGCAGCATAACATGAACAGCAAGCACATGTTGACCACCCTTGCAGTACAATTTTTTCCACCAAATTACGCGACAAGGAGCTATCACATATTTATCAGTAATTCTGCATTAAGGAGTAATGTGGAATCACCAAAAGAACTCTGATTATTCCTGTGTAGATACAATTCCGTCCATGCTTAATTAACACTAAAATCCAATGGGGTTCTCACTACCACCACTCTGGCCCATACTAGAGGAGTTGTGCCTGCAGGCAGCCTTTTTGTTTAAACATCCCCTCATATTCTCTCTTTAAATTTAGGAAACTTTAAATATAAACAGTGCTTAATTTGTAAAATATTAAGTACCAAGTCCCTCGTCAGGGGGCCACTGCAGCTTGCACCACCTATTGCCCTTGCAAACACCGCTAGTGACTGTATCAACACAAATACTTGCCATCACACTCCTACAAGTGGGACAATACAGATGATGCCAGGCCCCCATAGCCATAAGAATGGTTTGGTTGCAGATATTAGTGATTTTTAATGTGTATTGAACTCCTAAACAACTGTTGTTGTGCTCATCTGTAAATTAGACAAAAAGCACCACTATGTGGCAGACCATCATAAGTGCTGGTGTTGACAACTAAGTGACTATTTTAAGCATTGGCAACCGCTGGCTCAAATTAAGCACGGAAGACAAAAGTAGATATGTTTAGTACAATATTAAAACTGTGTGGATAAAAAACACTTGACGGACTGTGGTAAAAAATATTGTAATACCAGGAGGACTACCTCTGTGAAGCGTGATTGTACAACTGTCATCAAGGATGGAATGTTGTGTTTCTCCAGTCACTGTAAGGGTGACTGATGATTATTCTCAATTATACCTTAAATGTCATAAAATGCACAACCTTCACATGCATTTCCATACACACTGTTTTCAGCCCACTAACCACACAACCATAACTATAACTCACCACTCTACCATGCACTGTGTTCTCATAAATTATGTGATTTGAGATAAATGTTATAAATGCTATGATTTCATATGGAATACGCAGTGCCACGGAAATTATGCATCAGGATTGGGTTTAATCACACAGCAGGGCTGAGTAAAGTATGCAGCAAGAAAAGGCAAATTCTGCAGCATAATGTGACAAATTTGTTAATAGTATTACCTCATTATTGCTTCATTTTTAGTTTGAATGTAAGCGTTCAACCTGGTGTATACTTGTACTATGGGTTAAAGCAATTTCATTTGTTGGCTGCAGTGTCCTTTTTAGAATTCTTGCTCGCTAGTCGTCAATTCTGCCTTTTTCTACTTCCTGTTTCTGTTTCAGAGCAGTGAATGACTACTGTATTGTTCCACTTTGCTTTCTTTATCTGTTGCTGTGATGGACTATTTTTGTACATTTCTTTGGTGGTCCCCTTTCACTCTGGGTTTGTGTGTGTTTTAGGCTGGTAGCTGCCTACGTTTTATTGCAGCATTCTGTTCTACCCACCTCCTCCCATGTCGCTGACATTTGTATTGGCTTTATGCCAGTGCTGTCCACGGACTCAGCTCCTAAAATAAGCTTATTTTACTGAACTAATGGCTCCTAAAATAAGCTTATCTTACTAAACAAACACAGCATGTCCTCACATTTCATCGCAGAGAGTCTCTCTCTCTCCCTTCTCTGCCCCTCCCTGCCAGTACTCATGACATTGCACACAGGGCATTGATTATCTCCTTTATTGAGGCCAAAAATCATCTCAGGCTGCTGTGTTCACTTGATTAGAGCTCGGTTGAAATGCAAGGCAAAAATGTTTTTTTTTGTTTTTACTCGTGGGTGCTGTCGTCAAAAGATGGCAATTAACTTGTTTTTTTTGTCACCACCATGCAGCACTACTTCTTTTGCCATTTTGCAAACATTACATGTTGTCTCCCTTAACCTCCGTGTTTCATTCACCAAGAGTCTTCATCTAAGAAAAGGCAAGTTTCAAGCTGGAGTTCATGCCTGATACAATCTTAAGCTTGGCTCAGCCTCAAGGAAAAATTAAACGTCTGACCCTGGAAAGCCTGCATTTAGCTGTGTCAGACACCCCATGTGGCAGTTGCCTTTTTCTCTGCAGCTAGAAGGGCTCCACCGGAATTAGGGGATACCCTCCCTACTCCTCTGATGCCCATAGCTGCCTGACCGTGACTGACGATTGGGGTCATGTTTATGCGGTGTATGGTGTGAGTTCATAGGAAATATTGAGTGATTATTCCAAGTCGGGGTATTTGGGGATTGGTAGGTAACCTTCACAAGTAGTTTTCAACCAGCACAGATACATGCAACACAGCTCGCAAAAAATTCACACACATCTACGTTCCTTTTTACAAAACGCATATAAAATTAATGTGTGCTTACTCAAAACAAAGAGCATCTTATGGAATATTCAGTGCATGACCATTGAAGTTTCTTGGCACTCTAATATTTAAATAGCGAAATGATGATTACTCATCAGGAACATGGAAAATGATTAAATGATGGAAGAAAAGTGTTCAAGGATTTCCTGAAGTAGAGATGGGAAGGCTGGTTTCTCAAACGGGTGGTAACATATTTCGAAGTTTTGCTGCAGTGACAGAAAAAAAGGATTTATGAAGGAAAATAACTGTTGTGACTCTCCATACTTAATGCAAAAAGGATTCACGAAGTGTTTTAAAAGAAAATCATCTTGTGCACTATCTTTAAAACTAGTTTTTTAAAGATAATGCATTTGGCAACAAGTAATTAGTGTAAGGCTTTTGTTGGAAAATGGGTTATTGGTAAGGGCAGGTAGGTACCTACACTTGGCAATAGGCCACTAACCTCCACTTAGGTCCAGTTAGGTCTCAGTAAATTAAACCCAGCTCAACCCTTCGTAGCTTGGCAACGAGCAACAAGGCTTAACTTAGGAGACAGAGGTGGTCATTACAACCCTGGCGGACGGTGTTAAAGGTGCGGTAATACCGCAAACAGGCCGGCGGACAAAAAAGGGAATTATGACTGTGGCGGAAACCGCCACCAAAGACAGCCACTTTAACACTCCGCCCGCCACGGCGGTACAGACAAGCAGCGCGGCGGTCACCGCCAACAGACAGGCGGAAGACAATGTACCGCCCACAGTATCACAACCTGCCAATCCTCTACCTTTTCCGGGGCGGATACACCGTGGATAAAAACACGGCGGAAACTGCTTTTGCAATGGGAAAACGGTTACCTTAACACATCCCACGAGGAAGGAGGCCACCATGGAGCCGGAATTACAAATCCTCCCTGCCCTTGTCTTCCTACTTATCTACGAACACCAGCGCCTGCGGCGGCGAAGACAACGGTAAGTACTGCACCTACGACATAGGGGTGGGGGGAGGCAAAAGTCAGCACGCAACACGCAACACCCCCACCCCCACTACCACCCTCGCACATTACAACACACACACCAATGCATTTCCAAACATCACAGTAACAACCCACAACACCCCCCCGGAAGAATGCTAAGACAAAACGAAATCAGTTCAAACATTGTAATGTATCAAAATACATGTTTCAAATATATACAGATATATATATAAACTCATTCAAAAGTATATACATTACGAGAAGCAGTGCAGATATGCACATCTGAATGTCCGTGCACCACTGGGCCAAAAATGCATGGGCGAGGCCCACACAAGATACCTGTCCACAAACGGAGAGAACACTGCCGGGGCATCAGAGAGAAATACAACAGGCACCTCAGGGGGAAGGGAAGGGGGGGCACCTCAGCAGTATTACAGCACCACGCTACATCCACGACGGAGCTCCATGCCCATTGATGTATCCTGGGGAGTGCAAAGCCACAGTCTCTCAAGTCTCTACAGTGGGTGGGTTGCCCACTGCCATATCCTGGGGAGTGCAAAGCCACAGTCTCTCAAGTCTCTACAGTGGGTGGCTTGCCCACTGCCATATCCTGGGGAGTGCAAAGCCACAGTCTCTCAAGTCTCTACAGTGGGTGGGTTGCCCACTGTGCCATCCTGGGGAGTGCAAAGCCACAGTCTCTCAAGTCTCTACAGTGGGTGGTTTGCCCACTGTACCATCCTGGGGAGTGCAAAGCCACAGTCTCTCAAGTCTCTACAGTGGGTGGGTTGCCCACTGCCATATCCTGGGGAGTGCAAAGCCACAGTCTCTCAAGTCTCTATAGTGGGTGGCTTGCCCACTGCCATATCCTGGGGAGTGCAAAGCCACAGTCTCTCAAGTCTCTATAGTGGGTGGCTTGCCCACTGCCATATCCTGGGGAGTGCAAAGCCACAGTCTCTCAAGTGGATAACAGCATTCACTGGTTCTGGAGGGGGATTGGTGCCCAGAGTGCTTCATCCTGTTAAGGACAGAGGTAGTGGATGGATCTCTCCACTGGTTCTGGAGGGGGAATGGTGCCTAGACTGGATTAGGCTCCCTGTGACAGTCCCTGTCCGTCACTGTCCCAGCTGTACATGGGATAACGATGCTTGATGTGGCGGTCTTTTCCTTCTGCAGCGGTGCTTGCCCTGTTCAGCGGTGCTTTGCCATGGCGGTCTCTGGGCTGTTCAGCAGTGCTTTGCCATGGCGGTCTCTGGCCTGTTCAGCGGTGCTTTGCCATGGCGGTCTCTGGGCTGTTCAGCGGTGCTTGCCCTGTTCAGCGGTGCTTTGCCATGGCGGTCTCTGGCCTGTTCAGCGGTGCTTTGCCATGGCGGTCTCTGGCCTGTTCAGCGGTGCTTTGCCATGGCGGTCTCTGACCTGTGCATTGGTGTGTGGCATGATGGTCCCTCATTGCCCAGCCATACTGTGGCAGCCGGGGTCCTCCTGGGCACTGACTCCGGCGGTGGCGGTGGTCTCCTGACCAGTGACGATACTCCTGCCCTCCTGGGCAATGACTCCGGCAGTGGCGGTGGTCTCCTGACCAGAGACAATACTTGTGCCCTCCTGGGCAATGACCCCGGCGGTGGTCTCCTGACCAGTGACCATACTTGTGCCCTCCTGGGAAATGACTCCGGCGGTGGCGGTGGTCTCCTGACCAGTGACGATACTTGTGCCCTCCTGGGCAGTGACTCCGGTGGTGGTCTCCTGACCAGTGACGATACTTGTGCCCTCCTGGGCAATGACTCCGGCTGTGGTCTCCTGACCAGTGACGACGGTGCTGGCGGTGGCGTCCCGGCCGCCAGGAAGGATGCCGCCCTTCTTCGCCGTGCTGCTCACAGCAGGCTGTGCAGACTTCTTCTGGCCCTTCCCCACCTTTGGAGGAGTCACAGTTGACTCTGCAATCCCCCTGGGACCCTTGTGAGTTGTCTTGCCTCCAGGAGTCTTCCCCCGGTCCCGTCGGCCACTTTCTATCTTGAGATGCTTTACAGGGGGTGGACTGGCAGTGCCTTGGCTCCGTGTCACACTGCCTGCCCTGGTGGCCGGTGCACTCCACACACCTGTAACACGCACCACTGGTACTGGACTCTTTTTGGCTGAGGCGCTACGACGGGACTGATGAATTGGAGGGGTGAGGGTGGGGGCAAAGAGGTCAACGTTGCAGAGGGACAGTTTCTGACGGACACTGGGATGGGTAGCTGGAGGGGGTCTGGGAGTGGAGGAAGAGAAGGTGGTTGTAGGAGGTGTCACTTTAGGTGTTTTGGGTGCAGGTGCAGGTACTGGTGGCTTTCGTGAGGTGGATGGATGTTGGGTGTGTGGGTGCCCGCGTTTGTGTACTTTGGGAGGGGGCGTCACAGACACACTGGGAGAGGACACAGGGGACGTGTAAATGGGAGTGGGGGTGGTGAGTGCAGGTGAGCGGGTGTGGTGCTGGGTGTTCTGGTGCAAGTCCTAGTGCCTGTAGATGTAGTGCATGCAGGTGAGAGTATAGACGATACTGGGAGGGAGGAGGGAGACGACGAGGAGGGGGACACAGTGGAGGCAGTGGATGTTGTTGTGTCTGCATGTGGGTGATGCTTGTGTGAGTGCCTGTGGGATGTGTGGTGCCTATGTTTGCCTGAGCTGCCCTTGTGTGTTGAGGTGTGCGCAGGCTGGTCTGATGGTGTGCTTGGGACAGACTGGGGTACAGGGGATTGGGTCTGGGTGGAGGAAGTTGGAAGGGGGAGGCTAGAGACAGGGACAATGGCTGCCATCAGTGCTGAGGCCAGAGATTGCAGGGTTCGATGATGGGCAGCCTGACCAGAATGAATGCTCTCCAGGAATGCATTAGTGTGTTGCAACTCCCGTTCTACACCCTGGATGGCATTCACAATGGTAGACTGCCCAACAGTGAGTGACCTGAAGAGGTTAATGGCCTCCTCACTGAGGGCAGCAGGGCCTGAGGTGCCTGGGGCGAAGGTGATGCCCACCCTCCTGGGTGAGCGGGCACGGGGCGAACGCTGAGGGGCTGCTGGGAGGGCGGTGCTGGTAGGGGAGGTGGCGGCTGTACCTGTAGAAGTGGGGGGCACAGATGGTGCCGCCACCACAAGGGAGCTCCCACCGGCAGACGAGTCCATGTCGCTGGTTGGTGATCCGGTGACCGACGTGTAGCTCCCCTCACCCTCCGTCCCACTGGTGCATTCTGAGTCCATGGTGTGTCCCTCCATGGCCATGTGGGATGCAGCTCCCTCGTGCCCCGGTGCCACTGTACCTCCGCCTGATGATGCTGATGCACAAAAGAACAGGGAGAGCAGAAAAAGGGGGAGGGGACGACAGAAGAAAGGCAGGTTGAGTGCATGGCTTACCGCTACCGTTGGCGGACAATACAGACACAGCAGCCCCCTGCACTACGCCGTGCTCTTGGCCTCTACAGATGCAATTGCTGGGATATGGCCTACATGGCTATGGTGGACATCTGCACACATGGATGCCACAGGGGCATCTATACCTGTACTTGGCCCACTACTGAGGTGGGGTGGAGTGCCACATGCCCTGCATTATGGAGGGCCCTAGCCTACGTATTTCTGGATGGCCTAGGTACACCCACAGCCCTCCTCCCCCACCCAGACACCTCAACTGCGCGCCAAGTCCCCAGAATGAGAGTGTACTCACCCCCTTGTGTCTGCCTTGATGCCCTTAAGCGCCCATCCAACTCCGGGTAGGCCACCGCCAGGATCCGGAACATCAGGGGGGTCATGGTGCGACGGGCACCCCTCCCACGTTGGGAGGCCATCCCCAACTGAGCCTCCACTGTCTTCTTGCTCCAGTGGCGAATGTCCTCCCATATTTTCCAGCAGTGGGTGCCCCGTCTCTGGTGGACCCCCAGGGTCCGGGCTTCCTTGGCGATGGCACGCCAAATGTCCTTCTTCTGGTGGGCGCTGACCTACATGACATGCACAAGGGAAGAAGAGAAGTCATTACCAACTGCACCGCCGATGTGAGTGGCCCCATCCTGGCACATGCATTCATCTTCCCTGAACTCTGCCCCCTTCCCTCTTACAACCAGTCCTCTCCACCCAGGCATAGCCCATACAACGTGCTCCCTGTGTACTTACCTGTTGGTCTGGAGGACCGTAGAGTAGCGTGCACTGGGGGAGGACCCCGTCTACTAGCTTCTCCAACTCCTGAGCAGTGAAGGCAGGGGCCCTTTCCCCAGATGCAGCAGCCATTGTCTCTTCCAGACCGAGGTCACAGCAGCACTTGCAGTGTAGGTCCTTTCCTGTCAAAGATCAGGTATCGAGTGATTCAACAGATAGAAAATGGCGGTCTCGTCTGCGGCGGTGACATCCGTGGCGGTGCGTATCATCACCGCCGGCGCACTTCGTCATTGGCTCCTGAGACCCTTAGGGTCCAATGTTAACCAATGCAGCATTGCGCCGCGGTCTACGACCGCCTACCGCGACGGGGTACAACACCAACGCAGTGACCTCACATTCCCATTGTCCCAGTTTAGAGGTCAGACAGCCGCCATTTCAGGGGCCCACATGGCTTCGTTTACTACTGTGTCACACATAGCTAGGCCTACACTCAACACACATACAGGTAGAGTTTTGTGTTTGGTGTCGTGTTCTGTGTATCTGTGGGTACATACCTGGGAATTTGTTGACTCTGTGGTCGCTGTTGTCCTTCCTAGGCACCGTCAGCTGGGACATTTGAGAAGATGGCGGAATCCTCCGGTGTACCGACTGCTGGTGGACCTGTTGACAATGGAGGAGCGACATTTAATCGTCACCTACAGGTTTGACCGTGCCACTATCCAGGAACTATGTACCCAGTTGGAGCCAGACCTGATGTCACCAATCCGCCATCCCACTGGAATCCCCCCTGACGTGCAGGTGCTGTCAGTGGTCCATTTCCTTGCTCGTGGGCCTTTTCAGACAACAGTGGCCATGGCATCAGGGATGTCCCAGCCTATGTTTTCCAACGTGTTGTCCAGAGTGTTGGCTGCCCTGCTGAAACACGTAAGGAGATACATCGTTTTCCCGGAGGTGGAGGATTTGCCCACAGTGAAAGGTGACTTCTATGCCTTTGGACATATCCCCAACATCATAGGTGCTATTGATGGGACCCATGTAGCTCTGGTCCCCCCCCACAGGAGTGAACAGGTGTACAGGAACCAGAAGAGTTATCATTCCATGAATGTACAGATGGTATGTTTGGCAGGCCAGTACATCTCCCAGGTAAATGCTATGTTCCCTGGCTCTGTGCATAACGCCTACATCCAGCGGAGTAGCAGCATCCCTTATATGATGGGTCAACTCCAGAGGCACCGTGTGTGGCTCTGGTTACCCCAACCTTTCCTGGCTATTGACCCCAGTGAGGAATCCCAGGACCAGGGCAGAGGAACGCTACAATGAGCCCCATGGGTGGACTAGGAGGGTGATCGAACGCACCTTCCGCCTCCTGAAGGCCAGGTTCAGGTGCCTCCATATGACAGGTGGTTCCCTATTCTACTCACCCAAGAAGGTGTGCCAGATCATCATCGCCTGCTCGATGCTTCACAATCTTGCTTTGCGACGCCAGGTGCCTTTTCTGCAGGAGGATGGTCCAGATGGCGGTGTTGTGGCAGCTGTGGAGCCTGTGGACAGTGATGAGGAGGAAGCTGAGGAAGAAGACATAGACAACAGGGAGTCAGTCATACAGCAATATTTCCAGTGACACACAGGTGAGAATTTTTTTTTTCACATTACATTCACTTTCACATTTCTACCTCTATCCTGTCTGTTATTTAATAGCAGTATTTGGTCACTGAGTTGTACTTTTCCATTACGGTTTCACAGGTGTGATTACCAACGTGTGTCATCTTCTTGCATCCTTCAAGGACTTGTGATGTGTGACATAGGTATGTTGACATTAAAATTGCAAACGGATTTTGTCATTGTCATAGCTAATACAAAATCACAGACTGACTCCAGATTGTTTTGTGGTTCAAGAGTGTTTATTTAAGTGCTCAAAAATGGAGGGGGGTTGGAAAATGGTGATGGGGGACGGTGGAGGAATGTCCATGGCAGAGTCCAGTCTATTGGTCACACAGGTGCTTTGCCCATATGGGCATAGGAAGTGGAGCTGGGGCAGTTAAAGTATGGACAGGGTAACAAAGTGGGACAGTGGGAGAACAATCAGGGTGGTCTCATTTCCTGGCGGGGGTCTTGCCATCTTGCTCTGTCCTGTTCCTGGATCTCAGGGACCGCTTGCATGGTGGTTGTCCGTCTGCAGGGGGTGGGGTGCTGGTGTGGTGGTCCTGTGGCGGGGCGGTGGGCAGTTCATCGTCCAGGCTAGTGTCAGGGGCCCCTTGGAGTGCCACGGTGTCCCTCATGGTTTTTTGTATGTCCTTCAGCACCCCTACGATGGTGCCCAGGGCGGAGCTGATGGTCCTGAGCTCCTCCCTGAACCCAAAATACTTCTCCTCCTGCAGGTGCTGGGTCTCCTGAAACTTGGCCAGGACCGTCGCCATCGTCTCCTGGGAGTGGTGGTATGCTCCCATGATGGAGGAGAGGGCCTCGTGGAGAGTGGGTTCCCTGGGCCTATCCGCCCCCTGTTGCACAGCAGCCCTCGCAGTTCCCCTGTGTTCCTGTGCCTCCGTCCCCTGGACCGTGTGCCCACTGCCACTGCCCCCAGGTCCCTGTTGTTGTTGGGGTGGTGGGTTCTCCTGGGTTCCCTGTAGTGGTGGACACACTGCTGATTGACGTGTCCTGGGTACAGAGGTATGGGCCCGCTGGGTGGGTGCTGTGCTGGTGTTACCAGAGGGGGGAAGGTCGTTGTTGGGCTGTGCCTGTACAAGGGGAACCGACTGTCCCGAGGCCCACGATGGTCTGGGCTGGTCATCAGGATCCAGTAGGGCAGAGCTGCTGTCGTCACTGTGGGCCTCTTCTGTGGGTGGAGTGGAGATGTCTGGACCCTCCTGTGTGGTGACGTTCCTTAGTGGTCCTGCAGGGATATAAGAGCATGATTATTGCATATGTGTGTGTAATGGTGTGCAATGGGTGGGTGTTTGTGTACCCCAGTGCAAGAATTCCTGTGTGTGGGTTTGTGTGATGATGGTTAGGGGGTTGTTCTGGGTATGTGCAGTGATCATGCTTTGGTGAGGGGTGACCATGTTTAGTTGTGTCATGCAGGGCTTGGTGTTGGGATGTGTGGTTTGTGTTATTAGTAAATATGTGAGGATTTGGAGTGATAGGGGATGGGGTGAGGGTGGGGGTGTGTGATAGCATGTAGGTAGGGTGGGGGATCTGATAGTTAAGATTTGACTTACCAGTGTCCATTCTTCCACCGACTCCTCCGAGGCCCTCTGGATGCATGGTGGTCAAGACTTGCTCCTTCCATGTTGTTAGTTGTGGGGGAGGAGGTGGGGGTCCGCCGCCAGTCCGCTGAACCGCGATGCTGTGCCTGGAGACCACTGAACGCACCTTACCCCGTAGGTCGTTCCACCTCTTCCTGATGTCCTCCCTATTTCTTGGATGCTGTCCCACTGCGTTCACCCTGTCGACTATTCTGCGCCATAGCTCCATCTTCCTGGCTATGGATGTGTGCTGCACCTGTGAGCCAAATAGCTGTGGCTCTACCCGTAGGATTTCCTCCACCATGACCCTGAGCTCCTCCTCGGAAAACCGGGGGTGTCCTTGGCGTGACATGGGGTGGTTTGGGTGATGTGTGGGTGGTGTCAGTGTTGATGTGTGTGGTAATGTGTAGTGCTGTGTGGTGTATTGTGCGTTTAATGTTGTATGGGTGATGGTGTTGTGTGCCTCTGTGTGGTGGGGTTCTCAGCTGCTGTGCTCTCTGTCTCTCTGGCCTTCGGTCGTGACTTGTGGTCGTAGGGGTTTGTGGGTGATGTGGGTGTGTGTTTTATTTTGTGTTGGGTGTGTGGGAGTGGTGTTTGTATGTGTATCAGGTGTGTGTATTTGGAATTGTCCAATGTGGCGGTGTTTTGGAGATGTGTGTGTATTTTGAGAGTGGCGGTGTATACCGCCAATGGAATACCGCAGTTGAATGACCGCCGTGTGGATTTGTGGGTCGTGATAGCATGGGCGTGTTTCTGTTGGCGTGGAGGTGGAGGTTTTGTTTTCGCCAGTTTTACACTGACCTTTGGTGTGGCGGACTTCTGTGGGTGTCTGAATTTCGGCAGATTCCGAGATGTGTGTCATAATAGCTGTGGCGGAATTCCACGGCCGCGGCGGTGTATTGGTGGTCTTCTGCACGGCGGTAAGCGGCTTTTACCGCCAATGTTGTAATGACCCCCAGAGTGTAAAGCATTCAAATATCACAACACAGTAATTAACTAAAACACAGGAAACAGTTTAAAAATCCAAAACCAATTTATAAAAAAAGTTTAGATTTGTATCTTTAAAATGACACAAAAACGAATAAAATTTGATGAGGGGAACCGGAGATATGAATTTCTAAAGAATTATTGTTTTTTTAGCGCCTAGAAACAAAAAGCGCCAATCGGGTCACCTGGTTGCACCTCGACCGGGGCAAAGTCAAAGTTTAAGGCCGACTGCGATGGAGCCCGGCTCGGCTACAGGCCGCAGGAGGCCTCGGTCAAAAGTTTAGCTTCGCACTTAGTCGTTTTTCTGAAGATTTTCTTCAGCGGGACTAACCTGCCAGTCCAATCCGACCTCTTGGAACTCTTCTCCGGATACGCATCTTGGGAGCCCTTGGTGGAGATTTTTACATTCGGACTTAGTCATTTTTTCGAGGTGAAAATCCTTTGACTGGGGTAAACCTGGATCTTGATCCGACGTCCTTGGAGCCCTCCTCGGATATGCTGGCTGGGAGGTCCCTGTCAACATTGTACGTTCAGACATAGGGGGTCATTACAACCCTGGCGGACGGTGTTAAAGCTGCGGAAATACCGCAAACAGGCCGGCGGACAAAAAAAGGGAATTATGACCCTGGCGGAAACCGCCAACAAAGACAGCCACTTTAACACACCGCCCGCCACAGCGGTACAGACAAGCAGTGCGGTGGTCACCGCCAACAGACAGGCGGGAGACAATGTACCGTCCACAGTATTACAACCCGCCAATCCGCCACCTTTTCCGGGGCGGATTCACTGCGGATAAAAACACGGTGGAAACAGCTTTTGCTATGGGAAAACGCTCACCTTCTACACATCCCACGAGGAAGGAGGACACCATGGAGCCGGAACTCCAAATACT
This sequence comes from Pleurodeles waltl, assembly GCF_031143425.1. Taxonomy (NCBI): domain Eukaryota; kingdom Metazoa; phylum Chordata; class Amphibia; order Caudata; family Salamandridae; genus Pleurodeles; species Pleurodeles waltl. The sequence continues at coordinate 1,168,977,132 of NC_090440.1, forward strand.
CCCTGCCCTTGTGTATCTGCTCCTCTATGACCAACAGCTACGTAGGCGCCGAAGACAACGATGAGTACTGCACCTACGACACGGGGAGGGCGGAGGCAAACGTTAGGGGGACACCCACCAAACACCCCCACCCCCACCCTCGCATATTACAACATACACACCAATGCATTCACAAAAAATCACAGTAACAACCCACAATCCCCCCGGAAGAATGAAAACACAAAGCGAAAATCGGTCAAACAATTTAATGTGCCAATATACATGTCATACAAAAATATACAGATATATATTTGAAAATCAGTCATAATTATATACAATACGAGAAATAGTGCAGATATGTACATAACAATGTCCGTGCACCATCAGTCCAAAAATGCATGGGCGAGGCCCACAAACGATACCTGACCACAATCGGAGAGAACACTGCCGGGGCATCAGATAGAAATACTACAGGCACCTCAGAGGTAAGGGAAGGGGGGGCACCTCAGCTGGAGGAGTGCAAAGCCAGATCCACGACGGGGCTCCATGCCCATTTATGCCATCCTGAGGAGTGCAAAGCCACAGTCTCTCAAGTCTCTACAGTGGGTGGGTTGCCCACTGTTCAATCCTGGGGAGTGCAAAGCCACAGTCTCTCAAGTCTCTACAGTGGGTGGTTTGCCCACTGTTCAATCCTGGGGAGTGCAAAGCCACAGTCTCTCAAGTCTATACAGTGGGTGGTTTGCCCACTGTGCCATCCTGGGGAGTGCAAAGCCACAGTCTCTCAAGTCTATACAGTGGGTGGTTTGCCCACTGTGCCATCCTGGGGAGTGCAAAGCCACAGTCTTTCAAGTCTATACAGTGGGTGGGTTGCCCACTGTACCATCCTGGGGAGTGCAAAGCCACAGTCTCTCAAGTTGATGCAGGTCTCTACTGGTACTGGGGGGGACTGGTGCCCAGACTGGATGAGTCTCCCTGTGAAAGGTCATGTCCTGTCACTGTCCCAGCTGCACATGGGATAAGGATGCCTGATGTGGCGGTCCATTCGTTCCTACCCGGTGCTTGCCCTGTTCAGCGGTGCTTTGACATGGCGGTCTTTGCCCTGTTCAGCGGTGCTTTGCCATGGCGGTCTTTGCCCTGTTCAGCGGTGCTTTGCCATGGCGGTTCAGGACTGTTCAGCGGTGCTTTGCTATGGCGGTCTCTGCCCTGTTCAGCAGTGCTTTGACATGGCGGTCTTTGCCCTGTTCAGCGGTGCTTTGCCATGGCGGTTCAGGACTGTTCAGCGGTGCTTTGACATGGTGGTCTTTGCCCTGTTCAGCGGTGATTTGACATGGCGGTCTTTGCCCTGTTCAGCAGTGCTTTGCCATGGCGGTTCAGGACTGTTCAGCAGTGCTTTGCCATGGCGGTCTTTGCCCTGTTCAGCGGTGCTTTGACATGGCGGTCTTTGCCCTGTTCAGCGGTGCTTTGCCATGGCGGTTCAGGACTGTTCAGCGGTGCTTTGACATGGCGGTCTTTGCCCTGTTCAGCGGTGCTTTGCCATGGCGGTCTTTGCCCTGTTCAGCGGTGCCTTGACAGGGCGGTCTTTGCCCTGTTCAGCTGTGCTTTGCCATGGCGGTTCTGATAAGGACATTGGTGTGTGGCATGACCTTCTCTACACTGGACATTGGTGTGTGCCATGACGTTTCATCATTGCCCAGCGGGGCTGTGGCAGCCGGGGCCCTCCAGGGCACTGACTCCGGCGGTGGTCTCTGGACCAGTGACGATACTTGGGCCCTCCTGGCCAATGACTCCGGCAGTGGCGGTTGTCTCCTGACCAGTGACGATACTTGGGCCCTCCTGGGTTGTGACTCTGGCGGTGGTCTCCTGACCAGTGACGATACTTGGGCCCTCCTGGGCTGTGACTCTGGCGGTGGTCTCTGGACCGGTGACGATACATGGGCCCTCCTGGGTAATGACTCCGGTGGTGGTCTCCTGACCAGTGACGATACTTGGGCCCTCCTGGGCTGTGACTCTGGCGGTGGTCTCTGGACCAGTGACGATACTTGGGCCCTCCTGGGCTGTGACTATGGCGGTGGTCTCCTGACCAGTGACGATACTTGGGCCCTCCTGGGCAATGACTCCGGCGGTGGTCTCTGGACCAGTGACGATACTTGTGCCCTCCTGGTCAATGACTCCGGCGGTGGTCTCCTGACCAGTGACGATACTTGGGCCCTCCTGGGCTGTGACTCTGGCGGTGGTCTCTGGACCAGTGACGATACTTGGGCCCTCCTGGGCTGTGACTCTGGTGGTGGTCTCCTGACCAGTGAGGATACTTGGGCCCTCCTGGGCAATGACTCCGGCGGTGGTCTCTGGACCAGTGACGATACTTGTGGCCTCCTGGGCAATGACTCCGGCGGTGGTCTCCTTACCAGTGACGATACTTGGGCCCTCCTGGGCACTGACTCTGGCGGTGGTCTCTGGACCAGTGACGATACTTGGGCCCTCCTGGGATGTGACTCTGGCGGTGGTCTCCTGACCAGTGATGACGGTGCTGGCGGTTGTGTCTCGCCCGCCGGAAATGATGGCGCACTTCTCCGCCGTGACCCTCACAACAGGCTGGGCAGACTTCCTCTGGCCCCTCCCCACCTTTGGTGGAGTCACAGCTGACTCTCCAATCCCCTTGGAACCCATTTCAGTTGTTTTCCCACCAGGAGTCTTAACACGGTCCCGTCGTCCACTCTCCAATTTTAGAGCCTTTACAGGGGGTGGGCTGCCAGTGCCTTGGCTCCGGGTCCTACTGCCTGCCCTGGTGGATGGTGCACTCCACAAACCTTGAACAGGCATCACTGGTATTGGAGGCTTTTTGGCTTAGGCGCTACAACAGGACTGATGAATTGGAGGGGGGGGCGGGGCAAAAAGGTCAACTTTACAGAGGGACAGTTTCTGACGAACACTGGGATGGGTAGCTTGAGGGGGTCTGGGAGTGGAGGAAGAGGAGGTGGTTGTCGGAGGTGTCACTTTAGCTGTTTTGGGTGCAGGTGCAGGTACTGGAGGCTGTCGTGAGGTGGATGGATGTTGGGTGAGTGATTGCCGGCGTTTGTGTACTTTGGTTGGGGGCGTCACAGACACACTGGGAGAGGACACAGGGGACGTGTAAATGGCAGTGGAGGTGGTGAGTGCAGGTGAGCGGCTTGGGGTGCTGGGTGTCCTGGTGCGATTCATGGTGCCTGTAGATGTGGTGCATGCAGGTGTGTGTGTAGATGAGACTGGGAGGGAGGAGGGAGAAGAGGAGGAGGGGGACACAGTGGAGGCAGTGGATGTTGCTGTGTCTGTACTTGGGTGAGGCTTGCATGAGTGCCTGTGAGTTGTGTGGTGCCTATGTTTGCTTGAGCTACTTGTGTGTGTTGACTTGTGTGCATGCTGGTCTGTAGGTGTGCTTGGGATGGGCTGGGGTACAGGAGATTGGGTCTGGGTGGAGGAAGTTGGAGGGGGGAGGCTAGACACAGGGACAATGGCTGCCATCAGTGCTGAGGCCAGAGAATGCAGGGTTCGCTGAAGGACAGCCTGACCAGAATGAATGCCCTCCAGGAATGCATTACCGTGTTGCAACTCTCGTTCTACACCCTGGATGGCATTCACAATGGTAGACTGCCCAACAGTGAGTGACCTGAGGAGGTCAATGGCCTCCTCACTGAGGGCAGCAGGGGTGACTGGGGCAGGGCCTGAGGTGCCTGGGGTGAAGGTGATGCCCACCCTCCTGGGTGAGCGGGCACGGGGCAACGCTGAGGGGCTGCTGGGAGGGCGGCGCTGGTAGGGGAGGTGGCGGCTGTACCTGTAGAGGTGGGGGGCACAGATGGTGCCACCACCACAAGGGAGCCCACATCGTCGAACGAGTCCGTGTCGCTGCTTGGTGATCCGGTGGCCGACGTGAAGCTCCCCTCGTCCTCCGTCCCACTGGTGCATTTAGAGTCCGTGGTGTGGCCCTCCATGGTCATGTGGGATGCAGCTCCCTCGTGCTCCGGTGCCACTGTACCTCCGCCTGTTGATGCTGATGTACAAAAGGACAGGGAGAGACGAAAAAGGGGGGGAGACAGAAGAAAGAGAGTTTTAGTGCATGGCATACCGCTACCGTTGGCGGACAAGACAAACGCAGCAGCCCCCTGCATTACGCCGTGCTCCTGCCCTCTGCACATGCAATTTATGGGATATGGCCTATATGGCAATGGTGGACATCTGCGCACAGGTATGCCACAGGGGCAACTATACCTCGACTTGGCACTCTGCTGAGGTGGGGTAGAGTGCCACATGGCCTACATTACGGAGGGGCCTTGCCTACCTAACTCGCCCTGGCCTAGGGACACCCACAGCCCACCTTCCCCACCCAGACACCTCCACTGCACGCAAAGTCCGCAGAATGAGAGTGTACTCACCCCCTTGTGTCTGCTGTGATGCCCTCAAGCGCCCATCCAACTCCAGGTAGGCCTCCACCAGGATCCGGAACATCAGGGGGGTCATGGTGTGACGGGCACCCCTCCCACGTTGGGAGGCCATCCCCAGCTGAGACTCCGCCGTCTTCTTGCTGCAGCGGCAAATGTCCTCCCATCTCTTATGGCAGTGGGTGCCCCGTCTCTGGTGGGCCCCCAGGGTCTGGACCTCCTTGGCGATGGCACGCCAGATGTCCCTCTTCTGGTGGGCGCTGACCTACATGACATGCACAAGGGAAGAGGAACAGTCATTACCTACTGCACCGTCGTTGTGAGTGGCCCCCTCCCTACTCTGGCCATTTGGCCCATTCAATCACATGCATTAATGTTCTATGAACTCTGCCCCCTTCCCTCTTCCAACCAGCCCTCTCCACCCAGGCCTAGCCCATACAACGTGCTCCCTGTGTACTAACCTGTTGGTCTGGAGGACCGTAGAGTAGCGTGTACTGGGGGAGGACCCCGTCTACCAGTTTCTCCAACTCCTGTGCAGTGAAGGCAGGGGCCCTTTCCCCAGACGCAGCAGCCATCGTCGCTTCCAGACCGAGGTCACAGCAGCACTTGCAGTGTAGGTCCTCTCCTGTCGAAGGTCAGGTATCTAGTGATTGAACAGATAGAAAATGGCGGTGACGTCCGCGGCTGTGATGTCCACGGCGGTGCGCATCATCACCGCCAGCGCACCTGTTCATTGGCTCCTGGGACCCATAGGGTCCAATGTTAACCAATGCAGCATTGCGCCGTGGTCTACGACCGCCTACCGCGACGGTGTGCAACGCCAGCGCAGTTACCCCACAATCCCATTGTCCCACTTTAGAGGTCAGGCATCCGCCATTTCAGGGGCCCACATGGCTTCATTTACTACTGCGTCACACATAGCTAGGCCTACACTCAACACACATACAGGAAGGGTTTTGTGAGTGGTGTAGTCTTGTTTGTAACTGTGGGACATACCTGGAGGAATAATGACTGGTTCTTCGCTGTTGTCCTTCGTAGGCACCGTCAGCTGGGACATATGAGAAGATGGCGGAATCCTCCGGTGTACCGACCGCTGGTGGACCTGTTGACAATGGAAGAGAGACATGTCATCGTAACCTACCGGTTTGACCGTGCCACAATCCAGGAACTATGTACCCAGTTGGAGCCAGACCTGATGTCACCAATCCGCCATCCGACTGGAATCCCCCCTGACGTGCAGGTGCTGTCAGTGCTCCATTCCTTGCAAGTGGCTCTTTTCAGACAACAGTGGCCATGGCATCAGGGATGTCCCAGCCTATGTTTTCCAACGTGTTGTCCAGAGTGTTGTCTGCCCTGCTGAAACACGTAAAGAGATACATCATTTTCCCTCAGGTGGAGGATTTGCCTACAGTAAAAGGTGACTTCTATGCCCTTGGACATATCCCCAACGTCATAGGTGCTATTGATGGGACCCATGTAGCTCTGGTCCCCCCCACAGGAGTGAACAGGTGTAGAGGAACCGGAAGAGTTATCATTCCATGAATGTCCAGATGGTCTGTTTGGCAGACCAGTACATTTCGCAGGTAAATGCTATGTTCCCTGGCTCAGTGCATGATGCCTGCATCCTGCGGAATAGCAGCATCCCTGATATGATGGGTCAACTCCAGAGGCACTGTGTATGGCTATTGGGGGACTCTAGTTATCCCAACCTGTCCTGGCTATTGACCCCAGTGAGGAATCCCAGGACCAGGGCAGAGGAACGGTACAATGAGGCCCATGGGCGGACTAGGAGGGTGATCGAACGCACCTTCGCCTCCTGAAGCCCAGGTTCAGGTGCCTCCATATGACAGGTGGATCCCTATTCTACTCACCGAAGAAGGTGTGCGACATCATCAGCGCCTGCTCCATGCTCCATAATTTGGCTTTGCGACGACAGGTGCCTTTTCTGCAGGAGGATGATCCAGATGACGGTGTTGTAGCAGCTGTGGAGTATGTGGAGCCTGTGGACAGTGATGAGGATGAAGCTGAGGAAGAAGACAACGACAACAGGGAGTCAGTCATACAGCAATATTTCCAGTGAGACACAGGTGAGAACATTTTAATTTTTAGCATTACATTAACTTTCACACGTCTACCTCTATCCTGTTTCTCAATTTAAATCACTATTTGGTAACCGAGTTGTACCCTTCCATTACGGTTTCACAGGCTTGTGATGTGTGACATAGGTATGTTAGCTTTACAATGGTAAACCCATTATGACACTGTCATTGATAATACATTTTTACTAAATCACAGACTGTCTCCAGATTGTTTTGTGTTTCAAGGGTGTTTATTGAAGTGCTCAGAAATGGGAGGGGTTGTAAAATGAGGATGGGTTATGGCGGAGGAATGTCCATAGCAGAGTCCAGTGTATTAGTCTCACAGGTGCACTGCCCATCTGGGCATAGGAAGTGGAGCTGGTGCAGTTTAAGTATGGACAGGGTAACAAAGTGGGACAGTGGGAGGACAAACAGGGTGGTGTAATTTCCTGGCGGGGGTCTTGCCATCTTGCTCTGTCCTGTTCCTGGATCTCAGGGACCGCTTGCGTGGTGGTTGTCTGTCTGCAGGGGGTGGGGTGCTGGTGTGTTGGTCCTGTGGCGGGGCGTCCTGTCCACTAGCGCCGGCGGAGGTGGTGGGCAGTTCATCGTCCTGGCTAGTGTCAGGGGCCCCTTGGAGTGCCACGGTGTCCCTCAAGGTCTGCTGTATGTCCTTCAGCACCCCTACGATGTTGACCCAGGGCAGAGCTGATGGTCCTGAGCTCCTCCCTGAACCCCAAATATAGTTCGTCCTGCAGGCGCAGGGTCTCCTGCAACTTGTCCAGGACCGTCGCCATCGTCTCCTGGGAGTGGTGGTATGCTCCCATGATGTTGGAGAGGGCCTCGTGGAGAGTGGGTTCCCTGGGCCTGTCCTCCCCCTGTCGCACAGCAGCCCTCCCAGTTCCCCTGTGTTCCTGTGCCTCCATCCCCTGGACCGTGTGCCCACTGCCACTGCCCCCAGGTCCCTGTTGTTGTTGGGGTGGCGGGTTAGCCTGGGTTCCCTGTAGTGGTGGACACACCGCTGATTGACCTGTCCTGGGTAGGGAGGTTTGGGCCCGCTGGGTGGGTGCTGTGCTGGTGTTACCAGAGGGTGGAAGGTCGGTGTTGGGCTGTGCCTGTGCAAGGGGAACCGACTGTCCCGAGGCCCACGATGGTCCGGGCTGGTCATCAGGATCCAGTAGGGCAGAGCTGCTCTCGTCACTGTGGGCCTCTTCTGGGGGTGGAGTGGTGTTGTCTGGACCCTCTGGTGTGATGACGGTCCTTCGGGTTCCTGCAGGGGCATAAGAGCTAGATTATTGCATGTGTGTGTGTAATGGTGTGCAATGGGTGGGTGTTTGTGTACCCCAGTGCAAGCATTCCTGTGTGTGGGGTTGTGTGGTGATGGTTGGGGGGGTGTACTGGGTATGTGCAGTGGGCATGCTTTGGTGAGGGGTGTCCATGCTTAGTTGTGTCATGCAGGGCTTGGTGTTGGGATGGGTGGTTTGTGATATTAGTACATTAGTGAGGAGTTGTAGAGATAGGGGAGGGGGTGGGGGAGGGGGTGTGTGATGGCATGCAGGTAGGGTGGGGGATATGATAGTTAAGAATTGACTTACAAGTGTCCCATCCTCCACCGACTCCTGCAAGGCCCTCAGGATGCAAGATGGTTTAAGACTTGCTCCTCCCATGTTGTTAGTTGTGGGGGAGGAGGTGGGGGTCCGTCGCCAGTCCGCTGTACCACGATGTTGTGCCTGGAGACCGTTGAACGCACCTTCCCCCGTAGGTCGTTCCACCTCTTCCTGATGTCCTCCCTATTTTTTGGGTGCTGTCCCACGGCGTTCACCCTGTCCACTATTCTGCACCATAACTCCATCTTCCTGGCTATTGAGGTGTGCTGTACCTGTGAGCCAAATAGCTGTGGCTCTACCCAGACAATTTCCTCCACCATGACCCTGAGCTCCTCCTCGGAGAAGCGGGGGTGTCTTTGGCGTGACATGTGGGGGTGTGGGTGATGTGTGCGGTGGTGTATGTGGTGATGGTTGTGGTGAGTGTAGTGGTGTGTGGTGTTTTGTGCGTGGATGTTGTGTGGGTGATGGTGTTGTGTGCCTCTGTGTAGTGGGGTTGTCTATTCTGTGCTCTCTCTCTGTCGCCTTCGTCTCGAATTTTTGGTCGTAGGGGTTTGTGGGTGATGTGAGTGTGTGTTTTATATTGTATTGGGTGTGTGGGTGTGTTGTTTGTATGTGTATCAGGTGTGTGTATTTGGAATTGTCCAATGTGGCGGTGTTTTGGAGATGTGTGTGTATTTTGAGCGCGGCGGTGTGTACCGCCAATGGAATACCGCGGTTGAAAGACCACCACGTGGATTCGTGGGTCAAAATAGTATGGGCGTGTTTCTGTTGGTGTGGAGGTGGAGGATTTGTTTCCGCCAGGTTATCACTGACCTTTGGTGTGGCGGTCTTGTGTGTGTGTCTCAATTTCGGCGGATTCCAAGATGTGTGTCATAATAGCTGTAGCGGAATGCCGGCGCCGCCGCGGTGTATTGGCGGTCTTCTGCACGGCGGTAAGCGCCTTTTACCACCAATGTTGTAATGACCCCCATAGTCTCTTTTTTGGAGATTTTCTTCACTGGGACGAACCCGCAAATCAGACCGGGTCGCGGTTGAGGCAAGCCAGCTAGAGTTGCTGCGGCGGGTCAGTCCCTCTATGGAGCTTTTTTTTCCAAAAGTTCTCAAAATTTCTCCAAACTTCTGGGTCTTCTCCCAGATGTTCTTGTAAGGTTCTTTCAGAGTCCACAGCTCACCCCAAGGGTCCAGAAGCTCAGAGATGATCCTTGGGGGTGTGGACTACAACTCCCAGAATGCACCTGGCACAAACTCCTTTTTGGCCACTGGGCAGTGGTCAGCTGGTTGATTTCTTCAGAAGTTGGTGCAGGGGACTCTGGTTAGCAATTTTTCACCTGTAGCAAACAGGGAGTCCCTCCTTGAACCAGTTGAAGCCAGGCAAAGTCCTTCTTGTGGTGAAGCCCAAGTGTGCAGCTGGTGCAGTCAATCTGAGTGCAGGTTCCAGGTGTAGGCCAGGGGTCCAGCAGGGCAGTCCTTCTGCTCCTTTGGTTCTTCCTTGTTGAAATCTGATGGGGATCTGGTAGGGAACTGAGGTGTGAGTGCAGGTCTGCCAGTTTTATCCTTGCTCCTGGCAATGAGCGACAAGGCTTAACTTAGGAGACAGAGGGGGTCATTCCGACCCTGGCAGTCAAAGACCGCCAGGGCCGCGAATGACGGAAGCACCGGCAACAGGCTGGCGGTGCTTCCCAGCCCATTCTGACCACTGCGGTAAAGCCGCGGTCAGAAAACCGGGTCTGGCGGTTTCCCGCCGGATTTCCCCCGGCTGGGCGAATCCGCCAGGGCAGCGCTGCAAGCAGCGCTGCTTAGGGGATTCTGACCCCCTTCCCGCCAGCCTGTTTCTGGCGGTTTTCACAGCCAGGAAGAGGCTGGCGGGAACGGGTGTCCTGGGGCCCCTGGGGGCCCCTGCACTGCCCATGCCACTGGCATGGGCAGTGCAGGGGCCCACTAACAGGGCCCCAGCCTGCTTTTCACTGTCTGCCTAGCAGACAGTGAAAAGCGTGACGGGTGCAACTGCACCCGTCGCACATCTGCAACACCGTCGGCTCCATTCGGAGCCGGCTTCAGTGTTGCAGGCCCCCTTCCCGCTGGGCCGGCGGGCGCTAACATTGTTAGCGCCCGCTGGCCCAGCGGGAAGGTCGGAATGCCGCCAGCGGTCTTTTGACCGCGGAGCGGCCAAATGGCGGTTCCCGCCAGGCGGGCGGCAACCGCCACCCGCCGGGGTCAGAATTTGACCCCCAGAGTGTAAAGCATTGAAATATCACAAAACAGTCATTAAATAAAGCACAGGAAACAGTTTAAAAGTCCAATTTATAAAAATAGTTTATATTTTTATCTTTAAAATGACACAAAAACTAATAAAATCAGATAAGGGGAACCGGAGATATGAATTTTTAAAGAATTATTGTTTGTTTAGCGCCTAGAAACAAAAAGCGCCAATTGGGTCATCTGGTTGCACCTCGACCGGGGCAAAGTCAAAGTTTAAGGCCGACTGCGATGGAGCCCGGCTTGGCTACAGGCCGCGGGAGGCCGCGGTCAAAAGTTTACCTTGGCACTTAGTCGTTTTTCTGAAGATTTTCTTCAGCGGGACGAACCTGCCAGTCCAATCCGACCTCCTGGAACTCTTCTCCGGATACGCGTCGCGGGAGCCCTCGTGAGTTTTTTACCTTTGGACTTAGTCATTTTTTTGAGGTGAAAATCCTTCGACCGGGGTAAACCTGGATCTTGATCTGACGTCCTTGGAGCCCTCCTCAGATGCGCTGGCTGGGAGGTTTCGGTCAACTGTGTACATTCAGACTTAGGGGGTTATTACAACTTTGGAGGAGGTGTTAATCCGTCCCAAAAGTGACGGTAAAGGGACGGATATACCACCAGCCGTATTACGAGTCCATTATATCCTATGGAACTCGTAATACGGCTGGTGGTATATCCGTCCCATTTGGGACGGATTAACACGTCCTCCAAAGTTGTAATAACCCCCTTAGTCTCTTTTTTGGAGATTTTCTTCACAGGGACGAACCCGCAAATCAGGCCGGTCACGGTTGAGGCAAGCCGGTTAGAGTTGCCGCGGCGGGTCGGTCCCTCTATGGAGGTTTTTTTTTCAAAAGTTCTCCAAACTTCTTCAAACTACTGGGTCTTCTCCCAGATGTTCTTTTAAGGTTCTTTTTGGGTCCACAGCTCACCCCAAGGGTCCAGAAGCTCAGAGATGATCCTTGGCGGTGTGGACTACAACTCCCAGAATGCACCTGGCACAAACTCCTTTTTGGCCACTGGTCAGTGGTCAGTGGTCAGCTGGTTGATTTCTTCAGGAGTTGGTGCAAGGGACTCTGGTTAGCAATGTTTCACCTGTAGCAAACAGGGAGTCCCTCCTTGAACCAGTTGAAGCAAGGCAAAGTCCTTCTTGTGGTGAAGCCCAAGTGTGCAGCTGGTGCAGTCCTTCTGAGTGCAGGTTCCAGGTGCAGGCCAGGGGTCCAGCAGGGCAGTCCTTCTTCTTCTTTAGTTCTTCCTTGTTGGAGTCTGATGGGGATCTGGTAGGGAACTGAGGTGTGGGTGCAGGTCTGCCAGTTATATCCTTGCTCCTTGGTGAAAAATAGAGGGGTCCTGATTCTCCAGTCAGGCGCAGGGTCCTTCCCCCTGTGATGACCACTTCCTGGGAAGTGTGGCAAAAATTAATCCCAGGAAGCAACATTCTTCAAAAATCCATCATGGCTGAAAATGATTTTTGGAGGTTACATCTGGCTGGGCCCACCCACTGGTGTGGCTAAAAATCATAAACACCCCTCTCCTGCCCTCTCCTAATCTAATCAAGGGGGCACCTAGTTGTCTGGGCGTGCAGGATGTGGGGGTGTTTGCTGGGTTGCTCCAAATGTCCTTCTCTGCCTTTGAAGACCAGTTTGGCAGCCCTCTCTCTTCCTGCCTCACCATCAGCTGAGGGGAGATCCCCTCCCACAGGCACATCTCTTTGTGTGAAGCCAGGCCACTTCACACCTCAGCAAGGCAGCCTGGCCAGGCTGCCAGAGGCGGGCCAATCAGAGCACAGCAGCAAAAACAATGCAGGGCTGAAAGTGGCAACTTTTCAGGTAAAGTTTAAAACTCTTTACCTGAACAAGTTATATTAAATCCAACAGCTGGAAGTTGTGGGATTTATTATAACAATTCATTTGATACCAAACTCTTTGTATCTGTCATTTAAGGGGACTTTTAGAATTAAAATAAAGTCTCCCCATTCTAGCCTATGAAGGCAATTCACTACAATGAGGGAAAAACAAATGTGGCTGTTTTTACCTAACCAGAGCTTATAAAACTACTTTTATAAGGTCCCTGCTTATAGTTACATGGCTCCCAACCCAAGGGGCACCTAGGGCACACCTTATGGGTGACGTATATGTACAAATAAGGTAGTTTAAGACTTTGGAACTACTTTTAATTCCAAAGTCGAATTTGCATATAACTTTAATTTAAAAGCAGCCAACAAGGCAGGCCTGCCTTTAAAATGACACTGGTCACCTCAGCAGTGCACCTATGGGTGCACTACCTATGCTGTGGTCCCTAAACCTACACGCCCTACCATATACTAGGGACTTATAATTAGCCTAATTTACATATTGATTTTACACAGAGCGCAGGCCTTGGGACTGGTTAGCAGTACCCAGGGCACCATCAGAGTCAGGAAAACACCAGCCAAAAGTGGAAAATGGGTCAAAAAGTTAGGGGGCCTTTGCAATCAGCCCTGTTCTCTCACAGCTTTGAAGACAGGTGAAATGCTTTTGTACTCCCTAAGGTCACACAGCAGGTGAAGGGCTACTTCCTCTACAAGTTGCAGTTAAGTTACTGTTAGAGGAATTTAGAAGTATTGCATTACCATAGTGTAAACACGATTGGATTAGTGCTATAATCGCCACATAATACACAATGCTCACCACATACACATGTGTGCACTCAAGCCCACCATACTCGTATATACACAGAAGGTATACAGTAGAGCACAAATGCACACATTCTACTGACAGACACACCCAGATATCTCTAGCACACATTACCACTGACACACTATCGCACACTGCTCAAATGCGTATCAAAGAGACAAACCAGCATAAACATGAGCACGCTTGCTGGATGTTTGTATCCTTATAAATGTCCAGTGGTGGTTCTTTATTCTCCTCCATATTGAAGGGAAGTTGTGTGTGTGTGTGGAGGGGGTGGGGGTATTTGGTCAAACAGATCAACAAAGCTAAACAACACTAAGGGGGTCATTCCAACCCTGGCGGTCGGTGTTAAAGCGGCGGCCAAACCACCAACAGGCAGGCGGTTAAAAAAATTGAATCCTGACCGCCAACAGAGACCGCCACTTTAACACTCCGACCGCCATGGCGGGACAAACAAACAGCGCAGCGGTCACCGCCAACAGACAGGCGGGAGACAATGTACCGCCCACCCTATCACAACCCACCAATCCGCCACCTTTTCTGGGGCGGTAGCCCCGCCGATAAAAACACGGCGGAAACAGCCATTACCAACGGAAAACGCTCACCTCTACACACTCCACGAAGAATCTGGACAGCATGGAACCCGAACTCCACATCCTCCCAGCTATAGTCTTCCTGCTCCTCTACAAGGAGCACGAACGCCGGCGCAGAAGACAACGGTGAGTACTGCACCTACGACACAGTGGAGGGAAAAAATTACGGGGACACACATATGCGACACACCCACCCTCACCCTCAACCACTACAACACACACATCAATGCATAGCAGCACATCACAGTTACACCCCCAAAGCCCCCGGAAGAATGCAAAGACAAAAAAAAATGATCATGAAATTTGAAGTATATTGTACGGCTAAGTAAAAAAATATATCAAACATCTATAAATATATATACATATGTAAATTGTCCAGTCCAAATTGGGTATCAGCCATTGTTCGTGGGCCAATGGGCCTAAACACATGGGCAAAGCCCACACACGATACCCGGCTCCAATGGAGAGAACACTGCAGGGGCATCAGATAGCAAAACTACAGGCACCTCAGGGGGAAGGGAAGGGGGGGCACCTCAGCCAGATGAGTCCACGACGCCAGATCCACGAGGGGCCTCCATGGCCACTGGTCAATCCTGGGGAGTGCAAAGCCACAGTCTCACAAGTCTCTACAGTGGGTGGATTGCCCACTGTGCCATCCTGGGGAGTGCAAAGCCACAGTCTCACAAGTCTCTACAGTGGGTGGATTGCCCACTGTGCCATCCTGAGGAGTGCAAAGCCACAGTCTCACAAGTGAATTACAGACTCCACTGGTTCTGGAGGAGGCATGGTGCCCAGAGTGCTTCGTGCAGCCCTGCCCGACACAGATGCGGGCCTGCCCCTTCTGCCAATGGGCCAGCCTTGCAGAGACGGCGGTGCCCAGCGGAGCGGTGCTTGAGATGAAGGGCCCAGCGGAGCGGTGCTTGAGATGAAGGGCCCAGCGGAGCGGTGCTTGAGATGAAGGCCCCAGCGGAGCGGTGCTTGAGATGAAGGGCCCAGCGGAGCGGTGCTTGAGATGAAGGGCCCAGCGGAGCGGTGCAGAGACGGAGGTGCCCAGCGGAGCGGTGCTTGAGATGAAGTGCCCAGCGGAGCATTGCAGAGATGGCGGTGCCCAGCGGAGCGGTGCTTGAGATGAAGGGCCCTGTTCAGCGGTGCTTGAGATGAAGGGCCCAGCGGAGCGGTTCTTGACTTGAAGGGCCCTGTTCAGTGGTTCTTGAGATGGCGGTGCCCTGTTCAGCGGTTCTTGAGATGGCGGTGCCCTGTTCAGCGGTTCTTGACTTGAAGGGCCCTGTTCAGCGGTTCTTGACTTGAAGGGCCCTGTTCAGCGGTTCTTGAGATGGCGGTGCCCTGTTCAGCGGTTCTTGACTTGAAGGGCCCTGTTCAGCGGTTCTTGACTTGAAGGGCCCTGTTCAGCGGTTCTTGACTTGAAGGGCCCTGTTCAGCGGTTCTTGACTTGAAGGGCCCTGTTCAGCCGTTCTTGAGATGGCGGTGCCCTGTTCAGCGGTTCTTGAGATGGCGGTGCCCTGTTCAGCGGTTCTTGAGATGGCGGTGCCCTGTTCAGCGGTGCTTGCCTTGGCAGTCCTTGCCATGTTCAGCGTTGCTTGAGTTGGCGCTCCTTCATTGCCCAGCTGGGCTGTGGCTGGCGCTCCTTCATTGCCCAGCTGGGCTGTGGCTGGTGGGGCCCTCCTGTGCAGCTGGGCTGTGGCTGGTGGGGCCCTCCTGTGCAGCTGGGCTGGGGCTGGTGGGGCCCTCCTGTGCAGCTGGGCTGGGGCTGGTGGGGCACTCCTGTGCAGCTGGGCTGGGGCTGGTGGGGCCCTCCTGTGCAGCTGGGCTGGGGCTAGTGGGGCCCTCCTGTGCAGCTGGGCTGGGGCTGGTGGGGCCCTCCTGTGCAGCTGGGCTGGGGCTGGTGGGGCCCTCCTGTGCAGCTTGCCTGCTGCCGGACTTGTCGGGCGTGCTGCCCTTGCCACCCTTCCCTGCTCGTCTGTGGCCCTTTCCTCCCTTTGCCGGTGTGCCAGGTGGCACCCCACTCCCTGACGGTGCCAGGGTAGTGCTCTTGGAGCCTGCTATCTTTGGCCTCTCGCGCCGGGCACTGGCTTTCTTGGCTTTTTTTGCAGGGGGTGGGCTGGCCGTCTCCTTACTCCTAGCCGAAGTAGCTCTGCTTGAAGGTGGTGGACTCCAAAATCCTTGGACCACTGTTTTAGTAGGTCCAGGTTTTGTGGTGGCTGAGGTGCTGATTGGAGCCTTATGAGATGGATGGGGTGGGTCAGTTGATGGAAAGAGGTCAAGGTTGGAAAGGAAAAGCAATTTAGTAAGACAGGGACGGGTAGTTGTAGTGGGTATGGGAGTGGAGGAGGAGGATGTGGTTGTAGGAGAGTGAAGTCTGGTGTCTTTGGGTGCAGGTGCTTGGGCTGGAGGCTGTCGTGAGGTGGATGGCTGTTGGGTGGGTGGCTGCCTGCGTTTTTGTGGTTTGGAAGCGGGGGTGACAGACACACTGGGAGAGGACACATGGGACGTGTAAATGGTAGTGGGGGTGGTGACTGCACGTGTGCGGAGTGTTCTGGTGGGTGTGCTGGTGATGGACGTAGTGGCTGAAGATGTTGTGCATGCAAGTGTGAGTGTAGACGTGACAGGGAGGGAGGAGGGAGACGAGGAGGTTGGGGACACAGAGGAGGCAGTGGCTGTTGGCATGTCTGCATGTGGATGTTGCTTGTGTGAATGCTTGTGTGATGTGTGGCGCTTATGTCTGGATGAGCTTCCCTTGGGTGTTGAGGTGTGTGCAGGCTGGTCTGATGGTGTGTCTGAGATAGGCAGAGGTACAGGGGAGTGGGACTGGGTTGAGGAAGTTGGAGGAGGGAGGCAGGAGACAGGGACAATGGCTGCCGTCAGTGCTGAGGCCAGAGCGTTGAACGATCGCTGATGGGCAGCCTGACCCGAATGAATGCCCTCCAGGTATGCATTACTCTGGTGCACCTCCCTTTCTACACCCTGGATGGCATTCAAAAGGGTAGACTGCCCAACAATGATGGTCCTCAGGAGGTCAATGACCTCCTCACTGAGGGCAGCAGGGGTAACTGGGGCAGGGCCTGAGGTGCCTGGGGCGAAGGAGATGCCCACCTTCCTGGGTGAGCGGGCACGGGGCAAAGGCTGAGGGGCTGCTGAGAGGGCGGAGCTGGTGCGCTGGGTGGCGGCTGTACCTGTTGTTGCAGTGGGCACGGATGTTGCCGCCACCACAAGGGAGCTCCCTTCTGAGGACGTGTCTGTGTCGCTGGTGTCACCACGTGTCCCCGCTGTGGAGCTCCCCTCGCCCTCCATCTCACTGGTGAAATCAGAGTCAGTTGCATGGCCCTCCATGGCCATGTGAGATGCAGCTCCCTCGTGCTCCGATGCCACTTCTCCTCCGCCTGATGATGCTAATGCACACATGAACAGGAAGACCACAAAAAGAGGGGGGGTGGAGAAACAAAGACATGTTGAGTGCATGCATTGCCGACACCGTTGGCGGAGAGGACAGACACAGAAGCCCCCTGCACTACGCCGCGCACTTGGGGTACACTACTCAATCCGTGGGACATGGCCTACAAGCCTATGGACGACAACTCCACACATAGGTGACACAGGGCCATGATTAGCTGTACTAGGCAACCTACAGAGGTGGGGGCGGGGGTACAGGGCCATGCCTAACGGAGGGGCCTAGCCTACAGAAAACGCCCTGGCCTAGGGATACCCACAGCCCTCCTCCCCCACCCAGACACCTCCAATGTGCGCAAAATCAGCAGAATGTGCTTGTACTCACCTCCTTGTGTCTGCTGTGATGTCCTCACGCACCCATCCAAATCGGGGTAGGCCACCGCCAGGATCCGGGACATTAGGGGGGTCAATTGACGACTGGCACCCCTCCTACGTTGGGAGGCCATCCCCAGCAGAGCCTCCACGGTGTTCCTGCTCCCGCGGCGGATGTCCTCCCACCTCTTCCGGCAGTGGGTTCCCCGTCTGTTGTGGACCCCCAGGGTCCGGACGTCCTTGGCGATGGCACGCCAAATGTCGATTTTCTGATGGGCGCTGACCTATGTGACATGTGCAGGGGGAGAAAAAAAAAAAACATCACCTTCTGCATGCTCGATGTGAGTGGCCCCCAATCCCCACCCTTGCCATGTGGCACATGCTCTCATCTTTCGTTTGATGCATGCCTCATTCGCTTCCCTCCCCACCATCTTTCATTCACCCCACTCAACCCAGGCATTGGCCACAAAGCACGGTCCCAGTGTACTTACCTGTTGGTCTGGAGGACCGTAGAGTAGCGCATACTGGGGGAGGACCCCATCCACGAGTTTCTCCAATTCTTCAGAAGTGAAGGCAGGGGCCCTTTCCCCAGTCGCAGCAGCCATTGTCTCTTCCAGACCGAGGTCACAGCAGCACTTGCAGTATAGGTCCTCTCCTGTGGATGATCAGGTATCAGGTATCGAGTGAATAAGCAGATAGAAAATGGCGGTCACGCCCGCGGCGGTGCGTACCGCGGCGGTGCGTACCGCGACCGCCGGCGCTCATCCTCATTGGCTCCTGAAACCCATAGGGTTCAATGTTAACCAATGCGGCTTTGCGCCGCGGTCTTCGACCGCCTACCGCCACGGTGTGCACGCCAGCGCATTGACCTCACATCCCACTTTCGCACTTCACAGGTCAGGCAGCCGCCATTTCAAGGGCCCCCATGGCTTAATTTCTACTGCGTCACACATACCTAGGCCTTGCATCAACAGTCATACAAGCCTTTCAATGCATTGAGATTCGTGTACTGTGCAAGCTGTGGGAACGTACCTGTGGGTTGATTGACTCTGTGCTCCATGTTGTCCTTCCTAGGCACCGTCCGCTGGGACTTGCGAGGAGATGGAGGAATCTTCCCGTGTACAGACCACTGGTGGACCTGTCGACAATGGAAGAAAGACATGTCATACTGACATACAGGCTTGACCGAGCCACTATACAGGAACTGTGTGCCCAGCTGGAGCCAGACCTGTTGTCACCCATCCGCCAAACCCTCTAGTGCAGGTGCTGTCAGTACTCCATTTTTTGGCAAGTGGGTCATTTCAAACAACAGTGGCCATTTCATCAGGGATGTCTCAGCCTATGTTTTCCAAGGTGTTGTCCAGAGTGTTGTCTGCCCTGCTGAAATACATGCAGAGCTACATTGTTTTCCCTGAGGTGGGCAATTTGGCTACAGTGAATGGTGATTTCTATGCGCTTGGACATATTCCCAACATCATTGGTGCAATTGATGGGACACATGTTGCTTTGGTCCCCCCCAGCACGAGTGAACAGGTGTACAGGAACAGAAAAAGTTATCATTCCATGAATGTCCAGGTGGTCTGTTTGGCTGACCAGTACATCTCCCATGTAAATGCCAAGTTCCCTGGGTCAGTGCATGACGCGTACATCATGCGAAATAGCAGCATCCCTTACATGATGGAACTACTTCAGAGACACCGTGTGTGGCTAATTGGTGACTCTGGTTACCCCAACCTGTCATGGCTACTGACCCCAGTGAGGAATCCCAGGACAAGGGCAGAGGAACGGTACAATGAGGCCCATGGGCGGACTAGGAGGGTGATAGAGCGAACCTTTGGCCTCCTGAAGGCCAGGTTCAGGTGCCTCCATATGACAGGTGGATCCCTAATGTACTCACCAAAGAAGGTGTGCCAGATCATCGTGGCCTGCTGTATGCTTCACAACCTGGCTTTGCGACGCCAGGTGCCTTTCCTGCAGGAGGATGGTCCAGATGGTGGTGTTGTGGCAGCTGTGGAGCCTGCGGAGAGTGAAGAGGAGGAAGACGAAGAGGACGACACAGACAACAGGGACACAGTAATACAGCAGTATTTTCAATGACATACAGGTAAGAATCAACACCGGCATTTTACATTTACTTAAAGTCTCCTGCCTCTCTACTGTCTGAGTTTCCCCCCAGTGTATGTTGACTGAGTTGTGACTTTCCCTTCCAATTTCAGAGATGTGAGCCCCACTCCGTGACCTCTGCTTTTTTCCCCATGGACTACAGCTGTGTGACAGTGGTATGTTGTCATCACAATGTAACTGGACTTTTATGCACGGTTCTGTGTAATAATTTGTTCAAAAATACAGGCAGACTCCAGATTATTTTTGTGCAATATGTGTGTTTATTAAAGTGTTCAATATTGGAAAATGGTTGCAATTCGGTGATGGGTGATGGTGGAGGAATGTCCATGGCAGAGTCCAGAATTTCAGTCTCACAGGTGCATTGTCCATATGCCTGTGGAAGGTGGAGCAGGGGCAGTTTAAGGTTGGACAGGGTGACAATGTGGGACAGTGGGATGACATTCAGGGGGTATCCTTTCCTGGCGGGGGTCTTGGCATCCTACTCTGTCTTCTTCCTAGATCTCAGGCCCCGCTTGCGGGGTGGTTCTCCTTCTGCAGGGGGTGGGGTTCTGGTGGCCTGTTGTTCTTGTGTCGGGGCCTCCTGTCCACTAGCGCCGGCGGAGGTGGTAGCCTGTTCTTGGTCCATGCTAGTGTCAGGGGCCCTTTGTGTTGCCACATGGTCCCGCAATGTGCTGACAATCTGATTGAGAGCCACAACGATGGTGCCCATTGCGGAACTTATGTTTCTGAGTTCTTCCCTGAACCCCATAAACTGTTCCTCCTGCAGTACCTGGATCTCCTGGAACCTGGCCAGGACCGTCGCCATCGTCTCCTGGGAGTGGTGGTATGCTCCCATGATGGAGGATAGGGCCTCGTGGAGAGTGGGTTCCCTGGGCCTGTCCCCCCCCCTGTCGCAAAGCAGCCCTCCCAGTTCCCCTGTTTCCCTGGGCCTCTGTCCCCTGGACCTTGTGCCCACTACCACTGCCCCCAGGTCCCTGTTGTTGTTGGAGTGGTGGGTTAACCTGGGTGCCCTGTAGTGGTGGACACACCGCTGATTGACGTGTCCTGGAGACAGAGGCATGGGCCCGCTGGGTGGGTGCTGTGCTGGTGTTCCCAGAGGGGGGTAGGTCTGCTGTGGCCTGTGGGTGTCTGAGGGGAACCGACTGCCTCGAGGTCCCAGATGGGCCGGGCTGGTCATCTGGGTCCAGGGAGACAGAGATGCTGTCATCACTGTGGGCTTCTTCTGGGGGTGGAATGGACATTTCTGGACCCTCCTGGGCGGTGTCGTGGCGTTCGGGTCCTGCAGGGGTATAAGAGTATAGTTATTGCTTCTGTGTGTGCCATAGCGTGCAATGGGTGGGTGCCCATGTACCCCAGTGCTGGCATTCCCTTGTGGGGCCTGTTGTGACGGTGGTTTGGGGGGGGGATGGGTATGTGCAGTGGGCATGCTTAGGTGATGGGTGTCCATGGTTTGTGGTCGCATGCAGGGCTTGGTGTTGGGATGGGTGGGTTGTGATGGTGAGACATTAGCAAGGAGGATGTGTGATGGGGGTGGGGGTGAGGGTGGGGGTTTGATTTGGCATGCCGGTGGGTGGTGGGGATGAAGTAGTTGAGATTAGACTCACCAGAGTCCATTCCTCCGCCTACTCCTGCGAGGCCCTCAGGATGCAGGATCGCCAAGACCTGTTCCTCCCATGTTGTAAATTCTGGGGGTTGAGGTGGGGGTCCGACGCCAGTCTTCTGCACCGCGATGTTATGTCTGGATACCATGGAACGCACCTTCCCCCGTAGGTCGTTCCACCGCTTCCTGATGTCGTCCCGATTTCGTGGATGCTGTCCCACAGCGTTGACCCTGTCCACTATTCTTTGCCATAGCTCCATCTTCCTGGCAATGGTGGTGTTCTGCACCTGTGTCCCGAAGAGCTGGGGCTCTACCCGAACTATTTCCTCCACCATGACCCTGAGTTCAGCGTCTGAAAACCTGGGGTGTCTTTGGGATGCCATGGGGTGGTGTGGATGAGGTGTGGGGTGGCGTTTGTGGTGATGAGTGTGGTGTTTTGTGCGTGGATGTTGTGTGAGTGATGGTGTTATGTGCCTCTGAATGCTCTGTACTAGCTGGTGGTGTCTCTCTCTGGCCTTAGTCACTAAATGGTGGTTGTAGGGGTTTGTGGGTGATGTGGGTGTGTGTTTTATATTGTGTTGGGTGTGTGGGAGTGGTGTTTGTATGTGTATCAGGTGTGTGTATTTCAAAATGACCAATGTGGCAGTGTTTTGGAGCTGTGTGTGTATTTTGACCGCGGCGGTGTGTACCGCCAATGGTATACCGCGGTTGAAAGACCGCCGCGTGGATTCGTGGGTCGGAATGTAATGGGCTTATTTCTGTTGGCGTGACGGTGGAGGTTTGGTCATCGCCAGTTTTTCGCTGGCCGTTGGTGTGGCGGACTTTTGTGGATGTCGGGTTTTTGGCGGTTTTCCTGTTGCGGGTCAGAATGACCATGGTGGTTTACCGCAGCCGCGGCGGTGTTATGGCGGTCTTCTGACCGGCGGTAAGCGCCTTTTACCGCCGAGGTCAGAATGACCCCCTAAATGTATTTACTTTATCAGCATCTGTTTTTAGGTTTCACGCACAACCGCTCTATCTGCAGGCCTTTTAACCACGCCCACTGCATACCCATCACTATCACTCATTTGTGGACTTGCCCTTCAAAAATCCTTTGTTATCATTGGTAAATGCTTTACGTTTGTCCTTCCTTGGGGCAGTTTTGTTACCACCTTGGCTATCGACCCTGTTACATAGATGATTGCACTTTTGCCGATACGTTCGACTGCGAGTGAACTTCTTTTTCCTTTTGTGTCTCTCCCTCCTGCTCATGGCGGCCATGGCGCTTTGAATTGGCTCATTTGTGTGAACTGTCTTACTTTTCATTTTCAATTTATGTGGCAGGAATTTACAACTCTAATATGTCTAACTTGAACAACGCAAGACTCATTGCATTACAATTGTTTGCTAAACTTGGTAGCACTTTCTTGGCATTGGTTGCCCCTCATTAGTAGCAATCTAACACCCAATTATAACAATAAGCAACATAAATGTGATCAATACAGCTTTGCAAAGTGCCTTCCACTGCACAGCAACGTGTGTTGTTGCATTTTTTATAACTTTTGAACTGTTTCAGCTAAAAATATTTTTTGTTAAACTCTGTAGATTATGCACCAGATGATCATGTGACAAATGTGGCAAATCTATAATAATAAAAAAATTGTCACGCCCACACAATCGCTGAATTTAAGTGGCCCTGGGTATAAGTGATGTAATATAAAAAGTATAAGCAATGCATGGAGAATAAGCGAATTATTATAGTTATAGTTGTGTGGTTAGACACCTGAAAACAGTGTATATGGAAGTGCAATAGTAATAATAATTCTAATAATGTAGTGCATAAATTGAAATTTAAAGTATAACTGTAACTGTACGCATTCTAATGTTTGTGTAGTTCAAGTATGGCTTGTTTCAAAAAAAGAAATAAAGTTATTTTTAAAGGAGGTGCGTAAATTATAATGCATGGCATAACTAAAACTTTAACATTCGGAATGTTAAAGTACTTTAAGTTTGGTTTGTATAAAAAGAGCACTGACTTTTTCCTAACTATAACTAAGTTGTAACCTTTGTTTTTTCAGTGAATTTCAATGTTTTATTTTATTTTAATAAGAATGTGTTTTAAATTGTACGGTCCAGTGTTGTTGATTGGAGTGTCATTATGTGGAGTGTCATATAGTACAGGGAAGGAGAGTGTCGTAGAGTGTAGCGTCCTGGAGTGTAGTGTCGCACAGTGGAGTAGAGTGAAGTAGAGTACATGGAGTGGCATAGTGTATAGTGGAGTAAAGCGACATACAGTGCACTGGCATCTCGTGGAGTAGAGTGCGGTGGGGTGGAGTGCAGTAGAGTGAAGAGTAGTAGCCTAGAATTGAATAAAGTGTCATAAATTGGAGAGTTGTCTCATAGAGTACAGTGGAGTGCTATGCTATAAAGTGCTGTAAAGTCTCATAGAGTGGAGTGGACTGTTGTACAGTGGAGCCTAGAGGGGTAGAGTACAGTACAGAGTTGTACAGCGGAGTTTACGAGGATATAGTGGAGTAGAGTCTCGTAGAGTGCCATAGAGTGTAGACTACTGTTGTAGAGTGGAGTTGTATAGATTGGAGGAGAGTGTTTTAAGCATTATTTATTGCATGCTTAGTTGCTAAAAAATATTGTATAAAGTGCACTAATAGAATTTGTAAAAATGGCACATTAAAATGTATCTCTTATATTGTAATGAACATTTTATTAAGAGTCATGAATCAATGTTCTTTTTGGCACTGGTGAAAACAAATGCTCTGGGCATAAGGTATGTAAATGGTTATAAACTTCATCTGAGGAATGCACAATTGAGTACTAATATGTCACTAAAGGAGCTGGCAATTTTTCTCAACGTAAGTTGGCTTTGTCATCTTGATATCTAAATAGAGAACTTTTTAGCAGCACAGGTCAAGAATTTCGTCGTCTATGCATTTAGATTTGTTTTTACTCCTTGTAGCAAGCAATTACTGCTTGCCAGCATGTTTGCACTTCCAGAATTTTAAAGCAGCAGTGCAGAAAGTATCTGTGCTCATTCAGAAATGCTAGACAGATGCAGATAATGTGTATGACAGATTCAGGGCATTGATGGCAGCTTCTACAGAAGATATTGTTTCATTTTACCAGAGTTTTCTTCCAGAAGTGATAGAGCATATTTGAAATATTTCTTGAAGACCTGGTAGGACGTTGGAAGCTCTTATAACTCAATGATCTACAGGTTAGCTAAAGAAGACCGTAGGTAGTCCCGACGAAGTCCATACTGTGAGTTATTATTTGACAACTTGATCCCTAACCTTTGATCAAGGGTGTTCTCTTTGGTGCCTCTCAGTTTGTGGCAGAACTTAACAAAAGCTCCTTATTCTACGTAATTTTGCTTTACAAGCCCAATCTACAATCTTATTTGAACTGGTAAGCCATTGCAAGATAGCAAACAGAGTTGCCTATATACATTGAGATGCAGTGTTTCCACCCACTTAGTGTCACAGCAATGGATGGCTTCCCTAACGTAGGCAATGGGTGACAGAAATTTTTCTTTGACAACCCCTAGTAGTTGTAGAAACAAATGGTCTTCTAACCTTTTCTTTAATGAAAGAAAGACTGCAAAGAGGAATTCAGCTTGGATTTAATTTGCTCCCACTGTCTTTGGTGAGTTTGTGGTTGTCAAAATTCCAGGGTCCCATTGACTTTAAATTTATACTAAAAGTTAACACTTTTGTTTTGTTTAGAATTTGCAGCTTGTGTCTTATGTAACAGCCTCTGTAGGCCAGCATTGATTCTGCTAAAGAGAACATTATCATCTGAATACAACATACTTGCCAGTTGTTGTCCACTGAGTTTGGGCACATGGGCATTTATCCAATCCAGATCTTGGGTAGGGTCAGCCAGGAAGAAGATAAATAATACCAGGGCTAACACACATACCTGCTTGAGACCAGTTGTGATAAAGTCATATTCCTAACCCTAACAATCTAAATCTATGTGTCTGCATGAAGGAGTTGTATTGCCTTCAGTAACTTCTCAGGCTTCCGTTAGCCAGTTTTGATCAAAGCTTCTTTCTATCTACGTAGTAAAATGCGGCCTTCAGATCCAGATCCACGAAACAGGCATGTAAGAAGCTTTTAAGGTTCTGGCCCTTGTTTATAAGTAGGGCTAGAATTGTGAGATTTGTCACTGTGCCCATTACAGGGTGAAAGCTGGACTGATTGTATGGAATTAACTGGTGCTCATCCACCCAGGTGCTAAGCTCCTAAAGTAAAAGGCCCACGTAGTATGGTAATCAGGTGGTAAATGGCTGGATAATTTTTTGTAACTGCCTTTGTATATAGGATGAACGATTGTGCCTCACCAGGAGTCGGGAACTTGATTATTGGCAAAACTATAATTGAATAGGGGTGTGAGAAGGTTTGAACAACTTACTGAGTTGGGTTTATACCGAGCGTTGGGCAGTCCATGGAACTAGGAACCCATGTGTTTTGCTACTGTGTACAATCCTCTCTATGCTTCTTGAAAGTGAGTCTTGCTCACCCCTGTCATCCTCATGGTGAATCCTTGTGAGACTTTGCTATTGCCGGATCTCTCATTTGGGTGTCATGATTTGCTGTGAGATAATCAGCCCCTGTGCTTTATGATGTTAGCATTATTAGCTGTATAGGAACCTCTTTCCAAAGTGTTTATGGTTCTCCAGAATTGGCTCTGGTTATTGTTCTTGCAGTCAAACAGGATTTACACTCACAATTCTTCTTTATACTTCCTCTGTGCTAACCAGATTTTCTTCTTATATAGCAACTGTGGTTATCTGCCTTTTTCTGCCTCCGGCAGTTGCCCACAGACTTCCTTAATGATCGTTTTAGGCAGTTCACATTTTTTTTACTTTACTTAGGGCCAGTGGGTACGACTTCAACTTTTCCTTCCTGGGGCCCAGTTGATGGCCTTTGTAATGTTACATATTTGAATATTTGTAGAGCAAAGTGTCAGTTGTTACTTCCCACTTCTGGCCAGGATTACTGCTTTGTGCAGATTCCTCAAGACTGTGAATGAAGAGGCCATAGCTATTTCATTTTGGATTTGCCCTTTCCACTGTAGCCTTCTCAATTTTTCTGAGGTTACTAGGAGTAATAGCATTGTTGTTTTAGGGTGGAGACATGCTGTTGTACTTAGACCTATGAGCTGAGAGCAGTGGTCACTTTCGCGTCTGGGTCCAATCCTGTAAGGGATTATATAATTGAATAGACTAAGGGGCACTAGGGTATGATCGATTGTGGAACTCACCTTATTGGTAATTCTTGTTTTTGCAGGGAGTTGATCCACTCGGTGTCTACATTTAAAACTCTTGAGCCCATACTGGATCAAGCCATAAGTATGGAGGTGCCAATCTTGCTACTTATGTTCTTTATCAATGGCCACTGCTCCAGGATCTGCCATGGGAGATCTTGTTCTATAATGAGTTTTCCACATCTTGGGAGTTCAACAGGTTTTTATTGAAATCACCTGCTATTATAAATGTAGTAGCTCTGTGCTCCTGTTTCAATCCTGTGAGCATAATTTGCAGGTTTGCCTCAGCCTTAATTTTGTGGGTACTGCTGGATTGATGTATAAATTCAAAATTATTAGGATTATTAGGGATGCATCCTTAGGCCAACCCTGTAATTTTACCACTAGGATCCAGGGATGTGTGAATTCTATTTGGGTCGCCCTAACCTTTTGATCCACTGAAATGTATGTAGACAAGCCTCCCTTTGGTAGTCCCTTTATTGTGCACTTGACGGTGTGGTTACTGAATTCAATGAAACCGATCAGGCACACTTTCCAGCGCCCACATCTGGGGGAGTAGGACAAAGTGCTGCGACCTCCAGAAAGTGGTAACCATGGGAGATTCCATGAACAAATTTATAGGGCAGTGAGATGTTCAGTGGTGTTGGTGGGCGTACTTTCTGAATTCACAAGTCATCCCTTCATTTTGTTTGTTAGCACCCAAGATCATAATCTTTGTTTGTTGACTTAACGTCCTGTAGCATTGGCATGCTTTTGACTAGCTTTAAAATGTTTGGGTGGGAAGGCACGATAACCAGACGATTTAGAGTAAAAGGCTGCTTAATTGGACCTGTATGCGGACTCATCTCATGTTACAAACATCATTGTAAACCCCGGCCTCACTAATATAACAAAATTGCTAACATCCCCACCCTTAAACTTTTCCCCCTAACCAAAACAATACCCCAAATTCAAGCCAACACTAACTCTTCATAATCATCTTTCTTTTTACTCTACCCACCAGAAGTACACCCCAACCATTTATCCCCTACATTCCCTGAGCCCCTGCCTCCCCGCCAGGCCCCGAAACCTTTCGGTGCTGTCTCGATTTCTCCTTTTCAGCAATCTGCCATAGCAACATTTTAGTCTGCCTACCTCTCAAAAGCTAAGCAACCATAAATATTTAAATAAGAGAGGGAGGGAGGGGTATCCGAGTCTAAGACTCTTACCTCAGGACCACCTGCCTTCAGAAAGAGGGTGAATCTCAGGTGACAGTGACCTAGCTGTCACTTTTGCCCCACCCACGGACCTGCTCTAACCAATGGCCATCACAAATCCCCTAACCTGTACCACCTGCCCAAATGACCCCAGAGGAAGACATCCGTGTGATGTACCTCACAGGAACCCATCTGGCAGGAAGGCACAATAACCAGAAGATTTAGATTAAAAGGCTGTTTTATTGGTCAGGTATGAAGACTCATCTAATATTACAGACATCATTGAAAACTTTGGCCTCACTGATACAGCAAAATTGCTAACACCCCCCACCCCTAACCCTTTCCCCTCAAACCAAGACAATAATCCAAACTCAAGCCAACATTCATTCTTCATAATCACCTTCCTTTCTACTCTACCCGCCAGAAGTCCATCCCAATTATCTATCCCCTGCATTCCCTGAACCTCACCTACCCTGTCAGGCCCCTAAAACATTTGGTGCTGTCTTGATTTCTCCTTCTCTGCCACCAAGAAAAAAAACCTGTCCTCAGGTGTTTTTCTTGTCTCCCCCCACTTTTTGTATTTCATACTTTCCCCATGTTCATACTTATTTGCACAGTTACAGTAGATTGTCACTCAACAGTCTCCCTACCAAAATGTGTCAGATTAGTGCTCTGACTGTCGCCAGACAGCTCTCTTTGCTGCAAATTATTCAAAACTCATTTAGTTACCACAGGTATCTTTAGTAATGGGGCTGTCGTCAAACAGCCGTCAAACAGCGTTAATACCATTCTGATTTCTGCAGCAGGCTAGTCAACTTATCCTTCATCTCAAGGATATAAAGGTCATTACCTATAAAAGAGAGGTGAACATCGTCCTGTCTGAAAATACAAAATCGTCCTTTCTGATGTCTCTGTGTTCTAGCCACCCTATTCCCCTGGTACTGCAAAAGCTGTGCATATCTCTGTTCACCTTTCGTCTGGCTTTTTATACTGTGGCAAACTTAACAGCCACTTTCCACAATCTCCTTGAGGAAAAGGCTGTCCAGATTATGTGTGTTCTTGCCCATGATCTGCTTATATTATCTAAATAAGTTTTCATAGCATTTAGTAAACCCAGACCAGATTCCCTGTCCAAATTATTTGCCCCTAAATGCAAAATCAAAACAAACATCAGGGCAAGGCCTATTATGAATCAGATTGGATAAACATGACAGCAGTTGTCCCCATTTGATTCCCCCTAAGGCCCACCAAAGCAATTGTACATCTTCAAAACAAAAACCCAAATTTTATCCTCATGGTCTTTTCTTAGTGTGTTTCGCTGCCCACTTCACGAATGAGGGCTCTACAATCCAAACAGGAAAGGTCCCCAAAACTGTTTCTCCACACAACCTAAAAGGAGAAAAGGAATTATTACCCATTTCACAGACTGTCGAAGGCCCAGATTTACAAGAAATTGGCAGATCAGCTGTGATGCGTCAATTTTCTTGCACCCCCCTGTGCCCTCCTAACGACACCATGGGGGTCATTACGACCCTGGCGGACGGTGTAAAAGGTGCGGTAATACCGCAAACAGGCGGACGGACAAAAAAAGGGAATTATGACCCTGGCGGAAACCGCCAACAAAGACAGCCACTTTAACACACCGCCCGCTACGGCGGTACAGACAAGCAGCGCGGAGGTCACCACCAACAGACAGGTGGAAGACAAAGTACCGCCCACACTATTACAACCCGCCAATCCGCCACCTTTTCCGGGGCGGATTCACCGTGGATAAAAACACGGCGGAAACAGCTTTTGCTATGGGAAAACGCTCACCTTAACATATCCCACGAGGAACGACGACTCCATGGACCCCAAACTCCAAATACTACCTGCCCTTGTCTTTCTGCTCCTTTACCACCAACAGCGACGTAGGCACAGAAGATACCGGTGAGTACTGCATCTATGACACAGGGGAGGCAAAAGTTAGGGGGACACCCACCAAACACCCCCACCCCCACCCTCGCATATCACAACATGCACACCAATGCAGTCAAAAATATCACATTAACAACCCACAATCCCCCCGGAAGAATGAAAACACAAAGCGAATTTTGGTCAAACATTGTAATGTGCCAATATACATGTCATACAAAAAAATACAGATATATATCTCTAAATCACTCATAATTATATATACAATACAAGAAGTAGTGCAGATATGTACACAAAAATGTCCGTGCACCAACAGTCCAAAAATGCATGGGCGAGGCCCACAATAGATACCTGACAAAAATCGGAGAGAACACTGCCGGAGCATCAGATAGAAGTACTACAGGCACCTCAGGGGGAAGGGAAGGGGGGGCACCTCAGACAGATGAATGCGAAGCCAGATCCACGACGGGGCTACATGCCCATTGATGTATCCTGGGGAGTGCAAAGCCACAGTCTCACAAGTCTCACAAGTGGGTGGGTTGCCCACAGTGCCATTCTGGGGAGTGCAAAGCCACAGTCTCACAAGTCTTTACAGTGGGTGGGTTGCCCACTGTGCCATCCTGGGGAGTGCAAAGCCACAGTCTCTCAAGTCTCTAGAGTGGGTGGGTTGTCCACTGTTCCATCCTGGGGAGTGCAAAGCCACAGTCTCTCAAGTAGATGCAGGTCTCCACTGGTTCTGGAGGGGGACTGGTGCCCAGACTGGATGAGTCTCCCCGTGAAAGTTCCTGTCCTGTCACTGTCCCAGCTGCACATGGGATAAGGATGCCTGATGTGGCAGTCCATTCATTCCTACACGGTCTTTGCCTTTTTCAGCGGTGCTTTGCCATGGCGGTCTTTGCCCTGTTCAGCGGTGCTTTGCCATGGCGTCTTTGCCCTGTTCAGCGGTGCTTTGCCATGGCGGTCTTTGCCCTGTTCAGCGATGCTTTGACATGGCGGTTCAGGACAGTTCAGCAGTGCTTTGACATGGCAGTTCAGGACAGTTCAGCAGTGCATTGACATGGCGGTCTTTGCCCTGTTCAGCGGTGCTTTGACATGGAGGTTCAGGACAGTTCAGCGGTGCTTTGCCATGGCGGTTCTGGACTGTTCAGCGGTGCTTTGCCATTGAGGTTCAGGACTGTTCAGCGGTGCTTTGCCATGGCGGTCTTTGCCCTGTTCAGCGGTGCTTTGACATGGCAGTTCAGGACAGTTCAGCGGTGCTTTGCCATGGCGGTCTTTGCCCTGTTCAGCGGTGCTTTGACATGGCAGTTCAGGACAGTTCAGCGGTGCATTGACATGGCGGTCTTTGCCCTGTTCAGCGGTGCTTTGACATGGCGGTTCAGGACAGTTCAGCGGTGCTTTGACATGGCGGTTCAGGACAGTTCAGCGGTGCATTGACATGGCGGTCTTTGCCCTGTTCAGCGGTGCTTTGCCATGGCGGTCTTTGCCCTGTTCAGCGGTGCTTTGTCATGGCGGTCTTTGCCCTGTTCAGCGGTGCTTTGACATGGCGGTCTTTGCCCTGTTCAGCGGTGCTTTGCCATGGCGTTCTTTGCCCTGTTCAGCGGTGCTTTGCCATGGCGGGTCTGACACTGACATTGGTGTGTGGCATGACGATCTCTACACTGGACATTGGTGTGTGGCATGACGATCTTCACACTGGACATTGGTGTGTGGCATGACAATCTTCACACTGGACATTGGTGTGTGGCATGACGATCTCCACACTGGACATTGCTGTGTGGCATGACGATCTTCACACTGGACATTGGTGTGTGGCATGACGATCTTTACACTGGACATTGGTGTGTGGCATGACGTTCCATCATTGGCCAGCGGGGCTGTGGCATCCTGTCCCCTCCTGGGTTGGGACTCCGGTGGTGGTCTCCTGACCAGTAACGATACTTAGGCCCTCCTGGGCTGTGACTCTGGCGGTGGTCTCTGGACCAGTGATGATACCTGGGCCCTCCTTGGCTGTGACTCCGGCGGTGGTCTCCTGACCAGTAACGATACTTGGGCCCTCCTGGGCTGTGACTCTGGCGGTGGTCTCCTGACCAGTAACGATACCTGAGCCCTCCTGGGCTGTGACTCTGGCGGTGGTCTCTGGACCAGTGACGAAACCTGGGCCCTCCTGGGATGTGACTCCGGCAGTGGTCTCCTGACCAGTAATGATACTTGGGCCCTCCTGGGCTGTGACTCTGGCGGTGGTCTCCTGACCAGTAACGATACCTGGGTCCTCCTGGGCTGTGACTCCGGCGGTGGTCTCCTGACCAGTAACGATACTTGGGCCCTCCTGGGCTGTGACTCCGGCGGTGGTCTCCTGACCAGTAACGATACTTGGGACCTCCTGGGCTGTGACTCTGGCAGTGGACTCTGGACCAGTGACGATACTTGGGCCCTCCTGGGCTGTGACTCTGGTGGTGGTCTCTGGACCAGTGACGATACTTGGGCCCTCCTGGGCTGTGACTCTGGCGGTGGTCTCTGGACCAGTGACGAAACCTGGGCCCTCCTGGGCTGTGACTCCGGCTGTGGTCTCCTGACCAGTAACAATACTTGGGCCCTCCTGGGCTGTGACTCTGGCGGTGGTCTCCTGACCAGTAACGATACCTAGGCCCTCCTGGGCTGTGACTCCGGCAGTGGTCTCCTGACCAGTAACAATACTTGGGCCCTCCTGGGCTGTGACTCCGGCGGTGGTCTCCTGACCAGTAACAATACTTGGGCCCTCCTGGGCTGTGACTCCGGTGGTGGTCTCTGGACCAGTGAAGATACTTGGGCCCACCTGGGCTGTGACTCTGGCGGTGGTCTCTGGACCAGTGACGACGGTGCTGGCGGTTGTGTCTGGACCGGCGGAAAAGATGGCGCACTTCTCCGCCGTGACACTCACAACAGGCTGGGCAGACTTTCTCTGGACCTTCCCCACCTTTTTTTGAGTTACAGCTGACTCACCAATCGCCTTCGATCCCATTTCACTTGTTGTCCCACCAGGAGTCTTGACACGGTCCTGTCGTCCACTCTCCAATTTCAGAGCCTTTACAGGGGGTGGGCTGCCAGTGCCTTGGCTCCGGGTCCTACTGCCTGCCCTGGTGGACGGTGCACTCCAAAAACCTGGAACATGCACCACTGGAACTGGAGGCTTTTTGGCTGAGGCGCTATGACAGGACTGATGAATTGGAGGGGGGGTGGGGGCAAAAAGGTCAATTTGACATAGGGACAGTTTCTGACGGACACTGGGATGGGTAGCTGGAGGGGGTCTGGGAGTGGAGGAAGAGGAGGTGGTTGTAGGAGGTGTCACTTTAGGTGTTTTGGGTGCAGGTGCAGGTACTGGAGGCTGTTGTGAGGTGGATGGATGTTGGGTGAGTCATTGCCGGCGTTTGGGTACTTTGGGAGGGGGCATCACAGACACACTGGGAGAGGACACAGGGGACGTGTAAATGGCAGTGGAGGTGGTGAGTGCAGGTGAGCGGCTTGTGGTGCTGGGTGTCCTGGTGCGAGTCCTAGTGCCTGTAGATGTGGTGCATGCAGGTGTGTGTGTAGACGAGACTGGAAGGGAGGTGGGAGAAGAGGAGGAGGGGGACACAGTGGAGACAGTGGATGTTGCTGTATCTGTGTGGGTGTGATGCTTGTGTGAGTGCCTGTGGTGTGTGTGGTGCCTATGTTTGCTTGAGCTACTTGTGTGTGTTGACTTGTGTGCATGCTGGTCTGTAGGTGTGCTTGGGATGGGCTGGGGAACAGGGGATTGGGTCTGGGTGGAGGAAGTTGGAGGGGGGAGGCTAGACACAGGGACAATGGCTGCCATCAGTGCTGAGGCCAGAGATTGCAGGGTTCGCTGAAGGGCAGCCTGACCAGAATGAATGCCCTCCAGGAATGCATTACCGTGTTGCAACTCTCGTTCTACACCCTGGATGGCATTCACAATGGTAGACTGCCCAACAGTGAGTGACCTGAGGAGGTCAATGGCCTCCTCACTGAGGGCAGCAGGGGTGACTGGGGCAGGGCCTGAGGTGCCTGGGGCGAAGGTGATGCCCACCCTCCTGGGTGAGCGGGCACGGGGCGAACACTGAGGGGCTGCTGGGAGGGCGGTGCTGGTAGGGGAGGTGGCGGCTGTACCTGTAGAAGTGGGGGGCACAGATGGTGCCGCCACCACAAGGGAGCTGCCATCGTCGGACGAGTCCGTGTCGCTGGTTGCTGATCCGGTGGCCGACGTGAAGCTCCCCTCGCCCTCTGTCCAACTGGTGCATTCAGAGTCTGTGGTGTGGCCCTCCATGGCCATGTGGGATGCAGCTCCCTCGTGCTCGGGTGCCACTGTACCTCCACCTGATGATGCTGATGTCCAAAAGGACAGGGAGAGCAGGAAAAGGGGGGAGGAGACAGAAGTAAGAGAGTTTTAGTGCATGGCATACCGCTACCGTTGGCGGACAAGACAGGCGCAGCAGCCCCATGCATCACGCCGTGCTCCTGGCCTCTGCACATGCAATTTCTGGGATATTGCCTACATGGCATGGTGGAAATCTGCACACATGGATTCCACAGGGGCAACTATACCTCAACTTGCCACTCTTCTGAGGTGGGGTAGAGTGCAACATGGCCTACATTACGGAGGGGTCTTGCCTACCTAACTCGCCCTGGCCTAGGGACACCCACAGCCCACCTCCCCCACCCAGACCCTTCCACTGCACGCAAAGTCCGCAGAATGAGGTTGTACTCACCCCCTTGAGTCTGCTGTGATGTCCTCAAGCGCCCATCCAACTCCGGGTAGGCCACCGCCAGGATCCGGAACATCAGGGGGGTCATGGTGCGACGGGCACCCCTCCCACGTTGGGAGGCCATCCCCAGCTGAGCCTCCGCCGTCTTCTTGCTGCAGCGGCAAATGTCCTCCCATCTCTTCCGGCAGTGGGTGCCCCGTCTCTGGTGGGCCCCCATGGTCCGGACCTCCTTGGCGATGGCACGCCAAATATCCCTCTTCTGGTGGGCGCTGACCTACATGACATGCACAAGGGAAGAGGAACAGTCATTACCAACTGCACCATCAATGTGAGTGGCCCCCTCCCTACTCTGAACATGTGGCCCATTTATTCCCATGCTTTACTGTAGTATGAACTCTGCCCCCTTCCCTCTTCCACCCAGCCCTCTCCACCCATGCCTAGCCCATACAACGTGCTCCCTGTGTACTAACCTGTTGGTCTGGAGGACCGTAGAGTAGCATGTACTGGGGGAGGACCCCATCCACAAGTTTCTCCAACTCCTGTGCAGTGAAGGCAGGGGCCCTTCCCCCAGACGCAGCAGCCATAGTCGCTTCCAGAACGAGGTCACAGCAGCACTAGCAGTGTAGGTCCTCTCCTGTCGAAGGTCAGGTATCTAGTGATTGAACAGATAGAAAATGGCGGTGACGTCCGCGGCGGTGACGTCCGCGGCGGTGCGCATCATCACCGCCAGCGCACCTGTTCATTGGCTCCTGGGACCCATAGGGTCCAATGTTAACCAATGCAGCAGTGCACCGCGGTCTACGACCGCCTACCGTGACGGTGTGCAACGCCAGTGCTGTTACCCCACAATCCTATTGTCCCAGTTTAGAGGTCAGGCAGCTGCCATTTCGGGGGCCCACATGGATTCTTTTTCAACTGCGTCACACATACCGAGGCCTACACTCAACACACATACAGGAAGTGTTCATTGTCTGGTGTAGTCTTGTGTGTGACTGTGGGTACATACCTGGAGGAATAGTGACTGTTTCTTCGCTGTTGTCCTTCTTAGGCACCAACAGCTGGGACATATGAGAAGTTGGCGGAATCCTCCGATGTACCGACCGCTGGTGGACCTGTTGATAATGGAAGAGAGACATTTAATCGTCACCTACAGGTTTGACCGTGCCACAATCCAGGAACTATGTAGCCAGTTGGAGCCAGACCTGATGTCACCAATCCGCCATCCGACTGGAATCCCCCCTGACGTGCAGGTGCTGTCAGTGCTACATTTCCTTGCAAGTGGGTCTTTTCAGACAACAGTGGCCATGGCATCAGATATGTCCCAGCCTATGTTTTCCAACGTGTTGTCCAGAGTGTTGTCAGCCCTGCTGAAACACTTAAGGAGATACATCATTTTCCCTGAGGTGGAGGATTTGCCTACAGTGAAAGGTGACTTCTATGCCCTTGGACATATCCCGAACATCATAGGTGCCATTGATGGGACCCATGTAGCTCTGGTCCCCCCACAGGAGTGAACAGGTGTACAGGAACCGGAAGAGTTATCATTCGATGAATGTCCAGATGGTCTGTTTGACAGACCAGTACATCTCGCAGGTAAATGCTATGTTCCCTGGCTCTGTGCATGACGCCTACATCCTGCGGAATAGCAGCATCCCTGATATGATGGGTCAACTCCAGAGGCACCGTGTATGGCTATTGGGGGACTCTGGTTACCCCAACCTTTCCTGGCTATTGACCCCAGTGAGGAATCCCAGGACCAGGGCAGAGGAACGCTACAATGATGCCCATGGGCGGACTAGGAGGGTTATCGAACGCACCTTCGGCCTTCTTAAGGACAGGTTCAGGTGCCTACATATGACAGGTGGGTCCCTATTCTACTCACCAAAGAAGGTGTGCGACATCATCATCGACTGCTCCATGCTCCATAATTTAGCATTGCGACGCCAGGTGCCTTTTCTGCAGGAGGATGATCCAGATGACGGTGTTGTAGCAGCTGTGGAGTCTGTGGAGCCTATGCACAGTGATGAGGATGAAGCTGAGGAAGAACAAAACGACAACAGGGAGTCAGTCATACAGCAATATTTCCAGTGAAACTCAGGTGAGTACATTTTAAGGTTTAACATTACATTAACTTTCACACGTCTACCTCTATCCTGTACCGACATTTCACTCACTATTTGTTAACTGAGTTGTCCCCTCCCATTTCAGTTTCACAAATGTGGTAACCTACGTGTCAACTGCTTGCATCCTTGAAGGGCTTGTGATGTGTGACATTGGTTTGTTAGCCTTCCAATGGGTAACCCATTATGACACTGTCATTGATAATACAAAATTACAAATCATTGACTGACTCCAGGTTTTTTAGTGTTTCAAGGGTGTTCATTTAAGTGCTAAAAAATGAAGGGGGGTTTTAAAATGGTGATGGTGGAGGAATGTCCATGGCAGAGTCCAGTCTATTAGTTTCACAGGTACATTGCACATCTGCCCATTGGAAGTGGAGCTGGGGCAGTATGATTTGGACAGGGTAACAAA
Source organism: Pleurodeles waltl (assembly GCF_031143425.1). NCBI lineage: Eukaryota > Metazoa > Chordata > Amphibia > Caudata > Salamandridae > Pleurodeles > Pleurodeles waltl. The sequence continues at coordinate 1,169,013,858 of NC_090440.1, forward strand.
GTGGGACAGTGGGGGGACAAGCAGGGTGGTCTTATTTCCTGGCGGGGTCTTGCCATCTTGCTCTGTCCTGTTCCTGGATCTCAGGGCCCGCTTGCGTGGTGGTTGCCCATCTGCAGGGGATGGGGTGCTGGTGTGGTGGTCCTGTGGCGGGGCGTCCTGTCCACTAGCGCCGGCGGAGGTGGTGGGCAGTTCATCGTCCTGGCTAGTGTCAGGGGCCCCTTGGAGTGCCACGGTGTCCCTCAAGGTCTTTTGAATGTCAGTCAGCACCCCTACGATGGTGCCCAGGGCGGAGCCGATGGTCCTGAGCTCCTCCCTGAACCCCAAATACTGCTCCTCCTGCAGACGCAGGGTCTCCTGCAACTTGTCCAGGACCGTCGCCATCGTCTCCTGGGAGTGGTGGTATGCTCCCATGATGGAGGAGAAGGCCTTGTGGAGAGTTGGTTCCCTTGGCCTGTCCTCCCTCTGTCGCACAGCAGCCCTCCCATTTCCCCTATGTTCCTGTGCCTCCGTCCCCTGGACCGTGTGTCCACTACCACTGCCCCAAGGTCCCTGTTGTTGTTGGGGTGGTGGGTTAGCCTGGGTGACCTGTAGTGGTGGACACACCGCTGATTGACCTGTCCTGGGTAGGGAGGTTTGGGCCCGCTGGGTGGGTGCTGTGCTGGTGTTACCAGAGGGTGAAGGTTCGGTGTTGGGATGTGGCTGGGCAAGGGGAACCGACTGTTCTGAGGCCCACGATGGTCCGGGCTGGTCATCAAGATCCAGTAGGGCAGAGCTGCTGTCATCACTGTGGGCCTCTTCTGGGGGTTGAGGGGTGTTGTCTGGACCCTCTGGTGTGGTGACATTCCTTCGGGTTCCTGCAGGGGTATAAGAACATGATTATTGCATGTGTGTGTGTAATGGTGTGCAATGGTTGGGTGTGCGTGAACCCCAGTGCAGGCATTCCTGTGAGTGGGGTTGTGTGCTGATGGTTGGGGGGTGTTCTGGGTATGTGCAGTGGGCATGCTTTCGGGATGGGTGTCCATGCTTAGTTGTGTCATGCAGGTCTTGGGGTTGGGATGGGTGGTTGGTGTCATGGGTAGATTAGTGAGGAGTTTGGGTGATAGGGGAGGGTGTTAGGGTGGGGGTGTGTGATAGCATGCAGGTAGGGTGGGGGATGTGATAGTTAAGATTTGACTTACCAGTGTCCGTTGCTCCAACGACTCCTCCGAGGCCCTCAGGATGCAAGATGGTCAAGACTTGCTCCTCCCATGTTGTTAGTTGAGGGGGAGGAGGTGGGGGTCCGCCGCCAGTCCGCTGTACCGTGATGTGGTGCCTGGATACCGTTGAACGCACCTTCCCCCGTAGGTCATTCCACCTCTTCCTGATGTCCTCCCTATTTCTTGGGTGCTGTCCCACTGCGTTGACCCTGTCCACTATTCTTTGCCATAGCTCCATCTTCCTTGCAATTGAAGTGTGCTGTACCTGTGATCCAAATAGCTGTGGCTCTACCTGTACGATTTCCTCCACCATGACCCTGAGCTCCTCCTCGGAGAAGCGGGGGTGTCTTTGGTGTGCCATGGGGTGGTGTGTGTGATGTGTGGGGTGGTGTATGTGGTGATGAGTGTGGTGAGTGTAGTGGTATGTGGTGTTTTGTGCTTGGATGTTGTGTGGGTGATGGTGTTGTGTGCCTCTGTGTGATGGGGTTGTCTATTCTGTGCTCTCTCTCTCGCCTTCTCTCAGAATTTCTGGTTGTAGGGGTTTGTGGGTGATGTGGGTGTGTGTTTTATATTGTATTGGATGTGTGGGTGTGGTGTGTGTATGTGTGTCAGGTGTGTGTATTTGGAATTGTCCAATGTGGCGGTGTTTTGGAGATGTGTGTGTATTTTGAGCGCGGCGGTGTGTACCGCCAATGGAATACCGCGGTTGAAAGACTGCCGCGTGGATTCGTGGGTCGTAATAGCATGGGCGTGTTTCTGTTGGCATGGAGGTGGAGGATTTGTTTCCGCATGTTTATCGCTGACCTTTGGTGTGGCGGTATTGTGTGGGTGTCTGAATTTCAGCGGATTCCGTGATGTGTGTCATAATAGCTGTGGCGGTATACTGCCGCCGCGGCGGTGTATTGGCGGTCTTCTGCACGGCGGTAAGCGCCTTATACCGCCAATGTTGTAATGACCCTCCATGTGTGCGCCGTATTTACAATACGGCACACCATGGTACACTTTAGGACAATAGCATCAAAAGCTGTGATGCTATTGTGATAATTTGCAGGATTAGTACCATAAAGAGTGGCGCTAATCCTGCAAAGTAAAGGCAGGCCCATTGAAACTAATGGGTGCATCATGTTAATCCCTGCTCTGAGTAGGCATTAAAAATTCAGCTAAAAATGGCGCAGTGAAATGTTGTAAATTTCACTGCACCATTTTTATGGGCCTCCCTGAGGGGGAAAGCCCCCCCTTGCACACATTATGCCTCGTGCATGCATAATGTGGCACAAGGGTTTACAAAGTAGCGCAACACAAGAATTACGCCACTTTGTCAATATGGCAAAGGCAAATGGCCTTCTTAACGCCACATTAGCATAAAAAAATGATTCTAGTGTTGCGCTAAGAGGTGCTAAGGCCTTGTAAATCAGGCCCTAAATGTCTGACATAGCGAAAACAATTAGAAGTCCAACTACCCAGCATGCATAGCTCTTGCACCCAAAAACCCAAATCCTGCCACTTCTGATGCATCACCAATAAGAAATGAATGAGTACCAAATTCCCTTGGAGTCTCCCCCAGTGATGCCAGGATTATCCTTATAACTGCCAACACCTGCTCCGCTGTGAGTCTAGCACCATCCAGATGTCTGAACAGAATAACCTTTGGGAAACCACCCCCACCCCAACTTGCTTGAATTGGTGCCATGCAACCACTGGGCAAGCCAGACCCTTGTTCCTGTAAAACAAAATATTGCTAACCCATAACTGCCTGATCCGCCTTAGTATGGGTTAACATGATTCTGATAGCCTTGCATGCATCTTTGACATATTCCACTGCCAAACCTCAATCCCTCCCCCCCCCCAGCAACTCTGAAATCCTGAGAGCCCCTCCAAAAAGATTATACAAAGCCTGAATAGTTTATACTCATAATCTGAAAAGCAGACATATTTGCCAGCCTTGAGTGAGCTTAAGTAATTTACCCATGGTAATCAATCACCTCACCGTAGTCCTTGTTTTAAATTCTCTCGCCCATCCTGCTAGAATTATTTTCCCCAACTCACCTGCTGATGGTTCATATCGTCAGAAGATTTTCCAATAAAAACGAATACATGCTAGCTTCCCCACTATAGTGGTTGTTGATAGTTTCTTCTCCATATTATCCATGATAAATCTCACGTCATTAATCCTCCCCCTGCAGAATTCTCAGAGTCAGACTTATAAATAGCTCCACTGCTCAAAAAACTCAGCCCATGCTCTCTTGTATGCCTGTCGGTTACTTGAATTAATAGATTATTTCCACTAGGTTCCGTATCCTCAGAGTGTCGGGTCCCACACCGCTTGAGATACCATTGTCATCTGCAGAGTCGCTCCGGTCGCCAAATCACAGAATCTCTGCCACTGCGAACGAGACAAAGGGCCCGCAATGTTATTATCTTTTCCTGGGACATGGTGATCGCGAAAAACCAATGTTATGCAATAAGCATCCCCACATAAAGCGCTGCAACAACTTAAGTAGTTTCTTATCCTTTACTTTTTGTCCATTTATTAGGTCGACCACTATTCTGTTGTCGACACAGAACAGCACAGATTTGTTTGCCAATCTTTCTCCTCATACTGCTAAAGCAACCAGTAGAGGGAACATTTTAAAAAAGGCAATGTTCCAGCCCTCTTCTTTTCATTCATTGTACCGGCCACTGTTCTGCACACCAGCTTCCATCCCAGAAGATCCCAAAGCCATCAGAACCTGCACCATCTGAAAAACTCTCAACTTGCCACTGGTAATTCTCTTCAACTGCTCAAATTGAAACCTTGCAAAAACATAAGCCACACTTCAAAATCCGATTTTAGTGCTGTAGAAATTCGTACCCTGTGGTGAGGCAAGGATACACTTGCCATAGCAAAACCTAGTCTGCGACAGAAAGCTCTCCCAGCTCTAATCACTCTGTACGCAAATGTGAGATGGCCCAACAATTGCTGCAACTGTCACAATGGCATCTTTTGTGACCTTAAAGCCTGGTGTAACCACTTGGTTAGTTCTTCCACCTTATTAGCCGACAAGCTTGCTTCTATCTTAACTGTATCCAGTAGAATGCCCAAGAAAACTAGCTGTGTACTGGAGGCTTCTGTTTTTTCAGGGGTGAGTGGGACCCCAAAATACTTTGCAATTGCCTTAAATTCACCCAATGCAGCCTCACAAATTCCATAATTGCCTTTTCCAGCCAACAGAAAATCATCTAGGTAATTGTTAGACTTTTCATCCGTGGCGTGGTCCTCCTTAACTTTTTGCCTCTGTTCCCCAGGTTGTTGATGTGTGCTGAACTCTGATGTTACTGTTTTTGTTACTCTGGGTACTTTATCAATGCTAACCAGTGCTAAAGTGCAAGTGCTCCTTTACAAAATGTGTATGTAATGGCTTATCCATGATTGGCATATTTGGTTTACTAGTAAGTCCCTAGTAATGTGTACTAGAGGTGCCAGGGCCTGTAAATCAAATGCTACTAGTGGGCCTGCAGCACTAGTTGTGCCATCCACATAAGTAGCTCTGTAATCATGTCTCAGACCTGCCACTGCAGTGTCTGTGTGTGCAGTTTTGACTATAAATTTGAAACCTTCCCTTTTCTTACATGTCAGACACCCCTAAGGTAGGCCCTAGGTAGCCCCAGGGGCAGGGTGCAGTGGATGGTTAAGGTAGGACATATAGTAATGTGTTTTATATGTCCTGACAGTGAAATATTGCTACATTTGTTTTTCACTGTTGCAAGGCCTGTCCCTTTGGGAGCGGATTGACATGTGGAGTTTGGGGTCTCTGAGCTCACAATTTAAAAATACATCTTTTAGTAAAGTTGATTTTAAGGTTGTGTGTTTGATAATGCCACTTTTAGAAAGTGGGCATTTTCTTGCTTATACCATTTCTGTGGCTCTGCCTCTTTATGGATTCCCTGTCTGGGTCAGTTTGACAGTTGGGCTGGTTGCACCTCACACTAGACAATGACACAAAGGGAGCTGGGGAGTAGCCTGTATATCCTGATGAGCCATCTGTGCTAGGAAGGAGGGGAGGAGGGGTCATTCACACCTGAAAGGGCTGTGCCTGCCCGCACACAATGCAGTCTCCAACCCCCTGGTGAGTGTCTGGAGCCTGGCCTGGGCAAGGCAGGATTTCACATTCAAAAGATACTTTACTTTGAAGTAGGCCTACTTCAAAGGAGAAATTGGGTATAAGAAGGGCACCCAAAACCACAGACTTTAGGGACACTTCTGGAACCTCTACATGGAGAAGAGCTGAAGAGCTGGGGAAGAAGAGCTTCCCTGCCTGTGACTGTGCTTTGTGGAGCTATCCTGCAGTTGCTGCTTCTGCCAGAGTAAGAGGACAAAGACTGGACTTTGTGTGCCTTCCATCTTGAGAAGAAATCTTCAAGGGCTTGATTTAGAACTTGCCTCCTGTTGTTTGAAGTCTCATGGACAGCAAATACTTCTCTCTGCCAGCACCTGGAGTCTCTGGAGAGACTCCTACTCTTCCCTGTGGTGCCGATCCAGTTCCTGGGACCCTGAAAGGAAAAGCTGGCAGCCTAAAGACAAGGAAGTCCACACACAGAGTGCCGTGCAGGGAAAAGATCAACACAACTCCAATCTGCGGCTGAAGAAACGACGCGCCACCGGCTCTGCAGCTGAGAAACGACACTCGTATGAAACGCGACTGAAGAATCGAAGCACGGAGCAGGAGAAACGACGCGCAGCAACGCCGATGGAGACTGGGAGATCACAACCCACGCTGCAGGGTTTTCGGATCATCGTGCGGCTGGATTTCCGACTCAAGTACCGCTGTGCGTGGAAAAACAACGCAAGGCCTGCCCGGACCCGAGAGTGCTGACCAGATCGACGCATCGCTCTCCTGCAAAGAGAAGAAACAACGCGCCCAGACCCGGCGAAAGGAGGAACGACGCACGGTCCAGCTCGTGAGTGAAATCAACGCCTCGCTTCCCCTTTTTGACACGCACTCGCCCGTGCAGGGTTATTTTTGATGCGCCCAAGGTGCTTTTTCACGCTGACAGCGTTAGTGTGTGTTTAAAACTACTTAAAGACTCTTTTTGACTTTTAATTGATAACTTGACTTGTGTATTGTGGATTTTTGTCGTTTTGGTCTTGTTTTGTTTAGATAAATATTTCCTATTTTTCTAAACTGGTCATTTTGTAGTGTTTTCATTAAGTTACTCTGTGTGTTGGTACAAATACTTTACACCTAGCACTCTGAAGCTAAGTCTACTGCTCTGCCAAGCTACCAAGGGCGTAAGCAGGGGTTAGCTGACAGTGATTCTCTTTTACCCTGACTAGAGTGAGGGTCCTTGCTTGAACAGGGGGTAACCTGACTGTCAACCAAAGACACCATTTCTAACAGTAATGAATAACACTGTCAAGTCCTGTCCTTGCTGAAAAACACTATTGTACGGAAGAACTAAACAACTCAAAAAGCCTGCAAAAAACCACACAATCCATCGGTAGGACTTTGGCCACAAAAAACTGTTGCTGGAAATAAATTGTCAACAGTGGAAAATCATCAGGGTGAACTGGCAACAGACGAACTGCAGGCTAGATGTCACACTTAGCTAATTCAGCTTCTACACCAGACTTCCTAATCAAGGCCATGGCTGTGTTCAAAGACGCAAACTGAATGGCTAAATCTTCCTTCGCAATGAATTCATTAATGGACGCCCCTTCTGGCTAATACAAATGATGGATTAGCCTGAAATCACCAAACGTCTTCTTGGGTACCATCCCCAGCAGTGAAACCATAAGATCCGGCAAGGGCCAGGCACTGAAAGGGCCCACCATCCTCCCTTCAGAGATGTATTTTCTTAGTTTTGCTTGCACTACCATGGGATGCTGCTTAGCTGAGAGTAAATTATCTGCAAAGCGCCTGCATTTTGGACCTTAATAACCTAGACAAAAACCCAACCAAAAAAAACAATGGAGCATTGCTGCAGCTTCCCTGTTGGGATAGAATACCAGCCAGTATAGCAAAACTTCTGGATTAACCGGAGTAGAAGCCCTTGTTTTCAGATCCCATGAAGCCCCACCTACCCCTACCTTGGCCTGATGATCCTTTTTGTGATTGCTCCCCATAACACTGCAGCACTGCATTCCTCCCCCCACCCTTAGAACACTCATGCTTGTATTTACACATGGCCTTGTTGCAAGAAATGTCTATTGCAGTTCCAGCAAGCCCCCGAGACACTCACTTTTCCTTTGGTCCAAGTGCCCACCCCCCCCTGAGGGTTGTTTTTCCCTGAAAAGGCCAGTAAGGTACTGCTAGGCCACTAGCAGTATGCATAGTAGGCGGTGGTCTTTGTGGACACATCCATTTGACCCACAATTCATTGTCCACCTCATCCCAAGGTTTGTGTGGCAGCAAAACTATCCTTGCCCTAGACTCTTCATCATAATGGAGCCATGCGAAGCCCCCAAACTAAGCATTAGCCTTTCTAATGGTGTCCATCTATTTGAAAATGGCTACTGACCTGTCAGGACATTTTTGGCAGGTAATACACTGATGAATATGAAGAACGCCGACATCCACATGTCAATATTGGTAGGAACCATGGGGCACCTAGCTAACTCCACCGCTTTCTCCCTGGAACCTTCCTTCACTTGTAATTCCCTATGTACCAATTTGTAAACATAATAAACTCACCTTTGAATATTTTCTCTTTCATCTCAGGCGAAAGATGAGCCCTAATGGCATGGAAACCTCCATGTAGGGAATCCTCCTAAAAACTGATTTATTATCTTCTTCCCCTTTAGAATTTCCTGATTTCTTTTCATCTTTTGAACACTCTATCTTGTTTGGAGTCCTGCGCATTTTAACCCACTTCTCCCTGGACTCCTGATCCCCTTCCTGGATGACTCGTTGGTCTCCTGTTTTTGGGCTCCTCCTCTTCCCCCCTTTCTCAGCCTCTGTACCTACCCTTCTGTACCTACCCCTTTGTCCCTACTCCAACATCTACTCTTGACGTTTATACTTTTGGCCCAAAACTCCATCCCTTCCACTATTGTGTCACTACAGTTTGTAATCTTTGCCTTGTTATAATGTCTACCACCCGCTCTCTGTACTTTTCCCCGAGTTGATGTGCTCTTTCTGCTGTCTACCTGAAGAGAAATACTAGGACAAGAAAAATTGGGGGTCATTCCTACATTGGCGGGCGGCGGTCGCCGCCCGCCAAGCGGGAACTGCCGAATGACCGCACCGCGGTCAAAAGACCGCGGCGGCCATTCTGTCTTTCCCGCTGGGCCGGCGGGCGACCGCCAGAAGGCCGCCCGCCGGCCCAGCAGGAAACCCCCTTCTACGAGGATGCCGGCTCCGAATGGAGCCGGCGGGGCCGAAGGGGTGCGACGGGTGCAGTGGGACCCGTCGCGATTTTCAGTGTCTGCTTTGCAGACACTGAAAATCGTAGTGGGGCCCTGTTAGGGGGCCCCTGCAGTGCCCATGCCAGTGGCATGGGCACTGCATGGGCCCCCAGGGGCCCCACGACACCCGTTACCGCCATCCTGTTCCTGGCGGTGAAAACCGCCAGGAACAGGATGGCCGTAAGGGGGTCGGAATCCCCTTGGCGGCGCTGCAAGCAGCGCCGCCATGGAGGATTCCCTGGGCCGGGGGTAAACCGTCGGGAAACCGCCGGTTGCACTTTTCTGACCGCGGCTTTACCGCCGCGGTCAGAATGGCCAAGGAAGCACCGCCAGCCTGTTGGCGGTGCTTCCGTCATTTTAGCCCTGGCGGTCGCCGACCGCCAGGGTTAGAATGACCCCCATTATCCCCCCATCTCCCCACCGGTTCCCTGATTGTGTCCCTCCAATATTGAATTTTCCCTTCTTCCAATTCTTCCTCTTCTTCATAGTCTAATTGGCATTCCATATCTTGCTCATCTAAAACACTCACTCCAGGCCTTTCGCCGTCCCCAATGCCCCCATCATACATCCTCCAATAAACATCACTCCCATCCTTGGTTTCTTGTGCGCAGCTCCTTCCCTCGCTGTGGAGATGGTCACCGTTGACCTCTCCCTCTCTTCATACCGGGTTCCAGAGACCGTTCCCAAAATCTCTGGCTGTCTGTCGTCACAGCTTTGTGCTCTCTGTGTCATCATCCTCGTGTTGCTTTGCAGGTTGCTCCAACCTGTGGGATAGGTGGTCCTGAGGTCTGCTTGATTAGCTAAAGGATGCTCAGTTTTATCCTGATCTGACTCCTCTTCTACACAAACCCATCTCTCTTGTGATGAAAGACTTTTACCCTGATGACATACTTGCTTATTTCTTTCTAGACTATTCCTTCCAGCTAAAACTTGTTTGTTTACATCCTGATTTATTCTTTTATATATACTTAAATCAATTGGCTTTTCTTGCTGCCTATCAACTGGCGATACCAGACGCTCATGCTCTGGGCCACCCTTTGCCCCTTCATCACAAATAAAAAAAATTCAAGCTTACGCGTTAAGAATTTTCAATTCTATTAAGGACACGGAGGCGAGGATTATGCTTCTCTTTCTAGCTTTATTTTCCACAGCAGCCAATGAGAGAAGAACAATATCAAAACTACATATCCCATAAGTCCAAGCATACAAAATGATCATAGAGAACATACTATAAAACATCAAGAGGCCATAACACTTCCACCTTTCTTTGCGATAATACAGTCAGTAAAAGTCACTAAAACAACTTGATCCAATCGAACAATACAATCCAAATCCACCGTAGAATTTCCGGAACTGGGTAGATGTAGCCATCCTGCTCTGAACCTCCTTAGAGCGAAGAATTTCAACTCTGATCCCCTCCTAAGAGGAAAAACAAATAAAACTAATAATAGTATGTGTTATACACTATTACAAGCATTCATAAAATTACAGGGTGGGCAAACAATGAGACATCAATGAAAAGAGTACTTAACTCGTAAGCAGAAGTCTTATTGTCTTGGGAGGGATAATCCTCGCCTCCGTGTCCTTAATAGAATTGAAAATTCTTAACGCGTAAGCTTGAAATTTTTTTATTCTATGTCAGGACCGGAGGCTCAGATTATGCTCGTTCAAAGCTGATCCACCACAATCGACGCAATGTCCACAATGGGTTTATGATAGAAGGTCTTAAACGTAGATTCTGACGACCAGTCTGCCGCCCTCATAATATCCTCCAACCTCATGCCTAAGCTAAAGGATTTTGAAGCCATAGCACCCCGAACTGAATGAGCTCCGAACATGGAGACATCAATTCCCGCTTCAGAAAGAAGCCACCTGATCCATCTGGCTAGAGTAGCGGACGACACTTGTTTAAAGGGTTTTTGAATAGCAATCAGCAATTGACCTGCCCGGTCTGCACGAAATTTCTCTGTAGCCGCTTCGTAGGCTTTCAAACATTGCACCACGCACAATTTTCGGTTATGCGGGAAAGCCGGATACGAAGCTGAACTGGTACCCGTCTTTGTCCGTTTGGAGATAGAAAAAATGACTCCCGAAGGAGAAAAAATCCTGCCTTGCAAATCAAGGGAACGAACATCCGAATCTCTTTTGCATGAGATGAGACATTACAAGAGGGTGAGTTTGGCCGAGAGTTGCTTACGAGAAAGCAATTCGTTATCTGGCCAAGAGGAAATGAATGTAAGCACCCCATTGACGTCCCACAAAGAAGTATACCTGGGACGCTGAGGATTCGACAGTCGAATGCCCCTCATGAGTTTGCAGACAATATTGTGCTCACCAATCGGTTTGCCTTGAACAGGGGAATGACCGGCGGAAATGGCAGATCTATAATTATTGATAGACCTGAAAGCTAGGCCTGAAGCCGCCAGAGAAGCCAGGAAATTGACGACTAGACTGACATCCGCACTAAAGGGATCGGAACTCCGTTCCACACACCAATGACTCCATCGTTTCCAAGCCGAAGCATATCGCTTGAGGGTACCAGGGGACCAGGCTTGGAGGATGAATTTAGCAGCTTGTTCTGAAATGCCTGGCAGGAACCAATGACGCCTGAGATTTTCCAAGCTACCAGAAGAAGCTTGCCCTGTGCTATCAACGGATGTGGAGACCCCAGAGGGTCCCGGAGAAGATCCTGAAGAGGAGGAATTAGGAGAGGGAAATCGCACAGGAGATCGAGCGCCAAAGGAAACCATGCCTGAGCCCTCCAAAGAGGAGTGATCAGCACAATCTCTATTCCCAGTCGGCGCACCGGGGCAAGAACTCAAGGAATCATGCTGAACGGTGGGAACGCATATGCTCGATGGGGAGACCAGTCCTGGAGAAAGGCGTCGGTGGCCATCGCTTCCGGGTCTGGTCTTCTACTGAAGAATAGAGGAAGCTGCCGATTCAATCTCGAGGCAAAGAGATCTATCGACAGAGGGCCCCATCTGAGGTTGAGAGAGGCAAATACTTTGGGGAGCAGCATCCAGTCGCTGGAATCCCGGAGAAATCTGGAATTCCAATCGGCCACGGAGTTGCGAGTTCCAGGAAGGTACTCCGCAATCACCGATATCCGATGTTGAAGGCAATACTGCCAGAAATCCTTGGCGATGCGGGCTAAGGTCGGAGATCTGGTACCCCCCAGCTTGTTTACATACCTGACCGCAGATATGTTGTCCATCCTCAGAAGAATGCAACAATCCGCTTTCAGAGGAGACACACTGCGTATTGCAAAGGAACCGGCCAGAAGTTCCAGGCAGTTGATGTGGAGGTGGAGTTCCTCCTTCGACCAACGGCCCCCGGTGGTCACTTCCCCGCATCGGGCTCCCCAGCCCCATCTGCTGGCATCTGATTCCAGAATGACATCTGGGGCAGAACCGAAGATGGCTCGACCATTCCATGCCTCCATGTGCTCTAACCACCAGGTTATCTCTGAGCGAGCCTCCGGATTCAGGGGAACCAGATCTGTGTAAGACAAGCCCTTCTGAAGATGAGAGATCTTGAGCCGTTGAAGGGCTCTGTAATGAAGGGGACCCGGGAAAATAGCCTGGATCGACGATGATAAAAGACCCACCATCCTGGCTAAGCTCCTCAAGGACACCATCTGTTTGGACAGAAGCAGGCGCAACTCCTTCTTGATATTGCGCACTTTCTGAGGAGGAAGGAATAACTGAGCTGACACCGAGTCTATCCTGAACCCGAGAAACTCGATCTGTTGGGATGGATGGAGACAAGATTTGGGTTGATTGATTATGAAACCCAGATCCTGGAGTAACTGAATCGTCCAAGATAAGTGGACCTGCAGGCGAAGGGGATCCTGCGCCATAATTATCAGGTCGTCGAGGTATACTATCAAGCGCACACCTCTTGCCCGAAGGGATTCCACTACAGGCCTCATAACCTTGGTGAAGCACCACGGAGCGGAGGAAAGCCCGAAGGGAAGAACCTGAAACTCAAAACACTGGTCTTGCCACAGAAACTGAAGGAAACGCCGATGAGGGGGAAAAATAGGGATACTTAGGTAAGCGTCCTTTAAATCTAGACGCACTAACCAATCCGCTTCCTGCAGGATGTCCCTGAGAAGATGGATACCCTCCATCTTGAAGTGTCTGTAAACTAACCAGGCGTTGAATTCCTTGAGGTTCAGGACTAAACGCGAACCTCCCCCTTTCTTGTCTACCAAGAAGATAGGACTCAGGAAACCCCTGGGATGGGGAACAGCTCTGCAAATAGCCCCTTTTTTGAGGAGAGCTTGAACCTCGGAGTCTATGATGCCGATATCTTGATGGGAAAAACAGGGAAGGGGAGGGGGACTGTCTTGAACAGGGGTCTGGTAAAATTCCAATCGAAACCCTTGCACGGTCTGCAACAGCCACGGGTCTCTGGATAACTTTTGCCATTCTGTTAAGCAAGATTGAACCCTGCCCCCAAGAACCACTTCTGACGGTTGTATTAGTCTCAACTGAAGTGGCGTGATCCTGAGCGTCTCCCTGTTGGGCTCTGGAGAAAGACTTGCGGAAGCGACCTCTACCTCCACGGGGACGCGTGGGGTAGAAGGTAGAGCTTGTTTGTTGCTCCCTGTAGAAACCACGCCCTCTGGAGAGGGCCTCGCAACGAGGGCCTTGATAGAAGGATCGGCCAGACGAACGCCCCCGCAGGCGCCCGGCCCTCCGAAAAAGAGCCTCTTTAAACACCTTTTTTAACGACAACTGCGCTTTGTCCATGGTGTTGAAAGTCGCTGCAAATTTGGCCAGATCTTTGATGAAAGGGGCCCCAAACAGAAGTCCCTGGGCCACCGGACCCGCCTCTGAGGATGCGAGCTCCGTAAGTTGAGGGTCAATCCGCATGAGGATGGAACGCCTCCTCTCTGTAGACAAAGCCACATTGGCATTACCCAAGTGGCAGATGGCCCGTTGAGCCCATCCAACTAGAATGTCCGGATCAATCGGGGACTGCGACTCCTTGGCCACATAAGCCATCTCCAAAATTTTGGCTAAAGGGCCCGAGAGGTCGAGAAGCTTGTCCTGACAAGCGCGCCAAGCTCGGTCGAGCCCCTTCTTTGGATCTTTCGCCCATTTTTTAAAAAAGGTGACCATCGTAGGGTCTACCTCCGGCGTATCCGTAACCCTTCCCTCCAGATCAGGGCGAGGGCATTCCGACCGAAGCCGGGATCTTACCTCCTTGTCGAAACTAGCCCTGATATGTTTCTGGAGATATTCGGCCACCTCGGGCGGAGGGACCCAGCTCGAAGAGCGAGGATGGACTATCTCTTCTGGGCTGAAAGTCAGCACTTTAGGAGCCTTGGAAGGAGGTGCGCTGGAAGACTCTGACTTTTTGCGCTTACCTGCGCTAGACTTGGGACCAAGATCCTGCTCAGAGTCAGATCCTGAAGATTTTGCAGGAGACCGGTCGGAATCCGAACTGACCGCTTCTTGAGCCTGGGAAAAACTATACCCATGGTCTTCCTGAATGGACGATGCCAATTTCTTGAAAATCTCAGAATGAGGCCAAGATTTTGCCTTCGCCTTACCCTTAGAGGTAGAAGGTTGGTCTGAGAGGGCCTCCTCAGATGACGCAATAGGGGGCAACCAGCCCTTCTGGCGCGCAAACTTCTCAAAATGTACCGAGAGGGGGCCCAAAGCCCTCTCCAAAGCATTATTTATGGACATCTGGACCGTATTGCCCAAAGCGCCAGCCAGCGTCTCATCAAACAAGGGAAACTGGTCCCCAAAATATTCTTCCTCTTCATACTCATATGAATGGGCCATCTTTACACTGCCACGCCGGGAACGTGGATTCAGGGAAAAATTCAAACACGTAACGCACGTGAAATAGGGGTAGCCAAAGACTACAGTAAGGGGGAGTGCGCAGCCCAGCAGGCTGAAAGCAGTAGAGAATTCTTTCAAAACTGCTGAAATTAAATTTGTTTGAGTGTGGAGGGAGCCAGCCTGCAGCACTCTAGGCAGCGCCTAATTTAATTGTACAGCCCTGGTCCAGGGATCGCAGGGCGTCAGGGAGTAAGTATATGGAGCTCCGGCAGGGCGAGGCGGCAATAAAAGGTAAGAAAATCCAAGCGCCGGAGAGGTCCGAGGAAACTAGCCCGATCGTGTCTTTCCGTTGCACTTACAGCGCGTCCAATAAGGACGGTCGTCAGGGCAACGAGAAAAACGCGGGCGCCTGAAGGGAAAGCGCGCGCAACGGGCAGAGAGCACGCTAAGCGCCTGCCGTCAACAACGCCTCACCGGAGCCCCCAAAAGTCGGGCGAGCCGACACTCCCGCTCCCGCTCCACTGAAGCAATCAAATAAGCGGTGCGCGCTGAGAAAAAATCAGTAATAACAATCAGTAATAAATCACAAAATCAAGGACACAAAAAGAGTACTTAGCTGACTGCGGAAGCAGCAAAGAAAGAGGAAGTGTTATGGCCTCTTGATGTTTTATAGTATGTTCTCTATGATCATTTTGTATGCTTGGACTTATGGGATATGTAGTTTTGATATTGTTCTTCTCTCATTGGCTGCTGTGGAAAATAAAGCTAGAAAGAGAAGCATAATCTGAGCCTCCGGTCCTGACATAGAATTTGTGGCCTCTCTGAGCACTTCTGAGTGTGAGCAGGCAGAAGTCCTACCTCGCTTTCTAGCATTGTGAAGTCACAAGCGCTCACGTCTAACATGACGCAGGAGCACCGCTCTGCCACCTGCTGCCCTGACACTGCCTCTGCACTCCACGCAGGTGGCGCTGATGCTGCTCGAGCCAGCCGCCATGCATTGCTTGAAGCAAGCAGCAGCCTCCTCACGCTGGAAGCATGCTTTCTGGCTGGCCAATGATCTCGAGCTCTGCCACGCCCACCCGCAACCTCTGGCTCGACCGAGATAAGCCCGATTGCATAATCACCTGAGGGGACTTCTTCTTGGGGATTTTCTTCCACAGCAACCCTCACCCTAACCATATGCTGCGGTGGTGAACATACCCATACAGCTGCCGCAACCCTGCTTTCCGTCGAGCATTTTGGATGGGTAACTCCTACCCACGCCTGTCGCAATACCACAGGCTGTGCAAATCCTCCCTCCCTGCCTCGTATAGCATCCTCAAAGCTTCCCTCATCGCCTGATTTTTGTCTGCCATGACAACCTCTCTTGATTGCTTATAAGCAATAAAAGGTTTATATTTGAGCAACAACTCAGGCCTACCCTGGGGACCCGAATTCTAAGACTCCTATCTCAGGACCACCTGCCTTCCGAAAGAGCATGAATCCCAAGCAACAGTGACCTTACTGTCACTTTTGCCCCACCTACGGACCTGCTCTAACCAATGGCCACGACAAATCCCCTAGCCTGAACCACCTGCCTGAATAACCCTGGGGGGAAACATCAGTGGGATGCACGGAATAGTCTAATTGCTTCTTATTTTCCTAATCTCTTACGTTGATATTTCGATTACTTGTTACTTGAGTCATGAAATGACTGCAAAGTTCGACCTTCAATTTTGTCATCCTTATATCTATTAGGATCCCTTATAGTTTTATATAGGATCCTCAGGCTGCTTGTCACAGTGGTCATTTAGTGGTCGCCAAAGGTCGCAGCTGCGACCCCTCACTTGCGCTTTGTAATCCCTGGCACTACCTTTGTGACCCCCTGCCTTAGAAGTGGCCAAAAAAAGTACTAGGAACTCACTGGCAGCTCTTCCTTATGAACGTCATTTGGGACTTCACTCTGTCAATTTTCTATTGCACTAAAAGTGAATAATAACAATTAACTGGAATATGCCCTTCCATGGCAGCTGAGGTAAGTAAAAATTGCTTTTGAATGTATGTTGTCTGTGTGATTGCTGGTGAGAGTGTGTTTATTTGTGTGTTGCACCCTGCCCTTTTTGCAGGGTCGTCCCCACTCTTTTTTCCTCCTTCCTCCTAATTTTTCTTACCAGGTTTTGCTGGCTTTAGGACTCTGGGCACTTAACCACTGCTAATCAGTGCTAAGGATCATATGCTCTCTGTAAATTGTATTGTTGATTGGTTTATTACTTATTGGCATATTTGATTTACTAGTAAGTCCCTAGTAAAATACACTAGAGGTGCCTAGGGCCTGTACATCAAATGCTACTAGTGGGCCTGCATCACTGATTGTGCCCCCCTCATTGGTAGCCCTGTAAACACGTCTCAGACCTGCCACTGCAGTGTCTGTGTGTGCGGTTGTAAACTGCCAATTCGACCTGCAAATTGTACCCACTTGCCAGGCCCAAACTTTCCCTTTTGGTACATGTAGGGGTCCACTAAGGTAGGCCCTAGATAGCCCCATGGGCAGGGTGCAGTGTATTTAAAAGGAAGGACATGTACTGGCGTGTATGTTTTACATGTCCTAACAGTGAAATACTGCCAAATTCGGGTTTCACTGTTGCAAGGCCTATCTCCCTCATATGTTAACATGGGGGCTGCCTTTAAATAACTTTAAAGCGTGGAATCCCTTTGAGGGCAGATAGAAATATGGAGTTTTGGGTCTCTGAACTCACAATTTAAAAATATATCTTTTAATGAAGTTGGTTTTTAGATTGTGAGTTTGAAAACGCCACTTTTAAAAAGTAGGCATTTTCTTGCTTACACAATTCTGAGACTCTGCCGTTTTGCGGATTCCCCATCTGGGTCAGTTTGACAGTTGGGCTGTTCACACCTCTCCTCTAGACAGTGACACAAAAGGAGCTGAGATGTAGCCTGCATATCTTGATGAGCCATCTGAGCTAGAGTGGAGGGAGGAGTGGTTGCTTGCACCTGAAAGGACTGTCCATGCCCTCACACAATGCAGTCTCCAACCCCCTGGTGTGCATCTGGGTCCTGGCTGGACAAGGAAGGCTCTTGCAAACACTTGAGACTTTGCTTTGAAGTTTGCCATCTTCAAAGGCAAAAAGGGGAATAAGAAGAAGGCCCAAAACCCCAGACTTTTAGAATCTTTCTGGAATCAAGAGGAACCTCTGCCAAGGAGAAGAGCTGAAGAGCTGGAGGAGGAGTACTGTCCTTTTGCTGTGTTGCTTTGCTCGACTGGCCTGCAGTTGCTGCTTCTGCCTGAAAGGAGTGCATAGAGTGAACTTGCTTGAGAAAGTTCTCCAAGGGCTTGGAGTAGAGCTTGCCTGCCTTTGGAAGTCTCAGGGACACCAAAGACTTCAGTTTCCTCGACCTACAGCACTGGGAACTGTGTGTTTTATGCTGTTCAAGGGGGGAAGCCACTGCGAAGCCACCAACGATGCCGCTGGCCTACACCGTGACCTGCTGACGCCACACGGAGTCACACTGCCCCGCTTCACACCGCGACCCTGGTCTCACCGACGCCATCATTGGACGACTTCACCAAGCAACTGCTCGCAATGTGACCTGTGGGCCCTGCTCTCCAGCATCGCCTGCTCACACCGCAGCCTGGGCATCCCCGACGATGCCACTCCTGCTGACTCCGGCACCGCTGCCTGCACCGTGGCCTTTGAACACCACTTGTGAGGTAAGCAAAGCACTGTCCCCTCACACACTTCAGCCCTGGTCCACTGATGCCAGTATCATTGACTCCCGTGTTGTCACCAGGCATCCTGTCTGCATCGTGGCCTCTGGACACCGCTCCCGAGGGTCACAAAGTGCGCCCCATCCCGCACCGCTGGCTTGGGCCTACTGACGACAGCGCTTCAGCAACAACAACGATGCTGACTGCACCGCACGTCGCACCGCCCAGCTTCACACCGCAGCCCTGGTCTCACTTATGCCGCTGGACACTGTCACCGAGCCGCTGCCTGCACCGTGACCTGTGGGTACTGCACGTCGCATCATCCCGACGCCATCCATGCCAGCGCACCTGATTTAATCAGCTCGGAGTTCGATTGTCGAGGTACGTGACTTCAAGGGCCCGATGACTCCCGCACCGACTGACACTGCGACCCCAGCGACGCCAGCGACTCCGCTCTCCGTAGCTCACCAAGAGGATCACGACACCTTCCAAATCCAAGGTACTGTTTGCAGGTCTTCCGGACATCGTAGCTGGCCTGTGACGCCATGTCCTGCCTGGACTATTGATTTTGTTGATCACGACACAGTGATAGCCCTAGGTGGAGCTATTGTGTTCAAGGAACTGTATTTTTGAGTAAATCTTGTAAAATTCATATCTTTAGCCCTGTATGTTGGATTTTTATCGTTTTGTTCTTGTTTTATATAGATAAATAATGGCTATTGTTCTAAAACTGGTGTGGTGTCCTTTTGTAGTGTTTTCACGTATTACTGTGTGTTATGTGCAAATGCTTTACACATTGCTTCTGAGATAAGCCTGACTGCTCGTGCCAAGTTACCAAGGGGGAAACCAGGGGCTATCTGAGTGTGTGGCTCCCTTATCCTGACTAGAATAAGGGTTCCTACTTGGACAGGGTGCAAACCGACTGCCAACTAGAGAACCCCATTTCTAACAGTGTGTAAGTGTGATTTTTTGTGTTTGTGTAAGTATGTGTCGGTCAGTGAAAGTGGAGGTAAAAGTATGCATGATGTCACTTCCGCTACCTTGGCATTTTGGTGAATAACAGTCCATGCTGCTTGTTCATATTCAAGAGGTGGGACGGAAGTCTTAATTTTCAGGGAGGTGCCCCTAAAATCGGCAGGTTTTGAGCCAGTAACTGCATTGTTGTAACTAGAATATCAATTTAGGATTTATTTTGCTGATTGGGTGAAACTGGTGGTCTCAGAGGAGTTATGGCTTCTCTTTTGCTGTGTGTCACCATCTCCCTGATGGTGATTGTATTTCGAGACTTTTGGTAAATACATGATAAATTATTTTTTTGTATGTCTTCCGTATTTAATTACTCTACTTGGAGTACTCTGCTTTTCGGAGTGGAAATCTAAGGCATTGACGGTTGTTTGGGATAATACTAGAAGAGATGACCGGGGATTTTGCTTTTTTGAGTTGTATGCTTTATGAAAAACATTGTTTTGGCTTGGTGGAATGATGTTTGGGGTTCTTTTTGCATTTGTGTTAATAATATCAGGCATCAGAACGGAAGCTCCTGGACTAATTTCTAAGCACGCCAAGCATACTGCGTCAGAATGAGGCATAGAGGGAAGAGAAACCTTTTTACTTGGATCCCGTGGTCCATATTGCTGGGTGATAGCAAGACGTTCCAGCTCAACCTGGCAGTCTCTAATTAGATATCTACATGGGCTTCTTGGATTGGGTTGATCGCTTATTTTTACTAGTTCTGTGCCAGGGATGTAATGGTTATGTCCCACAGCACCGTGCTCTTGTGCTGAGGACGTAACCATTACATCCCGGCAACGGAGCTCGGATGGAGCGCTAGCGCTCCTTCCGTGGGCTTCACCCCACCCCTCCATGGCAGGGCTGGAAGGGGAATTGCTTCCCCTTCCACCCCTGACCTCCCTGACCCCCCCCAGTGACATCTGATGGCTTCAGTGCGCGATCGCGCACTGACCTCATAAGAGGCCTCCTCCCATCTTCCAGTGTGATCAGAAGAGAAATGCATTTGCATTTCTCCTCCGATCATGTGATGGGGGCCTCAGAGGCTTCAAAAGGAAGGAAAGGAATTGCCTTCCCTTTGAAATCTCTCAGACCATTTCAGCAGCCAGATCATGAAGCGATCTGGCTGCTGAAATGCCCACTAGACCCCAGGGATAATTTTTCTTTCTAAAACTGGCATAAGGGGAGCGACCCCTTGGGCAAGGGTTGCTCCCCAGGGGGGCAATTATTTTCAAGGCCTTTGCTCCCCCCAGGGTTGGCAGAAACCACTAGGCACCAGGGATCTTTTTTTTTTTTTTTTTTTTTGTTTTTCAGACAAGGGGATTTTTTTTTTTAAGGTCAATTTCACGTGAGGGGAGTGACCCCTTAGGCAAGGGTCGCTCCCCTGGGGGGGGGGAAATTTGTTGAAGGCCCTTGGGGGAAGATCAGCCTATTGTGATTAGGCCTATCTGTCCCCAGGGGGGTCAAAAACCCCTAGACACCAGGGATTTTTTGTTTTATTTTTTTAGATGTGGGGAGTGACCCTTAGGCAAGGTTTGCTCCCCTGTGGGGGGGGGGGGGGTCTTTAGGCCATTTCTGCCCAACTTGGTGGAAGATCACCTATTTTTATTATGCCAATCTGCCCCAAGGGGGGCAGAAACCACTAGACACCAGGGATTTTTATTTTTTCAAGTCAATTTCACACAAGGGGAGCGACCCCTTAGGCAAGAGTCGTTTCCCTGGTGGGTAAATTTATTTTAAGCCATTTCTGCTCCCCTTGGGGGCAGATCGCCCTATTTCTATTAGGCCAAAATGCCCACAGGGGTAGAAACCACTTAGGCACAAGGGATTGGTGTGTGTGTTTGTGTGTGTTTTGTTTGGGGGGCAGCCCCTTGGGCAAGGGTCGCTCCCCATGGGGGCACATTACTGTTGTCCATATCTGCCCCCCAAGGGGGCAGATCGGCCTATTTTTGGAAGGCCCATCTGCCCCCAATGGGGGCAGAGAGCCCACCAGAGACCAGGGAAGATTTTTTTTCAAAATAAGAGGGTGGGGCCAAAGTTGTTCTGTTCACCAGTGGACAGAAGAGGCTATTACCCCCAATCCACACCCAGGGGGACAGAAAGTCTATTAGATGCCAGGGAATAAAAAATAAATAAAAAAAATAGTGGGGTGGTGGCTACCAACCAGTATGGGCCTGGTTAAGCCCCCACCCCAACTGAAGGGGGTAACAGTCTTTCAGCTCTCACCGCACACTAAAACATCTTATTCCACAGCAAGCAAGATGACTTTTGATTATTTGGGGTTTTGATTTCACATTTGGGCCATGAGAGCTTGGTTAACTCTCAAAATTGTCCCACTTGGAATGGCCAGGGCTGCACTTTTTGGCCTTTGGGACGCTGCCATGTAGAAAAATCCACAAACCTAGGCACATCTGAAAACTAAACATCTGGGTGAGTCCAGGATGGTGTGCTTCACATGCACCCTTCACCATTTTCTTACCCACAATGCCCTGCAAACCTCCAACTTTGCTGGAAATCACACATTTTTTCCACATTTTTGTGATGGAACCTTCCGGAATCTGCAGGAATTGACAAAATTCCTACCACCCAGAAATGTCTCATCTATACCGATAAAAATTCTGCCGCACTTGTTAGCCTAAAGATGCTTTTTTTTCAAACTGCCCTTTTGGACCCGCTGTGGTTCCCACTCAATTTCAACATGTTTTTGGCTCTTCCCTGTCACAGACACTTGGCCCACCTACACAAGTGAGGTATCATTTTTACCGGGAGACTAAGGGGAACATTGGGTGGTAGGAAAATTGTCCTGGTGAGGTGATCCCACATAGAAATGTGGGAAAAATTTGATGTTTTAGCTAAATTTGAGGTTTGCTGAGGATTCTGGGTAAGAAAACATTGGGGGATCCATGCAAGTCACACCTCTCTGGATTCCTTTGCGTGTCTAGTTTTCAGAAATGTTTGGGTTTGGTAGGTTTACCAAGGTGATGGCTGAGCTAGAGGCCAAAATCCACAGCTTGGCACTTTGCAAAAAACAGTTTTGTTTTCTTTGGGAAAATGTGATGTGTCCACATTGTGTTTTGGGGCAATTCCTGGCACATGCGCTAGGCCTACCCACACAAGTGAGGTACAATTTTTATCGGTAGACTTGGGGGAATGCTGGGTAGAAGGAAATTTGTGGCTCCTCTCAGATTCCAGAGCTTTCTGTCACCAAAATGTGAGGAAAAAGGTTTTTTTGGCCAAAGTTTGAGGTTTGCAAAGGATTCTGGGTAACATAACCTGGTAAGAGCCCCACAAGTCACCCCATCTTGGATTCCCCTTGATGTCTAGTTTTCACAAATGCTCAGGTTTGGTAGGTTTCCCTAGGTGTCGGCTGAGCTGGAGGCCAAAATCCACAGCTAGGCACTTTCCAAAAAACACATCAGTTTTCTTTGGGAAAATGTGATGTGTCCATGTTGCGTTTCCTGTCGCAGGCATTAGGCCTACCCACGCAAGTGAGGTACCATTTTCATTGGGAGACTTGGGGAAGTGCAGAATACCAGAACAAGTGTTATTGCCCCTTGTATTTCCCTATATTTGTTTCTTCCAAATGTAAGACAGTGTGTAAAAAAGACAACTATTTGAAAAATGCCCTGTAAGTCACATGCTAGTATGAGCACCTTGGAATTCACAGATGTGCAAATAACCACTGTTCCTCAACACCTTTCTGGTGCCTATTTTGGAAATAAAAAGGTTTTCTTGATACCTATTTTTCATTATTTATATTTCAGCAAATAAACAGCTGTATACCCTGTATAGAATGAAATCCCATTGCAAGATGCAGCTGCTTTATTGGCTCTGGGTACCTAGGGTTCTTGAGGAACCTAACAGCCCTATATATCCCCACAACCAGAAGGGTCCAGCAGACGTAACGGCATAGTGCTTTAAAAAATCTGACATTGCAGGAAAAAGTTACAGACTAAAACGTGGAGAAAAATGGCTGTTTTTTTTTACCTCAATTTCAATATTTTTTAATTTCAGCTGTTATTTTCTGTAGGAAAACCTTGTAGGATCTACACAAATGACCCCTTGCCGAATTCAGAGTTTTGTTTATTTCCCAAAAACGTTTAGCTTTCCAGGATCCACCATTCGTTTCACACCCATTTCTGTCACTAACTGGAATCAGGCTGAAAGCACAAAAATTTTACAAATGGGGTATGTCCCAGAAAAAGCCAAAATTGAGTTGAAAAATGTGGTTTTCTGATTCAAGTCTGCCTGTTCCTGGAAGCTGGGAAGATGGTGATTTTAGCACCGCAAAATCTTTGTTGATGTCATTTTCAGGGAAAGAACCACAAGCCTTCTTCTGTGCTCTTTTTTTCCCATTGAAAAAAAAAAGGGTTTTGCTGTGTTTTGGCTAATATCTTGGTCTCCTCCAGGGGAACCCACAAACTCTGGGTACCCATAGAATCCCTAGGATGTTGGAAAAAAGGAAACAAATTTGGGGTGGATAGTTTATGTGGACAGAAAGTTATGAGGGCATAAGAGCGGACTGCCCCAAATAGCCAAAAAAAGGCTCTGCACAGGAGGGGAAAAGGCCTGGCAGTGAAGGGGTTAAGCAACCCATTAATTGTGACAGAGATTAGTGCCAATTGAGCATAACCTGATTTCCTTGTTGGTACTGAGATGTACTGAGTCCTTAGATTATGAGGGTTGGTTGGTTCTAATATGAGGTGATTTAAATGCTGTTCTTCCTGCTCATCTGCCTTTTGTGCTGTTTTTATGTAAGTGAGGCCCTTCGTTCTTGTGGAGGTGACTTGTGTTTCAGAGATACAACATTTTAAGTACTCTTTTGAAGCGCCATCATGGGATGTTGATGATACACCTTTAGGTATGCTGTTACTCATGGGCATTTGGGTCTCTGTTGGTAGGTGGGTTAAGGGGTTCTTGGTCTCTTCCTTTAGAGGCTGACTTTTGCCCCAAGCTTGAGTTGCCTGTGTTGGGTATCCAAGTGTTTGTGAGTCTCTTACTATGGTGGTGCCAGCTACCACTGGGGAGTGAGGACCTTTTGAAGCAGTTGTTGTTAGAAACATTTTAATTTTGGACTGGGCTATGCAAAATTTCCACTTCTTGACCTCCTTTATGCTGCCACCGTGGGAGCTTGCCTTGTCACGTCTCATACATTTCTGGTACCCAGGCGCGCCTGCCTACTTTTATATGCACTAGTTCAATTATAGTTCATTTGTGCTCTGTGTAGCATTGGGGAGTTTCCTCTGTAATTGTACAAGTCTCTGCCGCTGCCCTTGAGTCCGGAGGCTGACTTGTATGGTCCGGTTGAGGTATGGGTCTTCCTCCGGCTTGTTATGGCTCTCTGGGTTTAGTCTGTTACTTAAGGGTGCCTGGGGGGTGGGTGACAATCCTTCCTGCCATTAGAGTGTCTGAGTGCATCTGGTTTAGACTTTAACTCCAGGCCTCAGTGACCAGTACTCTGGTTCTGGGTGCGTCTGGTTTAGACTCTAACTCCAGGCCTCAGTGCCCAGTACTCTGGTTCTCGGAGGCGATTACTGAGCAGCTAGAAAGCTGCTGGGGAAGTGGGAAAGGTGGCCTGTGGTTGAGAACGGAAGGTACCCAGCGGCGTGGGACCCTGATAGGGGCACAAGCTGCACTGATTACTAAGCCAGCCACTTCCATGGTGCACCAGGCTCTACCTTCATACCCTCAATGTTTAATGCACCAGGGCTCACCTGTGTTACCAAGGGCCTGATTTCGGTCTTGGCTGATGGGTTACTCTGTCACAAACATGGCAGTTAATCCATCTGTCATATTAATGAAATCGTATTACAGCGGACAGGATATTCATTACGTTTGTAACAGAGTAACCCCATCCTTCAAGATCTAAAGCAGGCCCTAAGTCACCTACCACATCCACCAACACCACTCTCCATGCTCGCTCTGCTCTCTTCTCACCACAGTATGTGGCTGCTTAGTTGGTTTCACAGCTGCCCAGCCTGTTCTGCCAGTGGACCTGTCCTGGCCCTTCTGTTTTTCTGCCTGTTCCTGGATCAGGTGGTATGGCGCTGAGGTTCTAACAAGCTTCTCCAACTGGGGCACTCTGCAACAACCAGCTTCTGTCTCCCAGGAGATCCTTGTGGGACTGCTGATCACCCTTCAGCCCCACAGCTCCCCAATTCTGCGGTTCCCCGAAGCCCAGTGGCTGCTCGGCCCTGCAGCTCCTTTTCTGCCTCCGGCTACCTCCAGTCATGCTCCTCATCTCTCTCTGACCAGAAGTAGTCGCCAAATGAGGGAGGAAGCAATCTGGCAAGTGGAAAGGGTATGAGGATGAGCGAATGAGTGAAGGGGAGACTAAAGGCGATGGCTAGTGGCTGCTTGCAAGGGCATTTACAATGGCTGCATCTGTGGAGCAGTGTAGAGTGGAGTGTGGAATTCCCCATGCTCGTCTACCTCTTCCTGCATTATGAGCAGCAACGCCGGCGAAGATGACCACGGTGAGTACTGCCACCTAGCACACAAGGGAGGGAGGAGGAAAAAGAGAGTGACACACACATGCAACACGCAACACCCCCACTCCCATCCCAGCCCCCAACACCATACACACAAACAGATGCAGTAACATTACATATTCACCACCTACCCCTCAGGAATAATGCAAGGACAAAAGGTTTGGAAGAAAGTGAGTGTAATACAATAAAATAACATGAATAAGTGCATCAAAATACAAACGGATATACATATTTACAAATGGCGGGACACTGCCCAGTCCTCAATGTCCGTGGGTCACTGGGCCGCAACACATAGGCCAAAGCCCCACCTCACTCCTGCAACAACACGGAGAGAACACTGCAGGGGCATCAGGTTGAAAACACACAGGCACCTCAGGGGGACAGGGAATGGGGGGCACCTCACCCGGAAGATGGTACAAGGCCACTGGTCTTGGAGGGGGCTACATGCCCTGTGCGATGTCCTGGCGAGGGCAAGGCCACAGTCTCTCTAGTGGGTGGTTTGCCCACTGCTTGGTCCTGGGGAGTGCAAGGCCATAGTCTCTCTAGTGGGTGGTTTGTCCACTGCTTGGTCCTGAGGAGTGCAAGGCCACAGTCTCTCTAGTGGGTGGTTTGCCCACTGCTTGGTCCTGGGGAGTGCAAGGCCACAGTCTCACAAGGGGGTGGATTGCCTACTGCTTGGTCCTGGGGAGTGCAAGGCCACAGTCTCTCTAGTGGATGGTGTAGGAAAGTACCATCTTGCCTGGCATGTTACCCCCATATTTCACTGTATATATGTTGTTTTAGTTGTATGTGTCACCGGGACCCTGCCAGCCAGGGCCCCAGTGCTCATAAGTGTGCCCTGTATGTGTTCCCTGTGTGATGACTAACTGTCTTACTGAGGCTCTGCTAACCAGAACCTCAGTGGTTATGCTCTCTCTTTGCTTTCCAAATTGTCACTAACAGGCTAGTGACCAATGTCACCAATTCACATTGGCATACTGGAACACCCTTATAATTCCCTAGTATATGGTACTGAGGTACCCAGGGTATTGGGGTTCCAGGAGATCCCTATGGGCTGCAGCATTTCTTTTACCACCCATAGGGAGCTCTGACAATTCTTACACAGGCCTGCCACTGCAGCCTGAGTGAAATAACGTCCACGTTATTTCACAGCCATTTACCAATGCACTTAAGTAACTTATAAGTCACCTATATGTCTAACCTTTACCTGGTAAAGGTTGGGTGCTACTTTACTTAGTGTGTGGGCACCCTGGCACTAGCCAAGGTGCCCCCACGTCATTCAGGGCAAATTCCCCGGACTTTGTGAGTGCGGGGACAACATTACACGCGTGCACTATACATAGGTCACTACCTATGTATAGCGTCACAATGGTAACTCCGAACATGGCCATGTAACATGTCTAAGATCATGGAATTGTCACCCCAATGCCACGATCCCCTGAGTCTCTAGCACAGACCCGGGTACTGCCAAACTACCTTTCCCGGGGTTTCACTGCAGCTGCTGCTGCTGCCAACCCCTCAGACAGGTTTCTGCCCTCCTGGGGTCCAGCCAGGCTTGGCCCAGGAAGGCAGAACAAAGGACCTCCTCACCCTCTCCCTTTGGAAAAAGGTGTCAGGGCTGGGGAGGAGTAGCCTCCCCCAGCCTCTGGAAATGCTTTGATGGGCACAGATGGTGCCCATCTCTGCATAAGTCAGTCTACACTGGTTCAGGGATCCCCCAGCCCTGCTCTGGCACGAAACTGGACAAAGGAAAGGGGAGTGACCACTCCCCTGACCTGCACCTCCCAGGGGAGGTGCCCAGAGCTCCTCCAGTGTGCTCCAGACCTCTGTCATCTTGGAAACAGAGGTGCTGCTGGCACACTGGACTGCTCTGATTTTCCAGTGCCAGCAGGTGACGTCAGATACCCCTTCTGATAGGCTCTTACCTGTCTTGCTAGCCTATCCTCCTTCCTAGGTAGCCAAACCTCCTTTTCTGGCTATTTAGGGTCTCTGCTTTGGGGAATTCTTTAGATAACGAATGCAAGAGCTCATCAGAGTTCCTCTGCATCTCTCTCTTCACCTTCTGCCACGGAATCGACCACTGACTGTTCAGGAAGCCTGCAAAACCGCAACAAAGTAGCAAAGACGACTACTGCAACCTTGTATCGCTGATCCTGCCGCCTTCTCGACTATTTTCCTGGTGGTGATTGCGGGGCGGGTAGTCTGCCTCCTCTCTGCACTAGAAGCTCCGAAGAAATCTCCTGTGGGACGACGGAATCCTCCCCCTGCAACCGCAGGCACCAAAAGAACTGCATCACCGGTCCTCTGGGTCCCCTCTCAGCCCGACGAGCATGGTCCCTGAAACTCAGCAACTCTATCCAAGTGACTCCCACAGTCCAGTGACTCTTCAGTCCAAGTTTGGTGGAGGTAAGTCCTTGCCTCCCCATGCTAGACTGCATTGCTGGGTACCGCGTGATTTGCAGCTGCTCCGGCTCCTGTGCACTCTTCCAGGATTTCCTTTGTGCACAGCCAAGCCTGGGTCCAAGACACTCTAACCTGCAGTGCACAACCTCCTGAGTTGTCCTCCGGCGTCGTGGGATCTCCTTTTGTGACTTCGGGTGAGCTCCGGTTCACTCTTCTTCGTAGTGCCTGTTCCGGCAATTCTGCGGGTGCTGCCTGCTCCTGTGAGGGTTCCCTATCTTCCTGGGCACCCCCTCTGTCTCCTCACGCAATTGGCGACATCCTGGTCCCTCCTGGGCCACAGCAGCATCTAAAAACCCTAACCGCGACCCTTGCAGCTAGCAAGGCTTGTTTGTGGTCTTTCTGTGTGGGAACACCTCTGCAAGCTTCTTCACGACGTGGGACATCCATCCTCCAAAGGGGAAGTTCCTAGTCCTCTTCGTTCTTGCAGAATCCACAGCTTCTACCATCCGGTGGCAGCTTCTTTGCATCCTCAGCTTGCATTTCCTGGGCATCTGCCCAATCTCGACTTTGTCGCGACTCTTGGACTTGGTCCCCTTGTTCCACAGGTACTCTCGTCCGGAAATCCACCTTTGTTGCATTGCTGGTGTTGATCTTCCTTGCAGAATCTCTGGGGAATATAGGTGCACTTTACATCTACTTTTCAGGGTCTTGGGGTGGGCTATTTTTCTAACCCTCACTGTTTTCTTACAGTCCCAGCGACCCTCTACAAGCTCACGTAGGTTTGGGGTCCATTCGTGGTTCGCATTCCACTTTTGGAGTATATGGTTTGTTTTGCCCCTATACCTATGTGCTCTCATTGCAATCTATTGTGACTGTACATTGCTTGCATTACTTCCTTTTGCTATTACTGCATATTTTTGGTATTGTGTACATATATCTTGTGTATATTTGCTATCCTCATACTGAGGGTACTCACTGAGATACTTTTGGCATATTGTCATAAAAATAAAGTACCTTTATTTTTAGTATATCTGTGTATTGTGTTTTCTTATGATATTGTGCATATGACACCAGTGGTATAGTAGGAGCTTTGCATGTCTCCTAGTTCAGCCTAAGCTGCTCTCCATAGCTACCTTCTATCAGCCTAAGCTGCTAGAAACACCTCTTCTCCACTAATAAGGGATAACTGGTTCTGGTACAGAGTATAAGTACCCCTTGGTACTCACTACAAACCAGGTCAGCTTCCTACAGATGGCTTCTCCATTGGTGCTCGAGGGGGCCTTGTGCTCAGTGTGCTTCATCCTGGGAAGGATGGGGTGAGTGGATGGCTTCTTCCACTGGTTCTGGAGGGGGCTTGTGCCCAGTCTGCTTCATCCTGGGATGGATGGGGTAAGTGGATGGCTTCTTCCACTGGTTCTAGAGGGGGCATTGTGCCCAGTGTGCTTCATCCTGGGAAGGATGGGGTGAGCGGATGGCTTCTTCCACTGGTTCTGGAGTGGGCATTGTGCCCTGTGATGCAGATCTTGGGGAGTGCAAGGTCACAGTCTCTCACCTGAGTGCCACACCTACAGGATTTGCAGGGGCCAGGACGCACTACTGCCCATGGAGGCAGGAATACACACTGCCCCCGGCGGTGACAGCTGCTCAGTGGTGGCAGTGGTGGGTCTGGTGTTGGGGCTGGCAGTGGTGAGGGGAGGCTCCAGCACATCCCCTGCAGCCTCGGACAGCTGCCCACTGGGGCTTCTGCTGGTGGCGGTGCTGGCATTGGTGGGGGGAGGCTCCAGCCCTTCCCCTGCAGCATCGGACGGTTGCCCACTGGGGCTGCTGCTGCTGGCAGTGGTGCCGGTGGCAGTGCTAGCAGTGGTAGGGGGAGGCTCTAGCCCATCCCCTGCAGCCTTGGACAGCTGCCCACTGGGGCTGCTGGCAGTGGTGCTGGTGGTGGTGCTGGTGGCAGTGCTGGTGGCGGTGCTGGCAGTGGTGCGGGAGGCTCCAGCCCTTCCCCTGCAGCCTCGGATGGCTGCCCACTGGGGCTGCTGGCAGTGGTGCTGGCAGAGGTGCTGGTGGCGGGGCTGGTGGCGGTGCTGGTGGCGGGGCTGGCAGTGGTGCGGGGAGGCTCTAGTCCTTCCCCTGCAGCCATGAACGGCTAGGTGGTGGGGGCTAAGAATGAATCCCAGCACCAGGCCTCCTGTCCTTCCTGCCTGCAGGTGCTGGCCCCTTGCCCTTCACTTTTGCAGCTGGTGGTGCCTCCTTCCCTTTGGCAGCTGGTGGTGCCTCCTTGCCCTTCCCTTTTGCAGCTGGTGGGGCTTCCTTGCCCTTCCTTGATGCACCTGGTGCACGCATACTTCCAGTATTTCTGGCTGGTTCCCGGGATCCTCTCCCACCTGCAGTAGCTGTCAACACTACTGTGGCCGTGGACTGAGTGGCTAAGGTGCTCAACTGGGTTCTGACCACCCTGGCCCGACGTGAAGGACGGTGGGGGGAGGAGGAGGGAAAAGGTCAGGGTGGAGAGGAAAAGGTTCTTAGGGACATTGGGCGGGAAGAGGGTGGAGGTTTGGGAGTGCAGGAAGTGGAAGTGGTTGTAGGAGGTGTCTGCTATGTTTGGGTGCAGGAGCATGGGCTGTATGCTATTGTGAGGAGGATAGCTGTGGGGTGTCTGAGTGCTTGAGTTTGTGTACTTTGGGAGGAGGGGGCACAGACACAGTGGGAGAGGACACAGGGGAAGTGTGCATGGATGTGGGGGTGGTGACTGCCAGGGGTGTGTAGTAATAGGTGTGCTGGTGATGGAGGTAGTGGATGAGGATGTAGTGCATGCAGGTGTGTATGTAGACGCTACTGGGAGGGAGGTGGACGAGGTGGAGGAGGGGGACATAGTGGAGACAATAGATGTTGGTATGTCTGCATCTGGGTGGTGTTTGTGTGAGTACCTGTGGGATGATGTGTGGTGCTTGTGTTTGCCTGAACCACTCGTGTGTGTTGTCCTGGGTGCATGCTGGTCTGCCTGTGTGCTTGAGATAGGTTGGGGTTGAAGGGAATGGGACTGGGTAGAGGAAGTTGGAGGGGGAAGGCTAGAAACAGGGACAATGTCTGCCTTCAGAGAGGAGGCCAGAGCCTAGATTGATCTCTGTTGGGCTGCCATGCCTGAGTGAATACCCTCCAGAAATGCATTTCTTTGTTGCAAATGGCCTACCAGCCCCTGGATGGCATTCACAATGGTTGACTGCCCAACAGCGATGGATCGCAGGAGGTCAATAGCCTCCTAACTTAGGGCAGCAGGGATAACTGGGGTAGGGCCTGAGGTGCCTGGGGCGAAGGAGATGCCCACCCTCCTGGGTGAGCGGGCAGTGGAAACTCACTGAGGGGCTGCTGGGAGGGCAGTTCTGGTAGGGGGGTGGCGGTTGTACCTGTAGTTGAGGTGGGCACAGAGGTGTCCGCCACTACCAGGGAGCTTCCATCGGAGGAGGTATCACTACCCGAACTGTCCCATCCTCTCTCCGCCGTGGTGCTCCCCTCGCCCTCTGTCCCACTGGTGCCCTCACCATCTGTGGATTCGCCCACCTGGGCCCTGTGGGATGCAGCTCCCTCCGACGCCGGTGCCTCAGCTCCTCCGCCAGATGATGCTAATGCACAGAAGGACAGAGTGACAAAACAAAAAGGGGAAGACAAAGGATACACTTGGCCAATGGCTGCTCCAACACCACCGTTGGCATACACAACACACACAAACACACACAAACACACACACACAGGGAACAGCCCTATGCATTAGGCAATGAACTACCAGTCACAATGCTAGTCACCAGCCCATGGACAGTAATACCTAACACCACTAACAGCATACCAGAGACCCACAGACCCCTGCCCAGTAGTGGATGCCTGCTAGCTTGGTTGGAGGTGGTTCACATCATACCCTGCCCAATTTAGGACCAACCCTGCAATGTCCGGCCTGGCCTAGTGGCTTTCTTAGGCCCACATTCCCACCCGGCGACCACCCCACCACTCTCAAGTAGTATATTTGGAAACTGAACTCACGCTCTTGTGGCTGCAGTGATGCCCTCAAGTGCCCATCCAGCTCTGGATAGGCCACTGCCAGTATGCGGGCCATCAGCGGAGTCAGGGTTCAACGGGCACCCTTTCCTCGTTGGGAGGCCAACCCCAGCTGGGCCTCCGCCGTCTTCCTTGCCCAGGTGCCTTTTCTGCAGGAGAATGAGGCTGGAGATTGGCGTGTGGCAGCAGTGGTCCCCGTGGACAGTGAAGATGAGGAGGCACAGGATGAGGATGAGGACAACAGAATTGCTATTATAAGACAATACGTCCAATGACACACTGGTAAGACACTGTAATTACACTTTACATTGACAGTTTTGTATTTGACATTGTCACTGGCAGGCTAATTTTCAAAATTATATGCACACTTACTGTACCCTTTGGCATCTCTATTTTCAGATATTTGTGTCCCACTATCGCTCCTGGGCCCTGATTTGTACTTTTTGGTGCAAAACTGCACCAACTCAGTTTTGCACCAAAATGTTTAGCACCGGCTTGCACCATTTCTGTGCATGAACCGGGCACCATATTTATGGAATGGTGTAAGCCGGTGTAAAGGGTAGGCTAGCGGCAAAAAAAAAGACTTTAGTCGAGTTGGAATGGCAATGTGGAAGAAGGGGTTTTTGCACCAAAAAATGACGTTAGGCAGGTTAGAGTAAAAAAAATGACTCTAACCTGCTTAGAGTCATTTTCTGATGCAAATCCATCCATACCACATGAGTCCTGTCTTAGAAAAGACAGGAGTCATGCCCACCACCCAAATGGCCAGCACAGAGAACCAGGGTCCCCTGGGCATGGCCAAAGCACCCTGTGCCATGTAGGGAGGCCTTTTCAGGGCCTCCAATGGCACTTTGAAAAATAAAAGAAAATACTTAGCTGAACTTACCTGTACTTACCTGGGATGGGGTCCTCCATCCTCCGCTGTCCCTCTGGTGCCTGGGGAGGGCACCTGTGGGCCTCTTCCATGGTGTTCAACCATGGAAATAGGCCCACAGGTCTCCTAACACCTGCCCTGACCCAGGCGTTAAAAAATGGGGCAAAGCAAGCTTTGCATCATTTTTTGACCCCCTCCCTCCCGTGCACCATTTTTGCACTGGAGTATAAATATGGCGTTAAGGCCATAGAGTCATTTTTTGCATGGGAACGCCTACCTTGCATCTCATTAAGGCAAGGTATGTGTCCACTTCCAAAAATGACTTTAACTCCATAAATTTGGCGCAGATGGGTCTAGCACCAAAGTATAAATATGGAGTTAGTTTTGCACCGAACCAAAGTTTTAAAAAATGATGCTAATTTGGTGCAAACAGAGTATAAATATGCACCCTGGTGTGTTGACTGCAGCCAGCTACAGGTCATTCCTATTGTTTACCATACTGTACAGTTACATTGCAGTGTTGAAAGCTTGTTAAACAAATACATGGTTAAATGATTTGACAGACTCCACACATGTATTTTTTCAAATGGTGGTTATTTAAGTGCTAAGAGGGAGAGGGGGATGTGCAGTGGGCTGTGGTGATGATGGAGTAAAGTCCAGGTTGTAGTCCAGTTTATTTTATCACAGATGCGTTGTCCAAGGGGGCATAGGAAGGGGAGCAATGGCAGTTGAAGGTGTACAGGGTGACAGAGTGGGACACAAGGGTGACATTCAGGAGAGTCTTATTTACTGGTGGGGGTCTTGGCAATGTTCTCTGGCTTCTGCCTGGATCGCAGGGACCGTTTGCGGGGTTGTTCTCCTTCTGCAGGGGATGGGGTGCTGGTGGCCTGTTGGTCCTGTGGCGGGGCCTCCTGTCCACTAGCGGCAGCAGAGGTGGAAGGCTGTTCATCGGTTTGGCTAGTGTCAGGGGCCCGGTGGTGTGCCACTGCCTCCCTCATGGAGTTGGCCATGTCAGCCAGCACCCCTGCAATGGTGACCAGGATGGTGTTTATGTCCTTCAAGTCCTCCCTGATCCCCAGGTACTGTCCCTCCTGCAGCTGCTGGGTCTCCTGCAACTTGTCTAGTATCTGGCCCATCGTCTCCTGGGAATGGTGGTATGCTCCCAGGATGTTGGTAAGTGCCTCCTGGAGAGTCGGTTCCCTGGGCCTGTCTTCCCCCTTTCGCACAGCAGTCCTCCCAGCTTCCCTGTTGTCCTGTGCCTCTGTCCCCTGAACTGTGTGCCCACTGCCACTGACCCCAGGACCCTGATCGCCCTGTGTTTGTGGGATGGCCTGGGGTCCCTGTAGTGGTTGACACACTGCTGATTGATGTGTCCTGGGGATGGAGGTATGGGCCTGCTGGGTGGGTACTGTGCTGGTATTTCCTGAGGGGGGAACGCACCTTTACCCATAGGACGTTCCGTCTTTTCCTGATGTCATCCCTTGTTCTTGGGTACTGTCCCACGGCATTGACCCGGTCCACGATTCTCTGCCATAGCTCCATCTTCCTTGCAATGGACGTCTGCTGCACCTGTGATTCGAATAGCCGTGGCTCTACCCGGATGATTTCCTCCACCATGACCCTTAGCTCCTCCTCAGAGAATCTGGGGTGTTGTTGCGGTGCCATGGGTGTAGTGTGAGTGCCATGGGTGAGGGTGTGTGGTGTGCTGTGTTGGGGTGTGTGATGTGGGGTGCGTGGATGGTATACAGGTGACGGTGGTGTGTGTTTGTGGTCTTGTCTGTGGTCTTGCAATCTCTATTGTGGCTCTCGTTTGCAATGGTAAAGGAATGTGGGTGGGTGTTTTATAGTGATGTGGGTGTGTGGGTGTGTATGTGTGTCAGGTGTGTGTTATTGAAATTGTCCAATGTGGTGTTGTTTTGTTAGAGTGTGTGTATTTTGAGCGCAGCGGTATGTACCGCAATGGTTTAGCGCCATTGAATGTCCGCCACGGTGATTCGTTGGTCATAATGCTGTGGGCATAGTTCTGTTGGCGTAACGGTGTGGGTTTTGGTACCACCAGATTATCACTGACCTTTGGGCTGGCGGACTTGTGTGTGTGACTGTATAGTGAAGGATTGCTATGTGTGGGTCATAATATAAGTAGTGGTAATCCGCTGAGGGGGCGGTATGTTGGCGGCAGTCAGCATGGCGGTAAGTGGGATTTACTGCCAATGTCATAATGAGGGCCATAGAGTAGAAATTTGCACAACTGCCACAACAACAACTTAGAAATGCTTACTCTACTTACCTGAAAAGGATCATCTGCACACCATAATCTAAAATCCTGCCAAATCTCATGCAAATCCGACTGGGCGTTTGGCCTCAATGCGTGAGTTCAACATTTATAGAAAATGCGTTGATGCCAAAACACATTTTGCTCCCACTTTCTTACCACTGTACTCTGTGCCAATGCACTCTACTGTACTCTACTGCACTCTAAACCACTATACTGTACGCTACTGCAGTCTGCACCACTCCACTTTAACCACTCTACTGTGCACCACTGTTCTCTATGCTACTGCACTGCACTCTACTGCACTCTATGCCACTGCACACCACTGCACTCTGTGTCACTGGACTGAACACCACTGCACTGTATGTCACCACTGCACTTTGTGCCACTGCACTCTACACCACTGGACTTTATGCAGATGCACTATATGCCACTGCACTCTACACCACTGTACAGTATGCCAGTGCATGGCACACCACCACTGCACCGTACACTACTGGTCTATATGCCACTGCACTTTATGCTACTCCAGTCTGCACCACTTCACTTTGCATCACTGTACTCTACACTACGAGGCTCTACTCCACGAGACACTATGCCACTAGAACTTCAGCCACAACATTGTACGCCACTCTGCTCTTCAACACGTCACTGTACACCATTTCAGTATATGCCACGACACTGTACACCACTTCACTGTACCCCACTCCACGCTATGCCACAACACTGTAATCAACTTCACGCAAAGCCTCAATAATGTACATCCTTCCACTCTACACCACTCTACCATACCACACTTCACTCTAACCCACTGCAATCTCTGCCACAACACTCTCCACCACAAGACTTTATTCCACTTTACTTTACCCCACTTCACTGCAGTGGAGTGCAGTGGCGTTTTGTAGAGTGTCCTTTGTCATTTTTTTAATTACCAAAGGTATTGCAGTAATTACTTTATACTTTTGCAGAAGTATTGCAGCATTCCGCAAACTTTTTAAAAAACATATAAAACATTTAAAATAATTTTCCTTACCTCCACAGAGTTTGCTAAGGTATAGATTTCACATTAAACCCCAGAACAAACCGAAAGTGTTGAGTAAACAAAAAGGCTGCCTTTTAAATTTGTATGGACTGGCTATTGTTAACCAATAGCATTGTGTTTTGTGTGTTTTGTCATCGCTATGAACTGTGGTATACTGTCAAAGTATGGTTGTATACTGCAGCCCAATATTTTAGTAAGTTTTGGACCTTATAACTTTAAAACTACTCGATCCAAGTAAATATAAATTACATTAAGGACCCCTTCCACACCATTTGTATATTCCGGTTAAATTTCATAACAATCCATTCAGCCATTTTGGCACTACATCTGTCTAAAACGTCTCATGCTCCACTGAATGCCACAACACTCTACATCACCCCACTCTGCGCCACTGCACTCTATGCCACTATACTCCATGACTCAACTGTACTCCACTCTATTGTATGCCACTCTACTGAACACCAATTCATCGTAACCCACTTCAATGTACCCCACTTCAGTCTATGCCACTGTACTCTATGCATCTCTACTCCACGCCACTCCAAGCCACTCTATTCCACTCCACTGTATGTCACCTTACTCCACTGTACCCTTCTCCACTTTCTACCCATACAATCTTTGACACTGTACTCTAATCTGCACAACGGCACTCTACGCCACTCTACACCACTCAAAGAGATTTACATTTGCTCTCTTCTAGTCTCAACTCAGGGGAATACCATTTTTCAGATGGAGTGCATCTTCAGGGTGTGTTCATTTTCCAGGGGGCACAATTGTCTTGGGATTTGGATAGAGCTGTGTCAAAATTTTCCAGATAGCTGTTGATGGGGGTGTCGTTATCAACTCTGGGGGGTGAAGTAATTTTACCATACTTCACTGTAAC
The DNA here is from genome assembly GCF_031143425.1 of Pleurodeles waltl. Taxonomy (NCBI): domain Eukaryota; kingdom Metazoa; phylum Chordata; class Amphibia; order Caudata; family Salamandridae; genus Pleurodeles; species Pleurodeles waltl. The sequence goes on from NC_090440.1 coordinate 1,169,050,965, forward strand.
CCAATTTGCTCTAAACCACTCTAATCTATGAGGCTCTACTTTAAACCACTCTACTCAACCTCTATTCACTCTTCCCCATTTCACTGTACACCAGTCTCCTCTATGCCACTCTACTTTGTGCCACTCTACTCCATGCCACTCCAAGCTACTGTAGTCCACTCCACTCTACACCACTCTACTCTGTTGTACCCTTTTCCACTGCACCTTACATCACTGATCTCTACCCTGCACCATTCTACTCCATGCCACTCTGCTCTACACCACTCTACTCTACCCTACTTCACTCTATGCCACTTCAGTCTTCCCCACTTCACTCGATACCACTCTGCTAGGTGAATCTGCGCCACTGTACTCTACCCCACTTCACTCTACCTCACTTCACTCTATGCCACTCTACTCTACCCCACACTACTCTACCCAACATCACTCTGCCCCACTCACTTTTACATCACTCTACTCTATGCCCCTCTACACTATGTCACTCTACTCTACCCCACTTCACTCTATTCCACTTCACTCTATCCTACTTCACTGTCCTCCACTTCACTCTACTCCTCTCTACTGTATGCCACTACTCTATGCCACTCTGCTTGACCACGTTTCACTCTCCCTCACTTCACTGTATCCATTATACTGTACTCCACTTTACTGTATCAGGCCTGGAGAAATCTACTCACCCACTTGCTAAGGTGAGTTAGATTTTATCAGGTCGAGCTAAATTTAGAATCTACTCCTTCTGACCAGTTGACAAGGAACAGATGTTCTTTTCACTCAGAAAGTGAAGGAGCAATAAAATGTCTTTATATCATCCTTTTATCTTGCCACATTTGCTCTGTGTTCAGAGAGAGAGGTCAGAAGTCAATTTATTTCTGTGACTGCAGAGTTCCAGGATTTTGTAAAGTGAACTGTCTGACCTGCTTCACAAAGAGTGATATATATTTAAAAAGCTAATAAGTCAATTGTCAAACATTTCAAAATATATCTCAGTAGTTGTGAAAGACCATTTTTTGTACTTCTGTGGGATGAAAGAAATATTTTATTAGGATGAAAACAAGTCAAAACACTTTACTTGATGTGCAAAAGATAAATGTGTTCTGAAACCCAATTTTCACATATTAGTTTCTATTACACTACATAATTTTAGCAGTAAAGTTGCAAGTTTGCAGGAAATTTTTCGGTCATTTAAATGGGAAATGTACTGCCTGTAAATGACAGTGTGCTACCACTTCAAGCTTTAGTAAAATATTATATAAAAGTGAGTATTTAAACTTGAATTAGGAAACACTCCTGCCCCTATGGCAAGGTTATTAGTAAACTAAGAAGCAAGTCAGGGTTCTGTTTACCCTATACGTGGGCTAGAATCTTTCTGTACATGGAGTAAACATTTAGTCTATATAATCAAACTAAAGAGCTTTTTTGTACAGCAGAAATGCTAAACTCACATATTTAAAGGTGCACTCATACATGAGACTGAAGAAAAAGGTGTCTCTTTAAAAAATATATTTGCGTAGGGTTACACAATTTGAGTCTAGTTAATGGTTTAAGTACATTTCAGTTAGGTCGAGTAGATTATTTAAGTTACTCGACCTGCAGGACTGGTAGCATTTTAATGATTTTTCAAGGTCTGTGTATGCTGCTGTACTCTATGCCACTCTATGCTACTCTATGCCACTTTAGCTCTATGCTACACTAAGCCACTCTACTCCAATCCATTCTACTCCACTGTACTCTACTTCACTCTATGCATTACACTCTACACCTCTGCACTACACTATGCTCTGCATCACTGCACTCTATGCAACTATTCTCTGCCTCACTTCACTCTACTCACTTTATTCTAGCCCACTTTACTCTACATCACTCTATCCTACATCACACTACTCTACTCCAGTCTACTCTATGCCACTTCATTTTGTCATTATACTCTGAACCACATCTACTCTATGCCTACTTTATCACACTTCACTATACCCCACTTCACTCTACCCTGCTTCACTCTACAGCACTCTACTGTATGCCACGCTACTCTGCAGAGCTCTAATGTACCCCCAATTCATTCTACCCACTTTATCCTACATCACTCTATAATACTATACTGTACACCACTCTACCATATGCCACTATACCCCACTGCACTCTACCCCACTTCATTGTACGCCACTGTAGTCTACGCCACTCTTCTCTACGCAGCTCTACACTATGCAAATTCACTCTACCTAACATCACTATACCTTACTTTATTGTAAGCCACCCTACATTATGCCAATGTACTCTATGCCACACTTCTCTATCCACTTCACTCTCCCCAACTTCACTCTACTCTACTTCACTCTATCCCACTCTACTGTATTCCACTCAACTCTACACCACTCTACTCGACCTCACTTTACTGTACCCAAATTCACTGTAAAATAAACAACTTTATATGATTAGAAAACATTTTCAAATTAAAAAAAACATACAAATAAAATGAAAAACTAAAGGTTGAAAATCATTTACAGTTCGGAAAACCTAATTAAAGAATGTAAACTACACAAAGACCTAGTTAGGAAAACGTCATTAACAATTTTGGATACTACACACACTTAAACTACATAAACATTGGAAATTCTATACTGATAGTTATAATTTAAAGTTATAATTTCTATTCTGCACAAAACTTCCTATGATTTGGGCCCTCGGTACAGAGGTTCGTAAACTCCCCAGGCAGAGTAAGTCAGTTATAAGAATCAGGGCGATATGCAAGTGTAAATAATCTTTTAATCTTCATATTATTGAAGATGGCCAGCGGGAAGCACTTCTAGGGAGCTTTTCGTGGCGCTGGCTTAATCCTTAAATATCCTGTCATATCTTCATCCCTAGGATGGCAAGTTAGGCAGTGTTTCGCACTGCCCACTCCTGCACTCTTTATAGGCGAAATTCTGTGGTACTGGGACTGCTGAAATGAGAGACGGCGAGGTGACTGTGACTGTTTCCCTGCTGTACCTGCTAGTGCTCGTGAGAGGCACATGAACCGGAGCACTTCTTGGCTGATGAGGAGGCAGCATGGACTAGGAGGGGCACGGAGCCGCTGTCGTACCTGATGCGACGTGACCCACGTTGGGCCTTGTAAGAACATTGCAGCCTAGGTAGCTGGAGGCCTCGAGTCAGGGAGCTTCCATGTGTATGGCAGCAACGGACAGCCTACCACTTTCGGATCTCATCTGCCTGTGAATAACAACTCACAAGCTAGGCTTGGTCGGTGGGATCCCCCAGCCTCCCTACCTCGCCCCCTTTGACTGTTGGCCCTCCCGTGCGGAGTGTCTGAGGTGTGTTGCAGTGCTGGTTACCTCAGAATCCGTTGGGCGTAGAGAGCACCTGGGAGCTCTCAAAAATGATGTGGGATGCATACGGTGTGTCACAGAGATTCCATGGAATGGCACAGAGAGGGGGGCTGCATGGCGAATCTGTGCCTGCACTGGTGATTTTTCAGGGGTGCCCTGATTTGTCCCCGAGGATGGCGCACTAACAGACTCTTGGTTACTGGTGGGTGATCCCAGTCAGGAGGCTGGACCCTGGAGATATAGGCCCTGCTGCCTTGCAGATGTCTGTTACTGTGGCCCTGACTACACCTGATCCTATGTGTTCCTTCTCTCATACTGGATGCTGCAGCTTGCTACCCATTTATCTATGACTGGGTGAGGAGGCTGCAATAGTGCTTTAGTCAATCCTGCTGTGTTTGGGGTGGTGTTGGACATGAGCTGGGCACCCAGAAAACCACTGACCCATTAAATGGTGTGGAGTGCCTGTGGGATGTCCCCCCGGTTGTGCACACATGGGGAGAAATAAACAGGCCTCTCCCCCCCTAGGGGAATACTATGGAGCAGTACACCACCGTGGCTCCCCCCTCCCAATGCAGTACACCACCGTGGCCCCCACCTCCTAAAGTGACAGACACGGCAGGCTGGTTAGAAGTAGGATCCAGCACAGAGTTCCTTGGACCCACGCAGGGGTCCAGAGTGGCACTTGAGGGGGAAATAGAGACAATGACTCTAGAAGTTACTCTTGTCTGTGCTGACTTTTGGAAAATGTCGGAAAAGGTTCGAGTGGCAAAGGGCTCCATCTCTGAGCTGCAATCCATAGTGGCCACACTGAAGAAGAAAATGGACGTGATCATCTCCAGATTCGGGACTCAAGGCGTCGATCGGAGATGCTGAGGGCAGATAACGCGACAGCAATGTTCGACTCGTTGGGTTCCTGGAGCGGGCTCAGGGCAACGCCTTGGAGGTATTTGTCGAAAAGTGGATTTAGGATGTGCTCAAACCTTCTGGACTATGTCCCATGTTTGCAGTTGGAAGAGCACACCGGGCTCTGGTGACTCCCCCTAGGCCTGTGGCGCTGCCGCACGCCGTCATAGTGCAGATCCTAAATTACAGGGACTGAGATTGTTTACTTTGGGCTGCCTGGGGAACAGGCACTGCCCAGTTCACGAATCCATTTATCTGGACTACACAAAAATGGTCCAGGGCTCCAGGAAGGGCTTCTTGGAGGTGAAGCCCAAGTTGCGTTGAATGGTTATTAGTTACATGCCCTTATATCCCGTGCTGTTGAGGCTACTGTCAAGAGGCAAATCGCACTTTTTTGAGACCCCAGAGGATGTATGGCACTGGCTAGAAATATGGGACAAGGTACCCAGTAATGGGCCTGGGTGTGGATGGACAGGTACAGGGAGTGCTTTGGGACCTGCAGTCCCAACTGGAGGTCAGGTGAGTACTCAGAGTTGGATGACCCCTCGCAGTCTGATGGGGAAGACACCATCAGAGTTGATATTCAGGGGAAGGTAACTATGACTTTGATGCCCCTGGTCACTGTGACTGATGCTGGAAGTATGGGAGAGGCCTCGGAACCGGTGAGGGACTTGGGAGACTAAATTTGTATCCTTTTTATGCGTTTCATAATGCCTCTATGTGCCTTTTCTTCTTGTCTCACTGATCATCTCTTTTCAGGGGGTGCAGAGTATTGTGCATGTCCTGATTCAAGAGCTGTGCATAACGACTGAGCTCAATATGTGATGTCTTGATTTCATTTGTTGCTTGCACTGTTCTGGTGGTGGTCGCCATAGGTTGCCCAGCTGTGTATCCGATGATTGATGTGGTATCTTATTATTTGTAGGGCGGGGGTTAGAGGTAGGCTACAGTTTTGGGTTCAGGGTTTAGGCTGCAGGTCCCGGCAGCAAGGATAAAAATGGATATGCAGTATGGGTTGTTAATTTAGTTACACTGTCCATCGGGGTGGGATCGTTGAAAAGGGTATATTGTTTATTTCTCCTGCAGATTGTGGGGTGTTGAGTTTAGACTGCAGTGCACTAAAACTATTATTTGGTTGGCTATTGTTGTCCAGATTACTACAAGATGGTAATGGCTTTGGGTGGGGTACAGGGTTGGTCAACGGGGGGCGAACATCCATAATGTTATGGCTGATTGTTCAAACATTATAATGTGGAATGTGCGAGGCCTGAAGGAGTACATCAAGAGATACAAGGTTCACTCTTTCATACAGCGTCACAAGATACGGATACCCTGTCTCCAGGAGACCCACCACATGGGGAAGAAGAAATTGGAACGCTGGGTAGGAAGTGGGGAGGGGACAATTGTTTTCAGCCACCTACTCCTCTTTTGCAAGACGGGAAGCCACCTGAATCACACTTGCAGTCCCATTTAAGCATACATATGGTGAGGCGGATATAAAGGGTCATTACCACCTGCTGCAGGGTACACTGGATGGGAGGGCCATTACACTCCTCAACACGTTTGCTCCCAACATTGACCATAAACACTTCTTTGAGTGCATTCAGGATTTGCTGGGAGACGGTATGGGGAAGCCAGTGATATGGGCGGGAGACTATAACTGTATATGGGATGGAGATGAGGACCTGCATCCCCCAAACATGGAACCAAACCTCTGATGACCAAGTCACTTGCCATGGTCAAGCGTAATCTGAGGTTCTGTGGTAGTTGGTGGGTTTTACAATGTGGGGGTTGTGAATACACCTCCCATTCACTCACATACAACACTTGTAGTTGGTTGGACCGCCTCTTGCTTGCTGGGGTGAATCCCGGAAGATTGCACAGGGTGTCTCACTTAGGGTGGTATCTCTCTGATCATGCCCCAGTGCTGGCGCGCCTGCGATGGGGGGACACCTTACATAATGGGCATAGATGGCAGATGCCTTCCATACTGCTGACAGATGCAGTGTAACGGGAGGCACTGGCAACCTCTCTCACTGACTTCTTATTGGTTAATTGGGGTACTGCCTCCTCCAGGGCACTAGACTGGGAGGCTTTCAAGGCAGTGATGAGGAGGGCATTTATTGGTACCACATGTGGGGTCAGTAGACAGCTGGAGGCTAACTTTATGGGCTTGGAGTGCTGCTTGACTGAGCTTCAGAACTCCAACCGGGCTGCACTGGAGGCGTGAACAGAGGCACTCCGACTCCGCAGGGAAATGCTGCACATTTGGGACTCTCTAGTTAAATGCACGCTACGTGCATACCGTCAGTGCCTTCATAGGGAGAGGGATGTATGGCAGGATGCTAGCCTGGATACTGCGACGGGAGCATGAGACCCTCCTCTTTTCTCCATGTTCATACACCTGGTGGTGCTCTGGCTGCCAGTCATCAAGCTATTTTAGATGTCTTTTTGGGCCATTTTTAGAAGGTGAACTGGCCCGGAGACGAAGGCCCTGAGAAGAGGATAGGGAGCATACAGGATTTCCTGGGGCAGTGTGGGATTACCCACTCTCGCGACAGCCCTCATGTAGGAGCTGGAGAGAGAGAGCACTCTGGAAGAATTATGCAAGGCCATTAAGGCACTTAATAGATCTAAAGCTCCTGGAGCGGATGGATTGCTCAGGCCTATTCCACAATGCTAAAAGAAAGAGCTGAAGATATTTCAGGAGGTGCTGGAAAATTGTATTCTTTCTTTTACCCACAATGCATTATGCCGAAACCAGGAGGAGACACAGAGGACCCCTCCTCATACACCCCTTACTATGCTCAATTCAGATATCAAGATTCTGTGCAAGCTGCTCACGACTAGACTGGTAGGGGTAATTCCAAGTTTAGTGCAGGAAAATCAATGCAGCTTTATGCTGGCATGCAGCACTGCCTTTAATTTACCCAGGCTCACTCATGTGCTTCACAAGACCGTCAATGATAATTGGGAACTAGCTCTGGTCTCCTTTGACTTAGTAAAAGCCTCTAATATGGTGGAATGGGCTTACCTACTGGCAGTTCTGAATGGTATGATATTTGGCCCTGCATTCTGCAGCTGAGTGTGACTTATGTACACTGGCACTATGGTCGGTATTACAGTTGGGGGCGACCGCTGGGAGCTGTGGGTGGTTGGGAGGAGGACTAGACAGAGATGCCCCCTGTCGCCGCCGCTGTTCACTCTTGCAATTGAGCCCCTGTCCTTGCTGTTACCCAGGGACTTGGAGCAGTGGGGAATCCAGTTGGGGAGCTCTCTACATGTCTCCTTATATGCAGACAACGCACTCATTCATGTTCACACTCCTGAACGCTGAGTCACGATCTTAATAAGCTTACTCACTACTTGTGGATGGGTGTCTGGGCTCCAGGTTTATGACAGTAAGTCACTGTTGTTTCCACTTGGGAGCCTGATCAGGACACCACCAGAACTACTTCCGGAGGTGGTCCTCCGATGGGAGGCAGAGCGGTTCTAGTACCTAGGCATAAAGATTGTTCACATTGAGGCTGCCTTTCAACACCTGAATGTCTGCATTCTCCAGGAATGGCTGGAGGCATCTATAGCTTTCTGGTTCAGACTCCCCCTGTCGGTGATGGGTAGGGCTTTGGTGGCAAAAATGATATTCCTTCCTGAGTGTCCTTTATTTAGTCCAAAATATGTTGTTCCCGCTAAGGTCAGAATTCTTTCGTAAACTGGATAGCTCACTTATTTTGCTGGTGTGGGATGGGTGATGCAGCAGGTTGGTGCTGATGATCCTCAAACATGACTTGGAGGATGGAGGATTGGTCCTTTCACACTTATGAACTTAATATGACGTTGCCACGCTGCAGCATGCGGAGAGATGGTTCACTGACTCTGACAACTGGCAAAAAAGATTGTACGCAGATTTGTTGGATGGGATACTCTGGTGCAGCTATTATTGAGGGGGGGGTGCTCTGAACACCCAGTTTCATACTTGGAAAGACAGGTGGCGATGGTGTGGGAAGCTGTGGTCAAAAAGGTGCGGCGTAGAGCTCCTTTTGACAGGGAGCTCAGTCTATGGACCTGGCACTGCTTCAGGTGATAGACAAAGATATGCCCATAGAAAAATGAAGATTGGGAGGATGCACAGTGGTGGGATATTTGTACCTGGAGGGGTTCCCACCTTTCAAGAGGAGAAGGATGCATTTGGAGTGGGACTGGGCCACTTTCTTCATTGTGCCAAATTGGAAAATACTGTGAGAGAGATGTGGACTGGGTTCCCAGCAGCACCTCAACCTTCCCGGGTTCTTGGCAGGCTGCTTCAGTGGGGAGATAGATGGCACCTAATCAGCCTGTTTTATGGTGTAGTACAGGTGGACATGGAGAGCAACCCCTGCGCGGCACATGGGGCTTGGGCCAGGGGTTTGGGGGAAGCCTATCGCAGATGCAGACATGTCCCGCACGTTCAAGCTAGTGAGGTGGGTGTCCTGGAACCACAGGTTTAAATTACTGCATTTCAATTTCCTGCATCACACTTATGTGCCCCCCAGGCAGTTGAACAGGATAGTCCCCTTGAGAGGAGCTAGCTGTTCACACGGTGGGGAGCTGCGAGCTTCTTTTGTACTTTTAGCCTAGACCTGTGCTACAATAAAGAGTTTGTGGAGGGATGTGGTTTCTGTCATAGTAAGAGCAACGGGCATAGAGGTCCCCCCTCACCTAGCTGGATTGCCTCCTGGGAGTGGTGACAAGACCCAAGGGGCACAAAGTCCCCTACAAGCTTGCCCAGCTTCCACTGCTAATACGAAAAAGGAGAATAGCCATTGAGTGGATGAGCAACAGGACGCAGTTAAACCCATGACTAAGGAACATATTCAAATAGGGTGTGGTGAAAAAGGCTGATATGCCCCTCACCCATACTGATGAAAAAACTGAAGATGAGGTAATGACATAGTAGTCTTGTTCTTAATAACTATAATGATGACGGCAACACTAGCTTAGGGGATGACTCAGATCATGAGATGTGAGAATCTTGTTCAGCGTTTGTTACCTTGTACTGATCGCGATGGCCAAGTGAGACAATATATATATGTGTATATATATATATATATATATATATATATATATATATATATATATATATTACTTACTGGTGGTCACCAGTAGGTAGTTATAGTTATGACCATGTTTCCATAGGAAAAGCATTTTATAACTTGCCTATATCTTTGGCACCATTTGACAAATCTTCAGGAAATTTTCCCAAAAACATGTTAAGGTGATTCTTGTTGCGCATGAAAAGTTTCAGGGTGATCCATCAAGTGGGGGCCTAGAAAAAGGGGGCTCAAAAAAGGTTGCGTTTCCATTGCTAATTTCCGTAGGATTCTTTAGTCAGGACTACAGGGCGAACCACTGGACGGAATTACACCACATTTGGCAGAAAACTAGTTGTCTGTACGCAGATTATGCTTTCACTTATTTGGTGCAAACCCATTAAGTACTTTTGAGAAATTTAGGGACATTCAAATTTGTATATCTCTGGCACGAAGTATACGTGACCAAAGACGAGCTTGTGACGGGAAATACACAGATCTGAATGACTGTCAACACTTCAAACCAGAAAGTGTTGGCAGCCATCTAGGGACTCTGCTCCAGCAGAGTCCCAGAAAAAAAAGCAAAAATAAACTAAAAGTGGACAAGGTAGAGACACCCTGACCCCTTAACACTGGAAGTGGGTCCCAGAGGGACACCCCCTGATCAAATTTTTTTTTTCAATTTTCTTTTGCAGTAAGTTGGTGATATTCATGATATTCGCGAATCTGCAGCAAAAGAATTGTAAAAAACAAGCGCAAACTTCCCCGCTTGTTTTTTATATAGGCCCTTGGGTGGGCTAGGTCCCTGGGGCACTAAAAATTTAATGCAAGGGACATCCCCGGGGCTTGTATTTAAATATATACAGGGGAGCTGTGCCCCCCCGCGCCCTGGGGACCACCACCTCCCCAGGGCATTGAATATGATGTAAGCGGGGAGACCGTGGTCCACTGACACCCTGGGAACCACCAACCTCCGGATAAAAAAGGAAACAAAAGAAAGGGGGGCCATTTTGGACCCCCTTAGCACCCGGGGCCACCACCTCCCCGGGCAATGTCCACGTTGGAGCTTGGAACCATAGATGGCCATGGGGACCGCCACGCCCCAGCGCCGGCTTCAGCTATGTCCCGGGTTGCCCACCCCCGGGATATAGATGCTAGCTGTGGCTTGGCCACAACGACACAGAAGTAGAAGAATAGTTAAACTTCTGTCTTCTGCCATCTCCTCAGTAACACGAGGATTCCGCGTACCGGTGCAGCCGGGGAAGGATGACTAATCAGATCGAGTGTGACACACATTTACTGAGTAAGTAGTGCAGATGGAACCTTTAATATAGGGATCCGATTTATCCCCAAATGATGTAAAGCTTCTATTGCTTTATAGGTATCTGCAGAACAGGACTGTTACGATTCAAAAACACGCTTTTTAAGCGAGATGGGATATAGATAAGTATCCCTGGTCTTTGGGGTGAGTACAGTATGAGATAAAAAAACCACCTCGTATACATCGGTATTGGTTTTACATATATGATATTAATAAATCCGCCAGTGGCCATGCACAATAGAGGGTGCACATACAATTTTTAGAACGTTGTGGGAACACATAGTTCTTTTTCAATCACCAATGAATTAAATGTCATAGAGCATTCATTTTTAGATAGTTGCACTGGTTAAGATTTTGTTTTTGTGCACTTGGTGACCATTTCGAGGTGAACTGTGCTTTTAGGTTCTGGACTAGGTATTTTTGAGTAATACTATTGTTTGTATTTTTTAGGTTTGGCTCTCTCCATTAGTCCTGAAGCGGCCCATATGTGAAAGGGGCCGAAACACGTCGACTGTTTATACACCGAGAGGTTGCAATGAAAATTGAATTTACCCTTTAAGGATTCTGCAGCACAGTTCTCTTTCTCTCCCTTTAAATAGGGATATAAGCAAATATGATTTAGGACTGGGACTAATTAGACAACCATCTCTGATATGCAGATTCTCGGTTTAGTTATAATTGAGTACCGCATGGTTCTATGAGTAAAGGAGAGGAATGTTGGACCATTCATTTATGAGGATTGTTGGACCGCTAATTCATGTGTAATGATGAACATGTTATGTTTGTATTGTTTAATGTTGATATAAATGTGTGAACCTCTTTGTTGTTAACAAATTGATTGTCTTAACTGTTGGGAATGACAAAAATGATTGAATTATTAGCAATTAAATTGCATCACCAATGATAGATTTATGGTCTCATTGAATGTGAATTAGATATATACATTTTTTCCTACTAATTGACCGTTGTTGTTGATAATGGTTTGTCTTTACCCAGGTCTAGTAGGGTGAATGGGTAGACCCCTCTTTTTCTAGTATCAAAGGGCCATGCACAGCATCGGGTTAGGTGGTTAGGGAGGTTGGTCGCAGGGGCTGGCTGCAGGCCAGCCTTTGCGGGCAACCCCTAATGCGCACAGGAGAAGTTCGTGCACAGTGCAAGGTTGGGTGTTTATAGGGGGTTGGCCTCAGTGCCTGGCCACCCTAAAGTAGCTATAACTTGAGCCTTCACCATGCACAGCTAATTAATTTACATATATCATTGATGACATATTCTATGCCATCTTTCATATACTCACTGCAACATTTGCAATAAAATTATTCATGAAACAACTGTGCATGGCGAGGTCGTCAGATACAGTTACCGTAGGGGGCAAGTTTTAATCAATTGAAAAAACTCTAACTATAACTGCTGAATTTCTGTGGTTTTGTGCCAGTAAATTCAGAAAACTAAATATCACATTCCTATAACCTTTGTTTTTTCGGTGAATATATAATATATATATACGTATATATATATATGTGTGTGTTTTCTGAGTAATTTAGTTATGTCTTGGACTCATCATTCTGTTAGGCTATGTGGATGTTTTTATGCCTCCTAAGACCTGCATAACGTTGTACTGTCCTGTTGATCATGACATGGACTGGATTTCACGTCATGCAGTGGTATTCCCAATGATCTTTATCCTGCATTTGGCACTGCTTGCTTTTGTTATGTTTTGTGAGAAACTCAATAAAACAAAGTTTACAAAAATATTATTCATATCTACTGCAAAAGACGTAATCATAGCACCCAACATGTCTAACATAATTTGCCCAAATCCACACTTTGCTCTCTTAAAACCTATGCCATCATTCATCTTATGTATATGGTGAACCCTTTGGAATAACAACTTCTCACCCGATTAAGAGGCAGCATACAAAAATCAAATTTACCACACACAAAATAAATTCCGCTAAATATTGATTCTTCTCCAGTGAAAAATTCTCAATTGACAACATAACTCCTTTTATGCTCAATCCAACAAACTCCATTGATCTAGTTCCCTTAGACTCTTGTCCCCACTATAAACATCTCTCCTCACCTTTTATCCTCCATTCTTAATCTAGGATACACATTTAAATGTTTTAATTTCTCTTCAACTTCAATTTGTTCTCTAATCTCACTCCACTTTTTTTCCAGTCTTTAAAAATTTCCACTCTCCAGTCATTACACTCCCTCACAAACTCTTGCTCTTCTTCACTCAAATTGCATACATGCCCATTTTTAGGTGTCATCTTTCAAATAATGTGTGCAGTCTTAAAATATTTAGAATAAATCATATGAATCACAGAATGTTCCGCAACAGTAAGTTCTTTGAGCAAAGAGTTGGTATCTGACGTACATGGTAACAAAAACTCTTGCTTATGAAAATTACTACAAAAAACATTGCATGAAAGCTGCATGACAATAGTAGCTGAAAAGAAGAATGAAACGGGTGCCACAAAGGGGAGTAGCAACAATACCTCCATTGGCCTGCTATTATTGGTTCTATAAAGTGGAATTCGTTATCCTGCTGTGTGGGCACACAGGAAAACCACACGAGCCACAAGCCTTTTTTCCAAGGGAGGGGGAGCAACAACACCTCCTTCTGCCTCCTGGCATTTTGGCTACGAAGTGCTAGTCTTTGTCCCTCTGCATAGATACAAAGGCCACAACAAGGACCACAAGCCTGATCTCCAAGGAGGAAGGAGCAACAACAACCCATCGGCCCCACTGGCTTTGATGCTACGAAATGCAAGACTTTGTCCTGCTGCACGGGTCACACCAGGGCAAAGTAAAAGCCAATGGCAGGCCTGTCTGTGCCCATCAGCGACAGGGAGAGGCAGGGCACCCCCACCCTCATGGCACTTATTTTCGAGAGGTGATCCTACAACTTGCAGGTTTTTATATCTGGGTTAATTTTAGCCTATAGACAGCGGTGGCCTATTATTTTACCTTTTGACTTTTGGATATGACTTGTTGGGCAATTGTCTTTGCTGTGTATTCTAATGCCATATTGTCTAAGCTAGTGTCTTGTGTTTAATCCATCCACCATGGGTAAAAGGAAAGCAGAAGGACACCCTCAGGGTAGAAATAGACCAAATAGAGCAGCTGCACATGCCGCCAAAAATGGCATCATACAAGAAATCAATGTACTAAGTGGGGAAGTTGAAACAAGAGCAAAACATGTGTCAGAAATTTATTTTATTCATTCCAGGTTTGCTTGGATGGTATTTTGCCAATCTAAAGCTGTAATACTGTGCCTGGAATGGTAAAGGGCTCTTGTCACTTTTCAGCTTGGCATTGATGTGACTAGCAAAGCCTGTGCTTAAAGACTTAGCTATAAAAATGGCAAAAGACTTTGAGGGTCATTCTGACCCTGGCGGCCGGTGGCCGCCAGGGCCACCGACCACGGGAGCACCGCCGACAGGCTGGCGGTGCTCCAATGAGCATTCTGACCGCGGCGGTTCAGCCGCGGTCAGAAGCGGAAAGTCAGCGGTCTCCCGCTGACTTTCCGCTGCTCATATGAATCCTCCATGGCTGCGGAGCGCGCTCCGCAGCCATGAGGATTCTGACCCCCCCTACCGCCATCCTGTTCATGGCGGGAAAGCCGCCATGAACAGGATGGCGGTAGGGGGGGTCGCGGGGCCCCTGGGGGCCCCTGCCGTGCCCATGCCAATGGCATGGGCACGGCAGGGGCCCCCGTAAGAGGGCCCCAAAATGTATTTCACTGTCTGCCTTGCAGACAGTGAAATACGCGACGGGTGCAGTAGCACCCGTCGCACCTTCCCACTCCGCCGGCTCGATTACGAGCCGGCATCCTCGTGGGAAGGTCGTTTTCCCGTGGGCTGGCGGGCGGTTTTACTGGAACCGCCCGCCAGCCCAGGGGAAAACTCGTAATACCCGCCGCGGTCTTTTGACCGCGGCGCGGTAATTTGGAGGGCGGGATCCTGGCGGGCGGCCTCCGCCGCCCGCCAGGGTCATAATGAGGCCCTTTGTCACTTTCTAGCTCAGAGTGGATAGCACTACTTTAATCCTATGACTAAGGCCCTCATTATGACATTGGCAGTAAATCCCACTTACTGCCAAGCCGACTGCCGCCAACATACCCCCGCCGCGGTGGATATCCGTCAACCATATTATGACAAACACATACCAATCCGTCACTATTCCACCACACACACAAGTCCACCAGCCCAAAAGTCAGTGATAAACTGGCGGTATCAAAAGCCACACCGTTACACCAACAGAACTATGCCCACAACATTATGCCCCACGAATCACTGCGGCGGACATTCAATGGAGGTAAATCATTGGCTGTACATACCGCCGCGCTCAAAATACACACACTCAAGCAAAACAACACCACATTGGACAATTCAAACTACACACGCCTGACACCTATACACACACCACACCCCCACACCCACACAACTATAAAACACACACCCACATTACCCACAACCCTTTACGACTACTAACCATTGCCAACAGAGAAAGAGACAGCAAGAGCACCCACACAACCAAAGCCACATACCACCATCACCTATACACCACCCACGCACCTCACAATACACACCCCAACACATCACCCTACACACCCTCACCCATACCACTCACACCATACTCATGGCACCACAACAACAGCCCAGGCTCTCGGAGGAGGAGCTAAGGGTCATGGTGGACGAAATCACCTGCAGAGAGCCACAGCTGTTTGGATCACAGGTGCAGCAGATACCCATTGCTAGGAAGATGGAGCTATGGCAGAGGATCGTGGACAGGATCAACGCCGTGGGACAGCACCCCAGAACAAGGGATGACATCAGGAAAAGGTGGAACGACCTACAGGGGGAAGGTACATTCCATTGTAACAAGACACCAGCGAGCTGTACAGAGGACTGGCGGTGGACCCACCCTCCTCCCACACAACTAACAACATGGGAGGAGCAAGTCTTGGCAATCATGCATCCTGAGGGCCTGGCAGGAGTAGCAGGAGGACTGGACTCTGGTAAGTCAACTTTCTATTACTACCACCCCCCTACCTGCATGCCACACATACTGCACCCTTACCCTCACCCTTACTCCCATCACTCCACCCCCCCACACAGCCCACCATCAGAACCCACTCATCCCAATACCAAGCCCTGCATGCAACACCAATACATGGACACACCTCACAGACCTGCATGGACACCTATCACCACAGCATGCACACTAGAGAGAATCACCTAGCCAACCACATAACAACTCACCCAAGGTAAAGCTGCCAGGGCAAATCCAACCAAAGGGGCCAACACACCCATGCACAATATGTCACACAGAAATAATAACAATTCATTTACATCCCCACAGGTAACCCGGCCAAATGTCACTGGCGAAGAGGTGCCAGCAACATCCAGTCCCCCCACAGAAGAGGCCCACAGTGATGACAGCAGCTCTGGTCGCCTGGATCTGGATGTCCAACCTGGCCCATCTGGGACCTCTGGACAGTCGGTTACCCAGGCACACTCTCACACCACCACAGACCCTCCCCCCTCAGGAAACACCACCACAGCACCCACCCAGTGGGCCCTACCTCTGTCCCCAGGACACGTAAACCAGCAGTGTGTCCACCACTACAGGGACCCCAGGCCACCCCACAAACACAGGACAGTCAGGGACCTGGGGTCAGTGGGGACACGGTTCAGGGGACAGAGGCACAGGGCAACAGGGAAGGTGGGAGGACAGCTGTGGGACAGGGGAAGGACAGGCCCAGGGAACCGACCCTCCAGGAGTCACTCACTGTGATCCTGGGAGCATACCAACATTCCCAGGATACGCTGGGCAAGATTCTGGACAGGTTGCAGGAGAACATGCAGCTGCAGGAGGGACAGTACCTGGGAATCAGGGAGGACTTAAAGGACATCAACACCATCCTGGTCTCCATTGCAGGATTGCTGGCAGACATGGCCAACAGTATGAGGGAGGCAGTGGCACACCACTGGGCCCCTGACGCTAGACAACCACTGAACAGCCCTCCACCTCCGCTGCCACTAGTGGACAGGAGGCCCCACCACAGCACCAACATGCCACCAGCACCCCTCCCCCTGCAGAAGGAGAACCACCCCGCAAACGTTCCCTGCAATCTAAGCAGGAGCCAGAGACTATTGCCAAGACCCCCGCCAGGAAATGAAACTCTCCTGATTGTCACCCTTGTGTCCCACTCTTTCCCCCTGTCCTCTTGAACTGCCATTGCTCCCCTTTCTATGCCCCCTTGGACAATGCACCTGTGATACAAATAGACTGGACTCTAACCTGGACTTTCCTCTATTATCACCCCAGCCCATTTCACTGCCCCCTCATCTTCAGAGCACTGCAATAAACACACTTTGATAAAATACAATTATGGTGTATGTCAAATGTTTTTAAAATGTATTCGTTTAACCAGGTTAAAACATTGCAATTTAACTGTACAGTAATGTTTACATTGAAAATACCTATAGTTGGCTGCACTGAACACACCAGGAGCAATAGTTGGGCACCAACATCTGCAAAAAGAGATGCCAAAGGGTACAGTGATTGGGCATAGAATTGGCAATACACAGCCTGACAGTGACAATGTCACACATCAAACTATCAATGAAATGTGTACTAACACTGTCTTACCTGTGTCTCATTGGAAGTATTGATGAATAATTGCACTTCTGTTGTCCTCATCCTCATCCTTTGCCTCCTCATCTTCACTGTCCACAGGATCCACTGCTGCCACACAGCCATCTCCAGCCTCCTCCGCCTGCAGAAAAGGCACCTGGCGACGCAAGGCAAGGTTGTGCAACATACAGCATGCCACGATGATCTGGCAGACCTTCTTGGGTGAGTAGCACAGAGATCCACCTGTTAGATGGAGGCAACGAAACCTGGCCTTCAGGAGGCCGAATGTCCTCTCTATAATCCTTCTTGTCCGCCAATGTGCCTCATTGAAATGTTCCTCTGCCCTTGTCCTGGCATTCCTCACAGCCATGAGAGGTTGGGGTAACCAGAGTCACCTGCAAATATTGAAGGACAACTGTTAGCCACACACTCACCCTTAGGGCCCACACCATACCCATACACCAACATCCACTGGGTGGGAACCAGAGCTCACCTATTAGCTACATCCTGTGCCTCTAGAGTTGGGCCATCACATTTGGGATGCTGCTATTCCTCAGGAGAAAGGCATCATGCACAGACCCAGAATACTTTGCATTGACGTGGGAGATGTACTGGTTCTCCAGGCACACCATCTGGACATTCATGGAGTGCAAACTCTTTTGATTTCTGAAGACCTGTTCATTTCGGGGGGGGAGCCCATGCAATATGTGTTCCATCTATTGCCCCAATGATGTTGGGGATATGTCCCATTGCATCAAAGTCAGCTTTCACTGTGGCCAAATCCTCCACTTGGGGGAAAACTATGTAGCTGCACATGTGTTTAATCAGGGCAGACAACACTCTGGTCAGCACTATTGAGAACATTGGCTGTGACATTCCTGCTGCCAAGCTCACTGTCACTTGGAAAGAGCCACTTGCCAGGAAATGAAGCACTGATAGGACTTGCACAAGAGGGGGGATCCTGGTGAGGTGACGGATAGCAGATAATATGTCAGGCTCCAATTGGGCACACAGCTCTGTGATTGTGGCCCTGTCAAGTCTATAGGTGAGGATAATGTGCCTGTCCACCATTGTTGCCAAGTCCACCAGGGGTCTGTACACGGGGGATGTCTCCATCTCCTATTCATCTGAAGCGGTTGCAATCTATGGGGCAAAAGAGTGAGCAGCTGGTCATTATCTCTACATTCCAAACACTACAGTTCAATGCATATTGTGATTGTAGCATTATTTTGTTGCAGATATCCAAATAGTGCATTTGTTTACTGTGACGCAGTTAGGATCCATGGCCTGCACCCCCCTCCTGAAATGGCGTCCACCTGTTCTGTATGGAGGGACAGGTGGAAATGAAGTAATTCCCTGACGTTGTGTGCCGTTGCGGGAGGCGGTCGAAAACCGCAGTGAAACTCCTCATTGGTTATCATTGGGCCCTATGGGGCCCAGTGGCCAATGGTGATATACGCCGGCGGTGAAGGTACGCACCACCACAGATGTGACCGCCATTTTCTAGCTGTGCACTCACTTGCTACCTGACCTTCAACAGGAGAGGACCTACACTGCAAGTGCTGCTGTGACCTGTGTCTGGAACCGACCATGGCTCTTGTTACTGGGGAAAGGGCCCCTGCCTTCACCTCGATTGAGTTGGAGCGACTGGTGGATGGGGTCCTCCCCCAGTACCAACTGCTGTATGGGCCTCCAGACCAACAGCTGAGTATACCGTGGGTACAATGCATGGGGCGTGAGTGCATGGACTGCTGTGCGTGAAGGTCTCTTGTAGGGGGGTTGGTTCGGTGGTTGGGCCCCGGGCAGCAAAGAGCATGTATGGTGGGCCATGTCTGTGCTAATGGGGATGGGAAGGGGCATGGTGGGCCATGAGTGTAACAGGCAGGACGGTCGGACAAATACCTTTCCCTGTGTCTATTTACCTGCAGGTCAGCACCCATTAAAAGAAGGGTATATGGCGTGTCATCGGCAAGGATGTGCGGACCCTGGAGGTCTACAGCAGGCGGAGCACCTACTGTCAGAAACAGTGGGAGGATCTGAGACGCTGGGCATGGAAGATGGCGGAAGCCCAGCTGGGGATGGCCTCCGAACAAGGAAGGGGTGCCTGTCGAACCCTGACCCCCCTGATGGCCCGCATACTGGGGGTGGCCTATCCGAAGCTAGATGGACACTTGGGGGCATCACAGCAGCCACAAGGGGGTGAGTACAGTGCCCTAATTTACAATTTACGCCCGGTGGGGTGGTATCCGGGGAGGAGTGGTATCCGGGGTGGGGTGAGCCCTGTGGGTGCCCCTAGGCCAGGCTTGGCATTGCAGAGTAGGTCCCATGTTGTGTAGGATTCTGATGTGAAAGTCCTCCAACCAAGGTAGTAGGCATCCACTACTGGGGAGGCGTCTGTGGGTCTCAGGTATGCTGCAATTTGCGGTAGATGTCCCTATCCATGGGCTGGTGACTAGCATTGTGACTAGTAGTGCATTGCCTAATGCGTAGGGCTGTTCCCTGTGTGTGAGTGTGTCGTGTACGCCAACGGTGGTGTTGGTGTCGCCACTGACCAAGTGTATCCTTTGTCTCTCACCCCCTATTTTGTTTTGTCACCCTGTCCTTATGTGCATTAGCATAATCTGGCAGAGGAGTAGAGGTACCGGCGACGGAGGGAGCTGCATCCCACAGGACCCAGGAGGCCGAATCCACAGATGGTGATGGCACCAGTGGGACAGAGGGTGAGGGGAGCACAACGGCGGAGACTGGAGGGGACAGTTCGAACACGGATTCCACCTCCGATAGAAGCTCCCTGGTGGTGGCAGACACGTCTGTGCACACCCTAGCTACAGGTACAGCCACCATCCCCTGTACCAGCACCGTCCTTCCAGCAGCACCTGAGCGAGTTTCCCGTGCCCGCTCACCCAGGAGGCTGGGCATCTCCTTTGCCCCAGGCACATCAGGCCCTGCCCAAGTTATCCCTGCTGCCCTGAGTGAGGACGCTATTGACCTCCTAAGATCCATCTCTGTTGGGCAGTCAACCATTGTGAATGCCATCCAGGGGCTGGCAGCCCAAATGCAACAGTCCCATGCATTTCTGGAGGGCATTCACAATGGCATGGTGGCCCAACAGAGATCAATCCAGGCTCGGGCCTCCTCTCTGATGGCAGCCACTGTCCCTGTTTCCACCCTCCAACTTCCTCCGCCCAATCCCATTCCCCTCAACCCCAACCTATCCCAAGCACACAGCAGGCACCCAGGACAACACACAAAAGTGGACATGGCAAACACAATAACCACACTTCATCCCACAGGCACACACACAAACAACATCCAGAATCAGACATACCAACATCTACTGTCTCCACTATGTCCCCCTCCTTTTCATCCTCCACCTCTCTCCCAGTTGCATCTACACTCACACCTGCATGCACCACATCCTCATCCATTACCACCATCACCAACACACCTATTAGTACACACCCCTCACTGGCAGTCACCACTCCCACATCCATGCACACGTCCCCTGTGTCCTCTCCCACTGTGTCTGTGCCCCCCTCACAAAGTACACAAATGCAAGGACTCAGACACCCAACAGCCATCCACCTCACAACAGCATCCAGCCCATGCACCTGCACCCAAACACAGCAGACTGACACCTCCTACCACCACTCCCTCTTCCTCCACTCCCAAACCATCTCCCTCTTCCCGCCCCAATGTCCCTAAAAAGCTTTTCCTCACCAACATTGTCCTCTTCTCTAGCCCCCCGTCCCTCACGTCAGGCCAGGGTGGTCAAAACCCAGACAAGCACCTCAGCCACCCAGTCCACGGGTACAGTAGTGTCCCCAGCTACTCCAGGTGGGAAAGGATCCTGGCCACCAGCCAGCCAGTCGGAAAGGGTGCCTGCCCCGAGTGCGTCAAGGAAGAGCAAGGAGTCAGCCCCAGCTGCAGGCAGTAGGGACAAGGAGCCTGATGCTGGGACTCAGTCGGAGCCCCCACCACCAACCATGGTGGTGAAGCTGTCCGAGGCTGCAGGGGATATGCTGGAGCCTCCCCCCACCATTGCCAGCACCGCCTCCAGCAGCAGCACCCCCAGTGGGCCCATGTCCGAGGCTGCAGGGGATGGGCTCGAGCCTCCCTCCACCACTGCCAGCACTGCCACCAGCACTGCCACCAGCACCGCCACCAGCAGCAGCAGCAACAGTGGGCAGCCGTCCGAGTCTGCAGGGGTTGGGCTGGAGCCTCCCCCCACCACTGCCAGCTCCACCACCAGCACTGCCACCAGCAGCCTCAGTGGGCAGCCATCTGAGGCTGCAGGGGATGGGCTGGACCCTCCCCCCACCACTGCCAGCTCCACCAGCAGCGCACCACTGCCACCACTCAGCAGCCGTCACCGCTGGCAGACAGTATGTAGTCCTGCGTCCATGGGCTGTTGTGCGGCCTGGCCCCTGCAAATCCTGTGGATATGACACTCAGGTGAGAGACTGTGACCTTGCACTCCCCAAGATCTGCATCACAGGGCACGATGACCCCTCCAGAACCAGTGGAGAAGCCATCCACTCACCCCATCCTCCCCACGATGAAGCTCACTGGGCACAACGCCCCCTCCAGAACAAGTGGAGAAGCCATCCACTCACCCCATCCTCCCTAGGAAGAAGCTCACAGGGCACAATGCCCCCTGCAGAACCAGTGGAGAAGCCATCCACTCACCCCATCCTCCCAAGGATGAAGCTCACAGGGCACAATGCCCCCTCCAGAACCAGTGGGCAAGTCACCCACTTGAGAGACTGTGGCCTTGCACTCCCTGGGACAAAGCACAGGACATGTTGCCCCCTCCAGAGGATGTGGGCAAGTCACCCACTTGAGAGACTGTGGCCTTGCACTCCCCTGGACCAAGCACAGGGCATGTTGCCCCCTACATTGCCAGTGGGCAAGTCACCCACTTGAGAGACTGTGGCCTTGCACTCCCCAGGACACAGCTATGGGCATGTTGCCCCCTCCAGATCATGCAGGCAAGTCACCCACTTGAAAGACTGTGGCCTTGCACTCCCCAGGACAGAGTGATGGGCATGTTGCCCCCTCCAGGACCTGTGGCGTTGTACCATTTTCTGGCTATAGTGCCCCACCATTCTCCGCCCCCCTGAGGTGCCTGGCTACTTTCGACCTGATTCCCCTGCAGTGGTCTCTCCAAGTTGTTGCAGGAGGGAGGTGGGGCCTTGGACTTTGTGGTGTGGCCCTGTGGCCCATGAACATTGAGGAATGGGCAGTGTCCCTGAATTTGTAAATACGTATATACGTTTTTATTTGGATGCACGTATTCCTACTATATTTATCTTATTACACTCACTTTAATCTATTGTTGTTGTCTTTGCATTATTCCTGAGCGGTACGGGGTGAATATGTAATGTTAGTTCATCTGCTTGTGTGTATGGTGTTGGGGGTGGGGGTGTCACTCTCCTTTTCCTCCCCCCTCCCCTGTGTGCTAGGCAGCAGTACTCACTGTGGTCGTCTTCACCAGCATTAGTGTTCGTAGTGGAGCAGAACGTAGAAAAGCATGGGGAACACATGTAACTCGGGCTCCATGGTGGCCTGGTTCTTCCTTGAGTCTCCAATGGTGAGTTGTTTCCCTTCTGTGCAGTGTTTACTCCAGGCTTTTGATGTTGTTGGTATCGCCCCAGAAAAGGTGGCGGATTGGTGTGTCATTATACAGTGGGTTGAACATTGTCTTCCACCTAGCTGTAGGTGGTTACTGCTATGGGGTCTGTTGATTTCGCCCTGGCGGTCGGTGTGTTAAAGTGGCTGTATGTCTGAGCGGTTTCCCCTGTGGTCATAATTTCATATTTATTACTGCCGGCATGTTGGTGGTGGTATTACCGCCACTATATCACCGACCGCCAGGGTTGTAATGAGGGCCTAAATACTTTGCTAGAAAAACAGATATTTCAGGTGAGCAGATTTAGAGTGTGGCTGATGCTGCAGGGTGCGCTATGAAAGAGCTGCTCTCTATTTAAACTTGGGATGTATCCAGAGGTGGTTGCTTCCTTTTTGATAGATAGATAGATAGATAGATAGATAGATAGATAGATAGATAGATAGATAGATAGATAGATAGATAGATAGATAGATAGAGGTGACGCCTCAATAAATAATTATGCCCCTACAGTGGCAATAAATACAGTACATCTGGATATGTGGTTTATGCCATGGTGTGTTTTTTAAATAGGTTATAGTTAAAAAAGAGATATTTAACAAAACACATTAAAAGTGGTTAAATATGTGAAAGAGATAAAACTAAATTGAATTTCTCTTGTCATTTTTTGGTAACATTTTTTGTTGAGCACTGCCTACTCCAATAAAATGGTTTCTTGGCACTGAGAGAAGCCAGATTATCTGTGTATGCCATGTCAAACTGATTGGCAAAACATCCGTCCATGCCTGATAGAATGTGAGTTTTCAAACAAGATTTGGACTTTGCTAGAGCTTCTGGATGTTTTAATTGCTGAAAGAGCACATCCACCTCATCTAGATGTCTTGACTTTTGGGAGCTGAAGACTGCTTTGGCTAAATAAGTACAGAGACCTTGATGGAAGATAACTTAAATAAGTTCTGGACAAAGTTACAGTCATATTTAGGCGAAGCTCTTTAACCCCTTCGCTGCCAGGCCTTTTCCCCCTCAGGGGCCAGGCCTTCTTTTGGCTGTTTACGGCAGGGCACGCTTAGACCCTCATACCTTTTTATTCCACATAAGCTACCCACGCCAAATTCGCGTCCTTTTTTCCCAACATCCTAGGGATTCTAGAGGTACCCAGACTTTGTGGGTTCCCCTGAGGGAGACCAAGAAATTAGCAAAATATAGTGAAAATGTTTTTTATTTTATTTTTTTAATGGAAAAAAGGGCTGCAGAAGAAGGCTTGTGTTTTTTTTTCCTGAAATTGGCATCAACAAAGGGTTTGCAGTGCTACAATCACCAGCTTCCCAGCTTTCAGGAACAGGCAGACTTGAATCAGAAAACCCAATTTTTCAACACAATTTTGGCGTTTTTCTAGGACATACCCCATTCTTGCAATTGGTTGTGCTTTCAGCCTCCTTGCACAGAAATGGGTGTGAAACCAATGCTGGGTCCCAGAAACCTAAACATTTCTGGAAAGTAGACAAAATTTAGAATTCAGCAATGGGTAATTTGTGTAGATCTTACAAGGGTTTCCTACAGAAAATAAGATGTGAAATAAAAAAATATTGAAATTGAGGTGAAAAAAACAGCCATTTTTCTCTACGTATTACTCTGTAACTTTTTCCTGGAATGTCAGATTTTTTAAAGCAATATACCGTTACGTCTGCTGGACTTTGCTGGTTGTGAGGATATATAGGGCTTGTAGGTTCATCGAGAACCCTAGGTACCCAGAGCCAATAAATGAGCTGCACCTTGCACTGGGTTTTCATTCTATACCGGGTATACAGCAATTCATTTACTGAAATATAAAGAGTCAAAAATAGGTATCAAGAAAACCTTTGTATTTCCAAAATGGGCACTGGATGAGGTGTTGAGGAGCAGTGGTTATTTGCACATCTCTGAATTCTGGGGTGCCCAAACTAGCATATGAATTACAGGGCATTACTCAAATAGACGTCTTTTTTACACAGTTTTATATTTGGAAGGAAAAAATGTAGAGAAAGCCAAGGGGCAATAAAACTTGTTTTGGTATTCTATGTTTCCCCAAGTCTCCCGATAAAAATGGTACCTCACTTGTGTGGGTAGGCCTAGTGCCCGCGGCAGGAAATGCTCCAAAACACAAAGTGGACACATCACATTTTCTCATAGAAAACAGGGGTGTTTTTTGCAAAGTGCCTCCCTGTGGATTTTGGCCTCTAGCTCAGCTGCTACCTAGTGAAACCTACCAAACCTGTGCATTTTTTAAAACTATAGACTTAGGGAATCCAAGATGGGGTGACTTGTGGGGCTCTTACCAGGTTCTGTTACCAAGAATCCTTTGCAAACCTCAAAATTTGGCCAAAAAAACCCTTTTTCCTCACATTTCGGTGACAGAAAGCTCTGGAATCTGAGAAGAGCCACAAATTTCCTTCCACCCAGCATTCCCCCAAGTCTCCCGATAAAAATTGTGCCTCACTTGTGTGGGTAGGCCTAGCGCCTGTGCCAGGAATTGCCCCAAAACACAATGTGGACACATCACATTTTCCCAAAGAAAACAAAAGTTTTTTGCAAAGTGCCAAGCTGTGGATTTTGGCCTCTAGCTCAGCCGGCACCTAGGGAAATCTACAAAACCTGCACATTTATGAAAACTAGACATCTAGGGGAATCCAAGATCGGGTGACTTGTGGGGCTCTCACCAGGTTCTGTTACGCAGAATCCTTTGCAAACCTCAAAATGTTGCTAAAAAAACACTTTTTTCTCCCATTTCGGTGACAGAAAGTTCTGGAATCTGAGAGGAGCCACAAATTTCCTTCCACCCAGCATTCCCCTATGTCTCCCGATAAAAATGGTACCTCACTTGTGTAGGTAGGCCTAGTGCCCGTGACAGGAAATGCCCCTAAACACAACGTGGACTCATCACATTTTCCCAAAGAAAACAGAGCTGTTTTTTGTAAAGTGCCTAGCTGTGGATTTTGGCCTCTAGCTCAGCCGGCACCTAGGGAAACCTACCAAAGCTGTGCATTTTTTAAAACTAGACACCTAGAGGAATCCAAGACGGGGTGACTTGTGGGGCTCTCACCAGGTTTTGTTACCCAGAATCCTTTAAAAACCTCAAAATGTGGCTAAAAAACCCTTTTTCCTCACATTTCGATGACAGAAAGTTCTGGAATCTGTGAGGAGCCTCAAATTTCCTTCCACCCAGCATTCCCCCAAGTCTCCCGATAAAAATGGTACCTCACTTGTGTGGGTGGGCCAAGTGTGTGTGACAGGGAAGAGCCAAAAACACGTCGCAATTGAGGGGGAACTAAAGTGGGTCCAAAAGGGCAGTTTGAAAGAAAACATTTTTAGGCTGACGAGAGCAGCAGAAATTTTATCGGTATAGATGAGACAATGCTGGGTGGCAGGAATTTTGTGGATTTCTCCAGATTCCGGAAGGTTCCATCACAAAAATGTGAGAAAAATGTGTGCTTTCCAGCAAAGTTGCAGGTTTGCTGGGCATTGTGGGTTAAGGAAATGGAGCGGGGTGCATGTGAAGCACACCACCCTGGAATCAACTAGATGTTTAGTTTTCAGATGTGTCTAGGTCTTGTGGATTTTTCTACATGGCAGCTTCCCAAAGTAAAAAAAAAAGTGCAGCCCTCACCATTCCAAGTGGGATGATTTTGAGAGTTACCAAGCTCTCATTGCCAAAATGTAAAACAAAAAACAAAAATAATCAAATGTCCTCTTGCTTGCCATGAGATAAGATGTTTTAGTGTGCGGGGGAGAGCTGAATGACTGTTAGCCCCTTCAGTTTGGTTGGGGGCATAACCAGGCCCATACTGGTTGGGCGCCGCCACCCCACTATTTTCTTCTATTGTTTTTATTCCCTTGTGTCTAATGGATTTCTGCCCCTCCTGGGGGCAGATCGGCCTAATAATATTAGGGCGATCTGCCCCAGGGGGGCAGAAATAGCCAAGAAATAAATTGTCCCCCAAGGAGCGGCCCTTGCCCAAGGGGCCGCTCCCCTTATTTCAAATAACAAAAAAAAAAAATCCCTGGTGTCTGGTGGCATTTCTGCTGCCCGGTCGCATCCCTGTTGTCTAGTGGTTTCTGCCATCGCAAGGCCGATCTGCGCCCAGGGGGGGCAGAAATGGCCTAATAATAATTTGCCCCCCGGGAGCGACCCTTGCCCGAGGGGTCGCTCCTCAAACATAAAAAAACCAAAAAAACAATAAATACAATTTTCCCTGGTGTCTAGTGGATTTCTGCCCCCGGGGGGGCAGAAATGGCCTAAAAGTCATTTGCTTACCTGGGGAGTGGCCCTTGCCCAAAGGGCCACTCCTCTTATGCGCAAGTAAAAAAAAAAATCCCTGGTGCCCTGGGGGCAAATCACAAGGCCGATCTGCACCCGCGGGGCAGAAATGACCTAATAATAATTTACCCCCCCAAGAACGACCCTTGCCCAAGGGGTCACTCCCCAAGCATTAAAAAAAAAGAAAAAATAAATAAATAAAATTTTCCCTGGTGTCTAATGGATTTCTGACCGTCCTGGGGGCAGTTCGGCCTAATAATATTAGGGGGGCAGAAATAGCCAAGAAATAAATTGCCCCCCAAGGAGCGGCTCTTGCCCAAGGGGCCGCTCCCCTTATTTCAAATAACAAAAAAAAAATCCCTAGTGTCTAGTGGCATTTCTGCTGCCCGATCGCTCGTGATCGGGCAGCAGAAATGCTCAGAGAGACATGAAAGGAGAGGAAAGGCCTTTCCTCTCCTTTCATGCCTCTCCGCCCCTCCATGTGATCGGAGGAGAAATGCTTTTGCTTTCATTATAGCAGAAGCTTGATTTTTCATTGAAAGCGTGCAGTTGCCGTCCCAACCTCTGAAGCAGGAGGGTTAATGGAGTATCTGAGGTGCCTCTCCTGAAGGTCTCAACAGTTAACCGGGCTGAAATCAGACATAAAAGACCCAGGTTTCACTGATTGGGATTTTGATATCATTGGCATTTTTCATTTGCATTTGTTTTCAAAACCGGTATTTAACTAAACCAAGGACTGAAAGAGTGCAGCGTCCTAAAAGCTGATGGTGACTTATAGATTTATGCTATGGTAGTGAAAATAAATGTGACCCAATAACATGTCATTTGGAACAGCTATACTAAATTCACATTCACATGTTTATTACTGCAGTGCACAGCTCAAATTCCATCTTGTTACCACAGCAAAACTGATAAAAGAAAAACACTGTTACTGCCTCACAGATTGCATTTAGAATAATGTTGCACAGGAAGCATCTCTGCTGATAGGCAAGCAGTCTCATGAATGTGCTCTTATTCAGTCCCATCCATCTTAATCTTGGTTAAATAATTTAGGTCTAGATATAGAGTTTGGTTAGGTATTCATAATAAGCCAAACAGGATATCCATCACACTTGTGACAAAGTACCCATCTACCAAATTGTGTCAGGCTCTTATTTTAAAATCAATACATAAGAAACATTTACATTGTATCAAAAATATGTTCAGAAGCTCAGATAGCAATATGCTATTTATTAACATTGTTGAGAGAGGGGAGAGAACATAATCCACGGAAGGCATCACTTTTCATGAGTCATTGCCCCTCCTCCCACTCAATGACTGTAATAAATAGAATATTACACTACATGTATCAACATACATAACATATATATAGGTGTGTGCATTTTGCAGGGTCTTGTATACAATGTGTATTGTTAATTTGTGATATGCTGCACTCAAGTGATTTGTGTTGTGGGTCATGGGATAACGTGCTGAGAAAATGTTTCCAACTTTTAGCAATACGTTTTTTTATATACTGCATTTGGTTAGTGTGGTTTTGTAGTATGTGTGTGGACTGCTATAGTACCTGGGGTGGTGGGTGGTTAGGCATGTTCCTTAGCATCACTAGATGCCATGTGTGTTAGTAGTAATCAGGGATACCTCTCCTCATTACTAAAAAAGTGACAGTTGTCGTGCCCCGGAAATGATGTCACATCTGTTACCAGGACTTCTGGTGACCCCTGGGAACCCACCCCGGACCTGACGTAGGTGTAGGTGAGTCAGGTGTATTGTGACGTGGTGTGATGACGTGTTAGTCACGTGCCCTGTTGCTGTCCCTAGTGTTTAGGTGTATGTGTTGTGTAAAATGGCAGCCGGGCAGGTGTGTGCCGTGTTTCTGCATGTAAGAGGAGAAGTCTGGGCATGTTCATGCTGTTAGGCTGGTTGGGCTGCAGTGTGGCTCCTCAGAGGGAGGTGCAGGGAAACTACAGAGCCCCCCACACACCCTCCCCAAGCCTTGCATAGCCTAGAGGGAATGTACGATGGTTGCCTTTTTTGAAAAAAATAATCTTGAAGCCGACAAGCAGAGAAAGGGCCAAGGATGATGTATATGAACATAGAGCATGACCTTTAAAAACACAAGTCATAGTTACCTAAGGAGGGTAGCTGTGTGTAAGGGGAAGATAAGTGAGGCCTTGCAGGCCATGTTCAGGCCATTACGTAGTTTCTAGAGGAGCTGGTGCCCACCACCCCTATTATCTTATCAGGCCTTCTTGTTGGTGCTTACGTAAAGTAATGAACTTTCAACCTATGTTTTTTGCAAGTCAGAGTGACCCGTACATGCTTAGCAGATGTCCACGTAGAAAGAGGAAGCCCCCAGGTGAAGTATTATGACATTCTAACATAACCATAAAACATCATATATTTCAGAGCCCACCCCTTCACAATGACTATGCATATTGGACTGGCGTAGGAAGTATAAAAGTCCCCTATAGGTATCATACACACAGGCATCTCACAAGACTGATTTTTCTGACCGGCGAATTGAAGCTTGTGGAAAGCAGGGCTATCCAAGACCATTTAGGAGAAAAATATGAAGGGCAGATCGCAAACTGGTAATGAAAACTGTTAGAAATGGGGTCTTTGGTTGGCAGTCAGGTTACCCCCTGTTCAAGCAAGGACCCTCACTCTAGTCACGGTAAAGGAGAATCACCCTCAGTTAACACCCGGTCACCCCCTTGGTAGCTTGGCACAAGCAGGCAGCCTTAACTTCAGAGTCTAGGTGTAAAGTATTTGTACCAACACACACACAGTAACTCAGTGAAAACACTACAAAATGACATGACACAGGTTTAGAAAAATAGGTAATATTTATCTAAACAAAACAAGACCAAAATGACAAAAATCTACCATACACAAGTCAAGTTATGAATTAAAAAGCAAAAAGAGTCTTAAATCCTTAGTAAGCAGTGCTAACACTGTTAGCATGAAAAAGTAGCTGGGTTGCGTCAAAATAACACTGCACAGGTGAGTGTGCGTCAGAAAAGGCCAGCGATGTGTCCATTTCTCACTCGTAAGTGAGACCATGCATCGTTCCTCCTCCGGTCAAGTTGGCGTGTGTCGTTTTACCTCTCCGCAGGAGAGCGATGCGCCAATCCAGACAGGCACCTCAGGTCTGGGCAGCGAGGTTTGCGTCAAAAATCCGGTTGCACGGTATCAGGAAAATGCTCTATGTGAGGTTGTGACATTAACAGCCTCCGTCAGCGGGTGTTCTGCGTCGTTTCTCCAGCCGCGATGCAGGTGGAGAATAGATTTCAGCCGAGAAGCTGTCGGCGCGGCGTTTCTCAGCTGCGTCTCAGAAGGTGCATCGAACAGTTCCCCGCACGGCGGTCTGTGCGTGGATTTTCAGTCTTGGTCTGCCAGCTTCACCTTTGAAGGCCCCAGGAACTGGTTAGGGCACCACTTGGCAGGGCAGGAGTCTCATCAGAGAGTTCAGGTGTTGGCAGGGGAAGTCTTTGATGGCCCTGAGACTTCAACAACAGGAGGCAAGCTCAGGACAAGCCCTTGGAGATTTCTTCACAAGCAGGAATGCACAATAATGTCCAGTCTTTGTCCCCTTTCACAGGCAGAAGCAGCAACTGCAGGATAGCTCCACAAAGCACAGTCACAGGCAGGGCAGCACTTCACCTCAGCTCTTCAGCTCTTCTCCTTGGCAGAGGATCCTCTTGATTTCCAGAAGCGATTTAATTTTCAGGGGTTTGGGTGCTCTTCTTATACCCATTTTGATCTTTAAAGTAGGCCTACTTCAAAGGAAAGTCTCTCTTGCTTGTGAGATCCTGCCCTGCCAGGCTACGTCCCAGACACACACCAGGGGGTTGAAGACTGCATTGTGTGAGGGCAGGCACAGCCCTTTCAGGTGTAAGTGACCACTCCTCCCCTCTCTCCAAGCACAGATGGCTCATCAGGATGTGCAGGCTACACCCCAGCTCCCTTAGTGTCACTGTCTAGAAAGAGGTGTAAACAACCCAACTGTCAAACTGACCCAGACAGGGAATCCACAAATAGGCAGAGTCGCAGAATGGTTTAAGCAAGAAAATGCCTACTTTCTCAAAACCAACATCACTAAAAGATGTATTTTTAAATTGTGAGTTCCGAGACCTCAAACTCCACATGTCTATCTGCTTCCAAAGGGAATCTACGCTTTAATCATATTTAGAGGCAGCCCCCATGTTAACTTATGAGAGAGATATGCCTTGCAACATAGAAAAGCGAATTTGGCAGTATTTCACTGTCAGGATATATAAAACACATTAGTATATATCCTACCTTAAACATACATTGCACCCTGCCCATGGGCCTACCTAGGGCCTACCTTAGGGGTATCTTAGATGTAGAAAAAGGGAAGGTTTAGGCCTGGCAAGTGGGTATGCTTGCCAAGTTGAACTGGCAGTTTAAAACTGCACACACAGACACTGTAGTGGGAGGCCTTAGACATGATTACAGGGCTACTAATGTGGGTGGCACAACCAGTGCTGAAGGCTCAATAGTAGCATTTGATTTACAGGCCATGGGCACCTCTAGTGCACTTTACTAGGGACTTACTAGTAAATCAAATATGCCAATCATGGATAAACCAATCAACAATCCAATTTACACAGAGAGCATATGCCCTTTAGCACTGCTTAGCAGTGGTAAAGTGCTCAGAGTTCAAAAGCCAACAACAACAGGTCAGAAAGAATAGGGGGCTGGAGGCAAAAAGATTGAAAATGACCCTGCGAAAGGAAAAAAAGTCCAACTCAAACCAGCTTCTACTGAAGGTAAACACCTATGACCTGTTTGTATATTTTTTATAATGTGATTCCAACTTGCTCTTGTCTCTATTTCCCTAAGACACACAGAGCATTTGTGCTGTGTACTTGGAATACTACTGTTTAAAGCCATGATTTCTTTTAGTTTATTATTTATTATATTATATTTATGTGGTACGCCAAATGTGTTTTAATTATTATAAAATGGGCTAGGAGTGCCCCTTATGAACCCTTGCACCCTCTGCAGCCCAAGGGGCTAGGCTCACGGAGGGTGGGCACACAGTACTATTTGTATGCACTTCAAGTGGTCATTATCTTAAAGCTTGTGGGACGTAGCTGTGGCTAGCATTTTGAGTGCTTTGGGGGACTCCCCAACTCCCAGCACGCCAAGGGACAAGGTCAGCCTATGGGGTGGTGCGAGGGGGTTAATCCAGGAAGCCTACTATTTAAAACACATGGTGAAAAGTTCCTTGTGCATGCAGCCTTTTGGAAAGAATAAAAATTGTCAAGATACCTCTTATAATTAATCTGCCTACTGAAGAACTGTAGTTTTGACTCTCCATAAAGTAGCGCAGAGGTTTAATAAGCGTGTTGCAAAGAACAGAACTATGGGGGTCATTACGACCCTTGCGGCCGGCGGAACACTGGCGGTAATACCACCAACAGGCTGGTGGTATTCTGCCAGTGTATTATGACCGTGACGCATTAGCCACGGCCATACCACTGGCAAATCCACTATACCGCCAGGCTTCCGCCAGGCGGTCATAATCCCCAGGACAGCGCTGCCCTG
Source organism: Pleurodeles waltl (assembly GCF_031143425.1). Taxonomy (NCBI): domain Eukaryota; kingdom Metazoa; phylum Chordata; class Amphibia; order Caudata; family Salamandridae; genus Pleurodeles; species Pleurodeles waltl. The sequence continues at coordinate 1,169,083,726 of NC_090440.1, forward strand.
GGGATTATGAGTCCCCAACCGCCAGCCTGTCCATGGCGGTAAACACCGCCATGGACAGGCTGGCAATAAGGGGAACACGGGTTGCCCCTAGGGGCCCATGCACTGCCCATGCACTTGGCATGGGCAGTGCAGGGGCCCTCAGACACAGCCCCATTGCGCGAAATGCGCCAGTGTATTATGACTGTGACGCATTAGCCACCGCCATACCACCGGCCCCTCCACTATACCGCCAGGCTTCCGCCAGGCAGTCATAATCCCCAGGGCAGCGCTGCCCTGGGGATTATGGGTCCCCAACCACCACCCTGTCCATGGCGGTAAACACCGCCATGGACAGGCTAGCAATAAGGGGGACTCGGGGGGCCCCCAGACACAGCCCCGTCGCGCAAAATGCACGACGGGTGCTGTTGCACCCGCTGCACATCAACATTGTCGCTGGCTCTATTATGAGCCGGCTTCAATGTTGATGTGACCTTTCCGCTGGGCCAGTGGACGGAAACGCTGTTTCTGTCCGCTGGCCCAGCGGAAATGTCAAAATAGGGTGCCACCAATACCGCCAGCACTAGCGGTATTGTGGCGCCCGCGGCTTCGGCTGTCTTTTTTCAAGACCGCAGAAGTCGTAATGAGGGCCTATATGTGGACAGGTGTCCGGATAGGTAAATCCAGCATTTATAAACGCTTTTAAAGTGATATTAATGTATGTGAAAGAAGGACTGTGGCGAGTTGTGGTGGGTACAATGTTTTTATTGGTGGGTAGGGGGTGCCAAAAAAGCTGTTGCATGAGTCCTCAGGCTATGAGCCCTGGCCCCCCCTGAGAACACACATGTAAAGTATTGTGATGGCTGGTGGCACCAGTGCTTAATTTGTGTTTGTTGTTTTCAGTGCTGAGCACCTGCACGTATTTTTTTTGTTTTGAGGGTTAATGCTTATTCTTTTGCCTCAACCATTTGCTGTGCGCAAAAGACACATTAGGGGAAAGATGATGGTAGAGAAAAATGAAAAAAGCTCCACAATGGGAGAAAATAGCAAGCTGCAGAGTGAGTTGAAGGGTCACGGAGTGACTCTAAATGCAATAAAGAAACCCGAGATGGCTTCAGGAGTATGATACATCTGTATTCTGTGTTACCACATTTAAGTGAGGCAGCCGCAAGTTTAAGAGGGGGGCTTTGGGCACCAACACGTTTTTATTTATAAATTAAACACTGGGCGGTGAGCACATGAGCTCATCACCCTTCGTTATTAACTAACGATACCAGCTCTCAGGGGCCGAAGGCTGTGAGCCTTTGTCCTCCTGAGAGCAGGTATTGTTAGTTAATGGCGGGGGTCGCAGAGCATGTGTGGCTCTGCAGCCCCTGTTATTAATCTATCAAGCCGGCTCTCAGGGACCGTGCGGCCTCTGATAGCCGGTCTGCTAAATTAATAACAAGAGTCACAAAGCACTTTGCGGCTCGGTGACCTCTGTTATCAACATAACAAACCTGTTCACAGAGGCAGCGTGGCCTCTGAGAAAAAATCTGTTATGTTAATGACAGGGGTCACCTCGCCGCAACGCGCTCAGCGATCTCTGCCATTAACATAAAAGACCTGCTCTCAGAGGCCATAGGCTCATGCCGTGCAGCCTCTAAGAGCAAGTCTGTTAAATTAATGGCAGAGATCGTTGAGCATTTTGCAGCTCGGCGATCTCTGCCAATAACCTATCAGGCCTACTTTCAGGAACCGTGGTGTGGCGTGAGCCTGTGGCTTCTGACAGACGGTCTGTCACGTTAGAGGCAGGGGCCCTTGCACCACGCGTTAGACACCCTCTAGCCCTCCCCTTGGGGCTAGAGGGTGTCAAGCCCAAGGTGCGAGGGCCCCTGCCACCATGTGGTGGAGGACTTGCATGGCGGGAGACAGAGGCCTGAGGGCCCTACCCTTGCACGCTTGGGCCCTCAGGCCCTACATTATACTAAACTGTTGGGGCCCTTGAGCCCCAAGCATGAGGCTCAGGTCCCAGGGGCCCACGTGGCAGCATTTTATTTTTTTGTTAAAAAAAATTAATTAATTAAAATAAATAAATACGTAAAATAAAATTAAATAAAATAAAATAACCACAAAAAAAACAATCACTTGGGGGCAGAGGACACAGAGCATACTGTGTGTGTCCTCTGCCCGCACACTGTGTGTGTCCTCTGCCCTGTAGCCTCCCCAGCCCAACAGCACAACTTCTCAATGGTGGGGTTTCTGAGCAACAGGCTAGAGCTCCAAAAAAAACCTTATCCACTCACCTTAGGTTAGGGTCCTGTTGTCCTGGGGAGGTGATGAGAAAGACTCAGGGGCCCCCCATGCTGCCTCCACAGCCTGCAATTTTCAAAAAGACTATCTCTGTTGTGGCGGATCGTGCTCTGCCTGTCTGCTCCACCCTCTAGGATGGGGCTTAGAATGAGCTTCACCCCCCACACATGGTTCAGAGCATTGGAGAGCTAAGGTGAAAACACAGAAATGGATCCTAGGATCAGGCTGCCATTCTATCGTACATGTATATAGATAATGAACTCTGATGATTTAAATTGTTTTGTGTTTCATATTTTTAACAATTACTGGAATTATTTGACATTAGAAGGACTAGAGGCGGTATTGTAATATGAGTAAAATAAGACTGCGGAGCCCGTGGAACTATATAAATATTGCTTTATGGGCAGAATCCTAGATATTATATTGCGCAGCAGCGCCACCCTGTGTACTTTTTTAAATAGTGTATGGTTTTTGAGAAATGTGAACAAGAGGCTTTGTGTATTGTACCTTCAGAACAATGTAAGGGGATGATAGCGTACTTATTAGCTAGCAACCTTAGTGAGCTTGCTTAATTGTGTATGTCATTATTCGAGTAAATGCTTTTACAGGCTTATAGTATATTTATAAATGTGTCATGACGGCACCATAAAAATGAATGGCGGTATAAAATCAAGTGTGTCTCTTTTTGTACGTAGGATCCCCTAGAGCAAGCGTCGACACGTGAGGAAATGGATGTCTTGCAGCAAGGGACGACTACCTATAGTTTTATAGTTAAAGAACTGTGTCAACGACTTACTCTTATTACCTATTTTGCTTTATTTCTAACAATGTTTTCTGACACTTTTCTTTCTTTATACAGGATATGATGCTGAAGTACAGATGGCTGTCAAAGCTCAACAGCGGATCCTAAAGGCTCAACATGTAAAATCTTCAGTGCAACAAGATAGCTCTTACAGGTAAATAAAATTATCCAATGCCTCAGAGAAAGCTAATAGTCACAGGTTTATATTGTAAGTGTGACTTTTTTTTCCCTCTTCTGTACAGAACCCCTTGAGGCGCGCACGAGCGGTGCATCATCAGCGCAAAATGTAGAAGACAGCGTTAGAAAGGCAGGCAGGAAAAGGAAGTCTACAGCTCCTAAACATGGAACACCTATAGAGAAAGGCCCCAACCGCAGGAGCACATCAGGTTTGTTTTGAAAATGTAGAGCCTAAAGAATCCTAGCCTCTCTCTCTCTCTCTCTCTCTAACTAGTTTTTTTTCTCCCTCTAGGATATTGCGGTCCCAGCATTACCCAAATTTATTTTACTTTTTTATCTTTCACATCATAGAACCGTCACAAGAGATCTCAGAAGGTGTCCTCCGTAAGACCAAGCGGTCTGCGTCGCCTTTAAAGGACATCACAGGAGTCTTACAAAACACAAAGTCAACAACAGCCGCGGAGATCGGCGCAGGGTGTCAGGATGAACATCTACCAGGGTCTACAAATAATCGTCAGGGCAGACATTAGGGGACCTGTGGTCCTATTTACGTGGTGGAACACCATGGAATAAGCCCACAGGTGTCCGCCCCAGGGACACCCACACCAGAGGGACAGTGGAGGATGGGGGACCCCATCCCAGGTAAGTAGAGGTAAGTATTTTATTTTATTTTTTAAAGTGCCATAGGGGCCCCTGAAATGGGCCCCAATACATGGCACAGGGTGCAAAATGCCCATGCCCAGGGGACCCTGGTCCCCTGTGCTGGCAATTGGGGTGGTGGGCATGGTTCCTGTCTTTTCTAACAAAGGAGTCATGTGGTATGGATGGTTTTGCATCACAAAAGGATTCTAGACAGATTAGAGTCATTTTGGGCCTTATTTATACTTTTTGATGCAAAACTGCACTTACACAGTTTTGCACCAGAAAGTTTTGCACCAGCTTGCACCATTTTTTAGCACCAGCTGGGCACCATATTTATGGAATGGTGCAAGCCGGTGCACAGGGTAGGCTAGTGTAAAAAAAAAGGATGTTAGGCAGGTTAGAGTCAAAATAAATGACTCTAACCAGATTAGCGTAATTTTTTGATGCTAAGGGGCATATTTATACTCTGTTTGCACTGTATTAGCATCACTTTTTTTTATTCTAATTTGGTGCAAAACTAACTCCATATTTATACTTTGGTGCTAGACCCGTTTAGGGCCAAATTTATGGAGTTATAGTCATTTTTTGGAAGTGGAAACCTACCTTGCCTTAATGAGATGCAAGGTAGCCGTTCCAGTGCAAAAAATTACTCTATGGCCTTAACGCCATATTTATACTGCCATGCAAAAATAGTGCAAGGGAGGGAGGAGGGGTCAAAAAATGGGGCAAAGCTTGCTTTGCCCCATTTTTTTAAAGCCTGGGTCAGGGCAGGCGTGAGGGGACCTGTGGGCCTATTTCTATGGTGGAACACCATGGAATAAGCCCACAGGTGCCTTCCTCAGTCCCCAGGGGCACCCCCACCCACACCAGAGGGATTGCGGAGGATGGGGGACCCCATCCCAGGTAAGTACAGGTAAGATTGCATTTTATTTTTGAAAGTGCCATATGGGGCCCTGAAATGGGCCCCTATACATGGCACAGGGTGCAATGGCCATGCCCAGGGGACCCTTGTCCTCTATGCTGCCCATTGGGGTGGTGGGCGTGACTCCTACCTTTTCTAAAGCAGGAGTCATGTGGCATGGTAGATTTAGCACCATAAAATGACGCTAATCTGGTTAGAGTCATTTTTTTTTACTCTAACCTGCCTAAAGTCATTTGTTGGTGCTAAACCCTCTTCTTCTATACTGCCAGCCCCACCCAACTAAAGTCTTTTTTTTTTTACTCTAGCCTACCCTTTGCACCGCCTTGCACCATTCCATAAATATGGTGCCCGGCTGGTGCACAGAAATTGTGCAAGCCTGTGCTAAACTTTTTGGTGCAAAACTGAGTTAGTGCAGTTTTGCAGCAAAAAGTATAAATAAGAGCCAATATTTTGTAAGTTTGCGCCACTTTTGCATCAAAAAATGACGTTAATGCGGCGCAAAAAAAGTATAAATCAGGGCCTTGGTGCTAGACGGGTCTAGCACCAAAGTATAAATATGGAGTTAGTTTTGCACCGAATTAGAGTAAAAAAAAAAATGACACTAATTCGGTGCAAACAGAGTATAAATATGCTGCAAAGTATAAATATGCCCCTAAATTTGGCGTTAAGGCCATAGAGTCATTTTTTGCACGGGAACGCCTACCTTGCATCTCATTAAGGCAAGGTAGGTCTCCACTTCCAGAAAATGACTTTAACTCCATAAATTTGGTGCTAGACGGGTCTAGCACCAAAGTATAAATATGGAGTTAGTTTTGCACTGAATTAGAGTAAAAAAAAAATGACGCTAATTCGGAGCAAACAGAGTATAAATATGCCCCTTTGTCTTTTACTCTAACCTGCCTAACGTCATTTTTTGGTGCAAAACCCCCTTCCATACCTCCAGCCTCACCCAACTAACGTCATTTTTATTTACACTAGCCTACCCTTTGCACTGGCTTGCACCATTCCATAAATATGGTGCACGGCTGCTGCAAAGAAATGGTGCAAGCTGAAACTAAACTTTTTGGTACAAAACTGCGTTAGTGCAGTTTTGCACCAAAAAGTATAAATCAGGGCCTAGGGGGCATATTTATACTCTGTTTGCGACGAATGTACATCAAAAATTTTGACGCATATTCGGCGCAAACTCTGCCCCATATTTATACTTACACGCCCGACCCCACGGACGTCAAAATCCCACCATCTGCTAATTTTTTGGAAGGGGGAACCTGCCTTGCATTAATTATATGCAAGGCAGGTGTTCCCTTCCAAAAAATGACTTTAAGGCCTGTGTGCCTTATTTATACTCTGGCGTCATTTTGACGCACAAGAGGGGGCGGGCCTTAAAAAACGGCGCCCAGCCTGATGGGCGCTGTTTTTTAATGCCTGGGTCAGGGCAAGCGTTAAGGGACCTGTGGGCTCAGAAGGAGCCCAGAGGTGCCTTCCCATGCCCCCAGGGACACCCCCTGCCACCCTTGCCCACCCCAGGAGGACACACAAGGATGGAGGGACCCATCCCAGGGAAGGAAAGGTAAGTTCTGGTAAGTATATTTTTTTATTTTTTTTAAGTGGCATAGGGGGGCCTGATTTGGGTCCTCCTACATGCCACTATGCCTAATGACCATGCCCAGGGAACAGAAGTCCCCTCGGCATGGCCATTGGGCAAGGGGGCATGACTCCTGTCCTTGCTATGACAGGAGTCATGTCAATGGAGGTTGGGCGTCAAAACAAATGCTGCAAGACCGGTATGAGGCCTGATTTTTGCCTCAGACCTGACTTGCACCATTTTTTGACGCACAACCCCCATTTTCCCATATGGCGGCGCTGCCTGGTGTGGGTCATTATTTTTTACACGTACCAGTCCGCAGTGCCGGCTAACGTCATTCCATAAATAAGGCGCCTGCATGGTGCGTTGAAATGGCGTTAGCCGTCGGTAAAAGTTTTTACGCACAACTGCGTCGGCGCAGTTGTGCGTCAAAAAGTATAAATATGGCCCTAAGGGGCATATTTATACTCCGTCTACACCGAATGTGCGTAAAAAATGATGACGCACAATCAGCACAAACGTTGCCCCATATTTAAACTTTGACGCCCGAGCCCGTGGACGACAAAAGTCCGCTGTGTGCGTCATTTTCTGGATGCGGCAACCCGCCTTGCGTTAATGATCTGGAAAGTAGGCGTCCCCGTCCCAAAAATGACTTAAACGGCCGTGCATTGTATTTATGCTTTCGGGCAAAAATGACGCACGGCCGGGAGGCGGACCCGGAAAATGTCGCACAGCCCGATTTGCATCAAAATTTAACGTCTGGGTCAGGGCAGGCGTTAAAATGGGGCAAACACACCTGTATTTAATCAGAACACACAGAAGCAACAGCAGAGCAGCAAAAGGGAGACATGGAGGTGATTCTTATCCAGCGTGCACAAGGACACAGAACCCAGCAGCTACAACAGCAGCTACCACAACACCAGCCGTGACCCCAAATGCAGCGCAGAAGGCAGGAGAGGATATTCCGCCCCAGAACAACCCTTCATGGCCTCAGGGAACACAACATCATCCAGAGGTATAGGTTGAACTGGCAAGCCATTCAGCAGCTGCTGCGAAACATTGAGCCGCAGTTGGCACCCATTTTGCTGACACCCCGCACCATCCAAACAGAAACCAAGCTGCTTGCCGTACTTCACATGCTGGCAAGTGGCTCTTTTCAAACAACTGGTGCCCTGGTTGCCAGAATATCACAACCATCATTCTCTGCATTTTTGCCCAAAGTACTGGATGCCATCATTGGACTTACATCCCGCCACATGTGCTTCCCTAACACACTGCAGAAGCAGCAGGAAACAAAACAGGGGTTCTACCTCATTAGTGGCTTCCCACACGTCCTTGGTGCAATTGACTGCCAACATGTACGCCTTGTGCCACCTGCTGCAACTGAACACCTCTACCGCAACAGGAAGCACACACACTCTATCAATGTGCAGGCCATAGTCGATCACCAAGGATTGATCACCAATATCATGGCTAAATATCCTGGGAGTTTCCATGACTCCTTCATCTTCCTTCACTGTACCATCAATTAACTCTTCCAGGATGGACGGTATGGCAATGGACTACTTGTTGGTAAGTACAAAAACCTACTTATATACACACTGCACAGCAACCCTCTAGGACACACAACACATTCACCATAACAGCAACATGTGAACAGGAACACACTGAGGTCGTGACATCGCTAGCCATGTTTCTTAGGTCACCATTGAACCAGTCACACATCGGAAATTAGTGTACAGTCTAATGAATAGATGTCAAAGATCACAACGTGTGGAGTGCGTTGTCTAGATGTCACCTTGCAAATTGTAAGTGTCCCAATGACGTTTACTTTAATCCATTGCATAAGTCTAAAGGTATGGGATGTCCAGGGTACATTAATATGAACGTGTTAACAACACTGTCAATCTTAACCTGTGTATGGAATTATCATCTCACCCCCAGTGAAGACACACGGACACCTGTATCACAAGTCACAATGTTAGGGAGGGCACACTGTACTGCAAATCCCAAAACATCCTGCTGACAACCGGTTAGCAGCCAAACACTCGTTCAGTCAAGGAAACAACACAATGCAGATGGTACATCCTACAAGCTTAGGATGCGACACAATAACACAAAAGAGTCACAGACAACACAAGACAACTACTGCCATGAAAGGTGATTTCAATGGGGCTAGCTACATCAACATGATCCCCTTAATTTTCTCTTGCAGCTGATCAGGGGTATGGCATCCAGCCATGGATAATGACACCTATTGGCAACCCGAGTACTGCAGCAGAGCGTGCCTACAATGACGCACATAGGAGGACACGCACCATAGTCGAGAGGACCTTCAGCATCCTCAAGTCAAGGTTCCGGTGCCTCGACATCACTGGTGGTAGCCTCGTATATTCCCCAGAGATGGTCTGTAAGATCATCCTAACATGTGCTATTCTGCACAACATTTGCATCAAAAGGAACATTCCCCTCCTGGAACCAGAGTCACACATGCCTGAAGAGGAGGAAGAGGAGGATGGTGGCCTGCAACATGAGGGGGAACTACAGAACACGGCCGCTGGTATACGCAGGCGGCAACATATCATGAACAATTTTTTTAAAATATAATCACCACTTTAATGAACTAATTTAAATAAACACCTATAATAATCACCATATCATGGTCTGGCTAATAATTTTTGCACACCTTCATCTCTATCAGAATAAGCGGGTTGCCTCATGGAGCATTGCTGATATACCGATTAGGACACTGAAAATCCCAGAGCTAATGTGATGCGTAACATACAATGGTCACATACACACACACTGTAAATTACATATATCATGTACATTTCTCCTTTGAAGGCCAATAGCAGAGGACCACACCTATTTTACACATACATATTGAAATCAAGGTCCAACGCAGCATATGGCACACAACTAAGACACCATCACTCAATAAGGGGAAAACAAGCCTCATACATGAGGCAGTTGATGTGCTTTTGCATCAGTAACAGGAATGTCTGACCAGACCCTTGACAGCAATAAGTCCAACTACATCCAATATTTTCAAGGACTATCTGTGACCAGAGTTCCATAGAAGCAGTACATAGACATCACAAGTGCCACACATATGAGCAGCATTGCGCACATGACATTCCATGTACATGTCAGCCCATTTCCTAACTCCTAACACACCCGTGCACCTGGTCACAACCCACCTGGCTGAAGAGGTCCCTGGAATACTAAGATGTGTACCCTGATATTCCCTCCTCTACACACACAGCCTGTCAATAGCAATCCAGTGTGCTACACCCTTTCCTATGGTATGCCATTGTCATAGAACATCTGACTGCATGGACGTCGGGTCAATTAATACACTGGCTTCTAGTTTCCAAGCCCTGTTAGCACCTGTAGATTGCTTCCCGTGTGAAAATATCTGTTGGCCATTAGAATGCAAATCTCACCTACAGGACTTGTGAGAAAAAGATGCAGCCCACACATGTGATCACCTCCATGCACCCCACCCATTACAACAAGCACTGCCCCTGCTGATGTCTGGAACAGCATAGGAGTTGGCATTTTGTCAAATACACCGTTAAGCATTGATACTAATTAAGTCGTGTAACACAGCCCTTGGGTTCATTTGTCACCTTCAAAAACACAGGACATACACAGTTAGACATGTCAACTGTCTAGTTCATCCTACAAACAGTCTTAGTCAGACCACTGATTATGTAACTTGTCAAATTGCTGGATCCTGATTGACCCTGCATCCTGTCAACCTGACTGGCACCTGTCTATGCGTCACACTAAAGTATCCCTGTGTCTACATATGTACCACACTTGCGTTAGCAAACCTCTCATCCATTAGGGGGTATTTGGGCATGTGCTACTTCAGTGCATGCTATGTCATATGTGGTGTCTACGTTACCCTAAATCTTGGAAGTCCACATTACGGATGTTGCTACATGTATGACTAACACATGAGGAAGCATTATTCTGTCCAACACAGCATGATGGTGTATGGTTTCTCACTTCATCAGATATGTCCCTCAGGATGGGCAGAGTATGATGCAATCATGGGCACTGTGCAGATTTATCTGACTACATAATTTCAGGACAGTTGTATTGACAAGCTACGTAATTTGACAGGAGTCATATTTACAGTTATCTACTGCACAGTTGATATGTCACTTTACCCAGAGACAGATTTGTTGTGTAAGTGCTATTTATTGAAAAGTGCTGTAGTGCTATCTGTACATTGTCCATGATTGTGACATCTTACATTGTGATCCTACACAAGGGGTTAAGGAAATGCTTTTGACATGCTGGGGTGATGTTTCAGACAGTGCAGAGGGACAGGATTTGCCAATGAGTAGGAGAGAGACAATCACTGGGCAGGCTGACAAGTTATACAGTGGTAGGTAGAACAGTCATTAAGTAGAGTTGTTTCAAGACTGGCATGTTACTAAGCGCTGGACCTTGGTAATAGTTGGCCATGTGGCAGGGACTAGTGCTTCCTGGTACTTTTCCGTGTGAAGGTGATCTGTTCCATGTCTTCTTCTTCTGATGTGTGTGTTGTCTCCTCTGTCCTTGGTGGTGATGGTTGTGAAGGGGCAACACACACCTCAGTGTTAGAAGATGTGGAGTCAGACATCTCGGTCGCTGCTACCTGTGAAGGTCTTAAGGGCAGTACTGCAGCAAGGAGGGTCTGCTGGTTCTTGAGAATAGCAGCCACATCACAATGGTAGGCAGCCAGGTTGGCCCTGAGGGGTTCAATGTTGCATTTGTGCACGCGTTGACAGGATTGCTGTTGTAGGTGTTGGGTCAACTGTATTACAGCTGGGCTGATTTCCTTCTGGGTTTTTTGCTGTTCCTGCAAGATAGATGTTAGGACTTGCATAGCTGCTGCCTGATCTGCAGATGATATCATGCACAAACGCACCCCCTCAAGGCTGGCTGCCATAGTTTGCATCCCCACCCGCACCTCCTTGGCCAGCTCCCGCTGTACCCCTACTATAGTTCTCTCAAAGCTGGTGCCTGTGTCGTCTGAGTCCTCAGCTGTATTGGAGCTGGCAGGTCTTACAATTGGGGTGGTGGGTGGATCCTCTGCAATGGCTGCTTGTTCTGTGCTCCTCCTTGTGAATGAAGGTGGGGTCTGGAGGGTTTCAAGGACCTTTTGGATAGTCTCCTGGGGAATGTTTATCAGCTCGTCATCCATGTCATTAGGGTAATCTGGGACAGGCATATCCGCAGGAGATCCATCTTCCTCTGCAATGAAACAGGGTACAATTAGTGTTTCTGTGTTGTGGCATGAGTGATGTGACATGCCTGCCTTGTGATGAATTCACATTGTGATCTTGTTTCGTGTTTATTGCTCCAGTCTTTCAGATGGGCATTCTCCCAGGCCTATGGCCCACCTGCATGTCACATGTATATTATTTAGTTATTAGACTTGTCGGCATCATCTCTTCTAGGTGTTGGTTTTGGCCAAATAGTGATTTGCCACCTTCTTCTCCTACTCAACCCTCCGTCTACATCCATTCTCATGGTGAGACCTTTCACTGGCTGTGGGTGTTCTGATGGCACTGGCAGCACACTTGACAACCTGGACCTGCCCCTGTCTCTGATCTTTCACATCCACTTAAATGTATTTGACATGTAGCATATCCTATGCATAGCAATGTTATGACACGTTATGGATGTTGGCATTGGTAATGTGTACAGCTGATGTTGGGAATGTGTGGTACATTGGATTGCCCTGATAATCATAGCAGTGTCCTATTTCCTCCTCTGACTGTGCAGGTGTATTTCGGTGACCAATTACATGTGTCCTCCCCCTCAATGCTGTTGTCTGAGCTGTATGACATGTGGGATGTTACATTGTGACCCAGGCACAGGATGGACCCTGACATATGCAGCATAGGTTTGTCCATAGTGCAGTGTAGCTCCTATTGTTGTTGACATTGGCTGATGTTTGCAACAACTATGGGCATTGACATTTGAAAGTACTGGGGCCTTTGACTTTTTTAAGGGGATTGTTGAAGTTGTCATCCTCAACCCTCTAATTTAGGTGTGTATGATCCATGGGGAGGTTACTGCCATTGGCTACTTGAGCTGCACACAGAGCAGAGGTGGTAGTGGCAACTGTTGTCTCAGTTACATTCCAGTTGTCAGTATGGCTAGAAGTTGTTAAGAGGGCCCTAGTTAAAGTGCGGGGTATGGCGGCTGACGTGTGCCGGGATTTCAGTTTAACGTTGTGCCCTTCCCTCCTTGCGTGGCTTTCCCTTTGCTCCATCGTTGGTATGGCAGCATGCCCCCATGGGACTGTTGTTGGTGTAGTGTAATGGTGTGCCCCAGCTTCTGTCTGTGCAGGCCATGCCCCCATGCCGTGCCCCTTTACTCATGCCACTCCATGTATATGATGACTTACGTGCAATGTGTAGTAGGTATTCCCCCCCAGTTGCAGTTGACATTAGTGCATTTCAATTCCCAATGCGACTTACCCTGCATGTGTGTTGTCTCCTGGTAGTCTGCGCTGTCCTGTCCTTGAATCCCTGTGACGATCTCCTCAGGAATGACGGCCGCGACCATCTCCTCCATGTGGTCCAGGGCCTCCTGGTGTGCTGGACTCCTACCTCCAGTCTGCAGTGCTGCCTTCCTGTTCCTGGCCATCTTTTCCTTGGTCTTGCACTTGCAGTCATGCCAGCGTTTCTTGCACTCGATGACTGTTCTGCGTACTTCTGCCACACTGTTGATCTTGTCAACAATTTGTTGCCATATTGCCTCTCTCCTAGTGATTGGCAACTTTGAGGTGACAAACAGTTGGTGCTGGTGTTCCGTCACCTCTTTAACCAGAATTTCCTGCTCCTCTGCCCTGAAGCAACACTTTCTTTTCTTCTTAAAAGTATCCTGGTTCTTGTGTGGGTCCTCCTGGCTGGTTCCTGGTCTGTTGTCATCTTCCTGGGGTCTGTAGTGGCATCTGGGATCCATTTTGGCTCTCCTCTGGTGAAATGGCAGTGTTCGCAGGGATTTTTGACGCTATTGCGTCAAAAAACTGCGCATATCCGGTTTGTGGGGTCGTAAATCAACCAACAGTCATTTCCGCCACATTAACATCGTTTTGCTTTACGACTTGACGCTGCGGTGTGTGTCAAAATAAATGACTCCCACCTGTGGTTTGTGCCGCCGTGCGTCAAAGTATAAATTTGACGACCGCACGGCGCACCAAAATGGCGTTAGCCAGCGGTAATATTTTTGACGCAAAACTGCGCCGGCGCACCCTCAAAAAGTATAAATATGGGCCTAAGTGTTTTAAGGCTGAAAGGGGTAATGTAGAGACGGTTCCCAATGGACTGGTCCCAAAAACTCCTATAACTATTTTGGACTCTAGGGAGCATATTTATACTCTGTTTGCACCAAAATAGCGTAATTTTTTTTTACTCTAATTCGGTGCAAAATTAATCCATATTTATGCTTTAGTGCTAGACCTGTCTAGCGCCAAATTTATGGAGTTAAAGTCAGTTTTTGGAAGTGGAGACCTACATTGCCTGAATGAGATGCAAGGTAGGCGTTCCCGTGCAAAAAATGACTCTATGGTCTTAACGCCATATTTAGGGGCATATTTATACTCCGTTTGCACCGAATTAGCGTCATTTTTTTACTCTAGTTCGGTGCAAAACTAACTCCATATTTATACTTTGGTGCTAGACCCCTCTAGCACCAAGGCCCTGACTTATACTTTTTTTGCACCACATTAATGCCATTTTTTGACGCACAAGTGGCGCAAACTTACAAAATATTGGCCCTTATTTATACTTTTTGCTGCAAAACTGCACTAACTCAGTTTTGCACCAAAAAGTTTAGCACCGGCTTGCACCATTTCTATGCACCAGCCGGGTACCATATTTATGGAATGGTGCAAGAAGGTGCAAAGGGTAGGCTAGAGTACAAAATAAATGACTTTAGTCAGGTGGGGCTGGCGGTATAGAAGAAGAGGGTTTAGCACCAAAAAATGACTTTAGGCAGGTTAGAGTAAACATAAATTACTCTAACCAGATTAGCGTCATTTTATGGTGCTAAACCTACCATGCCATATGACTTCTGCCTTAGAAAAGGCAGGAGTCATGCCCACTACCCAATGACCAGCAGAGAGGACAAGGGTTTCCTGGGCATGGCCATTGCACCCTGTGCCATGTATGGGGGCCCATTTCACGGTCCCAATGGCACTTTCAAAAATAAAATGCAATCTTACCTGTACTTACCTGGGATGGAGTCCCCCATCCTCCGCAGTCCCTCTGGTGTGGGTGGGAGTGCCCCTGGCTCTTTCGGAGGGCACCTGTGGGCTTATTCCATGGTGTTCCACCATGGAAATAGGCCCACAGGTCCCCTAACGCCTGCCCTGACCCAGGCTTTAAAAAATGGGACAAAGCAAGCTTTGCACCATTTTTTGACCCCTCCTCCCTCCCTTGCACCATTTTTGCATGGGAGTATAAATATGGCGTTAAGGCCATAGAGTCATTTTTTGCACGAGAACGCCTACCTTGCATCTCATTAATGCAAGGTAGGTTTCCACTTCCAGAAAATGACTTTAACTCCATAAATTTGGAGCTAGACGGGTCTAGCACCAAAGCATAAATATGGAGTTAGTTTTGCACCAAATTAGAGTTAAAAAAATGAAGCTAATTCAGTTCAAACAGAGTATAAATATGCCTCTTAGTGTCAAGAAAAGACGCTAATCTGGTTAAAGTCATTTATTTTGACTCTAACCTGCCTAGCGTCATTTTTTTTACCATAGCCTACCCTTTGCACCATTCCATAAATATGGTGCCCAGCTGGTGCTAAAAAATGGTGCAAGCCGGTGCAAAACGTTTTGGTGAAAAACTGCATTAGTGCAATTTTGCACCAAAAAGTATAAATAAGGCCCTAGGTTTGAAAATGATCACCCTGTAGAGGACCCTTATGCCTCCTGCATAGGGCTTCTCAGGGCACTGGCTGGTGGGCATGAGGGTTCTGAAACAATAGCAGCCACTGAGCGCAACGGGGCTTCTAGCATTGACCCTGAGGCCCAGCCTTCTTCAGGTCAATAATCACCCGATCCTAGCCCCTGTGCGTTCCACACGTCTGCAGGGCTAAGCTATTACAATCACCATTTAAGTACCCCATATCTAATATCCCCAATCACACCTCCAGGAGCGTACAATCCCACCAGTACCCCAGCCAGTGTACATGTCCCCAGTCTTCTCCCTGTTCAACATACCCTGATAATAGTATGGGCGGTAGCCGGTCACAGAATCTAAGTTCTGAAACCCTGTCTAGCGAGGAATAGTCCTCCGAAACACCTGGGTGTTTGCATTGGGGCCCTGCTTTTTTGACCCGTCCTGGTCCGTCCATTCAGAAAGCGGGTATTGCTGTTAACAAATAAACTGCAGATGGTATGGCTCAGGGAAATATAAACCAGTCAACTAACGCCTCAAGTAATGACCCAGAACATGGTGCTTTGGAACGCACTAGAGTCCTGGACAGATTTATAAAAGAAATATACCAATCTGTTAGAAATTTAAAATTCAGACTGCGCCTGAAGACTTTAAAACTTGGGAAGGGGGGTTGTGATACTGCATCCTCCAGAGCCGGTCTGAGGGCTTTAACCCTGAGATTGGCTTTGTGTAGGAGGGAGGTGGTCCAATCGTGTGAATCAGCCGCTGCAGACGTAAGTAATATACAGGCGTGACTAGGCGTGCGGAGTCGCCTAAGGAGCGTTAGAACTGTATTTATTAATACTAGTGTCCATAGGTCTAAATATAAAAAGAAGACCCTGAATATACTCACTAAAGCTCTACAGTTTTTACGAGCGCTCAAAATAGAAAAAAGCAAAAGCCACACAATAACTGGATAAAACCCCAAAAATCAACACCTGTAACATATAAAACAACCCCTGCTAGAGCTCAAAACATAAATTTAGGAGAAAACATCACAAACATAAGAGTTTTTCTGACCTCAGGGGATAGAGTCCAGAGCATGGTTACCCCGGAACAACCTGCAAGACCCCAGCCCGTAGTCGGTGGAGTGGCAAGGACACAGCTTGTAAATATATTGACTATTGTTCATATAGGCTGCAGTTGGTTACCTAAAAACAGCTGAGCTTGTAAGAAACAGAAGTGGGCTAGTAGCGCTTGAAACTGTAAGCTCTAAGAAGGAAATTAAAGAAAGCCAGACTAAGGCCCTGATTTATACTTTTTGATGCGCAGGTTTGCGTCAAAAAATTTAACGCCAGTTACCGCCATTCCTAGATGCCAGCCAGGTGTCATATTTCAGGAATGGCGCTAGCCGGCACTAAGGCCTGGTTAGCGTCAAAATAAATTATGCTAACCGGGTAGGGGAGGCGTAGGGAAGAATGGTGGTTGTGCATCAAAAAATGGGGCAAGTCAGGTTACCTTCAAAAATATTGACTCTAACCTGACTAGCATAATTTTTTGATGCACAACCCCCATGGGCATGACTCCTGTCGTAGCATAGACAGAAGTCATGTCCCCTTGCCCAATGGCCATACCCAGGGGACTGTGGGGCTCATTCTGAGCCCGGCGGGCGGCGGGCGCCGCCCGCCTGGAGGGAGCCGCCAAATGACCGCACCGCGGTCATAAGACCGCGGCGGCCATTCAGACATTTCCTCTGGGCCGGCGGGCGCTCTCCAAAAGAGCGCCCGCCGGCCCAGAGGAAATGCCCCTGCAACGAGGACGCCGGCTCAGAATTGAGCCGGCGTAGTTGCAGGGGTGCGACGGGTGCAGTTTGCACCCGTCGCGTATTTCAGTGTCTGCATTGCCTCTTACGGGGGCCCCTGCAGTGCCCATGCCATTGGCATGGGCACTGCAGGGGCGCCCAGGGGCCCCGCGGCACCCCCTACCGCCATCCTGTTCCTGGCGGGAGACCCGCGGCTGCGGAGCGCGCTCCACAGCCATGGAGGATTCCCCCGAGCAGCGGGAAGTCGGCGGGAGACCGCCGACTTTCCGCTTCTGACCGCGGCTGAACCGCCGCGGTCAGAATGCTCGTGGGAGCACCGCCAGCCTGTTGGCGGTGCTCCCGTGGTCGGTGGCCCTGGCGGCCACCGGCCGCCAGGGTCAG
Organism: Pleurodeles waltl; assembly: GCF_031143425.1. NCBI lineage: Eukaryota > Metazoa > Chordata > Amphibia > Caudata > Salamandridae > Pleurodeles > Pleurodeles waltl. The sequence goes on from NC_090440.1 coordinate 1,169,101,222, forward strand.
AATGACCCCCTGTGTCCCCTGGGCATGGCCATTGGGCACAGTGACATGTAGGGGGGCCCAAGTTAGGCCCCCCTATGGCACTTAAAATTAAGAAAAACTTACCTGGACTTACCTTGGAAAGGTCCCCCCATCCATGGGGGTCCTCCAAGGATGGGAGAGGGTGGCAGGGGGTGTCCCTGGGTATAGGGAAGGGAACCTGCAGACTGCTCCCATGGTCTCCGAGCATGGAAGTGAGCCCACAGGTCCCCTAACGCCAGCCCTGTCCCAGGTGTTAAATAATGGCGCTAATCAGGCTTAGCGACATTATTTAAGGCCCTCCTCCTCCCGTGCATCTCATTGAAGCAAGGTAGGTTTAAACTGTAAAAAAATGATGCAAACTCCATAACTTTGATGCTAGACAGGTCTAGCACCAAAGTATAAATATGGAGTTAAGTGTGCGCCAGATTTGTGTAAAACAATTACGCAATCCAGTGCAAACAGAGTACAAATATGCCCCTAAGTGTTACAAGGAGGTAAACAATACGGCAGCACTGAGCTTTAGTCAGCTATCAGTGAATGATACATCTGTGAGCCCCCCCCCATCTTGCGACGATCCTTAACCTGAGGATTCAGAACAGGTGTTTTTGGAAAGTTCTAGAAGGTACAGTCGCACTGTAGAGAGGTTTACCACTACAGAGCATAATGAGGAATTCCGTTTTGTTACCCTGGATTGTACAAATTCCTCTGATCGCTGCATTATAGCTATCCATCAAGCCGTACAAATGCTCATAGAAAGGCTGTTACAAGATGTAGGTCCTAACGATTTCTTTCAACTAAGCTTCCAGGGGCACGGCATTGATTGTCCCTTTTTCACCCGTCGAACACCCCACAACGAGTTTGACTTTGTAGAATTTCTAGAAAACCTCTCTAGCCTGCTACAGACTAAGGCTGAAATAGTTGTATATGGCAACTTCAGAGTCATCTTCCTCGTTGCCAGTGGTCGCGAGGTGGTGTTTCCAGACCTTTCAAGAGCATCTTGTATAGAAAGAGCATTGGAACAAAAAAAAGATGGTTGCTCAACTTTAACACAGGGGCATCCAATACATGTCTGGCTGCTAGCATAGCGGGGCTACTGATGGATCGCTCTACACCCGATGCTCAATTCTGTCTAGAGCTGCTGAAGCCCATAGGGCGCTTGAAATAGCGCACAACCGGATGGTTGGTTTTGGGGACATAGGTCTTTTTGAGGACTACTTTGCCATTACGGTGAAAGTTCTTTAGCACAACGATTCCTGGAAGTACTTCACGACCAGGAAGCGGATGAAAAACAAGACCGTGTATGTTCTCCATCATGAAAATCACTTTTACATTATTTTTAACCTGGGGGTTTTCTAGGAGCCAAGTACGTAAGCACCCATTGCAACCATATCTACAACACACAGACAGCTCACCAATGTGAAATACACTGTAAAATGTGCCAGAGAGATTGAGTATTGTGTATTGAGATTGCAGGCAGAAGGTACGGTGCCAAACGTGTAATATGTTTTGTCGCTAGCAAAACTGCTTGAGCACACATAACAGACTTGTTCGCTGGGCCCCTAAAGTAGACTGCAGGAGATGTGGGCGCTACGTCGTTTATGTGCATACATGCTCCCAGATGTAAGGTACATTGACGCACGGGGACAGAACACAAGTGTTACATGGTTAAAGGGTTCCCACAGACTAAAACCGAAGACTACATAGTGTTCGATATGGAGTGTACACAGGAGACAGGTGTACATCAACCTAATTATATTTATGCTCATCATCTAACTTCCGATGATAGCTGGGAGTTTGAAATGCATTTGTGCGTGAACGATTTCCTCGCCACTTTCATGCAACCGAAATTCTACGGGCACACTATGCTGGCTCATAAATCAAAAGCATACGACTCCTTCTTTATGTTGCAGACCATGATTGGTGCAAAGATGGCTGTAGAACTCATCACCCAGGGTTCCAAACTGATCTTGTTAAAGGTGATGCCTTTTCAAATAAGGTTCATCAATACCCTAAATTTTCTACCCATGAAATTGAGCAAATTACCAAAAGCCTTTGGTTTCCCAGGGTGCAAAGGTTATTTCCCCTACCTTTCAACACCTGGGCAATCAGAATTATGAAGGGGCCATGCCACCAGCCGACAGCTACAGTGTTGAGTATATGATGCCGACTGAGAAAGAGAGCTTTCTACAGTGGTACGATGAATACTGTGAAAATCACTTTCATTTTCAAACAGAGTTGTAAGCGTACTGTTAGGCGGATGTAATGATATTACGAAAAGCCTGCAACCTTTTCAGAGACATGGTGATGGAAATGACCAAAACGGTTAAGGTTTTGAAGCGTAATAACGGAACGATGAAAAAGACTGTACACTACATAGACCCTTTCCAAAATATCACGTTGGCTTCCATGTGTATGTCTATCTACAAACACATGTTTCTGAAGCCCTGCACCATAGCTCTAGTACTATCCAACCTCTATAACAGCAAACAGAAGTGCTATTCTACCCCCTCCATCCAATGGCTCATGTACGTCTCTGACAAGGAAAACATCTTCATTCAACACGCATTACAAGGCGTTGAATACCGAGTAGGGCCTTAAAATCTAGACGGCTACTCTATAATTAACGGTGTGCCTACAGCTTTCGAGTACAACAGTTGTTTTTACCACGATTTTCCCCGCTGTTTCAAGGCCCACGGGTTTAACAGGCTGTTGGGCACCAAGTTTGAACACTTGCACCGCCGTACTCTGATGAAAGCTGAATATGTTAAAAGCTCTGCCTTTGTTCTGAGAACCCTATGGAAACAGGAGTGGTTAGACATGTTAGCTACGAATGCGGAACTCGCGTCATTTATTAAGAGGCAACAATTACCCAATCCTTTGGAACCCCGCAACACCTTTTTTGGCGGTCGTACAAATGCTATACAATTATACAGAGCTGCGGGTGAGGGTGAAAAAATACACTGTTATGAGCTTGTACCCGTTTGTGAACAAACAGAAGTTATACCCTATAGGCCACCCCACCATCATCTATAGGGACTTTCAGCCCCTAGGTGAATATTTTGGGCTCGTTAAGTGCCATATCTACCCACCACAGCAGCTTTACTTTCCGGTGCTACCATACAGAGTCGACGGCAAGCTCATGCTCCCGTTGTGTTGAAAGTAAAGAGACTAGCGAGTGTAGACACACCAACGAGCAGAGGATGCTCATCTGAACCTGGTGTAATATCGAGGTACAAACGGCCCTTGAGAAAGGCCACAGACTGAGTAAAATCGTTGAGGTCTGGCACTTTGAAAGAAGATCAACAGATCTCTTTTCTAAGCATATCAACTTGTTTCTCAGAGACAAACAGGAGGCTTCCGGCTTTCCTGAATGGTGTGTCGATGCAGCCTCTAAGCAAAAGTACATCAACGATTACCATGCTCACAAGGGCATAATATTAAGACCCGAGTTCATTGCAGTCAACCCCGCCAGGTGCCAGCTAGCCAATCTGTTCCTCAACTCCTTGTGGGGAAAATTTGCCCGACGTACAAACCTACCAAACACTACCGTAAAGACAGATCCTGATGAGTTGTTTAAGTACCTTTTTTCACCTAGTTATGACGTGTCCAGCTGCAAATTTATCGATGATGAAACCGCTGTTCTCTGCTGGAAATATACGCTAAAGAGTACCCCACATTATGTAACACTGTAAATATTTTCATAGCCTCTTTCACAACAGCTTATGCCATTTAGAGCTTTACAGGGTATTGGATAAACTTCAGGAGCGCTGCCTGTATCATGATACCAATTCAGTTATATTTGTGAGTAAGGATGGTGGTGAAGACCCGCCTCTAGGTGATTATCGAGGAGATTTGACCTGCGAATTAGATAAGGACGACTACATAGTATAATTTACCTCCTCTGGACCTAAAACCTATTCCTACAAAACAGCAAACAACGTTGTGTGTTTGAAAGTGAAAGGTATCACTTCAAAATGTTAATAACACAGTTACTGTTATTAAAGTTGCATTAGAATACCTAATCCCCACAACTATGGACACAAGATTGCAACACCCATTCTCCTGTGTTTTAGCAGGCCCCTCAAATTGCGGTAAAAGTTATTTTATAAAGAAGTTGTTAGAAAATGCCCCGGGGTTTTATTCCACACACCAAACAATATTGTATGGCTTTATTCATGCTGGTAAGATCTTTTTACAGAACTATCCGTAATGTTCACCCACATTAAATTTATAGAAGTCATACCCAACACTCTCAGTGACGATGCCTTGTTACCTAAACACCTAATAAACATGGTGATTGTAGATGATCTTATGTGCAAGGGCGGGGACCATGCCAAAATAGAAAAAGCTTTTACCCAATATTCACACCATTGAAATCTAAGCATATGTTACATTGTGCAGAACTTGTTTTACAAGGGTAAGAGCAGTCGTTCTATCGCTCTAAAGGCCTCATACCTTGTCCTATTTTTAAAAAAACTGTGACAAACAGCAGATATCTATCATCGCTAAACAGAGGTACCCCGGAAACACCCAGTTTTAATTGGAAGTCTTTAACGACGCTACCACTAAACCTCACGGCTACCTGCTGGTAGACTTGAAACTCAACACTCTAGAAAACTACAGACTGTGTGCTGATATTTTCCCATCTGACCTCCCCATCGCTTACATACCTAAAACCACACCTAAATTGGTAAAAAGAATTGTTAAAAAGACTTTTGCAACATTTACACTCCAAGCCTTATAATATAAGGTGGTGACCATCTCCGCGCATCTATGCCGCAATTTAACCCTCCTAAAAATGCTGGTCACAGCTAACACCCAACAAAGAAAGGCCATCCTTTGCACGGCTTCGGACGACTTAGGGGCTGCTATTTTAGAAATAGCCCTAAACACCTTAAAAGGCAATGTCCCTACATCAGAGGGTCAGCTCCGTATGCTGAAGAAGAGGTGTAACCTTATCAAAAAATTTGTAATAAAACGACTTCTGTTGTATCAAAGAAAAAACTTGTAAAACAGTTGGGCGCTTTGAAGGAGCACTTCTGGGCATAGCGATTCCTTTAATTACAAACCTCCTAGCCTTGAACTAATGGATTACGCCCAAAAGATGTGCTTGGTACCGCTCCAACAGATGGAACAGTTGGGCCCTTCTACGAACGATGCTTGGGATATACGAAAAAATTAAACACTATGCCTAGATGCCAAATTAAAAACATTTTAAACCGTACTGATTTAAAACTTTACGACAAAGCCGATCTTTACTCCAGAGTTCTTCAAAACTTTCTACATTATTACAAGCAGTGCCAGTCAGAAAAAAACACACTGACTCTATATACCCCTGACTCTGATCTGTCACCACCATCCCTCGCCCTGCCTCAGGTTCAACAGCCCCTACATCCGGCGGCCCCATCACCACCGCCCTCAGACGTCTTTGTTGAAGAACTTTAAAAAAATGTAAATCTGCGGTACAGAGGTGCTGCGCAAATGTTACTAAGTAAAATGGCTGCTTATAAAGATCTAAACTTGTGGAATGATCGGGGTGAATTCCTCCATAAAGGACAGCTGATTGTTGGGTCTCATATGTTTGACCTTGTCAAAGGTTTCACACACCCCAGAACACTATCACTCCAGAAAGTGCCTAGAAGCTGGGACAGTTTCTACAGGCTGCTGCAGAACTCAACGTTACTTCAACAATCACTAGTAATGCTTAACGCAGACAGCTGTTTGAAAGTTTGAAAGATCCTGCTTACAGCCCTCCAAGTACTCCAGCACCTGTTTTTTTTAAATCCAGACCTACAGCGCCCGCAGCCCCGCTTATCCCCCGGTTGTCCCCCTCATGGAGCACATCGCCTCTGCCTTTGGAGCCTAAAAAGCCATCGTCCAAAAGGAACACTTGGTTGAAAGTTTGATACTTCTACTTTTTGAACCTATCTACATGTTTTAAACTCTCTGTGTGTATAGTTTTACACTGATTAATGTATTTATTGGTTTCTTTCATCATTTATTTTCTTTAGTATGTTTGGTTGATTAATGCTTGTACTAAAATAAACTGTACTTGGACTGTATTAAACTGTAATAAACACTTTTTAACCGTATCACCACTATCCTGTCATCTTTTTTAATGTGTGGTCCCCGTCGTAATAATAAAATGTATAGTCTGATTTCAAGTTTACATTCTTTTATTGAAGACAATTATAGTTGCATGTATATAAGCATTACACAGCCTTACACTTTTGACACACATCATATTCTGTTTTAACAATGATGGCCAAAGACCACACATTTTCTTTTACATACTTCAAAACCATATGTTCGTCATTTACTAGATCGTACAAATATAGATTTAGAAAATTTCTAAACATCACACCCTCAGACATTTTACTAATAAAAATATATACAGTGTATCCCATATGTAACTGATAAAGAACAATGCACCCGCATCTTGTTATACTCGTCCCTACCAGCAGCTTTTTTAATGTACTTGAATATGGGTTTTGTACAGATGGTATGCTCGGGGAACGCCGCTGAACTGTCAAACACTGTAACATTGTCAATATCCAAAAACATTCCCACCCAGTGTGTTCCACCCTTGTAATGCGGGTCTGTGTTAAAGAGTAGCAATCGTGGTCTTTCTACACCAGCTTCCTGGGATAGACCGTCGCTCGGAAAAACATCTAAAAAGTATTTCCTTGCGTAGTTATGCCTCCTTAAGAACTCACATATCTGCACAGTGTCCATTCTACAATAATTTAAAGATAGGCAAACATGATTTGGCGGGCGTGGTTGACCTGGATGACGCTGTCGAACACCACAAATACAATCATGTTCACATTGGTAGCCAAGAGTTGACTAAAACGTATTTCAGCTTTTAGATTTCTGTTTTTTATCAGATTATAATGATTACCATCTTCCATGTCGGCCATCAGATCGAAAGCAAACAGCGTGTAGCCATGACCATATCCTTCTCTTGATACGACGACTCTCGAGTCCCTCAGATGCTTCCCTGTTATCGACACCAGTCCAAGATATTCCCTGATAAAATTTTATGTTCCAAACTGGATGTGTACGGCTCTGCCGGAATCACCGTCGCCTCATGTACCAGTGCCGCGTAGTTGATGTCGTAATGTTTGAAATTGAAAGGGCTTGAGGTATACTTACCACTAAAAGCTGTATTGTCCACAAACCCTATAATAATAAGTTTCGGTAACTGTCCAAGAAATACATTTTGCTGCTGTGTTAATCTGGTACCTGTTGGAATGCTATATATCTTCAGGGCTACTCTTTCCACTGCGTAATTGACATTCAATAGTTGTAAGGCCTCGCGTGAGCGAGTCTGACGCTTGGTGACATTTTCACTCTCTTTACAAACAAAGTGGCGGACAGTATAACTAGTTTATACTGTTCCGTAGCCCCACTGAGTCCTTGTTGCAGTTTGGTTTGGGCTTAAGATTGATACCATTGACGAGTAGTTTATCCTGGTAGAAAAGGTCCGAGTGTATGTGACCTAGGAAGTTGAACTGCCTACTGCCGGCGGCGAAGCTCACTCTTTTTACAAAACCCTAATTGCGGCCGTCCAGAGCAGTAGTTTCAAAATGACCGTAAGTATCTTTGTAGAAGAGCCCTGCTGAAAGCTGTGTGTCCAGGGCATCGCTGCTGTAATTAAGAATGCTCTCAATGTATGCCCTATACGCGTACATGTTATCACTTTGCGTTATAAGGCGATCACCGAGTGTAATGTCCACCTGATTAAACATGGTTGCTACAGGGTAAGCGATCGTTGCCACTCTAGCGGCGTTCGCTATATTGGAACCATCAGCTTTTACAATTTTACATATGAGGTGCAACAGCATGTTGGTAAGATCCAAATACATATCCGTGGACACTGACACATAAAACTCTATTGGCGCCAAAGGTGTTAAAGCAGTTAGCGGCTCCATGAAAAAACAGTTTTCGATGCTAGTCTGCGTCGGTTTTAGAGAAAAGAGGTCTAACTCTGATTTAGCGCATTCACCCAATGCGCAATGTACAAAGGCCATGTTTACAGATTGCTTTTTAAAAAATATTTACGTTAGCGACACTTCTTTTCTTCTTCGAAGCTCTCTTCTGACTTACGGATCTTCGTTTGTGAGCGCTTTTTGAAGATCGCCGGTCTTTTTTTATAGGGGGCCGGCGACCCCTGCGCTTTGAAACACTGTGCTTCCTTTTAACAGGTGTGCAAGACTTGTACACCAGCCCTGCTCCTTCTTGAGGTTGCTTATTCATACATTAACCAACCGTAGATGTCACGGAACCCACCACATCCTGCACAATGTTCATGGCAGCCGCTTTAACGTTCAGTTTTGCAATTTCATAGCCTGTTCTCAAGAACGGCATAGCTCTTCTAAACAAACTATGGAAGAAACCCCCATCCCTGCCCCATACATAACCCAGGGACCCTTGAAAGTATGGCGGAAGGGCTTCATATCTAGTCTGGTTTCTATAATAATCCCTATACATAGAGGGATCGCCGTATGTTTTCATAATCACTGTGATGACTTGTTAATAGCCGCGCTTGTGTTGCGGTATTAAATGAAGCTTAACAATAACTTTCCCTATTTAAAGGACACCGGCTCAGCCTGGTCATCGTAGATCATGATCGTAATTGTGTCAAAATGTTTTTTACAAATTGATACTTAGCCTGGTTTGTTGTGTTGTATATTAGCCATTGTGTTATTTTCACCCTTTACCTGGACCCATCTCAGCAACATTGAATAACTATCCCCTATCCTCTGCGACTCTACGATATCGCTATACACGTAGAGTGTATAGATGCTGCCATTAATATCGGGGCATAACTGGTCCAGTTCTACATGACTTCTGATATGCTGCACTGTTCCTAAAACCCTTTTTAATTTACCCGAACAGTTAAACTCTGCATCGCGATTTGGAGCTTCAAAAAACACCTTCCGTCTAACGTTATCTAACACTAAATGCATATTCACACACAACTCAATGTTGGCTATGGTTTTGTTGATGGCTCCGACCACCGAGGCCACAGATGGGTAATATCCATGAGGAAACTCGGTTTGGATGGTCATAGCATCCTGAGCATTTAAATACGGTGCTGTACATTGTAAACATATTCCATGTTCTGAGGTATTGGATTTCTGTTAGGGCTACCTCCCAATCCCCCTTTATGTCTACTGGTTTAGCCAATTTCACTGTATAATTAGAAATTCTATTGTCAAGGAACATGTTCTTTGAGGCATTGAATGACAGAATAATATAAAATGGCACTGTCTCCATCTTCGCGTCTACAATGATCCTCCCATCGTACTCACACAACCTGCAGGAACTGGCCGGTACCCAACTGTTACATTTCTCGGGCCACCCCCACCATTTGACAAAAACCTGTTGGTTAGCTTTGCTACCTTTCCTTTTCAGAATCTTTTCAACCCTGTGCACCCTCTGCGGATCATTAGGTATCTTCTGTAGCTTCTCCTCGTAAAAGACACCCAACACCTTTTCCCCATCATAGTCCTTTAGACTGTAAATATATACATCCTCTTTAAGCTCCACACTTTCCACTATGAATATCTTGTCACTAAAAGTCAGTTGGTAGCCCTTCGTAAAGACCCCTTTCAGTTTTGAAACCATAACCTTCTTTCAAAACAGGCTTCTTTACATCTACAGCGATCCGACTCCCATGCACAGTTCCCCACACCTTTAACGAATTATCAGCCATTACATCTACGGGGCCATTTTGATGGTTCTGTGGTAAGTGGCTTTATAAACATTCATAAAAGCCTGTAGAACATCCACATACCGGTAGGCGTATAAGCCGTGAAATATCTCCACATCTTAGACTTTAGGGTACTGTTAAAACGCTCTATTACAGATGCTTTTACCTCCGAGTGCGTTACAAAATGTTTAACATTATGCTGCTTTAACAATTTCGGAAACGTTTGTTTAAAAATTATTTTCCTGCGTCTATTTGTAGTTTATGAGGGGTTTGCCCTTCCTGAACATCGTTTTAAAGACTTCGGTTGCACCGGAACCACTTTTATCGCTTAGCCCTTCTGCATAGGTCTACTTGAACAATACATCCATAACCGTTAATATGTATCGAACACCGTTATTATGCTTTGCTAAATCTTGAAGACTGATTACAACCACCTGCCATTGATAATCTATTTGCGCATTAACAATGGTAGGTCTTCTCTTAAAACGGTTCATGGTGGGTTTATGGAGAGAATACGCCTCTTCCCCAGATAACCATGTCTTCACCAGTGCTCTGTTTACATGTTCATTTTCAACTAGATCCCTTTTAAATAGTGCTTCGGTGCCCTTGAAGCTAATAACCCTACGCGTATCATAATAAAGCTTCCTTAATCCAACACTTGACATGTTGTCATCTGTTAGAAACCATGAAATGAAAGACACCGGTTTTGTGTAATTCTGCTTTATTAAACATAAAAAACATTAACACTGAATAAAACGATATACATTAAATTTCTAGATACAGATCTTGTGGTGGGGTATTGTTGGACATTAGGCTGTCTTTTGACTACGTGTACATACTACTACACTCACTACATACGTTACTCGGTGCCATGCTGCTAATCAACCTCAGCGTCACTAGTTTTGCTATTTTTATAGATATACACTCGATAGCTCTAGACACGACTTCCCTCTCACCCCTCCTATAACTTTGTACACACAGAATAGTGACAGCTTTCATAAGTTCGTACAGTTCAATGCCCAACAATGCTAAACCCTTCTTTGTGAAATAATCATCTGTCAGAATCTCCAAGGCTGTGCATAATGCCATCGTCGGCAAAAGTCTTAACTCATGTGTATGCCTTTTGAACACGCTCCAATATTTCTCAGCTGTGGGAATCCACGCGTTGATACACCATTCGGTTATACATTCAAACTGTCGCACATCATCGTGGAGTGCGGCTCAGAAATGTTCAAATAATGCAGAGTTACAGGGTGCATTTCAGCTATTCTTTCTTTAATGAGCACATATACCATTCTGACAATGCATATGTATCCAGGGTGTAACTCATAGATGTTAGACCTGACAGCCTTAGGGTAGTCACCCCTAACTTTTTGCCTGCCTCCCTCCACTTTTTGGACACTGTTTTTGCTGGTTTATAGACTCTGCGCACTTTACCACTGCTAACCAGTGCTAAAGTGCATATGCTCTCTCCCTTAAAACATGGTAACCTTGAATCATACCTGATTGGACTATTAATTTACTTATAAGTCCCTAGTAAGGTGCACTTTATGTGCATAGGGCTGGTAAATTAAATGCTACTAGTGGGCCTGCAGCACTGGTTGTGCCACCCACTTAAGTAGCCCATTTCCCTTGTCTCAGGCCTGCCATTGCAAGGCCTGTGTGTGCAGTTTCACTGCCACCTCGACTTGGCATTTAAAAGTACTTGCCAAGCCTAGAACTCCCCTTTTTCTACATATAAGTCACCCTTAATGTGTGCCCTAGGTAACCCCTAGAGCAGGGTGCTGTGTAGGTAAAAGGCAGGACATGTACCTGTCTAGTTATATGTCCTGGTAGTGTAAAACTCCTAAATTCGTTTTCACACTACTGTGAGGCCTGCTCCCTTCATAGGCTAACATTGGGGCTGCCCTCATACACTGTTGAAGTGGCAGCTGCTGATCTGAAAGGAGCAGGAAGGTCATATTTAGTATGGCCAGAATGGTAATACAAAGTCCTACTGACTGGTGAAGTCGGATTTAATATTACTATTCTAGAAATGCCACTTTTAGAAAGTGAGCATTTCTTTGCACTTAAATCCTTCTATGCCTTACAATCCACGTCTGGCTGGGCTTGGTTGACAGCTCCTTGTGCATTCACTCAGACACACCCCAAACACAGGGTACTCAGCCTCACTTGCATACATCTGCATTTTGAATGGGTCTTCCTGGGCTGGGAGGGTGGAGGGCCTGCTCTCACACAAAGGACTGCCACACCCCCTACTGGGACCCTGGCAGACAGGATTGAACTGAAAGGGGACCTGGTGCACTTCTTAGCCACTCTTTGAAGTCTCCCCCACTTCAAAGGCACATTTGGGTATAAAACAGGGCCTCTGCCCTACCTCATCAGACACTTGCTGGAGAAGAAACCTGAACCAGAAACTACATCCTGCCAAGAAGAACTGCCTGGCTGCTCAAAGGACTCACCTGTCTGCTTTCTACAAAGGACTGCTGCCTTGCTGTTGCCCTGCTGCCTTGCTGAACTCTTGTCTGGCTGTGAAAGTGCTCTCCAAGGGCTTGGATAGAGCTTGCCTCCTGTTCCCTGAAGTCTCAGGACCAAAAAGACTTCTCTCTTTGACTTGGACGCTCCGTGCGCCGAAAATTTCGACGCACAGCTTGTTTCGCGGCGAGAAAAACGCCGCACACCGACGCTGATCGACGCGATGCTCTTGGGACGATCGAAGATCCGACGCACGGCCTCGCAAGGATAACGCCGCCCGACCTCTAGAGGAGAAATCGACGCAACACCTGCCGTAAGATCGTAATTTCAACGCGCAGCCCCGCAGATCGAAGTCTAGAGGAGAAATCGACGCGACGTCTGCCGTGGGATCGTAAATTCGACGCGCAGCCCTGCAGATCGACGCGCAGCCGGAGAACAAGCAGGAAAATCCACGCACAGACCCGGGACATCTGGTAATCCCCGCGATCCACAGAAAGAGACTGTCCACGCGCCGGAAAACGACGCCCGACTTCGCCGCGTGGAAAATAACGACGCAAGTCCGTGTGTGCTGAGGAGAAATCGACGCACACACCCTTTTTCCACGCACCTCTTCTCTTGTGGCCCTCTGAGGAGATTTTTCCACTCCCAACCAGGTACTTGTGCTTGAAAGAGACTTCGTTTATATTCTAAAGACTTAAGACACTTTATATCACTTTCCTGTGATAGTTCTACAATTTTCATTGCAACTTTATTCTTTTTGACCTACAATTATCCTGATAAATATTCTATATTTTTCTAAACACTGTGTGGTGTATTTTTGTGGTGCTATATGGTGGTATTGTATGATTTATTGCACAAATACTTTACACATTGCCTTCTAAGTTAAGCCTGACTGCTCGTGCCAAGCTACCAGAGGGTGGGCACAGGATAATCTTGGATTGTGTGTGACTTACCCTGACTAGAGTGAGGGCATTTGCTTGGACAGGGGGTAACCTGACTGCCAACCAAAAACCCAATTTCTAACATTGGTGATCAGCGGTGAGGATAGGACTTGTATTTGTGCAGTGACATACAGTAGCTAAGTATTTCACTACCTACCCACAGTTGAAGGTCAACTTGGTTTTTATCTCTTTTTGAAAATCCGTTTTTTCCTGACAATTTTCAAAAACTAAATCCTCACTCAACATGTCTCTGACTGGGTCTCAGACAGGGGACTTTGACCTAGTCCAGTTGGATACATACACGGTCAAACAACTAAGAGGATTCTGCAGGGCATTAAGGGTACCCACCCAAGGGGCCTCCAGAAAGGAGGACTTTCAAGTGGCGCTGAGGGCCTGGGCAGAAGCCCATTTAGAGGATGATGAGGAAGAGGAGCCAGAAAATGGCCCCTCAGAAGGATTTTCACTATCTGTGGATGGTGTTACCACTGCAATTGTGCACCCTTCCAGACCAGGGAGCAGTGTCTCCATGCAAAGCCTGACCGCAGAGGAAAGGAGAGAGGAAAGGGAGTTCCAATTGCAAATGGCAAAACTGAAAATTGAGGCTCAACAGGAAGAGAGGATGTGAGAAGGTAGCCTCTTTCTAGCCTTGTTACCCCCACTTTTGGCCTGTTTGTGAGTGTATGTCAGGGTGTTTGTCACTGTTTTCACTGTCTCACTGGGATCCTGATAGCCAGGCCTCAGTGCTCATAGTGAAAACACTATGTTTTCAGTATGTTTGTTATGTGTCACTGGGATCCTGCTTGTCAGGACCCCAGTGCTCATAGGTTTGTGGCCTATATGTATGTGTCACTGGGACCCTGTCACACAGGGCCCCAGTGCTCATAGGCGTGCATGTATATGTTCCCTGTGTGGTGCCTAACTGTCTCACTGAGGCTCTGCTAACCAGAACCTCAGTGGTTATGCTCTCTCATTACTTTCAAATTGTCACTAACAGGCTAGTGACCAATTTTACCAATTTACATTGGCTTACTGGAACACCCTTATAATTCCCTAGTATATGGTACTGAGGTACCCAGGGTATTGGGGTTCCAGGAGACCCCTATGGGCTGCAGCATTTCTTTTGCCACCCATAGGGAGCTCTGACAATTCTTACACAGGCCTGCCACTGCAGCCTGAGTGAAATAACGTCCACGTTATTTCACAGCCATTTTACACTGCACTTAAGTAACTTATAAGTCACCTATATGTCTAACCTTTACCTGGTAAAGGTTAGGTGCAAAGTTACTTAGTGTGAGGGCACCCTGGCACTAGCCAAGGTGCCCCCACATGGTTCAGAGCCAATTCACTGAACTTTGTGAGTGCGGGGACACCATTACACGCGTGCACTACATATAGGTCACTACCTATATGTAGCTTCACCATGGTAACTCCGAATATGGCCATGTAACATGTCTATGATCATGGAATTGCCCCCTCTATGCCATCCTGGCATTGTTGGTACAATTCCATGATCCCAGTGGTCTGTAGCACAGACCCTGGTACTGCCAGACTGCCCTTCCTGGGGTTTCTCTGCAGCTGCTGCTGCTGCCAACCCCTCAGACAGGCAGCTGCCCTCCTGGGGTCCAGCCAGGCCTGGCCCAGGATGGCAGAACAAAGAACTTCCTCTGAGAGAGGGTGTGACACCCTCTCCCTTTGGAAAATGGTGTGAAGGCAGGGGAGGAGTAGCCTCCCCCAGCCTCTGGAAATGCTTTGTTGGGCACAGATGTGCCCAATTCTGCATAAGCCAGTCTACACCGGTTCAGGGACCCCTTAGCCCCTGCTCTGGCGTGAAACTGGACAAAGGAAAGGGGAGTGACCACTCCCCTGACCTGCACCTCCCCTGGGAGGTGTCCAGAGCTCCTCCAGTGTGCTCCAGACCTCTGCCATCTTGGAAACAGAGGTGCTGCTGGCACACTGGACTGCTCTGAGTGGCCAGTGCCACCAGGTGACGTCAGAGACTCCTGCTGATAGGCTCCTTCAGGTGTTAGTAGCCTTTCCTCTCTCCTAGGTAGCCAAACCCTCTTTTCTGGCTATTTAGGGTCTCTGTCTCTGGGGAAACTTTAGATAACGAATGCATGAGCTCAGCCGAGTTCCTCTGCATCTCCCTCTTCACCTTCTGATAAGGAATCGACCGCTGACCGCGCTGGAAGCCTGCAAACCTGCAACATAGTAGCAAAGACGACTACTGCAACTCTGTAACGCTGATCCTGCCGCCTTCTCGACTGTTTTCCTGCTTGTGCATGCTGTGGGGGTAGCCTGCCTCCTCTCTGCACCAGAAGCTCCGAAGAAATCTCCCGTGGGTCGACGGAATCTTCCCCCTGTAACCGCAGGCACCAAAAAGCTGCATCTCCGGTCCCTTGGGTCTCCTCTCAGCACGACGAGCGAGGTCCCTCGAATCCAGCGACACCGTCCAAGTGACCCCTACAGTCCAGTGACTCTTCAGCCCAAGTTTGGTGGAGGTAAGTCCTTGCCTCACCTCGCTGGGCTGCATTGCTGGGAACCGCGACTTTGCAAGCTTCTCCGGCCCCTGTGCACTTCCGGCGGAAATCCTCTGTGCACAGCCAAGCCTGGGTCCACGGCACTCTAACCTGCATTGCACGACTTTCTAAGTTGGTCTCCGGCGACGTGGGACTCCTTTGTGCAACTTCGGCGAGCACCGTTTCACGCATCCTCGTAGTGCCTGTTTCTGGCACTTCTCCGGGTGCTACCTGCTTCAGTGAGAGCTCTTTGTCTTGCTCGACGTCCCTTCTCTCTGCAGGTCCAATTTGCGACCTCCTGGTCCCTCCTGGGCCCCAGCAGCGTCCAAAAACGCCAAACGCACGATTTGCGTGTAGCAAGGCTTGTTGGCGTCCATCCGGCGGGAAAACACTTCTGCACGACTCTCCAAGGCGTGGGGGATCCATCCTCCAAAGGGGAAGTCTCTAGCCCTTGTCGTTCCTGCAGTATTCACAGTTCTTCAGCCTAGTAAGAGCTTCTTTGCACCAACCGCTGGCATTTCTTGGGCATCTGCCCATCTCCGAGCTGCTTGTGACTTTTGGACTTGGTCCCCTTGTTCCACAGGTACCTTCAGACAGGAATCCATCGTTGTTGCATTGCTGATTTGTGTTTTCCTTGCATTCTCCCTCTAACACGACTATTTTGTCCTTAGGGGAACTTTGGTGCACTTTGCACTCACTTTTCAGGGTCTTGGGGTGGGTTATTTTGCTAACTCTCACTATTTTCTAATAGTCCCAGCGACCCTCTACAAGGTCACATAGGTTTGGGGTCCATTCGTGGTTCGCATTCCACTTCTGGAGTATATGGTTTGTGTTGCCCCTATCCCTATGTTTCCCCATTGCATCCTATTGTAACTATACATTGTTTGCACTGTTTTCTAAGACTATACTGCATATTTTTGCTATTGTGTATATATATCTTGTGTATATTTCCTATCCTCTCACTGAGGGTACACTCTAAGATACTTTGGCATATTGTCATAAAAATAAAGTACCTTTATTTTTAGTATAACTGTGTATTGTGTTTTCTTATGATATTGTGCATATGACACTAAGTGGTACTGTAGTAGCTTCACACGTCTCCTAGTTCAGCCTGAGCTGCTCTGCTAAGCTACCATTATCTATCAGCCTAAGCTGCTAGACACCCTATACACTAATAAGGGATAACTGGGCCTGGTGCAAGGTGCAAGTACCCCTTGGTACTCACTACAAGCCAGTCCAGCCTCCTACATTGGTTGTGCAGCGGTGGGATAAGTGCTTTGAGACTACTTACCACTCTTGTCATTGTACTTTTCATAAGAGAAAAATATACAAAACAAGGTCAGTGTATATACACATAGCCAAAAAGATTTGCATTTCCTCTTTTCACTCTTTTCTAAGTGCTGAAAAGTACTTCTAAACTTTCAAAAAGTTCTTAAAAGTTTAAAAAGTTTTTTTCTGTCTTTCCAAAAAAGTTCTGAAAACTTTTTTCTCTTTGTCCATCACTTTAACTCTCTCTAAAAATGTCTGGCACAGGAAAAAATGTTGAACTGTCCAAACTTGCATATGATCACCTTAGCTGGAAAGGAGCAAGGAGTCTCTGCATAGAGAGAGGTTTGAGTGTAGGGAAGAATCCTTCCTTAGAACTGTTAATTAATATGCTTAGAGTACAGGATAAGGCCATAAGTGCCCAATCTGTAGAAAAAGTAGCTAATGGTTCTCAATCTGATCCAGGGACTCCCCCAGGAAAAGGTTCAGGAAAGAAACTTCTCAGCCTGCCCATTACTAGACAGTCTAGCATAGTTGGTACAGAGGTTGAATCACATCATACTGATGATGTGCTCTCACATTATGCTGGTAGCCAAGCTGTTAGGGTGCCCTTGATAAGGGACAGGTCTCCTTCTGTTCATTCCCATCATACCTCTGTATCTAGAAATGTCCCTCCCACCCACCCTGATGACAGATTGTTAGAAAGGGAGCTCAATAGATTGAGAGTGGAACAAACCAGACTGAAGCTCAAGAAGCAACAGCTGGATTTGGATAGACAGTCTTTAGAAATAGAGAGGGAAAGACAGAAGTTGGGTTTAGATACCCATGGTGGCAGCAGCAGTATTCCCCATAGTCATCCTGCAAAAGAGCATGATTCCAGGAATCTGCATAAGATAGTTCCCCCTTACAAGGAGGGGGATGACATTAACAAGTGGTTTGCTGCACTTGAGAGGGCCTGTGCTGTACAGGATGTCCCTCAAAAGCAGTGGGCTGCTATCCTATGGCTATCATTTACTGGAAAAGGTAGGGATAGGCTCCTTACTGTAAAAGAAAATGATGCTAACAATTTCCAAGTTCTTAAGAATGCACTCCTGGATGGTTATGGCTTAACCACTGAACAGTACAGGATAAAGTTCAGAGATACCAAAAAGGAGTCTTCACAAGACTGGGTTGATTTCATTGACCAGGCAGTGAAGGCCTTGGAGGGGTGGTTACATGGCAGTAAAGTTACTGATTATGACAGCCTGTATAACACAATCCTGAGAGAGCATATACTTAATAATTGTGTGTCTGATTTGTTGCACCAGTACCTGGTAGACTCTGATCTGACCTCTCCCCAAGAATTGGGAAAGAAGGCAGACAAATGGGTCAGAACAAGGGTGAACAGAAAAGTTCATACAGGTGGTGACAAAGATGGCAATAAGAAGAAAGATGGTGAAAAATCTCAAGATAAGCATGGGGATAAGGGTAAAACCAAAGATCCCACTTCAAATCTTAAACACTCTTCAGAGGGTGGGGATAAAACAAATTCTTCCTCTTCTTCCCAACCTGCACACATTAAAAAGCCTTGGTGCTTTGTGTGTAAAAATAGAGGCCATAGGCCAGGGGATAAGTCCTGTCCAGGTAAACCCCCTGAGCCTACCACCACTAATACATCAAGCTCTAGTGCCCCTAGCAGTAGTGGTACTAGTGGTGGGACTGCTGGCAACAGTCAAGCAAAGGGTGTAGTTGGGTTCACTTATGGGTCCATAGTGGAAACTGATGTAATCAGTCCCAAGACAGTTTCTGTCACACCTAGTGGCACTGGCCTTGCCACACTGGCTGCTTGTCCCCTTACAATGGATAAGTACAGGCAGACAGTTGCAATAAATGGTGTTGAGGCCTTGGCCTACAGGGACACAGGTGCCAGTTTCACTTTGGTGACTGAAAACCTAGTGCCTCCTGAACAACACATCATTGGACAACAGTATAAGATTATTGATGTCCATAACTTCACTAAGTTTCTTCCCTTAGCTATAATTCAGTTTAGTTGGGGTGGAGTTACTGGCCCTAAGCAGGTGGTGGTATCACCTAGCTTACCTGTAGACTGTCTCTTAGGTAATGACCTAGAGGCCTCAGGTTGGGCTGATGTAGAGTTTTATGCCCATGCAGCCATGCTGGGCATCCCTGAGGAATTGTTCCCTCTCATTTCTACTGAAATGAAAAAGCAAAGGAGAGAAGGCCTGAAAACTCAGGATCCCTCTCCATCAACAGGTAAAAAGGGTATCACAGTATCCCCTAACCACCCTACCATTCAGGATACCATTCCTGTGGTGGGAGAAACCTCTCCTGGGGTGGCACCTGTTCCAAGGGAATCATCAGCTGGCATAGCTGGACTCCCTGAGGTAGAAGTACCTCTCTGTGGGATAACTAACATTGGTGACAAAAAGAGCACCATTTTAGTTAACATGGAGCATCCCTCCAACCCTCCCAGAGAAACTTTAGTGCAGAAACCCTGTACTGCCTCACAACACTTAGGACAGCATCCCTGCCCTAGTGTGGAGCTCATAGGACAGCATCCCTGCCCTGCTCCAACTCAAGAGAAACAGCATCCCTGTTCCCTCTTCCAGCCAAATGGACAAAGTTTTTGCCCAGCTATGGCTTTACTGAGACAGCATCCCTGTCTGGCATTTCCATCATTACAAATAGGTTCAGTGGATAATTCCCACTGCTCTAAACTAAAACTTACTGATAGAAACTCTGAAAATACATCTTCACATTGTTGGTTAGCTAAAAAACTTCAAACAGGGTGGTTTACATCCCCACAGGGAAGTAACCATATAGTGGATGATAAAGGGAGTAACCAGTCTATTGCAGAGCTACTCTCTACTTATCACCACTTAGACAATAAAGTCTCAACTGGCCAAGGTTAGCCTTATTGTCCTTCGTTTGGGGGGGGGTTGTGTGAGAAGGTAGCCTCTTTCTAGCCTTGTTACCCCCACTTTTGGCCTGTTTGTGAGTGTATGTCAGGGTGTTTGTCACTGTTTTCACTGTCTCACTGGGATCCTGATAGCCAGGCCTCAGTGCTCATAGTGAAAACACTATGTTTTCAGTATGTTTGTTATGTGTCACTGGGATCCTGCTTGTCAGGACCCCAGTGCTCATAGGTTTGTGGCCTATATGTATGTGTCACTGGGACCCTGTCACACAGGGCCCCAGTGCTCATAGGCGTGCATGTATATGTTCCCTGTGTGGTGCCTAACTGTCTCACTGAGGCTCTGCTAACCAGAACCTCAGTGGTTATGCTCTCTCATTACTTTCAAATTGTCACTAACAGGCTAGTGACCAATTTTACCAATTTACATTGGCTTACTGGAACACCCTTATAATTCCCTAGTATATGGTACTGAGGTACCCAGGGTATTGGGGTTCCAGGAGACCCCTATGGGCTGCAGCATTTCTTTTGCCACCCATAGGGAGCTCTGACAATTCTTACACAGGCCTGCCACTGCAGCCTGAGTGAAATAACGTCCACGTTATTTCACAGCCATTTTACACTGCACTTAAGTAACTTATAAGTCACCTATATGTCTAACCTTTACCTGGTAAAGGTTAGGTGCAAAGTTACTTAGTGTGAGGGCACCCTGGCACTAGCCAAGGTGCCCCCACATGGTTCAGAGCCAATTCACTGAACTTTGTGAGTGCGGGGACACCATTACACGCGTGCACTACATATAGGTCACTACCTATATGTAGCTTCACCATGGTAACTCCGAATATGGCCATGTAACATGTCTATGATCATGGAATTGCCCCCTCTATGCCATCCTGGCATTGTTGGTACAATTCCATGATCCCAGTGGTCTGTAGCACAGACCCTGGTACTGCCAGACTGCCCTTCCTGGGGTTTCTCTGCAGCTGCTGCTGCTGCCAACCCCTCAGACAGGCAGCTGCCCTCCTGGGGTCCAGCCAGGCCTGGCCCAGGATGGCAGAACAAAGAACTTCCTCTGAGAGAGGGTGTGACACCCTCTCCCTTTGGAAAATGGTGTGAAGGCAGGGGAGGAGTAGCCTCCCCCAGCCTCTGGAAATGCTTTGTTGGGCACAGATGTGCCCAATTCTGCATAAGCCAGTCTACACCGGTTCAGGGACCCCTTAGCCCCTGCTCTGGCGCGAAACTGGACAAAGGAAAGGGGAGTGACCACTCCCCTGACCTGCACCTCCCCTGGGAGGTGTCCAGAGCTCCTCCAGTGTGCTCCAGACCTCTGCCATCTTGGAAACAGAGGTGCTGCTGGCACACTGGACTGCTCTGAGTGGCCAGTGCCACCAGGTGACGTCAGAGACTCCTGCTGATAGGCTCCTTCAGGTGTTAGTAGCCTTTCCTCTCTCCTAGGTAGCCAAACCCTCTTTTCTGGCTATTTAGGGTCTCTGTCTCTGGGGAAACTTTAGATAACGAATGCATGAGCTCAGCCGAGTTCCTCTGCATCTCCCTCTTCACCTTCTGATAAGGAATCGACCGCTGACCGCGCTGGAAGCCTGCAAACCTGCAACATAGTAGCAAAGACGACTACTGCAACTCTGTAACGCTGATCCTGCCGCCTTCTCGACTGTTTTCCTGCTTGTGCATGCTGTGGGGGTAGCCTGCCTCCTCTCTGCACCAGAAGCTCCGAAGAAATCTCCCGTGGGTCGACGGAATCTTCCCCCTGCAACCGCAGGCACCAAAAAGCTGCATCTCCGGTCCCTTGGGTCTCCTCTCAGCACGACGAGCGAGGTCCCTCGAATCCAGCGACACCGTCCAAGTGACCCCTACAGTCCAGTGACTCTTCAGCCCAAGTTTGGTGGAGGTAAGTCCTTGCCTCACCTCGCTGGGCTGCATTGCTGGGAACCGCGACTTTGCAAGCTTCTCCGGCCCCTGTGCACTTCCGGCGGAAATCCTCTGTGCACAGCCAAGCCTGGGTCCACGGCACTCTAACCTGCATTGCACGACTTTCTAAGTTGGTCTCCGGCGACGTGGGACTCCTTTGTGCAACTTCGGCGAGCACCGTTTCACGCATCCTCGTAGTGCCTGTTTCTGGCACTTCTCCGGGTGCTACCTGCTTCAGTGAGGGCTCTTTGTCTTGCTCGACGTCCCCTCTCTCTGCAGGTCCAATTTGCGACCTCCTGGTCCCTCCTGGGCCCCAGCAGCGTCCAAAAACGCCAAACGCACGATTTGCGTGTAGCAAGGCTTGTTGGCGTCCATCCGGCGGGAAAACACTTCTGCACGACTCTCCAAGGCGTGGGGGATCCATCCTCCAAAGGGGAAGTCTCTAGCCCTTGTCGTTCCTGCAGTATTCACAGTTCTTCAGCCTAGTAAGAGCTTCTTTGCACCAACCGCTGGCATTTCTTGGGCATCTGCCCATCTCCGAGCTGCTTGTGACTTTTGGACTTGGTCCCCTTGTTCCACAGGTACCTTCAGACAGGAATCCATCGTTGTTGCATTGCTGATTTGTGTTTTCCTTGCATTCTCCCTCTAACACGACTATTTTGTCCTTAGGGGAACTTTGGTGCACTTTGCACTCACTTTTCAGGGTCTTGGGGTGGGTTATTTTGCTAACTCTCACTATTTTCTAATAGTCCCAGCGACCCTCTACAAGGTCACATAGGTTTGGGGTCCATTCGTGGTTCGCATTCCACTTCTGGAGTATATGGTTTGTGTTGCCCCTATCCCTATGTTTCCCCATTGCATCCTATTGTAACTATACATTGTTTGCACTGTTTTCTAAGACTATACTGCATATTTTTGCTATTGTGTATATATATCTTGTGTATATTTCCTATCCTCTCACTGAGGGTACACTCTAAGATACTTTGGCATATTGTCATAAAAATAAAGTACCTTTATTTTTAGTATAACTGTGTATTGTGTTTTCTTATGATATTGTGCATATGACACTAAGTGGTACTGTAGTAGCTTCACACGTCTCCTAGTTCAGCCTGAGCTGCTCTGCTAAGCTACCATTATCTATCAGCCTAAGCTGCTAGACACCCTATACACTAATAAGGGATAACTGGGCCTGGTGCAAGGTGCAAGTACCCGTTGGTACTCACTACAAGCCAGTCCAGCCTCCTACAGAGGAGGGCAGAGAGAGAAGCCAAACAAGCTGAGGCTGAAAGAGCAGCCAAACAAATTGAAGCTGAAAGAACAGCCAAACAAGCGGAAGCTGAAAGAGCAGCCAAACAAGTGGAAGCTGAAAGAGCTTTGGCTGAAAAGAAACTATTGTTGGCTCATGGACTGAGTCTCAAGGAGCTGGAGATCAAGGCAAGACAGTCTGAATCCAGCAATAATGGTGGCAGCATACAGACAGGACCTGCTGGAGAAAAGAAGGTTCGTATACCCAAAAATGTGGTGCCCAGTTTTGTGGTGGGAGATGACATAGATAAATGGTTAGCTGCTTATGAAGTTGCACTAAGGGCTCATGAGGTTCCTGAAGGGCAATGGGGGGTAGCTATGTGGGGTTATGTGCCGCCATTGGGGAGGGACACACTTCTCACATTGGATCCACCGGATCAAAACACATACCCACTTCAGAAAGCCACTTTACTTGCCAAGTTTGGGCTGACCCCTGAGGGATACCGTCAGAGGTTCAGGGACAGCACCAAACAAACCACACAAACATGGGTAGATTTCTTTGATTTCTCTAGTAAGGCACTGAATGGATGGGTGCGGGGCCACAAAGTAGCAGATTATAAGGGTTTATATGACTTGATTCTGAGAGAGCATATGCTTAATGTTACTTATACAGATTTGCGCCAGCACCTAGTGGATAGTAAGCTGACTGATCCCAGGAAGCTTGCTGAGGAGGCGGACCTCTGGGTTAGCACCAGAGTGTCCAAAAAGGTACCTGGGGGGGACTCCCACAAAGGTGGTCAGGGTTCCCAACAGAAGAAAGAGGGGGGAGATAAACTTACAGATAAGGAACTCTCTAAAGGCCCCCAAAAGAATTCCCAGGGAGGGGGTGGCAACCCTTCCTTTTCCAAATTTGGGAAAAAGCCAGGGACATTTGACAAGTCAGGGAAATCTAGCCCCAAATGCATGGAGTGTTACCAGTATGGTCACTACAAAGGCGATCCACAGTGCCCCAAGAGGGCACCGTCCACTACGGGACAGGCACCTGGGTTGACTAGTGTAGCACTCGGGGAGGAGATGGACCCAACTAGCTTTGGGGAGCAGGTAGAGATTTCCCTAGTGTCCCTGGGAGAAGGAGAAATGGCACCCAAGGCCCACATGCCCAGAAATACTTCTAAGTACCGGCAGTGGGTCACCATTGATGGGCAGAAGGTGGAGGCTCTGCGTGACACAGGAGCCAGTATGACTACTATCAAGAGTCAGCTGGTGTCAACAGAGCAGATAGTACCTAATACATTCCACCAGGTCAGAGTCGCTGACAATCGCGAGAGTCACCTACCGGTGGCTCTGGTTCCCTTTGAGTGGGGGGGATCTCTGGTACTCTGAAAGTAGCTGTGAGTCCTGCCATGCCTGTAGATTGTCTGTTAGGCAATCACCTTGAGCACACTGCTTGGAAAGAAGTGGAGCTCAGGTCTCACCTGGAGATGTTAGGGTTACCTGAGTGGGTCTGCATGACCACACGGTCCATGGCTGACCGAGAGGGAAGTCAAGGGCATCTGGAGCCTGGAACGATGGCCCAGAGAGCTGCCAGGAGGAGGGACCAGGGGTGCGGGAAACCAGCCCCAGCAGTTCCCACAGTGGCTGACGGGGCTCCTGAGGAGGAGGCTCCCGAGCCAACTGGGGAAGACATTGCCGCCCTAGGTGACTTACCTGAGGTTGCTGGCTGGCAAGTTGAGGGTGGACCCACCAGGGAGGAATTCTGCAAGGCGCAGAAAGAATGTCCCACTCTAGAAGGTTTGAGGAAACAAGCCTCAAACCAGGCAGCAGGCGACGCCTCTGGCGATCACCACCTATATTGGGAGAATGATCTCCTCTACAGTGAGCCTAAGGTTCCGGGCTTTGGGGCAGCACGTACGCTGGTGGTCCCCCAATGTTACCGAACCTTCCTACTGGGTCTGGCTCACGACATTCCCCTGGCAGGACATTTGGGGCAGGGCAAGACCTTTAACAGGCTTGTCACCCACTTTTATTGGCCCAAAATGAGGACACACTCAGACAAGTTCTGCAGATCCTGTCCTACCTGCCAGGCCAGTGGTAAAGCAGGAAAAAGGGTTAAAACCCCCCTGATTCCACTCCCTGTCGTTGGCACCCCCTTTGAAAGGGTGGGCATCGACATCGTTGGCCCCTTGGACCCCAAAACTGCCTTAGGCAACAGGTTCATCCTGGTTTTGGTGGGCCATGCCACCCGTTACCCAGAGGCAATCCCTCTGAGGACAGTAACTGCACAGGTGGTGGCCAGGACCCTGATGGGGATATTTACCCGTGTGGGATTCCCCAAGGAAATAGTGTCTGACAGAGGCACTAACTTCATGTCTGCCTACATGAAGTCTCTGTGGGATACGTGTGGTGTAACTTACAAGTTCACCACACCCTATCACCCCCAGTCGAATGGTCTTGTGGAGAGATTCAACAAGACCCTGAAAGGCATGATTGGTGGCCTCCCTGAGGCCATGAGGCGTAAGTGGGACGTCCTCTTACCATGCCTTCTCTTTGCTTACAGAGAGGTCCCCCAGAGAGGGGTAGGGTTCAGTCCCTTTGAACTTCTCTACGGGTACCCTGTCAGGGGACCCTTAAGCATTGTCCAGGAGGGATTGGAGAAAGCTCCAAAGACACCCCCTCAGGATGTGGTCAGCTATATGTTGGCCCTCCGCAACCAGATGACCCGCTTCTGGAAAGAGGCCCAAGATAACCTTGAGGCCAGTCAAGAGGTGATGAAACAATGGTATGACCAGAAGGCCACCCTGGTAGAGTTTCAACCGGGAGACAAAGTGTGGGTAATGGAGCCAGTAGAGCCCAGAGCTCTCCAGGACCGCTGGTCTGGCCCATTTGAAATAAAGGAGCGGAAAGGGGAGGCCACTTACCTAGTGGACCTCAAAACCCCTAGGAATCCCCTAAGGGTGCTCCATGTGAACCGACTAAAAGCTCATTTTGAGAGTTCGGAGATCAACATGCTTCTGGCCACAGATGAAGGAACGGAAGAGGAGAGTGAACCTCTCCCTGACCTCCTCTCTGCCCAAGAAGGTGATGGGTCAGTAAGTGGGGTCATTCTGTCTGACTCCCTGACTCTAAATCAGAAAGGAGACTGCTATGAGCTGTTGGAGCAGTTCTCCCCCCTGTTCTCCCTTACTCCTGGACTGACCCACCTCTGTGTTCATGATATTGACACTGGTGACAGTCTCCCTGTGAAAAACAAAATTTACAGGTTGTCGGATAAGGTGAAGGCCAGCATCAAGGAAGAGGTCTCTAAGATGTTGACTTTAGGGGTTATTGAGAAATCCAGTAGTCCCTGGGCCAGCCCAGTGGTGTTGGTCCCTAAGGCTACTGCCCCAGGTGCGAAGCCAGAACTCCGGTTCTGTGTGGACTACCGGGGTCTCAACTCAGTCACACGGACTGATGCTCACCCCATCCCCCGAGCTGATGAGCTTGTGGACAGGCTAGGCGCTGCCAAGTTCCTGAGTACGTTTGATCTTACTTCAGGGTACTGGCAGATCGCCCTAAGTGAGGGGGCCAAGGAAAGATCCGCATTTTCAACCCCGGATGGCCATTACCAGTTCCGGGTGATGCCGTTTGGATTGAAAAATGCCCCCGCTACCTTCCAACGGTTGGTTAACGGGGTCCTAGCTGGCAAGGATGCCTTCTGTGCAGCCTACCTGGATGACATAGCTGTCTACAGTTCCAGCTGGGAGGAACACCTGCTTCACCTCAAGGAGGTGCTTCAGGCCCTGCAGCAGGCAGGCCTAACCATCAAGGCCAGTAAGTGCCAGATTGGGCAGGGTTCCGTGGTGTACTTGGGACACCTAGTGGGTGGTGGCAAGGTGCAGCCACTCCAGGCCAAGATTGAAACTATCAAGGCCTGGCAACCACCCCGAACGCAGACTGAGGTGAGAGCCTTTCTAGGCCTCACAGGATACTACCGCCGATTTGTCAAGGGCTATGGTACCATTGTCACACCCTTGACAGAACTCACTTCCAAGAAACAACCTAGGTTGGTGAATTGGACAGAGGCTTGTCAGAAAGCCTTTGACGCCCTGAAGGAAGCCATGTGCACGGCCCCCGTACTCATGGCCCCTGACTACTCCCAGGAATTTATCGTGCAGACAGACGCTTCAGAGCATGGCATAGGGGCAGTCCTAGCACAGCTAAATGAGGAGGGCAGAGATCAACCGGTAGTCTTTATTAGCAGAAGGCTATTACCACGGGAACAGAGGTGGAGTGCTATTGAACGAGAAGCTTTTGCTGTGGTCTGGGCACTGAAGAAGCTAAGACCCTACCTGTTTGGGACTCACTTCCGGGTTCAGACAGACCACAGGCCCCTCAGATGGCTCATGCAGATGAGGGGTGAGAATCCAAAACTCTTGAGGTGGGCCATTTCCCTACAGGGGATGGACTTTACGGTGGAACATCGCCCAGGGGTTGACCACGCCAATGCTGATGGTCTCTCCAGGTACTTCCGCCTTAGCGATGAGAGCTCCCAGGAGGTCGGGTAGCTCTCCCCACTTTCAGCTGGGGGGGACACATGTTAGACCTGACAGCCTTAGGGTAGTCACCCCTAACTTTTTGCCTGCCTCCCTCCACTTTTTGGACACTGTTTTTGCTGGTTTATAGACTCTGCGCACTTTACCACTGCTAACCAGTGCTAAAGTGCATATGCTCTCTCCCTTAAAACATGGTAACCTTGAATCATACCTGATTGGACTATTAATTTACTTATAAGTCCCTAGTAAGGTGCACTTTATGTGCATAGGGCTGGTAAATTAAATGCTACTAGTGGGCCTGCAGCACTGGTTGTGCCACCCACTTAAGTAGCCCCTTTCCCTTGTCTCAGGCCTGCCATTGCAAGGCATGTGTGTGCAGTTTCACTGCCACCTCGACTTGGCATTTAAAAGTACTTGCCAAGCCTAGAACTCCCCTTTTTCTACATATAAGTCACCCTTAATGTGTGCCCTAGGTAATCCCTAGAGCAGGGTGCTGTGTAGGTAAAAGGCAGGACATGTACCTGTCTAGTTATATGTCCTGGTAGTGTAAAACTCCTAAATTCGTTTTCACACTACTGTGAGGCCTGCTCCCTTCATAGGCTAACATTGGGGCTGCCCTCATACACTGTTGAAGTGGCAGCTGCTGATCTGAAAGGAGCAGGAAGGTCATATTTAGTATGGCCAGAATGGTAATACAAAGTCCTACTGACTGGTGAAGTCGGATTTAATATTACTATTCTAGAAATGCCACTTTTAGAAAGTGAGCATTTCTTTGCACTTAAATCCTTCTGTGCCTTACAATCTACGTCTGGCTGGGCTTGGTTGACAGCTCCTTGTGCATTCACTCAGACATACCCCAAACACAGGGTACTCAGCCTCACTTGCATACATCTGCATTTTGAATGGGTCTTCCTGGGCTGGGAGGGTGGAGGGCCTGCTCTCACACAAAGGACTGCCACACCCCCTACTGGGACCCTGGCAGACAGGATTGAACTGAAAGGGGACCTGGTGCACTTCTTAGCCACTCTTTGAAGTCTCCCCCACTTCAAAGGCACATTTGGGTATAAAACAGGGCCTCTGCCCTACCTCATCAGACACTTGCTGGAGAAGAAACCTGAACCAGAAACTACATCCTGCCAAGAAGAACTGCCTGGCTGCTCAAAGGACTCACCTGTCTGCTTTCTACAAAGGACTGCTGCCTTGCTGTTGCCCTGCTGCCTTGCTGAACTCTTGTCTGGAACTCAGTGCTCTCCAAGGGCTTGGATAGAGCTTGCCTCCTGTTCCCTGAAGTCTCAGGACCAAAAAGACTTCTCTCTTTGACTTGGACGCTCCGTGCGCCGAAAATTTCGACGCACAGCTTGTTTCGCGGCGAGAAAAACGCCGCACACCGACGCTGATCGACGCGACGCTCTTGGGACGATCGAAGATCCGACGCACGGCCTCGCAAGGATAACGCCGCCCGACCTCTAGAGGAGAAATCGACGCGACGCCTGCCGTGAGATCGTAATTTCAACGCGCAGCCCCGCAGATCGAAGTCTAGAGGAGAAATCGACGCGACGCCTGCCGTGAGATCGTAAATTCGACGCGCAGCCCCGCAGATCGACGCGCAGCCGGAGAACAAGCAGGAAAATCCACGCACAGACCCGGGACATCTGGTAATCCCCGCGATCCACAGAAAGAGACTGTCCACGCGCCGGAAAACGACGCCCGACTTCGCCGCGTGGAAAATAACGACGCAAGTCCGTGTGTGCTGAGGAGAAATCGACGCACACACCCTTTTTCCACGCACCTCTTCTCTTGTGGCCCTCTGAGGAGATTTTTCCACTCCCAACCAGGTACTTGTGCTTGAAAGAGACTTTGTTTATATTCTAAAGACTTAAGACACTTTATATCACTTTCCTGTGATAGTTCTACAATTTTCCATTGCAACTTTATTCTTTTTGACCTACAATTATCCTGATAAATATTCTATATTTTTCTAAACACTGTGTGGTGTATTTTTGTGGTGCTATATGGTGGTATTGTATGATTTATTGCACAAATACTTTACACATTGCCTTCTAAGTTAAGCCTGACTGCTCGTGCCAAGCTACCAGAGGGTGGGCACAGGATAATCTTGGATTGTGTGTGACTTACCCTGACTAGAGTGAGGGCTTTTGCTTGGACAGGGGGTAACCTGACTGCCAACCAAAAACCCCATTTCTAACAATAGATATCTTGCACCTCGACATTCTGATACACGTCCTAAAAGTGAGTAAGTATGTACGTTAAATAACAGCGTGTTGACCTTCTACCCAGGACTCTACATTTTTTTAAACAGTCTTCACAGGACTAATGGACCTGTTCTTCTGTTTTTAAAATAAACATCACACAAATGTCTTCCTATAACTCTTTCTATCATCTTTCTATCAAAATATGTACACAACTCCTGCATACGCTCGAGTTTTGAACATGGTTCATTTGAGTATTGGATCTCTTTGAGCGCTGCTGCTACGATCTTAACCATATTGTGGTGTACATTTTTCTTTTTCTCGGACATCCTATACACAACTCTTAACATTTTAAATGCCTTGTACAGGTCTAGCCTGCTACATATATGTTGAATTTTTCTTGGTGTGTACGAGTCATATAGACACTCGTGAGCCTCTTTAGGAGACTGGCCTGGTTTGTAGTGGGTACCACAGGTACTTACACCTTATACCAGGTCCAGTTATCCCTTATTAGTGAAAGGTAGTCAGTGTCTAGAAGCCAGGCTGACTAAATGTAGCTGTAGGCAGAGCAGCCAAGGCTGAAATAGGAGACATGCAAAACTCTTGCAATACTACTGTAGACACACAGTACTCACACACATAAAATACAATACTCAGTGTTACAGACTGCAAGACACCAACAATGGATTCCTGGACCTGAAGACCTGTGGAAGAAGGGGACCAAGGCTTAAAAAGCACTGAAGAGTCCAGGGAGAACAGGAGCCCCTGCTAACCGGATGCAGGTGCAAATGAAGAACCACTGGTGAGAAGACAAAGTCAGTATTGCACCAAAGAAGATAGATGCGGGTTCCTGGTTGGTGCAGAAGATGTCCTATGCCGATGGATGAATGCAGTCTGGTTTACGTCGCTGTATTCCACCAACAAGCCTTGGCAAATGCAAAACTCATGTTTCATGAAAATGGCACTGCCCGGGCCCAGGAAGGACCAGGTCAACTCTACCCAGGACGGGGAGCAGAAGGGGCTCTCAGCAACTCAGAGAGCCCTCAGAAGACCAGACAGCATGCACAGGAGTCCCACAGCATGGGGACAAAGA
This sequence comes from Pleurodeles waltl, assembly GCF_031143425.1. Classification (NCBI taxonomy): domain Eukaryota; kingdom Metazoa; phylum Chordata; class Amphibia; order Caudata; family Salamandridae; genus Pleurodeles; species Pleurodeles waltl. The sequence goes on from NC_090440.1 coordinate 1,169,132,076, forward strand.
AGTTGCAAATGGCAGTCATCGCAGCACTACACAAAGGGATCCCACGCCGCCGGAGAACAACTCAGGGAGCTGAGCATCACAGGATAGAGTGCTGGGGACTTGAGCTAGGCTGTGCACAAAGGAATTCTTGGAAAAGTGCACAGAAGCCCTAGGAGCTGCAAAAAAAACAGTGAACTGGGTACTGTCTGAAGGGGGAGGCAAGCTGTTACCTCCACCAAATTTGGACAGCTGGACCTTTGGACAGTTAGGGTCACTTTAGTCTACCACCTGTGTTCCAGGATCCATGCTCATCATTAGGCGAGGGAACTCAAAGTACTGGTTCTTGCTGCAGAGGGCTGCCTCCTGAAGCAGGGAAATGACTCAGTCACTCCACAGGAGATTCCTTCAGTGCTTCTGGTGCAGAATGAAGACAGGCAGTCCCCGGAGGGTGCACAACCCAGAAACTGTTGCAGTTGCTGGCAGGAGCTGAAGTTACAAGGTCGCAGAGGTCGTCTTTGCTTCTTTGTTGCAGTTTTGTAGAGTTCCTGGAGGAGTAAGCGGTTGATCGGTCTGTAGAAGATGAAGTAAAGGATGCAGAGGATTCCTGCTGAAGTCTTACCATCTGAATCTGATGAAACACCCAGAGGAGAGACCCTAAAAAGCACTCAGATAGGGATTGGCTACCTAACCAGGTATGGACCTATAAGGAAGGGTTTCTGACCTCACCTGCTGGCACTGGCCTCTCAGATGCTCCCAGAGTTTCCTGAACATCCTGAAAACAAGATGGCAGAACCCACGAACACTCTGAAGGAGCTCTGGGCACCACCCCTGGGGTGTTGATGGACAGGGGAGTGGTCACCCCCCCTTTCTTTTGTCCAGTTTCGTGCCAAAGCAGGGACTGTGGGTCACTGAACGGGTGTAGATTGGATTATGCAAGGGGGGCACCATCTGTGTCCTTCAAAGCATTTCCAGAGGCTCTGGGAAGATAACCCTCCCATACCTATTTCCAAAGGGAAAGGGTGTAACACCCCTCTCCTAAAGGAAATGCATTGTTCTGCTTTCCTGGGATTGAGCTGCTCAAGCCCCAGGAGTGCAGAAGCTTGTCTGTGAGGTGGCAGCAGCTGGGGCTGCAGTGAAAATTACAGAAGGCTGGTATGGCAGTACTAGGTGGCAATGGTGGAGCCCCCAGAGTGCATGGGATTGTGCAACCAAAACTGGAATCAGTATTGGGGTACACTTCCCAGTTGTTAGACACCTCACATGGCCATATTCGAAGTTACCACTGTGAAGCTATATACAGGTATTTATAGTGCACACTTATAATGACGTCCCCACACTCACAAAGTCTGGGAAAATGAGCCTGGACGACTTGGGACACCTCTGCTAGTGCAGGGTGCCCTCACACACAGGTACTATGCACCTAGCCTTCAGGGTCTGAAGGTTATACATATGGGTGACTTATCAGTGACCTGGTGCAGTAAAAATGGCTGTGAAATAGTGCTTACACTATTTCACTCAGGCTGCAATGGCAGTCCTGAAGAAGTGTTTGTATGAGCTCCTTATGGGTGGCAAAAGAAATGCTGCAGCCCATAAGGATCTCCTGGAACCCCAACGCCCTGGGTACGTAGGTACCATATACTAGGGACTTATAAGGGGGTACAATATGCCAATTTGGATTGGAATACTATGCTACTATTATGTAAGTACAAATTTGGAACCAGAGAGAGCATAAGTTCTGATTAGCAGGACTCCAATGACACAGTCAAGCATACTGACTAAAACAGTGAAACATATCGACATGTAGGGCACAAACTATAAGCACTGGGGTCCTGACTTGCAGGATCCCAGTGACACAGTCAAAACACACTGACAAACAGGCCAAAAATGGGGTTAACCATGCTAGAAAGAGGCTACTTTCTCACAGCCTCCTGTTGCTGTTCGTTAATTTTATGTCAATAACAAGGATTATAATAGTCATGTTTCACACATGTGTTCACAACAGTCACTGCAAAACCTTTAACAGGCCATACTGCATCTTGCTGGACGCCCTTATTTCCCTTTTTAAAAACTGCTGCCATTAAAGGGACAAACACAATTCTTCTGCGTCTCTTTGTTCTGGCTTGTGGAACTTTCAGACTGTTTTGAACACCATAAGCAGTAAAAATATACATCGTTAACTTTTGATGATGACCCTTCTCCAGCTGGGCTTTTTGTTGATGTTTTCTATGGCTCAATCAGAAACAAAAACATATTATTAGTTAAAGGTAACAAAATATACACATATATGTGTTAAGTGTCTATATCATACTTTTTACTAACATCTTCATTTTCTTGACACTCGGCTGCGCCTCTGAAATCTTGAGAATCGCACAGATCCATTGATGCGTAACCGTTGTCAGTTTTTAGACATGTTGCTGCACGATAACTGCGTCCGTTGCCTTTTCCTCCAGAAACCCCATATCTTCTTAGACAGGGGTGTTGGGAGGCGCTATAGATTCTTCTACATCGTCAACATCGGTGAAAATGTTTCTAACATTTAACTCTTCACTCTATGCATTGCCGCCACTGCTACTGCACTTAATAGGGGATATCAGCTGTGGTAAATCCTTGAGGCTGAGCTTTTCAAGCCTATGGCAAAGATCTGCTTGAAAGCCCGTAACATCGCACACCCTTAACTTTAGGAGTACCCTGCAAAGCGTTCTCATCCAATACCGACGGTTTTAGGGTTCAATAATATTTGTCAATAGTGTTCAAGTCACCCTCTGAGGCCGCCTTTTTGATGAGGGGGTTGTATCTCTTCATAATGACAGAATAATCTCTTCTAGCTTGATGCTCCGGGTTTAGCGCAGGTCGCTTAGACGGCCTCCTATATGCATTCTAAGGGTCAGAAAGGGCGTATTACTCTCCAACGTGACGCATGATCTCCAAAGGGACTCTTATTCATTGGGGGAATGTTGCATAAACCTACCCCCCGTATTATGACCAGCCACATGCCTAACACGTGTTCAGGCTATGTCACAATCACACTACCCCTCCTACACCTACGTCAGTTCCAGGTTTGCTATGCAAGGCTCTGAGGAGGGTGGGTCTACGCTCTGTGGATCTACCGCACCTCCCTCTGAGGAGCCACACTGCAGCCCAACCAGCCTGGGGAGATGAACATGCCCAGGCTTGTCCTCTTAGGCACAGAAACACGGCGTACACCTGCACGGCCGCCATTTTACACAACACATACACCTAAACACTAGGGACGGCAATAGGGCACGTGACTAACATATCATCACACCATGTCACAACACACGTGACTCACCTACACCTACGTCAGTTCCGGGTCAGGCTCCCAGGGGTTAACGGAAGGCCCAGTAACGGATGTGACATAATTTCCAGGGCGGGACAACTGTCACTTTTTGAATGATGAGGAAAGGTATCCCTGATTACTACTTGTGTTGTATAAGGTAAGAACTGCCGCACCCATAAGTGTGCAAAACGTGGCTGCTTGGTGTATTTTTTAGATTAAGTAAATTCTACAAAACAAAGAAATGTTCACCCCCTTCATTTCAGGTGGAGTAAGTCAGCATTCCACTTACCACCACTGATGCACATTTTTTTTATAAAAGGGTGAATGGCGGGTAAGTTAATGACCACTAATTAGAATAACAAAGTATAAGCCAGAAGTTCTAAGCCATTTAGCAGTCACAAAACCTGCAATTTGATAAACCACAGAGTTTGTAACCTCTAAATGGCTTTTTTGAATATATTAAACCCATTTTGTGATTCAGAAACAGGTTATGGTATCACAAAATGCATTTAGAAGGACATAACAAATTGATATTGGAAAGGGGTTTGGTCAGGCCATTCCTTGCAAATAGGAATTTGTTATGGTATGGTACAAAATACTGGTGCAAACACTGAAATTGTACTGACTCCCTACATATGATGGTGAGGCAATTAAAAGAGAAATGGGGCCGGTTGGGATCACCTCACCTCTCTAAAAGTAAATGAAAATGGTTGGAGGGTAGGCAATTGACCAGGGGACTAGACAGAGGTGAAATTTAAAATATGCAAGTGAAAGTTTCATAATTTTGGGAATTTCACACTAAGCTTGTTACATAAAATTCACGAAATTACTCCATTATGCCATGTTGCGTAATTACGTCACAGCTGGCAGCAAGTGTATAGCTCAGGAGCAATTTGAAAGACCAGAAAGCGAGAGCTGTTTTTTCTGGTAATTATGCTTTTGGAGATTTTTGGGGGTGAAATGCGCCCTTGAATCCATTTTGGACAAAAGAAAACTTGTTGCACCTATGTAGAGTGCTAAGTGCCAGATTTGCATTTCACATAATTATGTTTAATTTTACAGAATTTGCCCTAATTTTTGCTTAATTAAATGAATTTAACACACCCCTTCAAGTGACCACTGTCTACACTCAAAGCAATGTTTAAGAAGCTTAAAACGTTTCTTTTAAGTGCAGCCCCATTTCCTTTATAAAAAATGGTCGGAACTTTAAAAAAAATGAAACATTTATCACAGACATTGTGCTCTGTTTGTTCCAGTAGACTACCATCCCTTTCTTAGCCATTAATGGTAGTGAGTATCAAATTGAGACCGACGTCATGAAAATTGATGAGGCAAGTCAGATTGCGACTCGCTATGAGCCAGGATTTATGAATCAATCTATGAGAACACGTGCTATTTAGTCAAATTAAGCACAGGTTGAAAAAGTACTAGTCGCAGTTTGCAACCAGTATTTTGCGATCACTGTTTATAAAGTGTTCGAACCAGAATTTCCACCAAACAGCGAGCACTAGACACTGCTTCTGAGTGACACTTCCCAAGACACTCGACAAGCAACTACACACAGCACACAACAAACCACCTCGTTCCAGATGCTGGTCTGCGTGGAACCCCTGGGACCTGCCGAAATGCCCTTGAAAACTGTATATTGCTATGAGACCGCAGCAAAGGGAGATCCAGGTTATACTGGTACAAGTATCATAACCTAGAAGAAAAACATATAAATGTATTAATGCGTCTGCTCCAAAGCGTTGTGTTTAATCCGAGGGTCTCAGATTCTAATAACAGGGACGCAGCCTTTCATTCTCTGATGTCGTTACAAAGAGCACCAGATCTTTGAAGCTAAAGTAGTTTTATTGCAAACTTGTTCAAGCACAAAGGTTTCAAAACGAGTACTTCCCACAGCATAAGAAAACCAAGTGTTATTAGTACCCATAATGTCCTTGGATTACATAAAAGAATATTGGAGGTCTTAAATACATTATCAATGGAAAAAATCGTATCAAATCGAATATAGCTTGTAATGTACATTTGTCTACATATAATCAGTGTTAATTAATAAAACATGAAGAATGTAGCAGCTACATTGCTAATCTGAAACCAGAACTATCACCTAGTCCTGTCTTCCCTTGTGCCAACTGGTGTGATCCTGTGCAGACCCTTCCTTATGTTACTCACTGCATCATTCCCTCATGGGCCAGACGCTTGGATGCCTCACAAAGAGTCTCAGAGCACCGACATTAAGGGCCATATGTACGAACACATTTTCCCATTGACACAGAATGGGGAAAACCCTTTGCTACATCTGGCCCAAAGTGCTTTAGAGAAACACTTAGGGCCAGATGTAGCAAAGGTTTTTACCCATTCTGTGTCTATGGGAAAAAGTGTTCGTACATATGGCCATTAGTGTGTAGCTGTTCTTGCGCAATCCCGGGGACGGACAGTCCCTCTCTAGCACGAGAAGGGGGATCCAGAGTTCGTGGACCCTGGCCGTGTTTGACACATTCCGTCGGGTTCATATCTTTCACTAAGGCAACACGTAATCCTGCCCGAAACGTGCGCAGGATCTTAAACTCGCTTCTGAGAGAGGCAAAAGGGAGAACAGAGCAGCTCGCCAAGTCTGCACGAAAAAATATGTGTGGCTCTTGCTTGGATGTGCTATGGAGGAAAGGGCTTTTAAATGGATGTTTTTTACATTTCAGACTGACATCTGAAGATGGATGCGGAGCTGGGAGTACAGCCCTCCGAGTAATCACTCGTCAACAATTTATCATTTCCCCCTTGCCAAAAAAGAAAGAGCTACTTGCCTATTAACACTTCGGTGGTAGATAATAGAAGCCACAGGGTGCACCGGGGGCTGTGGGAAATGTGGGCTCGGTTACAGACGCCTTGGATCCCGTCCAGACCACAGGCTGCTGCTGTGCAATCGTTATGTTGTGTTATCGTAGAGAATACTGTGTCATTTTCAGCAAAATTGTGTTATAGTGTGGCATGGCATGTTATCTTACACTTTTTTATGATATGTATCGGTGCGTTATGATTTACTAGATTGCTACATTGCGTTATGTTATGTGGTATTCCTGAAGCGCCAAGACCTGGCTTCCTGGCGCTACTGCATTCCTAAATGACGCTATGAACTCACTTGGTCACGTACGCTTGTGAGTAGGTATTTCCAAACTATGTTAGGGTGGGTGGTTGCGTTGTTTAGAGAAATGGCGAACCGTGGGCCTGGCTCCTGAGGCTTGCGTCGGTTAAGCCAAGTTATCTAGTAGCAGAGGTCGGGAGGGGCATATGCGCGTGCTGCCCGTTGAATCCAATGGACAGAAGGGGTTATTAAGTGAAAATGGAGTGAGCACATATTTAATAAGGAGTCTGTTTACAGGTCCCGAAGCATGAGTTGCATCGCCAAACTATAGACTGTCGAGTGGGGTGAAGCAAGTCAGCCTAACCCGAGCTCATTTTGGGTGTGAGACCTGCGAGGGGGCGAAGGGGTTAATATTAAAAGGGAGGGAGTGAAAAAGGAGAATAGGGAACAAAACTTGGAGTTGACAACTTAAAAGGAGGGTCTTTGATCCCATGCAGTCTCATTGGCTTTAAACATTTCCTCCGAAACGTTTTTTTTTTTTTTTTTTTTTTTTTTTCTCTCGCTCTTTTCCCTTCCTTACCTCCCACCCAGCCAGCCTCCTCCCGGGAGCCGAGGAGGGAGGGGAGCGAGGGGGCCCTGGGAGCCGCGCAGAGAATAGCGATCAAAAATAAACCTCTTATGTGAAAGGGAAAGAGGGGGGAAGAACCTGTGTATATATACGGAGGCCGGCAGTGTGCGGGGACCGGGCACAGGCGAGGGGCAGGGCCGGGAGGCAGGCAAGGCACCCACGACGACGGGCTCACTCGGCTCCAGTTATAATAGTTTACTTTTTAATATAATTTATTAACGGGCTTTCCCGCTTCTTTTTCCTGATCCCGCTTTTGCTTGGATTTTGGAAACGCGCAGCCTCTGGAGACAAACAACGTGTTTTTTGAGAGGCAAAGAGGGGCCGGTGTTTGTCCCACTTTTAATATATTAATGTATTTATGGAGAAAACGGTCGGGTTAAGCGTACGACGTTCGTCTTTGAGCAAGCTCTATGTATTCACAACTTGGGCTGGAATAAATCAGCCTGCACCGTAGTTTTCTGTCCGTCCTATCACTTTCGACATCTAGTTCAAAGGTGGCTATATATGTATCTGTATTAGTATTTGTTTATTATTTGGCACGACCACACTTTGCGCACTGTCCCCTCACCGTTCTACAGTGTGGTGAGGTAGGCGAGGGTGTTTGCACTTTTTCCGGCGGCGCAGCTATGGCACCCTGTGCCCCTCTGCACCGGTCCCTGGCGCGCGGCTGCTGCTCGGTGTTGGCTTTTTTGCTGCTTCTGGCGGCCGGCGCTCAGGCAGTGCCCCCTGGGCACCGGAAGGTGGAAGGTACAGCCCGGGGCGCCCCCAAGCAGCAGCAGGACACGGTACACATAAGGGTGCAGGGGGGGCCGGGGCAGGTGTCCGTCCACCTCTCGGCCTTCGGGAGGGTCTTCGGGCTGCACCTGGTACCTGATGCCAGCTTCTTGTCCCCGGGTCTGCGGGTCGAGCACCTGCGGCACGGGAGGGGGAGTGGCATGGCTGGCGGTGGTGAGGTCGGCGGGGGGCTCAGGGGGTGCTTCTATTCGGGCTCAGTCAACGGGCGCAGAGGGTCACTGGCAGCGGTCAGCCTGTGCCAAGGTGTCCGCGGCTCCTTCATCGTGGACGGTGAAGAGTATCTCATCCAACCTGCTGCCCATAGGGGAGGCAGTCTGACAGGGGGGCGGCGGGGGAGGCGCCCTGGGCAGGGAGAGAGCGCGCGAGTGCCAGGGAGAATGGGGAGCCACCTGACGCCTCACCTTATCCGGCGGCGAGGGCGCCCCGGCCCTGGGGGGCACACAGACTCAGAGAGCGGCAGCGCCCCGGATGAGGACTGGACTCACCCAGAGCCGGCCCGCCGTCGGAGGTTCGTGTCCGAAGCCCGCTTCGTGGAGACCCTGCTGGTGGCCGACGCCTCCATGGCCCGCTTCTACGGGGAGGAGCTGCAGGTAAGGAGACCCTTCTGGCGTCTGGGGTGAAGAGTCTTAAGGAGCGCGAGTTCATGTTTTTATACACATATGTTGTGCAAACAGTGGGTACAAGCTGAAACCAAAAGTATACAGGTTAGTGTCTGTCTCTATGCTAGGGGTGTCCAATAAAGACCCAGGAACTTCGGATCTAGGCCAGAATTTCAGGAAAAGCAGTTACAATAAATGTGTAATCTAAATTGAAAATAGTGTCGTATTTACATAATCCACAGTACTGCTCAATGCAATGTATTGGTCTGCTGCTTCCCTGCAGGGCACCCAGCCTCTTAAAGCACAGCTCTCATTGTGCCTGTAACGAGCGCGGCATGTTAAAATAGGTTCTCTGTCCACTCTCTCATAAGGACAAATATAATTCAGGCTTGTTGGTAACCCTGCATCGAGGCTGACATTATTTGATAAACTCGGTGTGCCTCGAAGAAAAAAGAGTAGGCGCCCGTATGCTGAATTGTCGGGAGCCTGTAATCCTGATTCCAGTCGGTTCGTTTGTAGGTGTTTTTTTTGCAGGCAAGGATGTAAAGGCACAGGGAGTTAAGGAAGTTTGCCGAGGATCACACCTGCTGGTTGAAGGGTGTAGGCGAGTCAGAACTCAGATCGCCCGTGATTCTGTTTCCAGCATTTACGCCTTTCTTCTAGTGAGCTGCAGTTTAGAAGTGCATGTCAGTGCAGCTCATCGACCCGTTCTCACCAGTGCTGTCACGAAAGATGCAAAACTAGGAGGCACAGAAGTCATTCATCGGCCATGGAAGCCACTGATTGCGGAAGATCTCATCCCTTTCCATGCCCAGTAATGAAAGACTCACAAGGATGCAGGAACTTCCGCTATAACAAACCTCTTTTGATCGCCGTGTGCCCGGCCCTCCCCATTCCGCCCCCTGGGAAGCCCAGGAGAAGATGCTATCTTCCAGTTATGCCGCTTACTTCCAGTGTGGCACGCTGTCCCTTTGGAACGCCGTTCCCCTGATGCCACATGAACACATGCCCAGCTCCAGCCCCGCATGCCCCCTACGCACTCTCGTCTCTGTGGAATCTGCCCTGCTCCAACCCTGCTTTGGTCGAACGGCTTTTACACAGCAAACTAGCCTGTGTAGTTTCCGACCACCCACAGCGGACTGAGTAAAACACCGGCATTCCACAGTTTAGGGCATAGATTTTAGGCGTCTCGAAGAGACTGGGCACGGGTTTTTATTTGGTGTACACTGGGGTATAGATGCGATTTAGTGGTTAAATCGTTGATTGTAGAACTCGACGATGGGAGGTGTAATCCTGGATTCAAATAATGTGATTATGGGAAATGCACCCCTCTTCAAAAAAAGCCCAGACCCTTGCTGTGCCAGTTTGGGGGCGCTCGATGATACCTGCACATCATGACAACCACTTTGACTTCTAGGGGGTCAGTGAGCCGCCGACTTTGTACAGCACACTTTACCGATACAAGAGGTCTCAAGGCGCTGCTTATTCCCCAGCTTTCCCCAGTCCTTTTAGGATGTGATTCCTGTTACTGGATGTATTTACTACTGTTTCACATTACATGGGTGTGGTGGGCCTTTGGACGGTCACAGCTGTGCATCCGTTTCAGACTCCGCATCAAGTTTCTCAGGATGGGGAGGAGGGTATAGAAAAGGGTGCTATTATGGGGCAGAAAACTGGCTATAGCCTGCAGAAAGGCGGGTGCATCCCAGTGGGGTCAACTCAGCCTTTCATGGTTTCAATGTCGATAAGAAATAATACCACTGAGGTTACTATTACAGACACCTTCTGTGGATAGCAAGGCAGAGCTTGAAAACTGTGTCAGAGAGCGCGATATAAATGAATTTATTATTTATCTATCAACCAGTCTACCAGCGGTACGTAGTGTTTAACGAACTGCCAATAAAAAGATGTAAAATAATGCTGGATAAGGAGTAAGGGTTTGAATGATATATATATATATATATATATATATATATATATATATATATATATATATATATATATATAAACAACCTATTTTAAATGTATCTTGAAGCAACATCTTGTGCTCCCGCTATATTGTGCTATCGTAGCCCAGTGTAACGCTGATAAATTCAGAGAATGGAAGGATTGGGAAAGATGGGAGACTGAATTACCCTCACTCGGCACTAAACACGATCTGCGGGTCACAGCAGGTATCACCCGTGAGCCTTGAAGTTATGCGTTCATAACCATTAAGCATATAACTTTTAACTGCCACATACGGGAGGAATAAACAGCTCGGTGACTCATTATGAGTCATATATAGTGCACGCTCGCTGAATGATTTGACTCTTACCGCTTTAATGATTATTCCACTCGCCAGGTAGACTTTTTATCCACTTAATTTGTTTAAAAGGGAGTTGAGTAGAAAGCGCCTAGACCACTGCAGGGTGTTATGTTCATGTGAGAGGATAGGGGGGCTCGTGGGTAGAGTCCAGTCGGAAGCGAGGTTTTGACAGAATGTTGTGACATCATTCACCCCATGCCCCACTTCAAGGCGCGTTAAGTGATCAGTTGGAAGATGCCTGAACCTAATTCCTGGCTGAAGAATGAAAGGCAGAACCAGCCCTGCCAGGACTCAGATCCTTGATTTATAACACACAGCTCTCTACAGTGGGCTCTGAGCTCACTGACCACCCAGCAGACAAGGCTTGTGTTTTTCCATGCTGTACCAACCCATGCACTTTTGTTTCAAATGTTGGTATTTGCAGGGCTTAGTTAGTGCTGGTGGTTGCAGGTGATTTGCAGCAATACGAGTTTGGGACAGATGCTCAGCTTTCATCATCAGGGTTTCAGGCACAGGGAGACTACAGGACAGAGAGGAGGAGAAGGAAAATAAGGATAAGAGAACAGTGCCTAGAAGGGCAGCAGTGCCGGAGAAGCGTGAGATAAATATAGTGGAGGGTGACGGTAAAAAGAGGCCCGAAATGCAATCAGGACTTCACTTTCAGTTCCCCTGGTAATCGGTAGCACCATCGATGGGCTCCGAATTACATTTCTGGCCACTGCATTTCCTCTTTTGTTCCGAATTCTGCACTACGTGTATATTTATCACTGGCAGCGCTGCATGCGTTGAAGCTGGCTTCGGAGCACGTGTGCAAGAAGAAGCAAGGACGCAGCGGAGGAGGCCTCAGAACGAGTTAGGAGGACGAGGAGAGAGTTTTGGGCCGTCGATGGATTTTCATCGAGATTTCAAACGTATCCCAAGATTTGGCGCGTGGAGAGAAACGCCTTACTGTTTGTGGGGGTCCCCTGTTCCAGGAGGGCACTGCTGTCTGTGTGGGTCCCCTGTACAGAGCCTTCGCTTCATTGACTGGACTCAAACTCCCTAATTCTTTTACATCGCACATAGTCTAGCTACAAAGCGCCCCGAAGTGACAGAAAGGATGCTACCATTTTTTTTGTTTAAAGAAGTATTGGCGGCTAGGCACTTTCAATGTTGTTATCTCCATCCTACGAATTAGGTGGATATGTATTGGCTTTTGTGTAACAGATGCCATAATGTGCCAGCTCAGTCCTGCTAAGCGTGCCGACATCGAAGGATGAGAGGCTGAGCAGTCTCCATCCACGGTATATACCTGCTACCTGCAGGATGCGCTTCAGTCGTGGTGTCACTTGCTCGGCCCGATGCTTTCTCCCCTGACTGAGCTTCCTTAGCAGTTCAGTTTCATTCCGAGTTGGGCATGTCAGTAGCGGCAAACTGCAAAAATGAGAGCTTAAACCCAAATAGAAACCATGCACTGATATTTCTGTAGCCTGAATTGCCAGCAGGGTGATTTCTATTTCAATCGGGTCTCAGAATCTCGACTATCAGCTCCCGCTAAGTCACCGGGGACGCTATCTTTCATAATCGAGCGTTTAGTCCACAATATAGTGCATTCTGGGCGTTGTAGTTTTATTTAAACTAAAATTAGCCGCTCGGTCTAAATACCGCGCGACAATGGGATGTACAAGGAAATGTAGGGAAAGAACCATGATGTCTCTGCGACACGGAGGATTCTCTTAACCGACCCTCAGGTCAAAAATGGATGTAAACAGTGTAAATACAGTTCAGGGTCAAGGAGGAGTTTCAACCCTAGTGTATCCTTTTACTGTGCATTATAACCCGTTCACTTGATTCAGTCGAGTTAAAAGAAGGCTACAATTCACAGACTGCAGTGGTTTGTAAAATGAAAACTTAAAACTGGAACAGATCCCATCTAACCGCATTAATCTCAAGTGATTTGCAAGCATAACTGGCCAATAATCCCCACGAAAACAACCTGCAGTACATTCCATTTGTATGTGCATAGCGCTATCCTCACCCTGTCAGGGTCCAAAGCACTTTCGGGTGGCGGAGTAAGAAGTTAATCTTGTTCTTGTTTATGTTTCGTAGAGTGGATTTTTACTGTGTGTAACCTGCTATGATTAATTCTTGAAAAGGATATTACTGAATAGGGAATCAAGTTCCAGTAAGATGTATTATTTATAAATTTATCTTGTGTGTGCCTTGACAGTCTTGAGTGGCACTAACTACATTCATCCAGGCCATTGCTGACACTGGTTCCAGTCCTTGACTTTTGTGTGATAGACTAATACATTCTGGGGCAGATTTTAGATAAGTGCAGCACTTTCCTTGCTCCTCTTAGCGCACCGCTACCGCTTCCATGTGTGCGTACGGCGTACTATGGCGCAGGGTAGGGGGCAATAGCGTCAACATTTTTTATGCTATTGATGTACTGTTTAGGTTTAGCACCAACATTTTGGTTCTAACCCTGAACAGTATTTAGGGGGCCAATGTGTCCCCTTTAATGCCTGCTCTGAGCAGGCATTGAAAGTGCTGAAAAAAATGACTCAAAGAAATCTCTTAGATTTCTTCGCACCATTTTTCCAGCTCCACTAACGGGGGAATGCCCCCTTTGCAAACATAATGCCTGGCGCAGGCATAATGTAGCGCAAAGGGTTAAAAAGTGGCGCAATGCATGAATTGCGCCACTTTGTAAATATGGCGCAGGGAAAAGGCCATTTTAGCATCGGCTTAGATTAAAAAGCACCAGACACTAGTGGATAAATTGGTGCACTCTGAGCAAATTACTGATTCAGAATCTAAACACACCTTCAAAGGGAGATATCCGGGACTAAGGCTCTGGTATCACCGTCTTTGCTGGGGTGAAAAACATAAGAAAGAATTTCTACCTATTGCTGCAGTGATATTTTGAATACATTTGCCAGATGACATCATACAATCAGGGACATTCACTCCAGATCTTTGCTAAAGGGTCGAGTCGAACGCTGGCCACAATTCTGTCCCAGTCCTCCAGAGTGCATCAGGGTAAACGTAGTTAAAGGCCGCCCATAATTTTTAATTTTTCTTGTGGTTGCTAGCTCTTGACACCAGTATTCCGTTGTTCTGAAATCTTTAGAAGGGCAAAGAAGTCTTTGTGGTGACTATTCCCTACTGCTTGGCACCTATGGATAAGTGTCAATCAGTACCCAGGTGCAGACTTCTGGCTCCAACCTTTCCTTCAACAATCAGGGCCAGGTTTAGTGTTGGTGGCACCTAGTGCATCACTCTTTTTTTATGTCCCCTTCCCCCAAGACCTCCTTCTCCGCGATTGCCTCACTACCACTTGGCAAAAGTGCCCCTCATCTCTCCATACCGTTCCCTCCCATACATTTAATTTGTTTTAAATCTCTGGTAAAGACTGGCTTTACTAATCCACCCTGCTCCCTACATAAAATACAGATCTGTTCCTTGCAGCAAGCATTTCAACCCTCTGCGCTACTTTGTGGTGAGTCAAAATTGCCACTGGACAAAACGCCATCTCTTTCTCCAGCCGCAACCATAATCACAAGAGTTATCTTGACATTTTATTTTTGCTTGAAAGCTGGAAACACAATGAATTCTGCTGCAGGTGCTTTTAATTCGTAGGTTAATGCTAAATACTGCCCCCCACTGAGATCTCTATCCCCCCCCCCAGGTGAGCGCCCAGTGCACTGCCCTTAAGCTGGCTGTGTTAAGAATCCAGTGCATTCCTAGAGTTGTCACCCACGATCATCTCAATTAGACCAGCCTTTTAAAAGAGGCTGCCCTAGTATGGTGGCCTTGATGGCATGGCCTCATCTAGTAATCTTGATTTTCAAGGGTTGCATGTTGACTAGCACATTCTGTACTCCTAAAGTAGATGCATGACGGCCAGATGGTATCCTACAAAGTGAGCAGTTATTTTAAGCTGAACCTTTGAGAAGATCTCATATCTGCGGCTCAGCACGAACGTGTCTGTGGTGAAACTTCTAGCTTCACCGCTGTAGGTACGCAATGTTGTCCAGAGCTGTGTTGTGAGGCCACAGTGGCCATTCCATGCAGGGGCGTAGGAGACAATAAATTTCCTAGGGAGGACAGGGACAGTCTTGGGGACTTTTCAATCGACCCTATACAAATCGCTTCTTGTTTACGAACTGCAGGCTCTGATAAATTTACACAATCATATATATTGGAAGTGAAATAGAGAGAAAGGAACGCATGTTGTCACAGTCTGAAAGTATCTTTTATTGTTATTTACATTCACAAAGTAATTAGCTCAAATGTGAAAATAACATGTTCATTAACCTTTCATCTTTGTGAACCAAGCAAATAAAGGTAGGAGGGTAAATAGGAGGAACATACCTTTTGCGCCCACACCCATCATGCCCCTCGCTTCATGCCAATTGGAACCGCACTGAAGATATCAAAAGCAATTAGGTACAACAGATGTAAACTGTGCTCAGAAACCATAGTTCTAATAACACTTCTACTCCTGTGTCTGATCTTGGGCAGCACAGCTCCACATCAGTCATAACTGGAAGTATTTCAACTGTAGAAGCTCTTGGAGTTACATGCTACATAAACATAGATCCTTTAATCCCTGTATAAACTGCAGTCACTAATTTCTTTACAATCGGCTATTTGTGATGCACCAAGTCAAAGAGTATAAAGAAAAGACATTCACTGATTATAAAGAAAAGACATCAGAAAATAACTATGATAAGGTTATTGCATTCGAGTTCTGACATTACAATGCCTTCTGCCAGAGCCAGCAGCCAATGTGAAAGGCAGATCAAGTCAAATACCATAATTAACGCAGCTGTTTAAAGCAACAAATGGAACGCTGCTTTTCCTTCTTCTGCTCTATTTTAATAGCTTGCAATGACACACGCTATGCACTAAGGTTTTAAGTGGTTGGTGGGAAAGCTGGTGGTGTGACCATGTATTATATGGTGTAAAATACCCCCTGCGTACATAAGGCTATTGCAAGTCACCTCAAAGTTCATATCTTATAAACAAGCATTGGCAAAGCCAATATGTCTCACATATGCAAGATCTATTACCTTTGCCAATGTGTTTTAGCCATGCTGTACACTAGTAAGACTACTATTCAGCATGACTAAAAGTTAATGGTGTGAAGGAGAATGATGTGTCATTGACTGCTGTGGCGTACTGTCATGCAGTAAGTAGAGTATCAAAGAACGGAGAAGTAAACTAACTCTAAAGGAACAGTGGTCACTTGAGTAAAATGCAACACCACTCCAACAAACAATGATATTAAATAAGTATCCAAATGAAGGTTTTGTGCATTTATTCAATAAAAATATAAAAGATTAAATGTAGTGGGAAAACATCAACAGGGGAAATCGAGAAAGACTTTGGTATTCGGGCATTACACAAGTTATCTGGATGACCGAATGTCACCAATTGCAAGAAAAATGTAGAAAGTAGCCAGTATAGCACAGTGGTTAGCATCTACAATAATGATTTACAAGCTTTTATACACAGACTTTTACATGAATTACTCAAATAGTGAATCAAGAAGTCATTAGCTCATAGTACCAATGCTTATGCCAACTTATATACAATATCAAAATTCAAGTCAAGGTACTTTGGCCGACGATGTTTGATCCCCTAGACAAGTATCAGGATCATCTTAAGCATTAGTTAAGCTTGAGATAAAAGGGTTGCCAAGTGCTTGTAACCAAAAAGGCCAAGATAAATCTGACTCACGTCTCACATGCGTGAGAAGGAAATCAATGGAGATCTGAATCTCTAATCAACAACCTATGCCATAAAGTAGTAGTAGAGTTAAGTTGTGTCAGAGCATAGTAGAGTGTCGTAGTGTGGAGTGGCAGAGTGTCATACAGTGGAAAGGCATTAAGAAGTGTGAAGTGGCATAGAATGAAGTAAAGTAACGTGAAATGGCCTAGAGTGAGTTGGCTAGAGTGTTGTTGAGCAGTACATTGTTGCATAGTGGAGTTGCATAGAGGGTTGTGCGGTGGAGTACACTATCGTGAATTGAAGTGGCATAGAGTGGGGTGGAGTGGCATAGAGTAGAGTAAAGTGGGATGGAGTGGCGTATAGGGAGTTGTGTAGAGAGTTACAGATTGGAGAAAGTGTTAGTTTAATGGAATAGAGTGTCAGAGTCTAATATCATGGAGTGTAATGTCAGAGTGAAGTGTCAGAGAGGAGTTGAGTGGTGTACATGGAAGCGGCACAGAGTACAGTGGTGCAAAGGAAATTGATGTAGAGTGAAGAGTTGTAGAGTGCATTGGTTTTGAGTAAAGTGGTGTAGAATGCACTGGTTTAGGGTAGAGTGCAGTAGCGTAGAGTGGTGAAGAGTAGGGGGCACAGAGTGGAGAGGCACAGCATAGATTGCAGTGGTGCAGAGTGCAGTGTGCTGTGTCAGAGTGATGTGGTGCATGGTAGAGTGGAGTGGTGCAAGGTAGAGTAGACTGGTGTAGAGTGCAGTGGTGGAGTGCAGTGATGCAGAGTAGAGTGGAGTAGAGTGTAGTGACATAGAGAACAGTGGTGTAGAGTGCAGTAGAGTGGCATAAAGTTGAGCTGTGCAGAGTAGAGTGCTGTGGTGCGGAGCACACAGGAGTATAGTTCAGTGGCAGAATGCAGTGTTGCAGAGTACAGTGTCATAAAAGGCAGTGGTGTAAGTAGAGTGGCATAGAATGCATTGGTGTGAAGTGCAGTGATGTAGAGTGATGCAAAGTAGAGAAGAGTGGTGTAGAGTACAATGGTGCAGAGTAGAGTAGAGTGGCATAGAGTAGATTGCTGCAGAGTGAAGTATAGTGGTGAAGAGTAGAGTGTTGCAAAGCAGAGCATTGTGGTGTAGAGTGCAGTAGCATAGAGTGGTGCAAAGCAGACTGGAGTAGCGCAGGGTACATTGGCGTGGTGCAGGGTAGATTGGACTAGCATGACATAGAGTGAAGTTGCGTAGATTGCAGTGGCATAGAGTAGATGGTTTCAAAGTAGAGTGAAGTGCCCTAGAGTGGAGTAGTGTATAGTAAATTAGAGTGCAGTGGTGCAGAAAAAGAGTGCAGTGGGGCAGAGTACAGTGCAGTGTCGAGTGGTGTGTTCAGTGGCAGAGTGCAATGTTGCAGATTAGAGGGTTGTAGAGTACAGTGGTGTATTGGAGAGTGGCGTAGAGTGCATTGACAGAGTGTTGTGGTGCAGAGTAGATTGGCATAGAGTGCATTGGTTTTGAGTAAAGTGGTTAAGAGTGCACTGGCATAGAGGGCAGGGGTATAGTGTACATTGGTTGGAGTAGAATAGCATAGATGGCAGTGGAGTAGTGTAAAGTGCTGCAGAGTAGAGTGGAGTGGTACAGCATAGATTGCAGTGGCGTAGTGTAGCACAGAGTGGACAAAAGTGGTGTAGGGTGCAGTGGCATAGGGTAGATTGTTTCAGAGAAGCGTTTAGAAAAGATAGAGAAAAGATAAATATACTTCAATATGCATAAGTATCTAACAATAACAACAACATAAATAATAATGCTAGGCATAACGGTCCATAATGAAATATGGCTTCTCCCTGTTATCCATGCTGTATTTAAGCCCTTCATTACTTGGATAAAAAAAAACATTAAGCGTGAATATCAGAAAAAGATACCCTTCTAATAAATTGAAAAGGTAAAATCTGGGCTCAATCTCGACTTCCCTGTTTCACCAACTGGTTTGATCTTAGACAAATACAAATATTGTGTTTCACAGAGTCTCTTTTCTAGTCTGCAGGCATCAGGGTGAGTGGGACTCTGTTTCCTCTTTAGATCTTCCTCATTGTCTTGCAGCTCCTCTTGAAGGCGTCCTGCAGTGCTCCTCTTCAAGGCGGCAGGTGATGCAGACAGCAATCATCAAAAACTCTTTTCTCCTCCTTGCTCCCTTTGTTTTCATGTGCGCCCTTAATGCCCACAGCTCTAAACAGGACAACCAAACAGGCAGAGGGAATAGGGGACCTCCTGAGACATCTTCATTCTGTTACCATCAGATTGTAGGCAGGTCAGTGCAGAGCTATTATAAGTAGCGCATTTGCGCCCCAATGGCCCTTTGAATAATAGAAGTGAGAGGGGAAATTATTTTGTCCCCTTGTCCCCCCACCCTCGTCCCCCATACCCCCCAACCCCCAAAATCTGGGGGTGATACATCCCCCGCCTCCCCCACACTTCCTACACCCATGATTCCAAGCCATTGTTTCATGAAGACCGCTAGCCATGTGAGATATTTGTATATTGCTAGGGTATATGTAATATATCTGGTGGATATCCTAACTACTTGGTGTGGGTCCAGCCCTACTGGACTTATATTGGAAACCAATGGTCTGTGCCCACCTCTCGCCCTCGTTTGAAGGGCAACAATTTAAGATTTACTGTAAGCATTGCACGTACTGGCTTTGCTGCAATATAGTATAAAGATTCGAAGCTGTGTGTGATCGTGTCCTTCGATAAGGCCATTTTTTGCCCGGAGGCTGTTAACAGCTCCACTCGTATAGTCATCGCAGGACTGCAAAAGGCTTGGGGCAAACACAAAGTTCCTGGCCCCTTCAGTGGCCCCAGCCAAAGCTATAGTGCATCTTCTCCTAAGATGGCGCTGTAGCCGTTCTAAGTGCTCGCGCTCCATGCCACCATTTTGTACTATAGTCAGTGCTTTAAATGGACGGGCACTGTCCGGAACTGAGTACCTGAATTTCTTTTGTTTGAAAGGGAGAGAACCTGAACTTCTCAGCACTTGTGCGATACTTTGAATGGGACAGTACCGGCACTTCTCAGGACCAAACAGGTACTCAAGATGGTATCTGCACTTCTATATTTCCATTTAAAGCCCTGTCTTTAGTACGACTGTGCTGTGGAAGCCGTCGATGAGTATGTGTCCTTGTGCTCTGTCCACTCCCAATCTGTTACTGGTGACTGAAAGTAACTGCTGGAGCTCTTTGCTAATGTGATCCCTCAGAGATATTTCACCCTATGTCCTGTCCTACCTCTGCTAGTCACTGAGAGCCGCTGGGTCACCTCTGAGCATGCGCTCCTTCAGAAGGCTGTAAGCAGTACCTTCTCAAGACTACTCACTGAGCCTCACTTCTGCACTAGGAGACCATGCGCCATCCCCCCACCAGAGAGTCACTCCGTGCTCTACTGTGACTCCCAAATGGATGTCACTGTCTCATCTTTGCCCATATGGCGCCTCACAAAGGTGTCCCCGGTGCCACACTCTTAACTGTTCACTAGACATCACTGCATCACCCCCTGTCCACGTGTTTCATAGCCAGGTGTCACCGATGTCACGCTGCTACCAGTCACAAGGTGTAACTACTTTAGCTCAGTTTATGTCCTCACTCACTTACTGAGTGTCACTGCTGCAGGAGTGGCAATGTGCACCTCACTCCACCGTAGTGTCACCGAATGACATACTATACTAATGCTACTCACACAGTGTCACTGATCAACCTCTGTCCGCATGTTTCCTCCCTGAGGTGCCACCTGGTTTAATACTTGTAATGCTCACTGCATGTTGGTTCTGTACCAGTGATGCCACGAGTGCCATACTGCAACCAGCCCTAAGGTGTAGCTGTTGCACTATGCGCTGTAATGTCATTTACTGCCCTAGTGCCCTTATTCACTGGGTGCTTCTGCTACACTAGGCCCCAGGTGTTACATCCTAAGAAATGCACACATGCCATGCTGCAACTGTTTACCAGGTGCCAAAGACACACCAGTGACGCTCCCCCCCAAGGTCACGGTGCAGTTATTTTGAGTGCCACTGCTGTACCTGTGCCCAGGCCACTGACACGTTTATATTTTAGCTTGTGATAAAAGGTCGCATATTTTGCTTTATCAACACAAAAGGTAAGGGTCATTAATTGAAGCAGTTTATGGATTAGGATGAGATTAGAGGGAATGGTGAAAATGAGTTAAAGTTTAAAGGAAGTGTATTAAATGTCAGCCCGTGGTGGGCAAGCCAGGGGATTCCTGGTGGAGTTCGGATTGGCTCAAAGAGCAAATAAGCAAGCGGAGCCACACACGATCATCTCTTTGTTTAAGTGACAGAAACAACACAGATTCTGCTAAATAGCATTTCATTTTGCAGCCTCCTCCTCTCCAGTCTCTACTTGTTTCATTTCATCATTTCTGTTTCTGAATCCCTCACTTTCCCGTTTTGTGTCACTTTCCTACACTAAGAGCAGGTATGCCCCCTTAAACAAACTCGCCTTTTTTCAAAACCGCCCTCTGTCCAAAGTGCTGATGAGCATAGTTAGCTCAATGCGGTGCGACTTGTGCACCCGCACCTGGCGTTGGCCTGGCGGGAGGTGGAGCTCTGGGTTTATAAATAATTTATGGGCTTAAAAGTACCCAGAACAGAGTTCCTTTGTGTCCAACAGTTTTCGAGGCAGCAATAAAAAATGCCATGATAACTCTGGTGGTTAATGTTCCTGCTGGAGAGAGATCGGAGTTTTGTTCACTGGCAGTTGTGACTCATTGCAAAGTCGTACAGAGGGTTAATATGCCTGATGCAAAGAATGTGTACAGTGCAGTTCACAGAACAGTATTTTATGTTGTTAGCTCAGTGGATTACTCATTTTGTCACAGAGACCCTTTAGTTACTTGTCATTCATAAGTTCCAATCCCAATATAGCACAGTGACCTATGAAGTGTCATTAAAACTCTGCACTTTACCATGAATCTTTTCTGTCTTGCTTTTCGCTATTCCTGCTCACTGTTTAAAACGCAGGATAGGCTATAATTACTAATCTGATCAGTTGATATTTTAGTGGATCATAAGTGATACCACTTTCGAGGCACATTGTATTATTTATTTCTGGTTTTTCATATGTGATATGCAATAAATTGTTGCCGTCATAAGTTGATATTTTAGTAGATTGTATTTTAAATCACTTTTAAGATGAACATTATTATGTTTTTCCTTTTTAATTTTTAACTTTGTGTAGTGATAGTAATGTATATTTTGCCTAATCTGCATAATATCAAATAAAAGAAGAAACTTGAAACTGCATGAATCTGTACCACCTTGCCTGCACCCGATATATTATTCAAGTGTAGGGAAAGGTCCCCCACCTGCGCTACAGTTGCCAGCAGTACCTTCACCAACTATTGGTACCAGCAGAATACTGATTCTGGTGAAACTAGAGTTTGCACCTAGAAAGGGATCACAGGTTGTGCAGGAAAAACACATTGGGTAATATTTCCTATTCATACTTCGCCAGAAAAATCTGTTGAAATGCTCAAAAGACAAGCTGGCTGTAGATATACCTATTAAATGGCAACTGCTTTATGCCCCCTGAGCGTTGGATTGTCCAAGAAATAATTTAGAGGGCATTGATTCTGTCTAACAGCTGTTCACAGATCAATATGATGTTCCACCTATATTGCCACCATGAAAGGCAAACATATATATCACAAAATCAGCGTATATTTGGTAAAGACTTGCATGGGAGGTTGCATCCACCTCACACTCTCCACAACACCTACATTAATGCAGTTGACACCCCATGCAGCACGTCTATCTTGCTTCCAAATCTCATGCATGCCTACTTTTCTCCAACACAGGACAACCTGCAACCAACACATTTTGAATTATGCACCCGAAGACAAGGACACTGACAGGTGGGGGACCGTATCGATACCTCCAACCAAATAGCCAAATAGTTCACTCTTGTTCCCATCTATGATCCTCTCCTTCTAGGAGTGTACTTAATGTTTACAGTAAACAAAGCAGACTAAAACCTTCCTGCGATAGAGAATATAGCAATTCTCTGGCCGTATTTATTCACAACCACATAAACACGACATAAAAACATCATCATCATATTTACTGCATTTTCTTTCATCCTTAAATTTCAATATTTATTAACAATATGCATCTCAAGTCATAGTTTAGGTTCTTTAAAAGGAGTCATGGTTGTCCACCCACTAGGGACCTGTGGCATCAACTGTAGACTGGGGGCTGTGTTCCCCCCAAAACCAATTACGCTTCACAAGGCGAGACTCACCTGCCCTCTCAAGATAGAGGGGGCGTGGGCCAGCATGAAAACTGTCCCCAATCCAACCATGCCAGAGCCAACCCTAAGCAAAGGATACCCTCTGGCACCCGATGGGGATGGTCCTGGGCAACCGGGCCATACCTTGGTCCGCTGGCACAGTCTCTATCCCCCCAAATTTAACAATTCCAGGGCAATGAATGGAGTACCGTGGGGGGAGCTATGGACATTCGCGGTAGTAGTCATCCCGAGCCCCTTCCCTACACCCACAGCACCTCCACCCTGGTTTGAGCCAAAAAGCTTCTGATACCGTCTTGAGTTCGCCTGCACTAGTATTCTTGATGCCAAGGTTATCCACCTGCTTTATGCCCAAACATGACTCCTTCCCTCCTAAGGTCTTCCTACACCTGCTATTCTTTGGGGATGGCTGGGCGGGAAAGAATTCCTCCAGTCCTCTAGAGGTGTGCACCGATCGTCAGGGGCAGACAGGGTCAAGTAAACAACCTGACCATCGAGGGACTTGAGTCCCCTTTTAAGCCAATTCTGGTTGCCCCTGCCAGTCACCTAGAAGCCCCCACCACACCCCCTTCAACCAATCAGCTCACCTCTCGGGGTGAGTGCGATTTTCACATTTTTTGCGGCGGCCACCGCTAGGCCACTGCCCGGAACCGGCCCGATTCGGCCTGCACCTGTCCTGAGGGCGCGTTAAGCCTTGGTGCGCACCCCCAGATCAGAAGTCAGAGTGCTCCGCACCAGGACTACAAACTGCTACATAAATAAGATCCACAGAGTAGCTACTTACTCAACAATTTAAAATACGCTTTGCGCCCAGTGGCATAATAAAATTTGAGGGGGCCCCCATGCAAAGTAAATAGAGGGGGCCCTCCTTCCCAGCCCACCATCTACCACTTTTGCTGAGGGGTCCCCCTGATGCTTGTGGGCCCCCGCACTGCAGGGGCAGCGGGGGCTTATGTTACACCACTTACGCCTCACAGGGAGTATGGCAACTGCTATGTCAATACCAGTGCCATATACAAGCCCTCTGTATTCTTCTGTGTTGGCTTCTATTCTGTTGCTATTTATATTGCTTTTCTGCCCTCTCGGCCTAGTTTTATAACTATTCCTAATAATAATGTAAAAATCCTAGACACCATAATCCTGTCTAGGTTTCCCCCTTACAAAGCACCCTACAGAGCTTCCAGCTCACACTGTGCTACCTTGTGTCTTGCAATGTTCGCTCTCTTGACAAGGTCTCTGGTGAAGACCCCCTATCACACAGTTTACGACAGTAAGAGCTGGAAACCCCTGCACAGACTGTGGGGCATATTTATAAGAGGCTTGTGCTGCTTGAACGTAAAAAAAATTGAACCTCCGACAGCCCAAGCCTCTAAACCATATCTATGAGACCACGGAAAGTCTCTTTGCGTGTCTTTCACGACCTCATAGACATGGAGTAAAACAAAGCAGTGGATTCGCTTTGGCATTGCAGTGGGTTTTTTCATGCAGCACTAATGGATTTTGATGCTGCCTGAGATTTACTTAATCACATAAACCTGGGTCAGTCCCAAAACCTTATACCTCCCAGAACAGACACACCAAGGAGAAACATTTTCATCTCTCCTAGTTTTTTCCTAGAAGGAGGAAAACGCCTCTCTGGATTGTTTGTGTGCAAAAATGTGCCCCTTTCTGCACATAAACAATCCTGCATGCAACGCAGGCACCCCTGCACCATGATGCAAGGGTGCCTGTGTCAGCTCTAGCCTTCACAAATACAGTACATTCCTGCCGTTTCACATTGGCCGAGGACAGCGAAGCAGGAAGACTTGCGGCGCTTCCCTAAGGCAGTTCCCCCTAAACATGGGCCTGTTCATGCATGGAGGCTCTGCGCTGCACGTCGGGAGCTTTGGGACCTCCCTGGGAGAGGGTAGGAGGGTCTGGTCAAGCTGTCCCGGACCTTACGTCCCACCTAATCACTTTGCACGAATGGCAATGATGGACTCGGAGCACCCCCGCCTCCCCATAACTCCACCATCAGGCCCCAAGCCCTCCTCCTCTTCTCACATGGTGAATCCATCTTCAAGGTTGGATTGTCAGACCGTAATCCAGAAATGTAGCCGACGGGTTGCAGTGAAGCGGGCCAGGAGTACAGCTCAACTTCCGCAACGCCCGAGGTTGTTAAAAGAAGGTAAAGGACGGGAACGCGGTGTCCCCGATGACACCGAGTCATCTGGAAAGCGCATCACGCTACAGCAGGGGGTAACAGGAAGGGGTGTAAAACGACCGAGGCTTTAATTCTTTTTCTGAATGGAGAAGCATTGGCTCCGGGCTCTGCTGGGAGAACTTTCAGACACGCGCACATATACAGTGGGCGGTGGATCGCAGTACACAGCACAAATGTATAGGGGTGTACAGTGCTTGAAATGGAAAAACAAAAGTGCAGGTACGCTGCGCTAGAGTACCTGCTTATTTCTGAGAAGTGCCGGTAGTCTCCAATTAAAAGTATCACGGTTTTCTTGCGAAGTGCAGGTACTCGCCCTCTTGAAATAAAAAAGTGCCGGTACTCCGTACCGGACAGTACCTACCCGTGTAAAGCACTGGGGGTGTACCTATCAATGGGGACTGACGCACTTCTCTGAAGGGTATTTAGTAAATAATGGATTGTCGGAAAAGGTGATAGGTGTTAATATTACCGACCTAATAGCACTAAATTCATCACCCAGGGGTCGAGTTAACACCCCCGCGATCAGGACCCACAACTTGCAGGTAACACAACATCTCTGAAGTGGGTGCATTGTTCTGCTCAACTATCTTCCTGGTGACAATTTATCATGCTACAGGCCAATCAATACAGGCTCCTTCGATTTGGGTTCATTTTTTAAATTTCCAGTGCTGTTTGCATTTGAGTCTTTTTTTTAAAGTGCTTTTAAGGTACCTTTCCATCATAAAATGCAGGATTGTGATCCTCTGGGCACGAACGTGGTCAGTTACCTCGGCGGTGTGAGGGAAACGATCTCACGTTCATCGCACCTTCATCTCCATCTCACTCTCTGCCTCCGCTCACATCTTCTCTTCATATGAACTTTCCACTTAGGTCACTCCTTTTACCTCACCGTTCACCCTCTTCCCGCGGCCCTCGCTTCTGCTCACTCGCCGCTTCCCTCTTTTCCTCTCACTTCCCTCTCTTGTTCTCCCTCCTTACTCCTTTCCCTCCTCACGCTCTCTGCTCCCCTTTTCATCTCTCGCTCCTGTCACTCTGCCTCCCCATCACCTCCCTCCTCGTCGGCTTCTCTCCCTCGCTCACTTCTCCTTGCCTGTCCTTTCATCCCTCTTCCCCAGCTTTCGACTTATTTCTCATGCAGTTTCCACTTTCTTCTGTCTGCGAGTGGCACCTCCTTGGGTTGTCTCTGCTGCAGCTCACCCCTGCTGCTCTTTCCCATCACAGCGCATCCCCGGCGACGCCATCAGAAGCCTGAGCCCAGACCCGCCATTGAAACCTTCCATCACCTTGATACCCAAGGCACAAAAGAAGGTCCTGACTCCACTGGGACGTGATTGGTGGATGCCCACTCTCTCATCAGATACCAGTTACAAGCCACACACATTGTTGGCCTGCAGCCAACAAGCCTTCAGCAGCCTGGCTGTGAAATGGAAGCATGGCTCCCAGGCCAGCCCGTCTTCCCCCGTGTGACATGTCCTCCGCCTCCCATCACCTAATACGTCGTGTCCCTCCCCGGATTGTCAGGCAGTGCTCAAACAAGCAATGTTTAACGAGCAAACAACGAGGGCTATGGGAATGGAGGTCAGAGATGGCGTCACGTGTAGCCTCCGCGCACCCTTTCCCCGCTTCCTCCTCCTCAGCTTCTAAATGGGCATTTCTGGGCTTGATTTTCTCCCAAGAGTGCCGGCTCCCTTCGGTTTGTGTGCGATATCCGTTTGCTTTTTTAAAACACCCATGTCAAGATTTACAGACAAAATCCAGGGTTTTTTACTTCACATTCCACCAAATACTTTGTAATTGTATTGTATTATGTGTCTTTTTGTATAGGATAATGTATCCTGTTATATATGGGATAAAGTACCCCCTGCCATTTATTATAAACATATTGCAAGTCATCCAGCAGTTATGTGATAGTATAGTAACCGATGCCAAGTCCTTTAAGAAGATTATGGCACTACGAGGTTGCTTGCATTATTCTTATGTTGTACAGCAGGGGGTACTTTGTTCCCTATATAATACATGGATTTCTGTAATCCGTGTTAAACGGCAGATACTAATTTCTTTATAAATCAATTATACAGAAAAGACGTCAGAACTTGACTATTATAAAGATGATATACTTGAGTTCTGACATCACAATGCCTGCTGCCAGCAGCTGGGGTGAAAGGCTGGCCAGGTCACAGAGCATAATTAAACCAGCTGTTTAAAGAAACAAACAGAACACTGCTTTTCTTTCTTCTGCTCTATTTTAATAGCTTGCCACAAACGGAGAAAATGTATTTATTTTTTGCACTCCTTAGATAGAGAAAAGCTAGAATCTTTCTGCATGTTTCTACATGTTCCAAACTACTAGATCTTTTTTTAGCTGACTTGTATTGAACTGTTTCTAATATCTGTTTGTAACAAAGATCTAATAGGTTTTTGATGTGTTTAATTTTGTATTAGAGATTTTATTTTTAATCTTCACGTTGGCTGTTTCATACGTAAGAGCTATGCACCAAGAGTTTAAGTGGTTTGTGGGAAACGTGATGGTGTGACAATGTATTTAGTGGGATCAAGTACCCCCTGGTGTACACAATAAGGATATTGCAAGCCACCTCAAAATTCCATAATCTTATAAAGGAACTCTGCTTTTGTTCCTCTATATGGTTTTGGAATTCCCTGGTGACTTTCATTATCCCTGTAATGTTCGGCAGGGGGTACTTTATCCCCCATAAAACATGCTCACACCATAATCCTTCCCACAAACCATTTAAATAATTGGTGTGGTGCTCTTTTGTATGAAAGAGTTAGGGTATTTATAAACATGAAGAATACAATTAGAATCTTAAGCACACTATTAAACATAAAAAGTTACATTTTTGTTGCAAAAAGATAATAAAATCCTTTTAGCACAAGTCAGATTTTAAAACAAAAGTTGTAGCTCAGAATAGTAGAACCATGAATAGTTCTTCTGTGTTTTCCTATAACTACCCAAAGCTTAGAAAAACTATATGTTGTCATAAATATTTCCATTATACTAGTCACGGTTCTCAAAAAATAAACCAACAGAAGAAAAAGCCTTTTTAAAAAAAAAAAAAAAATTAGGTGCAGCTTTAATTATGCTCTGCACCCAGTCGTTCCCCTCTGCTGCTTGTTCTGGCAGCAGGCACTGTGATGTCAGAACTCAACTTTAATAAGTTAATACAGTTGAGTAGCTGTGTCATTTCTTTATTACAGGTGACTAAGGACACCCCCAAATCCCCTGTAATAAGGACATTAGAAACAAGCTTTTACACATGGATTGCAGGCTCCCATGTATTAAATAAATATAAAGATGCAGTCCAAGTCTGAAAAATGCCAGCTCCTTTCTGTGGCACCTCCTGTTAAGCAGGCAAGTAACAAGGCAGTAAGATGTTCCACTTACACCTTAAAGGCTCAGAGTGGCCCATGATCATACCTTGCAGGGTCTTGTTAATCCTTTCAACAAGCCCACTGGTCTGTGGATGTTATGATGTATGTAGAGAACTTGTAGGTAAATCCACACTCATCCCACATGGGCTTCATGTTGATTGACGTGAAATTGGTCCTTCCAGTAGACACTATCTCCTTGGGAAAACCTACTCTGGTAGGTATTCCCATCAGTGCCCTGGCCAACACAGGTGCAGTCACAATCCTCTGGGGTATGGCCTCAGGGTACTGGGTTACATGGTTCACCAACATCAGGCTGTACCTGTTCTCTAGGGCTGTCTTAGGGTGAGGGGAGCAGCAATGTCCAACTCTCCTCTCTCAAAGGGAGCTCCCACAATAAGGAAATCCTGGAGGGGAACCCTATGCTTCCCTCCTGACTTTCTACTCACTGGACAAGTTATACATGACTGGCAGAATGCATTTACATTGAGCCTCCTCTGGGGTCAATGGAAGTGGGCAACTAGGTGGTCAAGTATTTTTGACCTGCTAAGGAACATCATAAGGCAGCTCCAGTCAGAAGATAGCACCCGAGGGACTACCAACACTCTGGTTGACCCATGCTCATGTATCTTAGGCTCACAATGAAAGAGTCCATTCTCCCAGTAAAAGATGTGGTTACAAGAGGTCTGTATCCTTCTGGGCCTCAACCTGTCACTGAAGATCCTCAATAATAGAGCATTCTCTCTTCACCTTGCAGAACTCTGCCTGAAACGGTACTCCTGCAGCTTGCCAGTAGGCAAGCTCAAGCAGGTCTCCCAGGCTAGATGTCTCCTCCCCTTTAGGTACCGGATCGTCCCTGTGCACATGCTGTTTCAGATAGCATAACTCACCGATTGTAATGCAGACTGGGCATTACCTGAAACAGGCACACTCTTCAGTAGCAACTGTCTCATTTAGCAATATTTATATTCTGATGAAATTGAAGTGGAGTCCACAAAGATGGCCTGGCATCGTCTCACTCTCTAAAGGAAGTCAACCTGTGTCTTCCAGAAAGAAACTTCATTAGTGCTGTTCATGCTCTTGCACTCTTGTATATGCATGATGGTAACACCCTACTCCATGGCTTTCCAGATTTCAGACTGGCAACTCTTGATGGCATCCTACATGCTGCAGCATGTCTCATACAGGGCCAGAAGAAATATGATCATATTACTTTCATCCTGGTAGAACTTCATTATGTCCACTTGTAGCCCACAAACCATCTGCATCATTTACAAAGCCATCACAATCAGTACCCTTGCCTGTTCCTCACTTATCTTGCAGACAAGCTTGCTATATTTGATGGTTCACGGCACAACCGGAGTTAGGACACCACCCGACTGCAGACTAACTATAAAATATAAAATACAGAATAACAGGCCTTTTCTATTTATGCACCCAGAATCTGAAACAACATTTCTGTATCCATCAGAACTGCCCCAACACTGCTCCAGTTTAGGAAAGACCTGAAGACTCACGACTTTAAAGAACACTATATCACAATACATTAGCCTTCCACAACTCAGCTTCATCTCCTATTACTCGTTGGGTTTAAGCTTGCTTTTGACCATGTACAGCACTCCTCTGCCTTTTAGCTAGGTTCACGCTATAGACATACCATATACATACATTCAGGACGGCTTAGGTTTTCTTCTTTTCCACCAGCGTGTTCACCAGTGAATATTGGTGAGGTGTAAAAAATGTGCTGCAGTTGAATCACTCATTACCAAAATTCTGTACTGTTCAGACTTCACACATGTAGGTCCAGAAGTGGTTTAATTACAGCAACCCTAGCATGGCACATCTCTCTAGTTCCACTGTTCTACACCAACTGCCTGTAAGTCACTAGCCATGCAGTGGCATTCTGCACCAACTGGAGCTTTATGAAAGATTACTTTGGTAATTCAAGGTAATTGAAGATACTAGACTAAAGCTGTGACTAAAGAGATATGATTCACTGGTGTAATATAGGAGATATGTTGCAAACATTTAATTTGCCAAAGACAAGAGCTGCCTACATTGGGTGCTTGAAATTCCCAAAAAAGGTCATAATCATGCCAAGATTACAGACAGCTTTGCTGAAAGAGTGGGGAGGCATAAATTCTGCCCAACTAAGCCGGTTCCTATTTCCAATTTTTGATGGGTTATATTTAAAAATGTTTAAATCCATCCTCTGACATACAATGACATCCAGTGTTTAAAACCTCAGTCTGCCCACCCAGGGTGATGTGATGGATCATGAAGTTGTTTAGGGAGATGTTAATTTAAACAGTAGCTGGGTATCATCAGCATCCATGCAGAACTGTATTCCCTTCTCATGTAGAGAGGAGGCTCATGGTAGCATAAAGATTAAAACAAAAGTTGTGGTAAGTGTACCAATCCCTGATGGGCAATGAATTTGACCTGTCTGGACACCATCTTGAAGGATGGAAGGAAAGGTCTCAGAGCGGTCAGTAAGGATCCTTACCTTTTTTTTTATTTAAAGCCACCTCTCAGTGTGCATGACTGCTATTCACTCTGTTTGCCTTTGATTGTGTCAAAGTAGTGCTCAACATTAGCACAACCACCTATAGATCACTTTAGACAAAACTACATACAAACAAACAACACAACTGGGGCATGTCTTACAACAGGTTGTCAACATATTTGCAAGTGTGCTTACCACTAAATAACAACACACCGACCTCACATTAGACATAACACCTTACCAACACATCTAACACTGTACAGCTCAACCATCTAAGTGCATATCAGAGTGCCGGCAACATCATTCATGTATTCCATCTCCTTTCACCATCATATGAAAGTACACATCTGAACAGTACTCATAATAACCACCCAACACATTCTACACAAGCCTACAGATGTGTATCAATGTTCTGCGGTATTACCCAATACCACCTGTTATTTCGCATACAAATGCAAAACTGCTAAGAAATACACAATGCAAGTAACCCAGTTAGCACTGACACACACCATGAGAAGACCTCTGGAAACACCCAACAAACTTATAGCACACCAATTCATTGAGAAAATGACATTTCCACACCATACAAGCACCTGACTCAAGTCTGCGATGGAATCCACAAAACCAGGGAGAGAATTTAGTGAATAAGTAAGAAATACACTGTTCCAATGAGGCTGCCAAACTAGGAGACCAGTAGTCTCAGGAGCAAGAGCCCTCAAGCATCACAATGGATGACTAGCATCATCATCGGGAATTGCTCCTCACCAGGCCGGCACTGCAATGCCTGGCGGGCACCCTGGTAGGGGGGCTCTGAACCGTACTACTCTGATAGTGACTGGTAGGTTCAACTATACAGACCAAGATGCTTATAATTCAGCACCAGTACACAAAAGAGAGGGAAAAAAGATTAAAATTGGTTATTCATCACACAAGCACCATCATGATTTTAATCATTTAAACGGGGATGAAGACCAAGGTTAAAAACAAAAATGGAAAGTCACAAATTGAGATGTAATGCTCAATAACTTTAACAAATGAATGAATTTCAGAGGACTCTAGATATTATAGGACCTCTGGGCTTGAGTCGATATGTTTCGCGTCTAGCGGTCCAATCAGATCCATTGACGCTTCATCAGGACCAAAAATAAACAAAAAATTTTAAGTCACCTCTTCATCAAAAAAGAAAACCTCAAATTACGGTAAATAACACCGGTCACTTACATTAAAGTAAACTGGTTAGAACAGGTCACCCTAGAAGACAGAAGCATAAAAAACATACCAACAGTGCCCAAAGTGTAAATTATAAAGGTAGTTAAATACATCAAAAAGTAGTTAAATACATAAATCAGTGATAGGTCATAGAAAAGAATGAGACAAATCATGCTTACCATCCCCAAGTAGAGAACGGGTTCCTTGAGAAGCACGTTTCAAGGACTCAAAATGACACTGTGCACGATAAATAATGACAAGATCAGTCTCTTATGTAACATTATATATATGAGACAAAGAGGAGTATGTCCTTTGACATATGGGGTTTATTGGAACAATTTATAAAAAATTCCGGTAGTAAGGGGGAATATAGATATGGTTTAAAATTATTATACCCAATGTTGTGCTTTCCTTATCAAGGACAAAGATTTTATGCTAAGAATAGCATGGGAACAGAATGCAACCCATCGAGTTACGGGTCAAAAGGGTACAATTAATCCCTTTTGAAAAACGGGAGTGACCACCTGTAGTCCTCGCACCAAAAACCAAAATGTATAATTACAGAGCCAAGTCATACTCACGTATTAGTCACTGGTCCATTGTGGAGGACCTACTCTCTGAAACGAGCGTCCCGAGCCAACGGGGTCGGGCGCCGTCAGAGTTTTTAAATAGACGCCGCGAAACTGGAAGAAACTGGCTCTCCAGATTCGCGCGCATCTGTAGATGTAAAAATAAACGAAGGACTACAGAGTAGCCCTTCAGTGTAGGAAGAGAGGAAGGACTACCTTCCTATTCAGCCAGGTAGCATGGTCATAGAAAAAGGCCTGAAACCATATTGCTGGTAACAAGGTAAACAGGACAAAACAATTTAGCAAAAAAAACGTGATATCGATCCTCAAAAAAGGAGGAAAGGAGACAATTTGTAATCTGTTTGTCTCCAAGTAGAAATACCATAGTGTGGTAAAAAATGTATGGACTTCCAAGGTGAAGTAAAGAATACTCAGGCCAAAGTAACTTCACAAAAATAATAATATGGGCCAGAGGATAAATTTACATGTGTTTTCTGGTATGGTAAAAATTACTCAGAAAAAAATATATACATGGAACAATCTCGCATGAATTGTAAATAGCAGGTGAGTAGATTAAAGAGTGGATCCTCCGCTTTAAGATGAAAGGGAAATCCAGGGGATGTCATAGTTCAACCCCCGTAAGTTGGTCCCCAATTTAAACACCCATCTTTGTTCATTCCTGAACAGTGCCCCAGGGTCATCGGGTCGAATTATTGGTGCTTCTATTACCACCCACCAAAGATCATTAGGGGAGTGTGAGGCCTCAAGAAAATGTGCACTAAGTTTAGTTATGATCTTGTTACATCTGATGTTGCTTCTATGTTTGTTAATGCGTGTCTTAACGGGTCTGGATGTCATACCAATGTAACGTAAATCACAAGGACATGATATCATGTAAATACAATTCCTAGTGTTACAATTGGTATGTTTTTTAAGACGCCAGGTACCCACAGGATCTAGATTCAGTGTCGTGAGGTGCCTAGTAAGACAACACACGTTACAATTACCACAAGGATGGTGACCTTCCACTGGGGGGAGACCCCATAGAGTCTTTTGAGTGGAAGATTCATATGAGATTCGTGGACGTGTGTGGACAACTATGTCTTTGATGTTCGCAGTACGTTTGAAAGCAAAAAGAGGCCTGGGTATATCACAGCCACCGCTAGTAAGGATGGACCACCTTTTACTAATCAGTTTCTTAAATGAATTAGATAGAGGAGTGTACGTGGACATGCATGTCAATCTAGACTGGGGCCCCTTTTCCATAGTGGTCAACAAAGCTTCCCTGTTATTGTTCCTGGCTCTCTTCCGTGCTTGATTCACAATTCTTGGGGGGTAATGCCGGTCAAAGAGTTTAGTTTGAAGTGAGTCAGCCTGATGTTCAAATTCTCTGTGTGAGCTACAGTTACGTCTCAAGTGTAAAAACTGGCCAAAGGGTAAATTATCCCGCAGAGATTTCGGATGGTGACTCTCATAAAGCAGAAGCGAATTACGATCTGTGGGTTTGTGGTAGACACTGGTAAGCAATTTGCCAATGTTGATAGTAATCATCAGATCTAAAAAGGGTAGCTGTGAATCAGATACAATTTCAAAAAGGGGTCAAGGGTGTTAATCCATGCTGTGAAATCATCAGCCAGAGTCAAAGGGCCTTGCCATATGATCAAAATATCGTCTATGTAACGTCGCCATAATTTGATATACTCATGGTACGGATTGATTGGCGGTAAGATATGTTTTTTTTCAAAGTCATACATATAGAAGCAGGCCAGACTTGGAGCAAAAGTACTGCCCATTGATGTTCCTCGAATCTGATGATAAAATTGATCCTCAAAGAGGAAGAAGTTTTCTGTCAAAGCCAGCCTAGCACATTGTATAATGAAAGAAACTGGGGAAGACAGAGGAGCTGATACTTCTTGAAAAGCAGTCTCAATCACTTGTAGAGTCGCTTCCTGAGGAATGTTAGTATATAGTGCCTCCACATCCAAAGTGATTATACCCTGTACGATACCAGAGTCATTAATGGCTTCGATTAGATTCAAGATGTCTTTAGTGTCTTTCAGATAGGTGGAGGAACACCTCACTAAAGGCTGTAAAAAATGGTCGCAGAAAATTTATAATGGTTCCAATAGAGTACCCAGACCAGATACAATAGGACGACCGGGAGGAGGTCTCCTTCCTTTGTGAATTTTGGGTAAACAATAAAAATATGGAACGCGGGGATGGGATGTATCCAAAAATTCCGCCTCCTTGGGTGAGATCCACAAGTTGTTCCTAGCTTCTTCAATGAGGTATCTAATCTGCGTTTGTATTCTTCCAGTGGGATCACACATGATTTTAGCATAATAGGTGGAATCACTCAAAAGACGTAAACATTCACATCTATAGTCAGTGGAATTCATAATCACAATTGCTCCGCCCTTATCAGCCTGTTTAATAGTTATGTCAGGATCAGAAGCTAAAGATAGTAGGGCTCTCTTCTCTCTAGTGGGTGTGTTGATGTACGTCTGTTTAGGATGCAATTTGTTTAAATCAGCTAACACTGCTATTTCAAAGGTCAGTACTTCACTTGGTATGGTTACCGGTGGTGGAACGAAAACTGAAGATTTTTTTAAACCTGAATCAGACGTGTAGGGTTCCGAGGATCTATCCTTAAAGAAGAAATGTAAGCGGATTTTATGTAAACATTTGGCAAGTTCAATGTGCAAGCGGAAGGAATCTTCCTTGGGGGTAGGGACAAACCCTAAATCCCTGTTAAGCACATTGGTTTCTTCTTCCGTGAGTTGTCTAGTCAATAGATTAACAACTAAGATCTCGTCAGAGGGTTTTTATCTGACTCCTGGTAACCATCTGGGGTTCTTCTCTGGACCACTGAACATGTCTGCCTCTTCCTCTCCTTCTGCCTCTGCCCCGGCCTAAAAAAGGAGCAAATGGCATCATTGGACGTGGTTGAAAGAAACAATAAGGTGATTGCCAGGGCATTGGTTGGTGTATAGGATATGGAGGGTAGTTATAAAAAGGTTTAGATGGATTATCGTCTGTGCTCCACCCATCAGACGATGATACACTGCTGTAATTACGTTTTTTTTTTTAAGATGTGGTGGACTCATCTGATGAGCGGGAGTGATTATCCACGTCATAATCCTCTTTTACATAGAGATAGACTTTCTCCCGGCTGAACTTGACAATATCTTTCTGAAGTTTGGTAATCTTCTGTTGAGTCAAAAACTCCTTAGTCTCATTCAGCTCTGCAGTGATTTCAGAAAGACGGCTTTTGAAAGCTGTCAAGGTAACCGTGGTTTTTAAAGTGTTTTCTATGGCGTTGATCTGAATGGTGATGGTGTCAGCCAAACGCTTGGAAGTGTTGATGATTAACACCAGCCAATCTCTGGTGCACTTCCAAGCTATCTGGGCCCAGTCCTTTCTGAAGGCTAAGTCCTGTAAAAATATACATGGTATATTGGACACAAGAAGACCATTAGGAGCAATGTTTGCACGAAGATATTCAGTCATAATCGTGCCGTGCATAACAGTTTTTATAAGTTCTCATTTCAAGGTAGATAGTTTATCCCACTCGGTCTTGAGACTACCTGAGGGGGCAGACCCATCTCTGTTTAAGATGGAAGGTGTCTGTAAGATAGCTGATACCATCTCGTCATAACTCAGACCCTGAAAATCGTCCATTGCAAGGGTCTCAGCCAATACTTAGGGAAAACTTTAAAGGTTAGGAAAAAAGGTCCCACAGCAAACCTGCTGTACATAAGACTAAGTCAAAAAGGGGGGAGGGACCGGGAGATTATATGGTCCAGTGTACAGTCTCCCAATAATTATGAATAAGTAAGAAATACACTGTTCCAATGAGGACCAGTGACTAATACGTGAGTATGACTTGGCTCTGTAATTATACATTTTGTTTTTTGGTGCGAGGACTACAGGTGGTCACTCCCGTTTTTCAAAAGGGATTAATTGTACCCTTTTGACCCGTAACTCAATGGGTTGCATTCTGTTCCCATGCTATTCTTAGCATAAAATCTTTGTCCTTGATATGGATAGCACAACATTGGGTATAATAATTTTAAACCATATCTATATTCCCCCTTACTACCGGATTTTTTTATAAATTGTTCCAATAAACCCCATATGTCAAAGGACATACTCCTCCTTTTCTCATATATATATAATGTGACATAAGAGACTGATCATGTCATTATTTATTGTGCACAGTGTCATTTTGAGTCCTTGAAACGTGCTTCTCAAGGAACCCGTTCTCTACTTGGGGATGGTAAGCATGATTTGTCTCATTCTTTTCTATGACCTATCACTGATTTATTTATTTAACTACTTTTTGATGTATTTAACTACCTTTATAATTTACACTTTGGGCACTGTTGGTATGTTTTTAATGCTTCTGTCTTCTAGGGTGACCTGTTCTAACCAGTTTACTTTAATGTAAGTGACCGATGTTATTTACCCTAATGTGAGGTTTTCTTTTTCGATGAAGAAGTGACTTAAAATTTTTTGTTTATTTTTGGTCCTAATGAAGCGTCAATGGATCCGGTTGGGCCGCTAGATGTGAAACATGTCGACCTAAGCCCAGAGGTCCTATAATATCTAGAGTCCTCTGAAATTCATTCATTTTTTAAAGTTATTGAGCATTACATCTCAATTTGTGACTTTCCATTTTTGTTTTTAACCTTGGTCTTCATCCCCGTTTAACTGATTAAAATCATGATGGTGCTTGTGTTATGAATAACCAATTTTAATCTTTTTTCCCTCTCTTTTGTGTACTGGTGCTGAATTATAAGCATCTTGGTCTGTATAGTTGAACCTACCAGTCACTATCAGAGTAGTACGGTTCAGAGCCCCCCTACCGGGGTGCCCGCCAGGCATTTCAGTGCCAGCCTGGTGAGGAGCAATTCCCGATGATAATGCTAGTCATCCATTGTGATGCTTGAGGGCTCTTGCTCCTGAGACTACTGGTCTCCTAGTTTGGCAACCTCATTGGAACAGTGTATTTCTTACTTATTCATAATTATTGGGAGACTGTACACTGGGCCATATAATCTCCCGGTCCCTCCCCCCTTTTTGACTTAGAGAATTTAGTGAACCTGATCGGCTCTCCCAGGCCATACCAATGGCAGAATGCATGCCTTATTAATATATTCAAAGGGTAAGAAAATATATCTCTTGTAAGGACCAGCTTGAGTACTCTGCTGGACCCATCTCTAAATCCTTGTAGACTGAGCACATCAGTTCTGCAGGACCCTACTTTTCAGGCACCAGGAATTTTATCCAGGTTGCTTCTGTGAGGCTGTTCCTCTCTCAGCTGCTAGCTTCTCTCAGGGGCAGGCCATTCGAACAAATCACTCTTGTGTTCTGAGTTGTTCTCTGGCTTCTCACAAGCAATTCACACTTTTACTGTATCTTTTTCTAATCCATGAAGGTTCAAACACTAAGGTATTGCAGCAAAAATCATATTTCATGGTCTTGCACCCACCCCTTGTACATATGTACACTAGTACACTATCTTAACCCCCTTTGCTTCCGAAAACCCCAAATTAGTTCTTAACTGTTCACATAGAGTTTGGGCCACCCTTCTTACTGACAACTTTCTGAGTTGAAAGCTCTTATAAAATAGTTTGTTAAAAAAATTCCTGCTAAACCCAACAGTGAATGCACCATACTTGCCTTTTCAAGGGCCTTCTACAGTGACTCTTTCTGGTCCTTGCGACTGGATGGCTTATTGTTTCGATTGTTTCTTCACCTCTCCTATTACGTGTGTTCAAACCCACCATCCCTCAACTCACTCCTACCCCACTTGGTGGATGTCCTTTCATTTGTTATTTTCTTCAACTTTGCTACTATCTACTGTTGCTGCCCTGTGATTGCACATTCGCCCACTCCCACCCATCCATCCACCCATCAATTGACTGATTCTTAAATTCTCTAGAGTCTGTCTCATCCATCCATCCACCCACCACGAGACCACCCAATCCAATATATCCACCCATCCACCTCATACCATTCATGTCTTCCCTTCTTCTCAACCCACCCATTTCACCTTCCTCGTCCTACCATTCATTAGGGAGTTATATTTGTGCATTCTTGGTTCACTGCGTGTGGAGAGCCCGTAATCGTCCTCGTTAGGGGCCGCCATATAAATGCTTAACTAAACAGATAAGCTAATTACACATCACTGTTATTTGCCATTATGC
This sequence comes from Pleurodeles waltl, assembly GCF_031143425.1. NCBI lineage: Eukaryota > Metazoa > Chordata > Amphibia > Caudata > Salamandridae > Pleurodeles > Pleurodeles waltl. Next base: position 1,169,170,866 of record NC_090440.1, read on the forward strand.
TTTTCCAGAGCTTCGCTCTTACACTTTTTACTTGAGATTGTCACTCATCATATATTATCTAAGATTACGGTGATGAACGGGTGACTCAGGACTGACACGCGTTGCTTCTTGTCCTCACCCTCGGGGCTCTAAACACTGGACCACATGTGCTACTGGATGTATTGATGGACTGAAGCCACAGAGTTTAGCGAGTTGGCACTAAGAAGTACGCTGTGTGTGGGGGTTGGACGATGTCCCAGCGAGGTGCTCTGAGCACTGCGCGCCTTTCCTTTTGATGCTGTTCTCCAGAAAAATACCTGTCAAGAGGTCAGATACAGAAAAGAAGTGACAAGAGTTCGCATGTAATTGCTGAAAGGCAAGCGAGAACAGCTTCCGGCTCCCGTTCAGAGCAGCTGGAGAGCATCAAGGGACAGACCGACTCCGTGTGCAGAGGGCCCGGCCGTGAACTCTGTCTGAATGCCGCAGCAGCCGGGGAGCCACATCAGCCAGCTCTTGCGAAAGGGAAATGTCAGCGCAGTCCTCGGTCAGTTCAGCTGGAGGGCTGCATAGCTGGCCGGTGATATCAGAGGGGCCATCTGGCTGGGTCCACGGTTCTCTGGGGACCAGCAGGTCTTGCCTCGTTGATACAGAGGGATTACAGTTCTTGGGTCCATTCTGCTCACAGCCCTGGCAGGCGCTCTTTGGACTCACAGGTCCACACCCTAGTCGATGCTGGCTGCAACGGGGAATTATTGGGAGTGGGATGTGGTGGTGTGTGTGTGTGTCTGCGTGTGTAGTAAGGGACGGAGAGACTGCCAGCTGCTGCTGCCTTCTCTTCTGTTCTAGTAACGCTAGCCATCCTCCACTGCGCCACTAACGTGCTCTGAACGTGGTCCAGCACCCTGGTCTTATGTCGGCAATAGCGCCTCACCACACAGACAGCCTAGCATCCTAGGGTCAGGCTCAGAGTGCGGACGGTGCTATCCTGGCACCTGCTTCCAAGACACATTAGGGAGGCACCTCCCTCGAACACGACACCATCTTCCAGCCACAAGCCCCCTGCCCCTGACCCTTACAGTAATGGGGGAATGTGGAAGGGGAGGCCTCTCGCTCCTCTCCCTGGGTCCCCAACACTCGCTTTCGGGCTTATGTCCCAAAATCGACACGTGCGCTGCCTTCCTTAAATTAGCTCTAATTCTTCCCACATTACACAGTTTCACGTGAGTACTAATGTACCAAGTACCAAATCTTGTGATTTAAAACAAGAAATTATAAGGCACCGAGCCCTCAGGGCTGTCAAAACTTCAACATCTCCTCTGAGGTCTTCTTCCTCCGGTTGTAGGCGGGTTAGGGATCTGGGACTGAGATCTGAGGGCTCAGCGTCAGTGTGAGTGTTCTCTGGCTTCTGAACAGGAGGGGAAACAAAAGGAAGATTACTGAGACCACCAGTAATAGGGAACAGAGCACAACAAGCCAGGACACAACACTGTCAGTGTTTTTTTTTGTTTTCTACAGAGTTAAGTAAGGAATGACCATTTGTATTTTGTATTCATATTGAGTGGAGAATGTAAATACCCGTAGGCTGCTGAGTTAGACATCCCACCAGTTGTTAGTAATACCACAAACAAATGTACTCATTTGTGGCCTTAAACAGTCACTTCCTGAGCTGGTCCTGCAAGCATTCAAAACTGTGATCTGCTGTTTACACGCTGATCCAGATATGGTCAGCTCTTTTACTGGAATTAGACTTTGCAGCCGAGTAGCACATTCCACTGCTTCCCACTCACCTGTCGTTCACTTACCACATGCAGGTAAAGTACATCTGGCTGGCAGCAAATGAATAATTCGAGCTATCGTAATATAATCAAATCATGTGACCTGCAAGGAGGACTGACATGTATATACACCCCCTCCCCCTCTTTCTGTACAGCTTCTGCACTAAAATTCTTACCTTTCTCTGTTTGGGAAGTTAAACCTGCATGCTGCACACAGTTACTCGATGCATGGCATACTGCATTGCCACGTGAACAGTCTGTTGCCCTCAGTGAGCGCACACACACACCTCTGAAGCAAGCGGCTTAGGCCTGCAGGGAGTTGTACACGTCTGTGGGTCACTAACATCTAGGTTACACACAGACCTCTGTGACAGATGCTCACAACTCTTGCCACTTTTTCTGGGATTTAGTCCAGAGCCTGCAGAATGCACAGCTATTTGCAACATTAGTTCTGCTAACTGAGCTTTTACCAATTTATTTTAGACTGTCAGTACTGTGTGCAGTTTAAAGAAGTGCATTGCACGCTGAATCATGCCATGTTAGTTTTATATGTTTCCTGAAAGTTTTCATTGTGTGATTTCCGGTCATTTCGGTCATGGGTGACTGGTTTCCATAGAAAATGTTTCAAAGTAGAAGCCTTTTCTGCTCAAACCAGTGCCTCCTATGACATTTTAGGTGTGGCCTAGAGACAACTTTAACTGTCTGCCGAGCATCTTGATTTACAGAAAAAAACATACACATAAATAGACGCATATTGCAGGGGCTTTTGATCAACCCAGGTGAGAGTGACAGCTTTTTCCCGGTCACATGTGAAGTGCACTTCAGTGCCAGAGATGGTGCGCTTGGGGTGCTGGGCCTCTCCTTTATTTTTAAACATTTCATATTTTCGTAAATTTTTGCCAATATAGTTTTGCATACGTTTAGAAAAAAATAAAGAATAGCATGCTTGACAAGAGTAAACATATTGGCTTTCCCATTGATTGCCTACAGGAGGTATTCCCTCAGGTGAAACAAACCATATTTTGCATAAGTTTCCTAAAATGTTGCAAGGTTTTGCACAACATAAGCAGTTTTGCACACTCCCACTGCATTGCACTGTGCCAACTATTCATGTTTCTGTAGTGGGATATTTCTGCATGTTGCATGGCAGAACGTATTTGTATTATGAGAGGTTACTGGACATCACTGTGAGAGCTCTCTGCATGTCTAAGTTTTAGAATAGCAGTACACATTTCAAACAAGCTCTGCATATGTCTCAGTACTAGGGTATTAGTGTAGGGGTTCGGTTTGAATAAAGGGCCATTGTGTGCATTCTGAAAGTTTCTCAAATCCGAGGTTTCAGTGCATCATGCAAGCCAAAACAGCAATGGCTGAGAGCTGCATTTAGGTTCTAAACAATGATGTTACAAAAAAGTGTTTACTTTTATGTATAGCACCCTTCACATTCATATACCACTACTTTTTTGGCCCTGATTCCTTACACCTTGAAACTTGCCCCACCATTCTCTTTATTTGGGAAATGTGAGACTGAGGCCATATTAGCCACCCTAGATGATAGGTCCAGAGCTACTAACTTTGAAAATAGTTTTGCTGTGTGAGAGGTGGGGGGACAGGTCCTTGAAGGAGTGGGCTCTAGAGTGAGGGCCAGGGATTTGAGCTCATCACCACCTGGCCAACTATTAAGTAGGCCAAGGACAGGTGGTAGAGCCCCGGCAAGGAGACCCTCCCCCCTCTCCCTCAAAAACAAATTACAAAAGCTTCTGTGGCTGCTGCCAATGTTATGGGGACATTGGGAAATCCTTGATGGACATTGGCCATGCAGAGTCTACACACACCACATGGAAGCCCGCTCTGCAAGGATTTCCATCTCACCTTGCGCACACCGTGTGTTACTGGCTGTTCACTGTCAGACAATCGTAAGGCTGGCAATATTATTTGGCACACAGTGGCGCCCTGCGAGTTGACAGGTCTTTAAGACCTTGCTCAGAAGCTGCTAGAAGTCTTTTTGGATTAGCATATCATAAACCTTTGGCTGGATATTTTGTGCCAATGCAACCCAGGTTCAGCAACATCTCGCACTGCACATGTGCGCATCTGACTTCGAATCTTTTCACCAAAATCCGAACCAGTAAAGGAAGTAATATCAAATGTCCCTTGATCTCCTGCCCTGAAAGCGTAAACTGCATCAGATGACATTTGACGCAATGATATTCTGCTGTACATCTTCATATAACAATCAGATTACTACAGTATAAACGATGCAAGGCATCAATAAATCTTCACCTAAACCCAAAGCAGCAGCATTTTAATGAGTGGGACTGATTAACAACAATTAAGTTGTGCTTCTTACCCAAATTTATCAGATGGGTTAAAACACTGCGTTGCAGAGAAGCAACAGATAACTCTATACAGTGCCCATTGTGCAACTGTAATATGCACCTCTTGATCTGGACTGACGGATATTTTGACTTCTTGACTAACAATGTAACACTATTGCTAGACCAGGTGTGTTTTTTTATGCAACTTTTCCTCACTTGGAGCAATAGCAGGGATCCAATCATGTAGTGAACCCAATCACACCAGACATACAAGTCCTTTACTGGTTCAGTGTGGATCAGAGAGTACCACTGAACAATGGCGACTACAGCCAGGAATGGTCAGAGGGCGTGCAAGGCGGGGGATAATAATAATAAAGAAAAAACCCACATACCTGCCACTGCTTGTCACTGCCTCAGTGTTCCCCGCCACCTTGATTCTTCTTCTGTTGCTCCCCTCTCCACTCAAACCAGACGCTTTTCTCATGCTGTTACCCAGAATGAGCAAATTGCCAGGATTGGCCTGAGCGGGCTGAAATGCTGCTCAGTTTGGGGGTGGGGACCTGCACTTGGTCTCCACCTGGCTGTGAAACACAGCTTGGTGGAGAGTTCTAAGTGCGCATGTCAGTTTGGCCAAACTGACATGCGCACTTAGAGTGCACATGTGACGCAGATGATGCTGCCCCCTCCCACCCTACAGTCCGAGGAAAAATAATTTGATTATAATTTTATTTTTCGCTGTCTTTCAGCAGTAGGGCAACGCTCCTTTGCCACAGCGGAGGGGCCGTCCCTGCCACTGAGCAGTAGTGCAACTACAGCTGCAAACGTTTTGCCAAGAAACAAAGCTTAAGTTGTCTGACACAGATGTATTTGGCTTTTTCAGTTTCATGAACCGGTGAAAAATCTAGCAAAAAGTAAGTTTTGCTGAGAAAGGCCTAGCAAAATCCGAATTTCGTGGAAAATGATGAAAAACTCCCATCTAAAAACTCATTTATAGGAAATTTCACCAGCAGATGATGTTTGTGAAACTTGCAAATTCTGTAATTTTGTGCAAAAGTTCGCCAGCAAAATTTTGCTTTTCCACATCACTAATCAAAACTGTTAGCTGCTCTTATAAACAAAACAACAGCAAGCAAATGCAACCTGAAGGCACGGTCTTTTTGGACAAAGATGTAAAGCCCAGGGCCGTAGTTTGTTGATATATACACCGCAAAAACATATTTTACAGAAACATAGACTCCGAAGCATAGACTACCAAAACCTTGACCTTTCGCAACAACCTCACTCCAAACATTTTCACTTGCATCTAAATTACCTCCTAATGTTGCTAGGCCTCGAGTTAGTATAGTAAATAAACTCAGTTCTTAAATATGAGAACAGGGAATATGGCTGAATGTACCAACAAATACTGTTCTTCAGAGAGAAGCTGGTGAACTTTGAAAGTGAAGGGGCGTAAATAACTATCCTGGCTTGGCTTCTAACTTTCTTTTTTTTTTTTTTTAGAAAATTGGTGTTAAAAGTGTGCTTTTTACAGCCCCCTTCTCCGGTAAAAACATTGTTTGCTTTTCCTTTAACATACGTTATTGCAAATGTTAAAAAAAAGTGTTTCGCACTCTCCTCTACCAACAAGCTCCCATTAGATCAGTCATTCAAAACGCCTGGCCACATTGCTAACATTCACATTTGTATACTTGCGTTTCACTCTGACACCCATGTATTTATACAAACGTTCACTCCACACATTTAGAACACAGACTACTTACCTCTCACGATGTGCAGGCAGTGATTTTGGAATCGCAGTTTATGTCTCAAGGATGTCTCGAGCGGCTTCCAGCTGAAGGTCTAGCGCTGGCCAAGGGGCCACACAGCGCTAGGCCTCACCTAGCTAGCTACCATTACAAATAAGACCAGGACTGGGTAGGGGGGTTGTGAGATAGGAGCGGATAAGGGTACCAAAGGGAACTGTTACGGGCTGAAGGGGGCAAAGCAGTGCTTAACTTGTGCTTGTTCTTTCCGGTGCGGAGCACCGGCACTTATTTCTGAGGGCCGGCACTTAGTTTTCTGTCTCATGCATTTACTGCCAGCGAAAGACACGTGGGAAGGATGGAGAAAGAGAAAAACGAAAAAGCGTCAGAAAGGGTAAAAGCAGGAAGCTGCAAGAGTGATCTGAAGGGACAGGGATTGGCTGTAAATGGACTGAAGAGGGCCGAGATGGCTTTAGTATTATGCTGCCTCAGTATTATGTGCTCTCATATTTAATTGCAGCAACAGTGGGTTTAAGAGGAGAGCTTTGAGCACCGCACCTTTTTATTTACAAATTAAGCACTGGGCATAAGGAGCTGATGGACCGGCCTGAGAGAGAAGACGGAGGGCTGCAGAGGACAGAGAGCCCAGGCTTGAGCAACGTTACGAAGGGACATGTGAAATACTTTGGACCATCAAAATCCTGTTTTCTATTTTCACAGGCCGACAGTATTAAGGGTCAGCCAGTCAGAAGAGGAGGCGGGATTCTGGAAGGATATTCTTGTAACAGGTCCGATCAGCCGATTTCTCCATCAAAGCCCTGGAAAAACTACTGCTTCAGGCAGCGCCTGGTTGCCCTCACCTCTGCCTCACTGACGCACACTCCGCATGCAGGATTTGGGCGATACTGAAGTCCTCCATCCCGCATGCGCAGCATGTTTGTACTCTGCCGTGCTGCTCTGCCAATTCCAGGATGGGAAGTTTGTGACACACACCAGTCATTCAATCTCCTTCTCCTTCCCCTAAGACTAGTGAGGCTCCGCCCACAACGCTCTCATGCCGAAACAGCCCCTGGTCTCAGTACTTCAAGACCAGTGAGGTATGATGCCTTTGAGGCTGGATGAATTATGGAAGCTCTATCCCTATTCTGTAAGATAAAACTGAGGTGCATTGTGTGAACTCTGTTGACGTCCCAGTCTCAGCGGATCTGTGCTTGTTGCATGACAGAGCAGAGGTGGATTATTAATGTCTTTCTACTGGAATGTCAGTGCAGGATGAAAGTCAAACTAAAGGGATAGCCCAAGATGTATTTGGGTGTCTCCGTAGCTGAAGACAGGGTTGTGGTGCTGGTCAGTGTAGACTCTGCACCCTGGCTGGCCTGATCACATTGAGGGTAAACAATGGAAGGACGCAGATAAGATATCACTGACACCTTCATCAAACGAGGAAGCTGAGAGGTCAGTGGTCATGTGATGTCATTCAATGTTAGACCATCGTCAATCTAGTAAATGTTATTCAAACATTAAATATACTAAAAAGTGATTCCTACTGTAGTTTGCTGTTTTGTAGAACCAGAAACACCTGCTGTTTAACTAGGAGAATATTTCACCAGGGGTGGTCGAGATGCAGTTTACGGTTAATGAGAAGATGAATGAAGCTGGGCTGAATCGCTGGGTAAATGGATAGGGTCATTTTTTGGTGAGGTTGGTAGTTGCACACTATCACAAACTTATTCAGGGATGTAGTATAAATATTTGTGCTACTTCCTGTTAGGATTGTGTCGAGCACACTATTTTATAATGGGCACACCAAATAATTGAAACTCTAGATGCCTAACAGTGCACACGTAACTGAATATACACTCACCATGAGACGACTGTTCCTGCACCAGTAAACTTTCTTTCAAACCAAAGATGATCCACTGAGCATCGTAAGAGGCCCCACCCCGCATACAGAAGGCCCCCAAAGCATAAAGCAAAGAGATGACACCCTGGTTGAGCGAGCCAAAGGCAACAACATACTTTGCCTGTGTAAAGAAGCGGCCCTTGTTCTGAGCACTACACTATATGCACACAATGTTCCAGCTAAACTAAAGTTGCTAAGTATGACAACTTTCAATAGGAAGCCATTCTATGGAACACATGTGTTGAGGCCCTGTTACATCCTTCTGTGATGTCCATGATTTAGCAGTGGTGGTCCTCCACTTCTCCTGGATACTTATAGACCAGGGGAGAAGCGAGGGAAGGTAGCTTGTGCTCGAGCACCACCAACTGCCATCTCCCTTGCCAGCCGTGGGTCTCTGCAGACCTGCATTGACAGGAAAAGGTACATTGCACTGACAAGCAGTTCTCACACAACCGTGTTAAGCGTAGCACCAGCTTTCCACTATTAACGTGAGAGCAGAGAGTATGGTCTGAGGTTGGGCGGGGAGAAAATATGCAGAGAGTGCTGTGAGAGGGTGTCAGGATGTCAGGTAGGTCGTTGTATGAGGGTACATTGAGGGGGGATCTGTGCAGTTGCTCGAGTGGGGAGTGGCAGGAACTCAGGTGGGATTCTTCGTAAGGAGGGGGAAAGAGAAAGGGGAGGAAATGTGCATGTGGTGTGATAGGGCGGGAGCAGGAATGCATGCTAGGGGCTTTTTGTATTGAAGGTGTGGAAGGGTGAGGGGAAAGCTTTTGCTGTGGGTTGGTAATGCCAGGGCCGGTGACCATAGGTCTCAGGACACCAGATATTTTTTATACTTGAACAGGAGAGATGAGTCTTCTGTCAAGGGTGGTATACTTAGGTGACATTATTCACGGCTTCCTCAAGACTCACATATCTTCTGCTCTGCTCATCTGAACAGAGTAAGAAGGAGGAGGGCATACATAACACAAAACTGCACATAGGTACCAGTAATTAAAGCTAATGTTTATATCCCTGTGGGTTTGCGGTGACATCAGAAAGAACTCGAGCTTCTCTCATTCAGTCTATTTAATGTCACTCAAAACCTCCTCAGAGAAAAACATCCGTTATTCACCAGTACCCATATTTAACTCTATAGGTTCTCAGTAAAGAGTTTTGCTTCTCCTTCGACACAGACCTGAACTTTATCAACTGTCTCACAAAAGTGGGTCAACAGCCTCCTCACCTCGTATTTAGAGGTACCATTTCCACAGTGGTCCAATAATCCAAAGCACCAGCCAGTCTTTAGTCACCCTCGGCCATTGTACTACCATAGTCTTGAGGAACACGTGTGTGAAGGCAGGCAGAGGTTGGAATGCATTCCCACTCCCCCTGTGAGTGTGAGCCCCTCTTGCCGCTCTCTTGCCCTAATCACAGGAAGGCTTGTGTGACCGTGGACAGAGTTTGCGTGCCTGCCCCAGCCCACCCTGTAGCCCTTCTTGGCTCCGCACTGCCATAACCATGAGCAGTGCTTGTGAGAAGGTGGGCTGAGTTTGGGAAACGACCACAGCCTACTCCACACTTCCCATGGGGGTGACACATCAATGCGGCATCCTTGAATTAATTTATATGAATGGGGATCCTTCACAAACCATTGAACAGATGGTTCTGAGTCACCCAGGGAGTTTCTTGCATCCTGCGTCAGAAGAGTTTTCGCTGCTTTCTCTGCAGCGTTTTAACGCTGCCAGTGCTGTGCTCCACCAAGCGAATACGTAGTCCTTGAATATTTAACCCCAAATAAAACGTATTTTTTAAACCATACAAAAGATCTGACTGTGTTAATGTATGTGAACCTGGTAAAGGCCTGGACCTCCTGAATGTCTGACTCTTGTCTGTGACTGTTTTCATTTCCCTCCCTCGACATATTTGTTGCGCACATGAGCCCCTTAAGGCTACTCCATCCCCTCCCCACACCTACTTGAGCCCACTGCCCTTCTTTGCCTCCTTCCTTGAAGCTTCCAAGCTGACTCAAGAGGCATCCACCAGTCCAGCCTCACTGAGCAATGACTTGGCCATTTCTCTTACAATACCCGTTACCTTCCTACCCATCCACTTATACTACTAAATCTCAAGTCCACCCCATGTACTACCTTGGTTTCCCTCCTTGACAATCACATTTATCAGTCACTGTACCGTGTGTGCTCAACCCCCCACCATCCTCTAACACCATCTCCTACACACCAATAGTAGCATCTTCCTCACTTTGAAAATGGTACTTAGTGGATTCCACACACCGAGTTAAACTTTGGCAAACTGAACACACCTAAATCATTGAATGTGAGGAAAGTCTTATGTTTCTTCCAGGGTCACTCAAAAGGATTTAAAGACTTCTTCACAATAGTTCTGTGGTGTGTATATGCCCTTAACGACTCCCAGCCATCACCACCAGCTACAACCAAGCATGGAAATAAACAGGATATATCTAACACCCCTCTTCTGATATCCCGGCATCCTTTCATATTACCCAATAATGTTTCTAAACTAGAGATTGGCCAGCCACAGAAAACTCGAGCCACGCTTGAATTAGATGCCTGTCGCTGGTTCGACTTGAGGTCGCTCAAGTTCAAAATGAGCCAAGCTTTCCTATGACCTCTAGCACCCGCTGTCTAAGCTCATGCTCCCAGAATGAAAGAAAACATGAACCGTACATATAAAACAGGACAAAAAGATACAGATGTAGTGGTTGAATTGCACAAGGTGACATCAGAAATCCTACGATCAATGCTGGCTTCCTGCTTGACCAAATTGTGTGTTCCTAGACAAATATTTTATTTCACTGCTCCTCCTTATTCTTCGTTATCACATATGACATTACTTCAAAAAACGCAAGTTCAGGAAGTTACCTATATATAAACCTCTTATGTTTGAATTAATAAGCTTTTCTTTATAATAGGTAAATTCTGATGCACTAAGTCACCTATTATGAAGAAATTATGTCAGACCTCATCATACATATTATTTTTTGCAACAAATATCGAACAGCTTTCTTGATGTGTTTTATTTTGCGCTAGAGATTCTATTTTTATTCTTCATATTTGTAAACATGCACTAATTTTTATATGAAAGATCTGGGCTTCAAGGATTTAAGGTGGTTTGTGGGAAAGACTGTGACCGTGTATTATATGGGATACAGTAACCCTTGCTGTACTTGATAAGGATATTGCAAGTCATCTCAGAGTTCCATAGTCTTATAAAGGAACTTGGCCTTCAGCTGTGTTCCTTATATGGTCATGAAGCTCTTTGGTGACTTGCAATACCCTTGTAATGTACAACAGGGGGTACTTTGTGCCATATATAAGATTTATCCGTGAATAGTAAGTATCTAGTCCACATATTTGGTACATATGAGAATTATTTTGCTTCTTATTTCACTTTTGGCATCATTAGGAAATGACTCCCAAAGCAGTGGCATAGTCTAATGTACTAAGGTGAAGCATTTAAACGTATGTTAAAGACATACACCTTTTGCATTTTGAAGAGGCTTTACATAATTTTACCTGTTGTTTCTTGCACGATTCACATTCCAGGTATGTTTGTGGCTCTGTTTGTGCGCGGCCTCTTCGAGCCAAGCCAGGCCCTTGGCTCACCTCGGGTTTGGCTCTCCCTGTTCGTTGGCTCACTCACCTCCAGCTCCTCTAAAGTACTCATGAAATCTCAGGATCATCTCTATGTGTTAAATGGTGAAACAGATCCAGCCGTTCGGTCCCCCGTGTGCAGTCCGTTCGCTTGGCCAGGAATCACCAATGCAAGGGGAAAAGGAAGCGACAGCAAAAGCCCTTAAACCACAAAGACGTCACAAATTTGACTTGTTTGCTCAGAAAAAGCGCTTTTCAGCATTTTACAAATATCGAACATGAAAATTATGCAAAGTATTAAACTGAAATCCAAACGTTCTTCTTTAGAGCTGCAGTTCCATGTCTGGTCACTTTCCTTCCTTTTCCTTCGCAGACTTCTTTTATTATTTTATTTTATAATTTTGTTGTTGGTGAGTAAACAAAAAAGCAAACTTTGCGCTGTACTGACCAAATACAAGCTGTTGAATTATAGTTTTTTTTTTCAAACAGAAAACATGCCAACGCCAGATTTCAATTTATGGCTGGGAAATCTAAAAACTAATCAGTCAAAGTAGACTATCAAACAATTTTGGAACTTCGTCCATTTAGAAACTGGGGTTGTGACACCTCATCTGCGATGTCGCAGGCTGTCTGCTGGAAAAAATGTTATGTCCCTGTATTCTGTCAGGAATGGCTCAAACATGTCTGCTAGCCCCTCGACAGCTCTTCCCAGGATTTCAAAGCCGTAGACAATAGAATACGCTTAATCTGAGCACAATGGGGGCGCTGACCCTTCCAGGTCTGATTTCAGAGTCAGGTCGCCTGGGGACAAAGCTTGAGACCACCCTAAGGGTTCATTTAACTTCGGCCTGGTCCCGCCCCTTTAAGTGGCTGCCCTGGATGAAATGTAAGAGCCGCTCCCTGTGTGGCACGAAAGATGAAGGAAAAGGCGAGTCATTTCCCAGGGAGATTTCCGGGGAGAAAGAGGAAGCGTACTAACAATGGACAAAAAATGAACCAGGACCTGTAATTGATTTGGGGTTCGTTCAACTAACCTTGGTGTAGTTTACGAGAGGAGGGGTTGAGGAGGAGAGAATGTATGACGCGCGCGCGCGCGTGCGTAAGAGAACCTTACACAGCTCTCCGGGCTGTAGCTGCATCTGTTCTGTTCTTGCAAGCAAAGCTGGCACTTTTTTGCCACTTGTACTGCCACTGTTCTTTGTATGAGAAGATATTATTCTGGAATTACCTTGGGTTTATTGAACTATAAAATTGTGATGAGGTGTTGGCATGAGTTCATAGGATGTGTCAATGTGTGTTCCGCCCAAGCCATTGTTGGTCCGAAGGCCACCCCCGCCGTTACCCCTCCCGGTTTCTGGGAAGAAGCTCTTAAAAGCCTGTGTACAGGTACATTTCAACATGTGACTTGCCCGAATGAGCTCCATCGAAGGCTGAGTTCCTCCGGTCCCCGCCCCCATCTGTCAGCGAAGCTTCACAGACCTTGACTTGCTGCTCCTCCCAGGACCAGTCTCTAGGATTGTTTGCAGGTACAAAGCCACCACTGGCATGCAGCTTTGCTGCCTGAAGGCAGGCTTACATGCAAACAGTGGATGCCAGCAGTGCCTACTTCTCAATACCCGGCAAAATGCTAAAACTGGAAAGTGTGTGAATTTGAAAACAAGCGGGGAATGTATTGTCCCTATCGACTTATACTGAAGCAGAGGCAATTCTAGACAGGAAGCACAAGGCTCCCACATATATGGTGAGTTTCGCTGGGCTGGGGGCTTGGAGGAGCGAAGGCACAAAGCGCCGTCAACCCCTCAGTAAGGGGCTTTGTCTTTGGTGACTTCTTTTGTCAACCAAGGCCCTCCAAGGGGTGCTGGCAGGGAATAGAATTGAACATCCATGGGAGCGGGGGTTCAAGCGATCACTGATATATGGTCCTTATGAGCAACCACCCATGCATGAGCAGTAGGCACGAAGCTAGCACGGGTCCTTGGGGGGGGAGGACTGAGGGATGAAGGGGGTGCCCAATGTAGGTACACTAGCAGGCAGGCGGTCCCCCTACACAAAGTGTGCCCCAGGAGAGGGTTGGGGGAGAAGGACCCACCCTGGATCACATAGACGGCAGGGGTGAATCCGGGACCAGGTGACACCATTGGGACCAGTCATGATCTCCTTCGCAGCCACTGAATTGTGATACACAGGCACATGCTTAGGTAACCCGATGTATTAATATCTCTGTCAAGGCTAGGCATTGGCACATAACTAAATCTGTAAATACTAAGTGTTACTGAGTATAATATTTGAATGATCTGTGGTTTGTAGGAAATGTCTTTGACTGAAATAAAATACGGCCAGGGGTTTCCGACCCCTAACTCAAAGATGTGTGTATTAGTGCCTCTTGCGAAAATAGGAGATTGTTCAGGGAGGGCTGATTGTGGGATTGGGAGGGAGGCCTCAGCGGTCTGGGACATATAAAAGATATCCATTTTGGCTTCCAAAATCAGGAGGCTCTCTCTGAAATCAGGTGTATTGGTATGTATGTCTCTGGTACTAAATGAATATTAACATGTAGGGGCCGAAAGAAGGCCTATCTTGCTCGTTAATTATGCCTTCTAGTGCCCTTCCTTTTCCAAATTAATTTTCTTTCCCAATCAGTGTATGAGCCCACACAACAGGCATTTCTACATGTATGGGATTAAATACACAAAATCTGGGCATTTACGACCCCTCTATATTTAGAGACAAAAGTCATCTATAAAGGGAAGAATAAGGGGCAGCAGATTACAAGCTCTTATAACAGAATATCGTAAAAATAACAGACACGTGGTCACCCAGCAAATGCATTGAGCACCAGAGTTAACTTACCTCTGTTGCACCCGGACACCTGCTTGAAATTATAGATTTGTGCAGCAGGTGCCTTAACTGTACCCTTTTTTTAAGGTATGTAATTATTTAATTAGCAACAATAGCCTAATGCAATGTTTTTCGTTTTTTTGTGGGGGTAAACAGAGAAAATTACACTTCATACAACAATGATTCAGGATCCACTTTCACAAACCGGTTAATTCATATAAATTGTCAACTCCCTAAATCTTTGCAACAATCACATATCGTGGCACCTAAAAGTAAAATTTGTATTAGTTATTTGAAATCAGCTCAACCCATTAATGCAAGAGCTTCAGTGGCCCCCAAAAGCTTCTATAAGGCTTCATATTTGTTCATTCTTTGCTACTAGCTGTAGCTGCTTCAGTCTCGTAATGATAACTTTGTAGACTCCACAACTGGTCACCATTATGAGGCTGAGGATTAATTCATTCTTTCCCAAAACATAAAGTGGTACAGTAGTTTAAATATTCATTGCCTGCTTAAGAAAATTTGGTACCAGGGCCAGCTCTGGGATGGTGCGACCGGTGGCACCGCATCCAGACTTGACTTCCAGTGGGGGCGCCATGTTTAGAAGAATATTACAAAGCCTCCAGCAATTTCCAGGCAACAAAAGTAATGTCAAGATGACTCTGGTGATAAATGCTCTTCCTGAGAGAAATTAGTTTGTCTAGTGGAAGTTTTGACTCAACGTAAGGTAGCACAGAGGGATAATATGCCTGCTGCAAAGAACATGTATCATACAAATCACAAAGTGCATATATTGTAAATAGGTCAGTGGCTTATTGCTTTTGTCAGAGAGATCTTTTTATGACTTGCAGTTTCTAAGTTAGAATTCTACTATAGAACAGCAAACTATTAACTGTCAAGAGCCCCATGCAAACTACAAGGTAAAGATTGGAGCATTATGATTTTCCCCCCATTATTTCATTATCCTAATGTTGCAAAAAGGGTTAATTTGGGTAGAAATCAGTTCTTATTAAAGAGAAACCCAACCCATGATGTTACATTTTAAATTTGAGTTTGTACTTCTCGAGACCAAGTACTCTTAAATTATCCTGACTACCGGCATGCATGACATCTGACTCCTGCACCTTTTAGTCCTCTCTCTTATGTAACATTTCCTATACACTGATTTATATATGATTGATTGTCTCATAGTGATGTGACTGTGGTGTAAAGTGCTCTGCACTCTATACTGGTATGAGTGGTGCTATAAAACGAATTAAATGCATCTGAGAGTGCTTATGGAGACTCAAGGGGCGCTGTTGAAGGGCGATAGCAAGGGAATCTGTGGCAGAAATGGTCATTGGGGGACGCCAACAAACACTGTTGCACTGGGTGCCATCGGCGCTAAAGTCGGCCTTGTTTGGTACATTGTTATCTGTACCAAGTCTGTACCGTCAATATATCCATTTTAATTATATTACTATTCTTTCAATTATATTAATGAAGAATTCACTGAGTTGAGGACTGCTCTCAAACATATGCATATCACCAGCATTAGACCACCTACATTGAGCGCAATTTGAATCCGACCTTTTTGCCAACTTAAATAATGTTCATAGTTTATAGTATAGACAATTAATAACCTTATAGGGCTTCAGTTTTAAACTAGCAAATGCCTCATGATATAATGAATAGGGAAAGACAATTTCTTCTGTGGTTATTTTGGACCCACGTTTCTCTGATTATTTATCTGCAGTAGTCTTCATTACCTCCTTCTAATTTTAATAAGAATATCATATATTTCCCTGGTAGATATTTTAAATCGGTCACCAATAAGTAGCTCAAAAATATCAATCGGCTATAAACTTGCATCTTGTGAAGAAATGTTCATGAAGTAATCACAAATCTGTATATACTTAAAGAAACTATTTCAAGTAGGTTATGTAAGTCCTCCTGCCTAAAACATTCCAATCACCTACAGGTGTCCCACATATTGGATGACACAATTATCCCATACTCTGCTCATTGCATCTTCGAAGATTTCGAATGAAGCTTGCTGTCCCCATAGTGAAGTGCAACTGGTGATGCGCGAAATCCCAGATACTATACAAATCTGTAAACATACATTTGGAGCTTATTTAATGACCTTGAGACATACCTTCTTAAAGCAATTCGGGTCTTTGATAATGAGCAACCATCCCCCCCCCCCCAGCTTTGTGTCTCAGCCCAAATTGATACACTTGCGGATACTTTCTATTTTTTTAACAGTTAGCAAGCCCAAAATGCGCTGACAGGTCACAGCAAGACAGTAAAGTTTAAGGTTTGGACGAACTCCTACACCTTTCCATAAAGAAAGTATAATATATTGTACAGCCCACCTTGGCTTAAGATAGCCCCAAATAAAACTTTTAATCGCTGAGTTGATGCAAGAAAAAAAGTATTTGGGTGATAAAGAGGAATTGATCAAAACAAGTGCAAACATTTTTAAAGGATATTCATTTTAATAAAGTCACATCGTTCTACCAATTGCCAGTCTATGCCAATGTTTCACATTAATGGTACATGGCTTTAGCATGACTTCTTAATTAAGTTATATAATACACTCAGTATCTGCACATAAAGTAAATACCAGATATGTTGCCAAGGTAACGACCAGATAGTTACCTTCTGCATAATTATAATTAAAGAAAATTTGTGTTTTAGTTTCATTTAATCTGTATCGTGATCAGTCAACAACCTTTTTGGCTTCTGATTCTGTTATACTAATTCCATTCATAGCATTACTTAAGAAAAATACTATCTCATCTGCATAATTGGACAGCTTAGCTTCAGAATCGTTCATTGAGACTTGGTTGCTTAACGGATGGAGGTATGGTGCGTATAAAAGGTTTGAGCTATAAAAACAAATAATAATGGGAAAATGGGACATCCCTGGCAGGTACTTCTGCTTATAGAAACATATTCCGAGATTTGTCTCATAACAACAATCTGGTTTAATGGTCTTTCATGTAACATTTTAATATGTCAAATGATCTTATCACTAAATCCCATTTTAGCCATTACCATCCATAAAAAGCACCACAGAAACATGATTGAATGCCTTCTCTACATTTACTAGTATCATAGTAAGCTGTATGGATGGCATCAAATAAGGCTATAGCATCATTTATATGACTGAGTGTATTCCAATTTGTTATGAACCCATGTTGCACTATACTACCTAGCTGATCTATGACCTTTGCAAATCGTAGTCTCTGCTTTTTAATATATTTTAGCATCAACATTGATCTGCTCATTTTCTTTTGTAAGCACCAAAATATGAAAATGATTCCAAGATCTTGGATTCCCAATGTTAACCTTAATACTCTGAATGATTGTTGAGAATGCAGCAGTTGTTTGCTTCGAAAAGCGCTAATAAAATTCAATAAAGATAGCATCCTTGCCTGTAGCCTTCCCGCTGCATAGATGTTCAGTAGCCCGGATAACGTCCTTTAAGGTAATATTTGCTTCAGTATTATTTTTGTGATCATCATTAGGATGAGATAAATGTATCTGCGACCAGTACTGCTACCTGTTTATCAGAGCTAATTAAATCTTCAGTATATATTTATTTGTAGAAGTGATAAAGTTGATGCAAAATATTCTTCCTCTGTGTGTATATACCCCCTTGCCTGTTTATGAGGCTTTTAATGGGCACTTCATGACTTCTTTCCTTACTTTTATAGGCAAGTATTTTCCATTGAGCTTTCCATAATTTGATTCATTTGCCTTTAAGCGCCAGGTATGTAATGGACTACACCAGATCTATGCATGCATGTCTCCATTTGTAGATATAAATCCTTCTAATCCTGTCTTTGATATCTGATTGCTACTCAATGTGCAATTTTGAGTTTCCTAAGGGCATTGTTTGCAGTGTGGCTATCCGCTTATGATTTTTTCCTTAAATATGCAGAATAATTGATCACAAAGCCCCTCTCACTGGCATTGAATGTATCCAAAATCACACATATTTCTCCTGAAAAAATCATCTATATGTTTTTGGACTGGTTCCAAAAAAACACATCAATAAGTAATGACCAATCAAAAGTACATCTTTTGTTAGCTACATCATCAGTATTACATGTTAGAAGGACGATCAGTTGATTATGATCCGATATGATCTTGAACCATTTTCCTTTTGGGCTCCAGATAGCCATCAGTTCATTATTTCTCCATGAATGTAGCTGATGCACAGAAGAACAATAAGTGTACTCGGGCTCTAGTCTCTTTAAATCGCTCCATAGATATATTAGTCCATGCACCTGAATCAATTTAAGTAAGGCGGTGCAGACCTTTAGCATTCTAGGTGCTAACATTTGATTTAAGGAATAGATTTTATGGCCTAAAACACAATTAAAATCCCTAGATCCCTCCAGATTTGTTAACTCCCAGGCCAGAAAATCATAATTACCCGGGTCAACTAAATTTGGGCCGTATATATTACAGATTACCACAGGCATCCCATCAATTAAAACCTGGGCCAAAGCTCAATGTCCTTTCCTGTCTAGGGCTGCTCTAGCTGTTGTGACTCTATTTAGAATGGTTCGGTAGGTGATTATTGCAACACCTCTTGCATGAGTGTGCTATGTGCTGCATACTATTAACTTGTGTCCTAGTCCTCAAGAATAGGCATTGCTTATAGGCAATATGTGTTCGAATAAACACACCATATTTATCTTAAAACAGGTCATATTTGATCAATAGCCTCTATTTAGGATTGTATAATCTGTGCACATTCCAACAAATGATACTTAAGGTCATAATCTTGCACTTACAAACTCAGACATGAGTTTGTACTATTAGGGTACACCTCATTTTTAATGCCTAAAATTTCTCATGGAAAGTAAATTAGTGAGATATTGCTGTCTTCTACCTATTATCTGATTGCCCCTTTATCTAAAAGTATCCCTTTTAAAAAAATGCTCCAGTCAACGTATCCCACACACATCTTGCCCATGCGATTTCAACCACAACCCTGTTCCCCCACCCTTCCCCCGTTTCCCTGCCCACTCTCTACCACGGACCAACATCCATGAATATGCCATTAGATGTATTGACAGCATAGCAAAATAACCTCTGGATCACATACACCCCCAACACATGCTTAAAGATAATAAAAGAGGAGAAAAAATAGGTTATTGCAAACAAAGCTTAGTCTAGATACCAAAAAATCAAATCACCTCTGTCACTTATGCCTCAAAAATTGCTTCTGTATATCCTCATGTTTACCTGCTAGAAGATCATGAAATTAAGGCATCTAATCCCATATAACTCCATATCACTAAGACCAGAAGCCTGGCTGCTGCTGCCTTCTCTCTGATTTTCTTCAAAACATCTCTAGCAGCTGTTACAGTGCCACACATTTAGGACTGACTATTAGAGATTATTTGCAAATATGCCGGCTCTTGTATATAGCTGTGCAGTAACTTCCTGAAAAGCTGATATAAACAGTTGTATTTATCAATATTTTTCCACTGTCAAATAACGGAAATCAGAACGTGCAAAGAAAGTACTATTCCCAGCTGACACTGGTGAAGATAGATGAGCCTTGGAGAATATTGCCTGTTGTATTTGAAAATTATCTATATAGTCTGTATGAAATTGGACTATTAATTGAGGGGATTGAGAACCCACCTCAAATAATAATCAGAATTATTGTCAAGGTGTACCACAAAAGTCACTAAATAAATCTGTCCTTAACCCTCTTGTAGTTTGGCACAAAAGGATTCAGACGTAACTTAGGCAATAGTTAAAGTATTTATATAGTACTCAAATAGTAATGAGGTGAGAACACAACACAAGAAAAATCTCCAACCAAATTAGAAAAACAGAGTAAATTTTAGTCGCTAAAGTTACACAAAAAAATACAATAAGTAGAAAAGGAACTGTACATTTTTAAAGTTTAAAATAGCACTAAAAGGCCTTAAGCACCAATTGCGTGTAACTGATGATGCTAGACTGGGTCAAACTCAGAAGTTAAGGTTGACTACAACAGAGTGTGAGGCAGTTACAGAGACCAGGTGTGTCCCAGTGAAAAGATTTAGCTTCTGACTCGGTCTGTTAGATGGAAGTCAAAAATCCTTAGCAGGGCAAAGCAGCAGACTATGACCCAAGAGGGCTCCATGTGGTCGGATAGCCACTGGACGAGGTCTTGGTGATGCTGTTGACGTTTGACGGGAAAGCTTTGAGCGGGAGGAATTTGAATTTCATGCCCAGCTTCACCCGGTGAAGATTTCAACCTTCGTTCCTGGTCACGTTTTTGGAGCTTGGATTCTTCCTGAGGGTCAAGTCAGAAGAGAATTCCATGAAGCTGGGCACCTTCTCCATAAAGTCCCACTGGATCGGATTTGCTGCTGTTGAGAAGAATGTAGCAGTAGCAACCTGAATCTTTAGCCCAGTGGAGAAGCACCTACGTCAGCTCATCTTGACAGGTTGGTCTTGGTCCCCCGTCGATATTCAAAGCAAAAGCTGTTAAAACGTTGCAAGTTTCAAGAAACTTTAAGAGCACACTTTGCCACCAGGCAGTGGTCCAAGACCTTGGGGACAGCACTGGAAGTTCAAGACTCATTTCAGCAAAGCCCAGCAGCTGACTCCAGGCCAGGTCCATTTGGAACTGGTTAGTTGGGCAGGTCCAGGAAAGGCTCTGTAAGCTTGTTGTGTTCCTATGGCTCAAAGATGAGGTCACACAGCTGACCCTTGGAGTCACTTCTGGGGTCCTGGGTTTGAGGCAAACAGGTCCAATCTTCCTCCAGGTTCTTCAGTTTTGCAGCACTGACTGTGTGTTTTACTGTAAACTATCTCATGGTGCCCTTCTCCACCTAAAACAAACAGAGCAGACCACTTCTTCCCCTCGTGAGGTGTGGCTATGGCAATGGGCAAATCCTCCCTTGTAGTCACTCAAGAACAGTTCTGGGGCAGCTCCAAACTGCCATGAAGTTTGGGGCGAAGCTGGCTAGCAGAAATAGGGAGACAGGTCCCAGTGTTAGCTACAACATCATAGGCACCTTTTGAAACTCCAAAGTATATTGGGCACTACAACCCAGGCGGTCCTGCTCAATGAAGAAAATACCTCTCCACGGGCAGGCACTTTGGTGACATTGGATACTGCCAGAAAGGAACATTTTGATCAGGCTGGAAAATGACAACTTTCTAATAGTGACATTTTCAAAATAGTAATATAAAATCTGACATTATCAGTAAGCTGGATTTTAAATTGCTATTAAAATAAGTCCATAAATTATTTTTTTTGCTGCTCTGAAACTGTAATTAGGCATTGTATGTTACTATAATGAACACCTGACTTTCCCTATGAAAGAGCCAGTCTTGCTTGAACAACAATTTTGGAGGTTTTTCACTGCCAGGACAAGTAAAACTTTAAATATTTGTGTCCTACTTTTTAAATACCATGCCTCCTGCACTATGGGCATTTGGGGCCTACATTAGGGTTGACTTATAAGTATTAACAAAGGAGGTTTAGTCCTGGCAAAAGGTTCATCATGCAAGGTCGAGATGGCAGTTTAAATGTGGCCACCCAGGCTCTAATGACAGATCTTAGGAAATGTTTTACAGTGCTACTTTAGGGATGGCACAATGAGTGCTGCAGCCCACTAGCAGGCTTTGGGTAAATGTTGTACCACATACTAGGGATTTACAAGTAAATTAAATGTGCCAGTTAGGGATATGTCAATTTTAGCATGTTTAAGGGAGAGAGCAAGAACTTTACCACAGGTTAACAGGGGTAAAGTACGCAGAGTCCTATGGTCAACAAAAATGGGTTCATTTACATAAGGCAAAACTCTGAGGGAATATCCTATGAAAAATGGTAATTTCCAACATAGACCAATATTGATCTCGGAAGTGATCCACTAGTTAATTTTTCCAAAATGTGTGCTTATGTGCATACTGCAATTGTGAGCTAATATCTCAGTTCACCAAATTAGCAAAGACTTTCTAAAGTACATCCACACCCCTCAATGTAAAGCGCTGTTCTTGACTACCTTACGGGTCAGGCTTTTTCCTCCATTTTGTTTTCATAAGAGTTCACCACTCAGTAATTGCTCCCTTCGAAGCCAAGTTGGCACTGGCTTTTGGTCTACCATCACTAGTCTTACCACCATCTGTGCTAGCAGTGGTTGGGCTCAGTCCAGACATCAATGCTCTCTCTAAGATCGATTTGCCACTGTCCGACATCCTTCGAGCTCCTTCCTATCTCCCAACTGCTGTCACTAGTATTCATCTAATTCACAAGTGTCACACATATTCTTATCTTCACCCAATCCTCTACTCATCTCAGGCACTTACTCATCTCTTTCTGAATGTGATCATCCTCTGTAGCAGCTGCCAATTGCCAGATTTGTGCCACTGTCCCTAAAATGGCATACACCTGTTCTATCAGGCATGAGTGAATTTCAATAGCTGTCCTCTTGCTACTTCATGGTTGATTGTAATCTTGCTACTGCTTGTGCTGACACTGCCAGAGGCAGCTATTGTTTGACCCCTATGTTCAGTGGGTGAGTGGAGCTCAGGAGGATGTCTCTTATTGACGTTGCTGTTGCCATAGGCAGAAGAGTTATTGGGGGCACCTCTGATTCCTCTGTTACTGCCACCAACTTCCACCTCTCGTGGAGTCCTGCATACGTTCCGTTTGAGGGGGCATGAGGCCCACATCACATTCTGGTGTATTTCCTGTCATTGTAGAGTCACTGGACTGTGCAGCAAGATTTTCTTTCAGTTAGGCTTTTTGTGTCATTATTTTGGAAAATTCAGCATGGGAAGTTTAGGCAGCAGTTTTTGGAGATTGACACATCATCTCATTTATTGGTTTAACCTTTGTGCTTGGTGCTGTCCCTCCAAATGAGGAGTGCTTCTGCCCGACAAGGCCAAATGAAAGATCCCGGGGCTTTACCATGGCTGCTCGCCATACGCCCTGTTCTGCAGCTCGAGAAGGTACCTTCATTTGCCAACATTCACTGTATGCATGTTAGGCCGAAATCTTATTAGCAGTAATCTACACTGAGAGCCAGTATCTTGATTTCCTCCTACAACGATTTAACTAAATAGTCAGGAGCTTGATGAAAGTAGTCTGTGAAGTCCAGCAGCCTTCAGAGACCAAATGCCGTTGTACCCTTCCAACACTGATGTTTTCATTGGTTGGCTCTTGTGGAGCACAGCTCTGGCCTATGTCCTTACTGGATGAAAACATCTTGGCAAACAATAAAGATAAAAAACAGAATGGCAGGTTTAGAGGCAATACATTACTTACAGATGGGTGGGGAAGGAATGCCAGTAGGGCCAGGACCAGCTGGGGCACCGAGGACTGGGAAGAAGAGAATCAAGGGATCAAGCAGCATCAGAAGGATCAAAACCAGTAAGATCAACAGTACCTAAAACAAAAGCACCAGGGCCAGAATGACCAAGACCAGGATGACCAGTACAAGGGAGGTCAGGACCGGGATGTCCATGTGAACCAGTGCTAAGTGGATCAGTGTCAGGATGAACAGGACCAGGGGGGCCTACGGAGACCAGCACTACGAGGACTGGTACCAGAAGGGCAAGGACTAAAAGGATCAGCAGGAGCAAGCAAGTGCAGGCCCAGAACTAGGAAAAATAATCAAACCAGGATCTGAAGGAGAAGTGTGGCCTGGATAATAAAGAACCAGGAGGATCAGGAGCATCTGGAGGAGAAGAACTAAGAGGACTGGGATGGCAAGGACATGGGGACCACATCCAGAAAGACAAAGACATGAGAACCAGGAGCATCAGGGGATTCAGTGGGAAACTGAACAAAAGGGTCAAGAAAATGGGGGTCACATGTAAAAGGACCTGAAGGACCAGGACTGACGGATGACCAAGATCAGAGGAACTAAAACTAAGAAGACTATGAGGACCATCACAAAGAAGACCAGGATAGCTAGGGCCTGGAGGCTCAGAAGCAGGAGATGCAAGAGTCCCTGGAGAAGTGACTGGAGCAGGAGTACCAGTTTAGGACCAGAAAGTGCAGAACGATAACCAGAAGAAGAGACGGCAAGAAGGCAAAATAGGAGGATGAGGAAAAGGACTTGGACCAGGAAGAGCAGGAGGCTAGTGTGATTCTAGGCCACATGTTTGAAGATATGCCTGTAGTTGGATGACAGTTACTGTGTTAGAACACAGTCGCTTTGGAACCTCCAAATATTTTTCCATAAACATAAACCACTGCTTTATAGCCTACTTGAGAATGCACTCTGTGTTCAATTAAGCAAACCAATGCAGCTTTATACATATTTTCTTCTTGCCAATTTTCTTTGAAGACAGAGTTTGCCAAAAATATCTCAGAGCCTGAAGGTCTTGGGCTCCAGCCCTCATGGCCAAGCCCCATTACTATTGCTCACAAGTTTTGGGATTCTAGAGTAAATGTTTTCAATTTCCAGCACTGTTTTCAGAGCAGACACTCAACACCATAGCTTAGTCAGTGCACATCAATCCAGTCCTGCAATGCACTCAAAATACAGATTCACCACCTACTTCTTTCCTGCTGATACTCCAGAAACACAGTAAAAAATATAGCCACGCATGCAGCGATCTCAATTACAATCTCTCTCACCCCACCCACCCAGCAGACATCCTCCCCCGCAAAAGTGCGGTAGAGAGCCTACATAAAAACAAGTTCAATCAATCAGTCAATCAATCATTTGTTAAGTGCGCTACACACCCACTAGGGTCTCAACGCGCTGGAGGGGGGGTGCTACTGCCCGAAAAGCCAGGTCTTGAGACGCTTCCTGAAGGTGCTGGGTCAGACGTAGGTTGACGGGGAGGGAGTTCCAGATCTTGGCGACAAGGTGGGAGAAGGATCTGCCACCGGTTGTGGTACGATGGATGTGTGGGACGGTGGCGAGGGTGAGGTTGGCGGAGCTGGCGTGTCGGGAAGTGGAAGTTGATACGCTCGTTGAGGTAGGTAGGGTCGGCGTCGTGGAGGGCCTTGTGAGTGTGGATCAGGAGTTTGAAGATGATCCTTTTGTTGACAGGGAGCCAGCAGAGGTCTCTGAGGTGGGATGAGATGTGTTTGTGGTGAGGGAGGTTAAGGATGAGTCGTCCTGAGGCATTCTGAATGCGCTGAAGTTTTCTCTGGAGCTTGGCCGTTGTTATTGAAAGTTATTTGAAAGTAACAATTTGCACTGCATGCAAATACCCTAAGCTATCTTGAACAGAAATTGATTTGTGTAAATCCCAAGTTACAAATTTAAGAGAATACATAGACCTGCTATATTCTATATTACACATACACTCATCACAGACATAAGTTTGCTTAGTTATGTGACGTACTACTGAAAGTTGCACAAGTTCCCTCTTAAACTAGAGGTGAGCCAGCAGGAGAGTTCTTGGGAAGAACCGGGCCATAGCCATGTCTGTCTATATTTTATTTTATTTGGGCCTTCCTTGTGCTCTTACATTCTCATCTTCTTTCTCTAATTCTCTCTAATGTCTGCATTCCTGAAAAGGCGTGGGTGGGTAGCAGATGAGCAGACACTTCCATGTTAACTCTTGGTCTGCTCTGAGTGCATTCACAATATTTTGTGTTGCCACACGAGTGCTTGTACTCCCATTTCTAACATGGTGGCTGCAATATGGTACCAACAATGTTGGAGAAAAATGTCAGTAAAGTCAATTGGGGAAAATCTGATTTTATCTTTGGTTCGTGGGCAGAGCAAACCTACTCCAAAAATTTGCCCAAATCTGCTCTATGTTCAAACTAGAGAAATGTGTGAATTTCTAGCATTAGGGCCCGTATTTATACTTTTTGACGCTAAACTGCGCTAACGCAGTTTAGCGTCAAAAAGTTTTGCGCCGGCTAACGCCATTCTGAAGCACCATGCGGGCGCCGTATTTATTGAATGGCGTTAGCCGGCGCTAACAGACCGGCGCTGCCTGGTGTGCGTGGAAAAAAACCACGTACACCAGGCAGCGCCGGCGTTTGGGAAAATGGCGTTAGGGCGTCTTAAAATGGTGCAAGTCAGGTTGACGCCAAAAAATCGCCTCCACCCGATTTGCGCCATTTTTAACGACGCCCAGACGCCATTTACATGACTCCTGTCTTAGTAAAGACAGGAGTCATGCCCCCTTGCCCAATGGCCATGCCCAGGGGACTTATGTCCCCTGGGCATGGTCATTGGGCATTGAGGCATGTAGGGGGGCACAAATCAGGCCCCCCTATGCCAAAAAAAAATATAAAAAAAATAAAAAATTATACTTACCTGAACTTACCTGAATGTCCCTGGGATGGGTCCCTCCATCCTTGGGTGTCCTCCTGGGGTGGGCAAGGGTGGCAGGGGGTGTCCCTGGGGGCTTGGGAGGGCACCTCTGGGCTCATTCTGAGCCCACAGGTCCCTTAACGCCTGCCCTGACCCAGGCGCTAAAATACGGCGCAAATGCGGGTTTTTTAGTCCCGCCCACTCCCGGGCGTCATTTTTGCCCGGGAGTATAAATACGACGCATATGCATCGCAGTCATTTTTTAAGACGGGAACGCCTACCTTGCATATCATTAACGCAAGGAAGGTGTTCACGCAAAAAAATGACGCTAACTCCATGAACTTTGGCGCTAGACGCGTCTAACGGCAAAGTATAAATATGGAGTTAGTTTTGCGTCGAATTTGCGTCGAAAAAACGACGCAAATTCGGCGCAAACGGAGTATAAATATGCCCCTAAATGTGCAGTACAAATACAGAATCAGTAAAAATGATTGATTCGTACAGTGATTCAAACCTGCGTGGAACAGCAGGTATACTTTTTTTGCTGTTCACCATCATCCGAGCATCAAGCATCTTTTTGGTGGAGGCTTTCATTGTGCAAGGAAATGCAGCCTGCAATTTTGTGCCTGACCTTGCCATCTCCGTGAAGCATTTCAAACTATTTTCAGCGCACTTGCTATTTGAACTGATGCTGAGAGATCAAAGTTTATAAGAGTGGGTAGGTCTGCAAAGTAATCGTGCACACAGCCCGAGAATGATCCACATTCACCGGATAAGGTGATCTCAGCTCAAAATATGAGTGCAAAATGGGGCTGTTGCACCTGGATCTTAAATATAGACTTCATGTGTCTGTGTACTTCCAACTATTTATGTATACCACTTCCACTTGGTGCTAATGCGGTTGAACAAAGGTCATCATGCAGAGGTGTACTTTAGTGCAAATTGAGGAGCAATGACTTTTGTTGCTCTTTTGCTCTAGGACAAAATAAAAGCAGAGAGGTGTCGTACGTGAGTTAACGCACGAGGCCGGAGGGACAGAGCTAGTCTGTCTTCTATGTTTAGGCGCCTCATGATGCCACGACCAATCTGTTACGAGGACGGTCGTGACGTCAGGGGGCGGCGCGGCGGAAAGGCAGAGGCGCGAACAAAGCGCGGTGTTGCGGCCGGCCGGCTGCTCGTGGGCCTTATTTCTTGTGGAAAGAATAAAAGATATTAGCATGAAATCCGTCTCCCTCGCATCCTTCATATCTGCCACTACAAATGGCGACGAGGGTCACAGCTTCTACCAAGGCCCACGAGTGTAGCCCACCTTACCTGGTGCTTCGGGAGGCCAGTGGAAAGCGCTGATATTTCTTCACTGGGGACTACATGCAACCCCTAAGGCGCTGATGCTGCGGTCTCCACACGAGTGACTTTGACGACTCCTACCGTTCTGCGCAGCCCAGTAGCCTCCCGCTTTCCGGCCATGTCGCAGACAGGTCATATCTGCGTGCCTCCTCTCTTCCTGGACTCTCCTGGTAAGCCATGCATGAAGTGGAAAGGATGGCTGCGCGCATTTGAGAACTATATTATCTCAATTGATGGTCAGGGGTATAGCCCCGAACGGAAAAAGTATTTGTTATTCGGACTGTTGGGGAAGGCTGGACAAGAGGTTTTCGATAGCCTGCCGGTCTATGCGACTCCCCATGGAGCCACAGCTCCGCTGAATGAGTACCAGGAGGCTGTACGGCGGCTTGAGTTGCAGTATGCAGAGGAGTGCAACATCATGGTGGGGCGCCATAAATTCGCACTGCGGAAACAAGAGGAAGGAGAGACTATCGAAGAGTATATTGCATGTCTACGTGTTCTAGCTCAAGATTGCGAATTTGCAGTGATGACTGATACGTACATTAGAGACCAGGTGGTGTTCTACTGCCATTCAAAGAAAGTGCAGGAACGTTTGCTTGCATGCAGGAATCCTTCGCTGAAGGACGTAATTGCCATTGCAAAGGCAGTGGAACGCTCCATGGTATCTTCCAAGGAACTAGCGAACACTAGTCAGGCTTCAAATGTGTTCTATGTACAGGACAGCCGTAAACATGTGCCCGGAAATTCAGAAAGGGCAGCGAGTGATAGAGGGGGAGGCAGGAGGCAGCTCGTCTGTTATAGATGTGGGTCAAAAGATCACTTAGCGGATAGCAGGGCCTGCCCTGCCCTGCACAAAAGCTGTTCTAAATGCAGGAAGTTGGGCCACTTTGCGGCAGTATGCAAAGCAAAAAAATATAATACGGGCATGAAAGTGAGCTCGGTAAGCGAGAATGATAATGATGCGGATGCGGACATGGTGTTGTCCATTGATGGTGAGGACGGTAGAGTGAAGGGTCCCATTGGCTCCGTCATGATTGGTGTGATAAAATTGCCATTTACGGCTGATTCTGGTTCCCCCCTTACCCTGATCTCTGATAGGACATTTGATTCGAAGTGGCAAGATGTACGACTGCACGAGACGGATGTGAGTCCAAAGGCCTTCGGGGAACACGACATAGTGATGAAAGGTTACTTCTGGGACTCCCTCACCTTTCGAGGGCGCACTGTGAGAACAAAGATATATGTGGCTGAAAATGGGAGGAGTCTTGTGGGATGGAAGGACCTGGCGAAGCTAGGTGTGATGCTAGTCCCTGGGGCAGAAGATCCCATAGTTCTGAGAGATGACTGGGTCAATTATGTGCAGCCTGATGATTTACATGATGGATTAGCTGAGGTCCTCGAAATGTTTGACTCCGTTTTTGAAAACAAGGTAGGGTGTGTAAGAGGATTTGTGCATGCTATACGGTTAAAAAAGGGTGCCCTACCAATAAAACACAAAGTCAGAACGATTCCTCTTTCAGTAAGGGGGGAGCTTAAGGCTGTTCTTGATAAGCTGAAAAGGGAAGGAGTAATAGAGGAAGCAGGTGCATCAGAATGGGTGTCCGCAATCGTGGTGTCCAAGAAGAAGAGGACAGGGGACATTCGGTTGTGTGTAGACCTGCGATCACTGAACAGAAATATCCTGGTGAACTGCCATCCACTGCCCAACATTCAGGAGATATTGTCGGCCACAGCAGGATCGAAGTTCTTCACCCTGATAGACCTGAAGTCTGCATACCACCAGGTGTGTCTCACGGAAGAATCCAAGGAACTTACCACCTTTATTACCCCGTTTGGAGCATACAGGTACATCCGTCTTCCATTCGGCCTTGCATCGGCCTCGGGCGTCTTTCAAAAGCTAATGGACCTCCTCTTCTGCGATATGAAGGGGGTTGAAGCATTTCAAAACGACATTCTGATACACACGGAAGACGAGAAGGGGCACTTAGAACTGCTGCGCAGAGTGTTGGAGGTGCTACAAAAAAGGGGGATGACAGTCTCCAAAGACAAGTGCAAATTCATGAAAGACAAGATAGAATACTTAGGGCACGTGCTTACCCCAAATGGCAATGCGCCGAAAGATGATTTAGTGAGGGCCATACGAGATGCCCCTTGCCCGGGAGACAAAGACGCCTTACGATCGTTCCTGGGACTCAGCGAATACTATTCCACGTTCATGCAAGGATACGCAACCACTGTGGAGCCTCTAAGGAAACTGCTACGGAAGAACGAAAAGTATACGTGGACACAGGAACAAAGCGCTGCCTTCGAATCCGTCAAACAGGCAATCGCCGCGGCCCCAGTATTACGACCGTACAACAAGGACCTCCGGAATGTAATCACGGTTGACGCTAGTGCCAAGGGAATCGGTGCAGTATTTTGCCAATTCCAAGGGAAGAAGGAGAACACTGTTGCATTCATATCGCGGTCATTGAGCGAAGCAGAGAAGCACTACAGCACCATCGAGCGGGAGACGCTCGCGTGCGCCTGGGCCGTGGAGAAACTGAGAAAT
Source organism: Pleurodeles waltl (assembly GCF_031143425.1). NCBI lineage: Eukaryota > Metazoa > Chordata > Amphibia > Caudata > Salamandridae > Pleurodeles > Pleurodeles waltl. The sequence continues at coordinate 1,169,201,178 of NC_090440.1, forward strand.
TATTTGTGGGGCAGGGAGTTCGAATTAGTCACCAACCACAAACCCTTGATATACATGATGGACGTGGCAATGGCAAAGCCAGCTCTAGGCTCCTACGTCTACTGTCTAAGTTGCAAGAATATCACTTCACCGTCAGACACATCAAAGGGGGCCTCAACTGCAGGGCGGATTGCCTATCTCGCATACCGATCCCGGATGAGGAGAATGATTCCCTGGACGACACGGAGTGCGTTGTGGCAATGGTTGACGCAACAGCCATGTGCGAGGGATCCATATCAGAGGAAGAATGGTTGACGGCTCAGGAGAAGGACGTGACTATGCGGAGGGTGATGGACCACATGAAGGCTCATTGGCCCCCTATCCGGAACTTGCACGGGGCGCTCAGAAGTTTCCAACAGATTAGTCCCGAACTCACTATCGAAGGCGGCTTTGTGAAGAGACACGAGCTGTTTGTACCTCCGGAAAGTTTAAGAGACAAGCTAATCAGGATTGCCCATAAAGGCCACCCGGGCAATACCGCTACAAAGAATCTCCTCAAGCAGTACTACTGGTGGCCAGGGATGTGCAGCGATGTCAGCAGATTCATTGATCGGTGTGGACCGTGCTTAAGGGCCGATAAGCACTGGAAGACGACAAAAGGAGAGCTGCAGCTGGTGGACATACCTGCCGGCCCGTGGAACAAGATTGCCATTGATTTTGCGGGCCCATTTTCAAGGCTACCTGACGAGTGTAGACATCTCATTGTCCTTACGGATTACTTCTCCAAATGGATTCACTACAAGTTCGTCAGGGAAGTTACCACTGAACGAGTGATCAAGGCATTGACGAAAATTTTCGCGATTGAGGGACAGCCGAAGATCATAGTGTCGGACAACGGCACCCAGCTAGTGTCCAGGCGGATGACGGATTTTCTGTCCAGGTTGGGGATTAAGCAGGAGAAAACTCCGCTGTACAGCCCGAAGAGCAATGGGCAGGTTGAGCGTATGAATAGATTCCTCAAAGAGGGCGTGCAACAGGCGATCGCTTCCAACATGAATGTGAAAGCGTTTCTGGCGGACAAGGTGAACACTTTCCATAACACGCCCAGTGAGGTTACTGGACACACTCCGTTTTATTTGATGAGAGGGAGAAGATGCATGAGTGAGCTTACCCCCAAATTCAATAAGTGGTATGACATGAATCGGGAAATTGAGGCAGAATCTGATGAGAGATTGAGAGTCAAAGCAAGAATAGTGGCCAAACAGGAAAACAATAAGAGGTACGCTGACATGGTGAATAGAGCCAAAACTAAAAATATAGCGCAAGGGGATTGGTTATTGGTGAAGAAACCCAACAGGGTGATGAAGGGGGAGTCTGTGTTTCAAACCCCGGTGCGTGTGCAAGGAGTGACAAGAGGGGCAGTCTGTCTGGAAGGAGCGGGGTGGCGGAGCAAGGACGACATAGTTAGGCTCAAGGCTGGGCAAGAGAAAATCATCATGAAAGATGTCCGTGTGGATGGGGCCGAAGGCACGGATGATGTTGACGAGTGGCAGACTCACGAAGCCAGGGATGTAGTCATTGATGAGGAGGAATGTGTGAATACGCCTTCCAGTCCAGGAATGAGTGGACAGGGGAGTGCGGAGCGACGCGAGAAGGCATGGCGTGGCTTGACGGCTGCCTCAGGACAGAATGGTTGCAGGCCCGAATCTGTGGAGAGCGACAGTCACAATGTAATGGGGTCAAGCCTAGAGGATGCGTGCGCCGTCAAGGCGAATTCACTTCAGCATGTTACTCCGAGCAGGCCAATTAGGCGTATCCAAGCACCCAAGAGGTTCGAAGATTTTGTTATGAGGTGAAGTTCCTTAAGTTTCTTGTTCTGTTGAAAAGGGAGATGTCGTACGTGAGTTAACGCACGAGGCCGGAGGGACAGAACTAGTCTGTCTTCTATGTTTAGGCGCCTCATGACGCCACGACCAATCTGTTACGAGGACGGTCGTGACGTCAGGGGGCGGCGCGGCGGAAAGGCAGAGGCGCGAACAAAGCGCGGTGTTGCGGCCGGCCGGCTGCTCGTGGGCCTTATTTCTTGTGGCAAGAATAAAAGATATTAGCATGAAATCCGTCTCCCTCGCATCCTTCATATCTGCCACTACAAGAGGTAGTTGTGCTAAGTCAATTGAGCTCAATGCTCTGCCAATTGCCGAACGGTCGAGAAAAGCTGTAAAACTAGTGCAGTACGGCGACTAAGACTGTTTGTTTCCGCTAGTTCCATTCTTTCTAAAAAAAAAATAAAAAAATGGTGCAAAAACGTGTTATGTTACCTCTGTAAGTCTTTACCTTCAAATTTGTTTCGTGGGGTTTACATATGCTTCTTTTGCACGGCATAAGTTTGAAATCTTGCATGTTTTGATGCAACCTCTTGTTATTCTAAGGATGGCAAATAGTTACCATTGCGTGGGACTAAAAACGTATTGATATATACTAAAACATCAAACGATACCGTATAAAGGGCCAGTATGGGTGTACTTATACATAACCAAGTGTACCTCACTCAATTAGCTTGCGAAAATCTCAAATAATATTTTCAGATCTCACCTTATTTCTTGCCAAATTATGAAGCGATAAATAAGTGCATGTTACTTCCCCCAATGTGAATCTGTCATGGAAGGAAATCGAGGTCACACTATTAGGCCTACCACGAGATAGCACTAAGTGACATGCAGAGAATCACATGTTCATGAAAATATAGCTGCTAGGAGCCTCTGTCAGCACTAGCAGACAGGTATGCAAGGGCAGTTTGTTATCACACAATGGCACTATCAAAGAACAATGTGGCTTCACGGAGAGGGCACTTTGAGGGCAAATACTCCCCAGATTTAGCTCAGAACATTGCTAGACTAAATGTGGCACTGTGTATCCGAGACATTGGTGTGGGTGTCGTGTGTCCCCGAGGCCGTTTAAACACCGGAGACAGCCCCTAAAGGCCTCTTTCTGGGTGTGGGGGTCACACTGGCTTTCCGCCAGCCATCTACAGATTGATCCCACCTGCTACTAGGCATAAATAGCCAGATGGATGCGGAAATGCACTGGTCAGCCCTTCTACACAACTACATGGGTCATTAACCCCCTTAGCCTGTGTACTTCAGGCCGTATTTATAGGCCCCTAGCACATTTAGTGACGCTCCTGTGGCGCTAAGCACAGCACCGTATTCACAAGGTGGCATTAAGCTACTTTTTGTGGCTTAACGCCGCCTTGTGAATACGGACCCTTCACACACAGCACTGTGCAATGGGTATTGCTATGGGTGTGCCACAGCAACACCCATTGCATTTTGACGCTGCTGCAGATTTATAAAATCTTGTAAACCTGAGGCAGCGCCAAAATCTAACGCCAACCCCAGGGGTGGCGTTAGAAGGGCGCAACAAGGAGGAATACTATTATTCCTCCTCGTTTTTTTATTTTTCTATGCGTGCTGCATTCTGCCGCACGCATTGTAAAAGCAAAATGCCAGAAATAATTGTTTTTGTGCAGGAAGGTGTCCCTTCCTGCACATGAACAATCATTTGAAAATGACGCTTTGGCACTTCTGTGTGTGCTGCATTGTGCAGCACACACAGAAGTGTCAAAGCGCCATTAGTGATTGTTTATGTGCAGGAAGGGACACCTTCCCGCACATAAACAATCACACCCCTCAACACAGACATCCTTGCATGATGGTGCAAGGATGCCTGTGTTGGCGCTGGCAGCTAAATTTAGCACCAGCACAGGGTGAAACGCAACGGTGCGTCGTATACCCTTTAATAAGGCGCATCACTGTGTTTCTAAAGTGATGCAGCGCGGCTCTGCCAAATTTGCCATGGTACCGCGCAACTTTTCTTTAAATCTGGCCCTTCGTACTGTAGAAGAACGCATACTACCTTTTAGCAGGCGGTTTATTTTATGTACTGTCTTCTTCTATTGAATCCTGATCCAGGCTTGTTTCTTTCAGTCAGAAATGTAACTACAAATTGGGAAGAACATGGAGAAATTCCTTAGGTAGAGAGAAGGAGCAGGGCACCACAGTCCAAGATTCTTGGCAGGACACCAAAGACTCGCTCCTCTGCTCTCCAAGTACATGATGCGCTGGCCACCTGGCTCTGTGGGAAGACATTCTTGGCATTTGTGGACAAGAGCGAAATGAGGTAACAAGCAACAGCCTTGAGTCAGCAGGCTGGAGATGTAAAGTAGTCAGGGAGACATTGGACAACCATTCCCACAGGTTTATCTTATTTATTAAGTTCTCAATTTACTGTTTTCTAATCTGCAGTTCTTTTGCTCTTGTTCATCTGTGCCAACTGACTGTCAAAAAGAGGTTGGCAAGTGTCAACAATGCAGGATTGTCAACTGAAGCCCAGAGAATTTGTGTCACTTTGTGTTTCTGAGCCGCAACAGGTGAACCCAGATACATGCTCTTCAGCTAGCAGCCATTTTTCCCTGGTGTAATAAAGACCACTTTTAATTTTGGTGCCAAGAGCAAACCTTCATAGGATATTCCACTCTTTGTTATCCTAATAAGGCTGTCAAAAGAGAAGTCAGTGACCACCTCACGTAAGCACCACTTATCCATAGAGGGATACATTGTGTCGCCACTATAAAGAAGACAGTTTTCAAGTTACATGGAAAAATCAACAGGTAACGAAGATCGGATGTACCAGCGTTCACTGTTCTCCAACTCTCTTCCATGAAACTTGCCAGATCCAGAGCATCTGCCAAGAGGATAGCAAAGATAAACGGAAAATGAAAATGAGAAGAAGCACGAGGGCAGCTGTGTCAGATTAACAAACAAATACACAAGGTGCCACACAGTTTCACCTTTCACACAAAGACAGACAGCACCCAGAGACACCCCAAATACACTATGAAGGGCTCCCAACATGAGTGCTACCCTTATTTACGAAATATACATTTAAGACCAAACTGGTATCTCTTTCATGTGTCAATCATATAGGTGTGGGATACTCTGGAATTGTAGACACCCCAAAATGTTACCTCATGAGAATGCCGACATTTACTGGATTGTAGATGGTATTAAACCTCAATTTCATCAAGCATTGTGTGCCTACATTCAGGCTTCTCCCAATACATCAAAGTATCAGAATGCAATCTATTAAGTAACCCGGCTGACTCAATGATGGGGTGTAGATCAATAGAAAGTAAATCAGAGCATAATAAATTGAAACGTCATACTGCCTTAACACCTAAGTACTCTCCCAACGCATGAATAATTATTCTGTCCCCTCTATGCTAAAGTCATCTGGAGAAGCTAGAACAAACTTAGAACCACAAACAACAGAGTGTTATTTGAATAAATAAATAAATAAATAAATAAATAAATAAAGGACAGTGAAACAACAGAAGGGCCCGGAAGATATCAGTTGCAGTTTCTTAACTGAGCTTAGGAAGTTCATTGAGGGCAGGATAAAGCATGACAGAGAAAATACGCGTGTGCATATCAGCTTAACTGTGTGCTGCAGAAACTGCAAGTAGAGATATGTGCAAAGGGGGGAAAGAGATAAGTCACAAGGGTGACTTCCATCTTTGACAAGATGGTCTATTTATACATTGTTCAGAGGAGCTAAATCATCATGAACAAATCCCTTTCCATAGGGAAAAAGAATCCCGCTCTTTTTCGTACACGTCTACCTGCTCGCACAGAACCTGTGCCAGCCACAGCTCATGTCATCCCACTCCCGTAGCATCTTTCAAGCATCCTCAGTTAACATGGCATTGGCCCTGCTCAATTTACCACCCTCAGTGTGTTCAGGGTTTTAGATTCTGGCATCTGTTCGCTTCGCTCCTAAAAGTGATTGGTTACAGTCAAAAGTACCTCGTGACTCACACTTTAGTTTACATACTGTTAGTAACATGGCCAGTCTGCATGTGAATGCGCAGAGCGTGATGTTTATTACTGTTATTGAGGGTGGGGAGGGTCCCTGGCTCACAACATGGTAATGGCTCAAATGTATCTTGATGTCCCTCCCTCAGCAACAGTAAAAAAATAGCATACTGTCCTCTATGGTTAATACCCTGGTACTTTTCATGTGTGTTTTTTTAATCAAAATATATTTAACCAAAACCCTCATGTTAGGTGTTAAAATGTGTTCCCTAAGGTAAAATCATATTGCAGAGAGGTGATACTTAGGAGAGTTGTTTCCCATGTGAAGTATTTTTTATACAATCGGTGAGGCAGTAATTTTTTTTCTCCAGTCAATTTTGCTGTATTATATCAATAAACTCGAGTGTTGCACTGTAGTAGTAAATGCGTGAAAGAGAGTTTATTAGTACAGTTCTTCTAAATAAAGCCTTATTGGGTCATATTTAATTTTCAATGCTACATCATAAACACAACTTCAAGTCAAATGAATCTGTACTTCCCGTACAATGTGCAGATGTGTAGCTGATGCTGACACATATGCTGTTTTAAGAGGATTGCAAGGAGCGTGAGATAGACAGTATGTTAGTTATTCAAACTGAATGTACAGTATAGTTGTAGAATGAAGCGTGTGAAATCAGCCTTGACATGACGTGTATATATTTTTAGTAAGAAGAGAAACTCTTGCACTGTCCTGTCTTTGGTTTACTACTTAAGCTTTAAATTGTAGGTGGCGTGCATTGTCCGCTAGACCATTGGGGCATTAATGCCGGTTACTGCGTGGGACCATCAAACTTGCTTCTGTGCTGTGCCATTAATGTTTGTTACTTTGTGGGTTCATTAATTTGAGACAATTAATTTTAGGTACTAAGTGGGATATTAAAGCAGATTACATTGTTGCACCATTAATGCTCGTTATTATGTGAAGCTGTTAATGCCTGGTACTGTATAGGGCCACTTATACTCCTTACGAAGTGGTAATATTAATGATCAAAATTCTGTAGGGACATTCATGCACAACCATTAAAGCTTGTTACTGTGTGAAACCATTAATACTCATGACTGTGCTGAGAAGCAAATGTGCATTACTGTAGGGGGGCATCCATGTAGGACCTTTACTGAATGGGGCCATTAATGCCGGTTGCTGTCTTGGCTAATGAATGCACTTTACTGAGTGGAGACATTAATGCCCCTGCCATGTGAGGATATTACTGCTTGTTACTGTGAAATGTCAGGAACGTGGGGACATTAATGTTCTTTTGAGAGAAGGGTCATTAATGTTAATTATCGAGTGAAATCATTAATGGCTCTGACTAAGTGAGGTCATACATTCTCAGGATTGTGTGCTGGGATAAATGCCCCTTTTTATTTACGATCGCTGCTGTGTCAGGCCATTAATAATTGAAATGGAGTGGGGCTGTTGCTGTAGGGCACTAATGCATGTTAGTGACTGGTGCTATTAATATTTGTTACTGTATGTGCCCACTAATGCTTCTTACTGAATAGGGCTGTCAATGCTGTGTAGGCGTGGTCATTAAAGCTGGTTACTTTGTGTGGCCATTATTGCCTGTCAGTGCATGGGTTATTTATGATGCTACTCTGTGGGGTTCTTTTTTTCATACATTGTGTGGCCCTTGGATGTTACTGTGTGTGGACAGTAATTCCGGTTACTGCATTGCGCCAGTAGTGCTATTTTTTTAGAGTGACCATTGATGATCGAGCCATGGGCCCCCGAGAGTTATAATGCCCGAGGCAACATCGCTGTATACCTGCCAGGACACTAATGCAAGTGGCGTAAAGCAGAATGTTGTAAGCAGTGGTTAGTTTGTGAATAAAAACTTACTAGTGACCAAAACTCTTCTCTGAAACACGCAGCTGCTGCACTGAAATGTGCGAGCACAGAATACTGAGGCAGCGTAATCCTAAAGCCATCTAGAACTCTTTAATCTATTTACAGTTACTCCCTGCCCCTTCAGCTCACTCTTGAAGCTTTCTGCTTTCTCCCTTTGTGACGTTAATCTGTCTTTCTGTCCTCCGTCTTTCCCATATATGTCTAGTTGCCCTCAAAAATAAGTGCTGGTGCCCCCCACCAGCAATCACCAGCTCAAATTAAGCACTGGTTTGGGAGTACCATGCGCCACAGAGGTTGCAGGGGAGTGATTTACACCCCTGCCTAATGCAAGTACTGTCTGGGACCCTAGGTGCATCTTCTTACCTGGGCCTTTAAATTATGTCATTTCCAGGGGGGTCTGACACACTTTCTGTCTGGGAAAATCTATATTCATTAATGTGTGGGTTCTTGGACACACTCCGTCTGTGCAGCAGATCCCCTCTTTCATTTTACAACTCAAAGGAGGCCTCATAGGTCATTGAGAAGAGGGAGTAGTACAAGTGATCATATGTAACTTGTAAGGTAGTGTACGTGCTTAGATAACCCTATCTCCAACCATCTTTAAGATACAGGCCAACATGTCTTTGAGAATGTAGAACTTTTGGAAGGTGGGTGGAGCAAGGTGAAACGCAGTGTATTCATAAATCGTTACCTAATATTTCTTACCTGCAACTCCTTATATCTACTAAATACTTATAATAGTTATGGTTTCTAAGGCCTTCGCTACAGGAAGACCAGACCAATTGATTGCAGAGCATAGCAGGAAAAGCTGTGTTCACATCTGGTCATTGCCTTTTCCTTTCTATGGCACAATGCTATTATCCCTTCGGCTTTACACTCTAACCAAAGAAAGGCTGTGGGTAGAAAGGAAGTAGGGAATAAAGTAAGACCTAGCAAGAGCAGCACAAGATATGTTATATACCTCTTCATTTTTACTGAGGGTTTCAGTTAATTTACTGTAAAAAATTAAGGGCCTGATTTAGATATTGTCAGAGGGGTTATTCCATCACAATGGTAATGGATATCCCGTCCACCGAAATCTAAATCCCTTTATACCCTATGGGATTTAGATTTCAGTGGACGGAATATTTGTTTCCGTTGTGACAGAGAAACCCGTCCGCGAATATATAAATCAGGCTTTATGTAACTGTCTCTTGGTGCATAAATATTTGGTGATTTCTTTGTTTTCTGTTATGAAAATGCACAGCTTTTGTCAGTGGTTGCTTAGTTCACTGAGCTATCTTCCATCAATCAATCAATCAATCAACATGCATCCTGTCTTATCCCCACTTTATATTCCAAGGAAATAGTAGGTGGCAAAGATTGCGTAGGAGGGAAGTATGGGGAGCCAAGTGTACGAGGAGACAGTGAAAGAAGGAGAGGGGGAGGGGCTTTGGCCTACCACTGCTCTCCCATGCACAATGTCCCTGTCTACTGTGGTCTCTACAATCTTACACCACTGCTTCGGTGAAGCAGGTAGAGGACGAGGAGGCACAAAGCGGCAGAAGGTGTGAGAGAGGATATGACAGGGACAGGGAGGGACCCGGGACAATTACTTTCATAAGAACCCTTCCTAGGTCACACTGACTGTTAATGAAATATTCAGAAACTTTTCAAGACTCAACCTTTCTTTGATGTACTGGGAGGTCAAAGTGTTGAGCCCTCGGGCACACCGGTTAGAGAGTCTTGGTGTTATACTTGTGCAACACTAGACAAAATAGAAAGGAAATTAATTCGTAAGTCATATTAAAAGAACGCAGATGGAACATTATATATACAAAACAATACATACATATTGCAAATTAGTCCACAAAGTTCCAATTTAGCAGCATGTCTCAGCCTCCACCCCAAACTATGGTACTCTCAGTCTGCAGCATTCCCAGAAACAGCGTGTGGACCAGTATGTCTCAGCCACTAAAGCAGGACCTTTCCAGCCTCTACTCTACACATGTAAGCAAATTACAAACTACCACCTTCCTTTGCCCAGCGTCTTCCTCTTGCTGGCTTTACAATTGTCTCTAAGGTGGAACTGACCAGTCCTTCTGTACTTGTTCACCGGATGCCTCTTTCCACTCTACTTTCAGCTACTCAACCCCTGAAGTTCTGCAATATTATTTGTGAATTTGTTTGTCATTGATTGTCCTCGTTCCACAAATCGTACAACATAGTCTCTAAATTCACTCATTCTGTTCACAAAGATTTAGCTTAAAACTGGTCCCAGAGACAAATAGGGTTTTCCAATGGTAGCATCTATTAGCCATGTTGAACCGATGGCACACAGATACCCCTGGTCTCGGGGTTATGAAGGCAGTGCAAGAACAGAAGTAAACAGAACTAAGAGCTTTGTTCACTGTCTGTAGGTAACTCTCATTGCTCCCTTTCTAAACTAATTGCATAAATAAGAGGCTGTTGATGAGCTAACAAAGGAGCAAGCAGTCAAATCTGTTAAGACATCAGGGATCATTTACCTAATCCAAACACGTTAGTGAATTGGTGCCCAGGACGTTTCTGCTTTCAAAATGAAAACAAGCCTATATTTTTCTGGGGAAAACATTTTAGGGGGATAGCAGGACAGAATAAAAAAAATGATATGTGACATGAAGGAACTGCGGGCATATTTAAAATGCCCTAGCACCACCTTGTGCCACATTAGCGTCATTATTTTGTACGTTAATGTGGCCCAATGAGGCCGAAATCCCCACGCCGTACTTACAGAGTGGCGCAATGCATTGCGCCACTCTGTAACCCTTTGCACTCCATTATGCCTGCAGATTTCCTTGCGCCACTTTTTACTGCACTTTTAACACCTGCTCAAGAGCAGGCGTTAAAAGGGGGCTTCCATTCTTTAGAATGGGGACCTATGCACTGTGCAGGAGTAGCTCCAATATTTTGGTGCTACTCCTGCAGATTACATCAATAACGTCATGAGAAATGACGCTATTGCCTCCTACCCTGCGCCACAGACATAGAAAACAGAGGAAAAGTAGACAGAATGTTCTCCTTCCCAGCGTCCCTAAGCAGGTGGATGCCTGGGCAACTGCCTATTTTGCCCATGCCATAAAACATCTTTGACACAAGTGCTGCTTGTGACACTGTTGTGATCCAGTGGCTTTGTGGTTGCAGTGACATCAACGATAGAATTGGGAAGTCATCAAATGATATGCTCCAGCTTAATGGAGGGAAAGGCCCACTACCTTTCAAAGAAGGTATGGAACTATGTATTTGCTTTGTTTAAAATAGGAATATATACCGTGTGGAGGGGCCGGTCGCATACACATTTCTGTATTCAATTAGCAAACGAGAATTATTTTGCTCCAACCGTATTTCAAGGAGCGATTACACAGAGTAGATTCGATAGCTACCCCAACAGAAGACACTATCACTATCCTCAACAGATGCTGATTTTGAGATTGAAATTTCGTTTTTCATCCTATACAGCCCTCTGACACTCCCATGTCTGCTACCTTTGACCAAAAACCGCAAATAAATTATGAGAATGGATGGCAATTAATAACAGTTTTTTGAGAAAACTTTTGTAGAAAAAATAATTGCAAATGTCTACAGATTACAAGAACTTCAGACAGATACTGTCTAGAATATATCTGGCACGGTCCTAAATCAATAACTGTAGAATGAGTAGTTGCTGTCACAGGGCCCATTTACAACAATCTAATACAAATAAAACCCCTGAAATGTGTTTCAATGGCGTTACTGCAATATATGGAACAAATCTAGCTTAGAACTCCAAAAAAGTGAAGACAATCTGCAATAGTCCAATTTTTCTTGAGTACTCTTATGAAGAACTGTGACAATTTCTGTAAACATAAATAGAAAGTAAGTGAAAATGTTCAAGTCAAACTTTTTTTTATAACCAAAATATTTTTCTCCTTAGAGAGTTTCCTGCCCTCGAAATTCTCTTGGTTGTGCCCTTGCATGGAGGCAACATGAATGCATTTACAGTGCGGAAAATGACTTGCAAATAATTTCTAAACCTTCAAAGTTACACGTTTGTAGATGTTCACAAACCTTTCCCTGTAGACCCAATAGAGATTCTCACAATCCATCTCTAACCCAGATTTGCAAATACAGAAATTCCACCTAACACAATGTCCTTTCTCGCATAGTTTGTTCAAGGATAAATATATTCCATACCTGATTCTTTGAATCAGGAATGTGTCTTTAATCCCCCAAACTTTTGTTTTGCACACCTAAATTGAACTTCACTGTGCAAAAACCTTGAATACATGAATCAAGAAGAGCGTGTCTCATCGAATGTTCACAGTTGACAGGCTCACTTATGAGAACAAGCATTTGGAATGCAATAGGTCTCGCGTTTGCCGAGTTAGAGCTATTAGCATTGTAAATTCCTAACTGGTCTTTTCTTGCCATTTAAATTGAAAATGAAAAGTAAAAAAGTTGACATAAGCGAGCCGATTCAAAATGCCACGGCCGCCATGAGCATGAGCACGAAGGAGACACACAAAAGGAAAAAGAAGTGCGCTCGCAGTTAAATGATTCTGCAATCGTGCAATTATGCATGTAACAGGGTTGATGGCCAAGGCGGTAACAAAACATCCCCAAGGAGGGACAAACAAAAAGCATTTATCAATAATAACAAAGGATATTTGAAAGGCAAGACCATGAACGAGTGATAGTGATGGGCGTGCAGTGGCGTGGTTAGAAGCCCACAGATAGATTACAACATGTCAGAGCGCTTGCGAGCTCATCCTAAGAAATCCCCCTTTTCTGCAACAAAAAAGGGATGTCTTTCTTTGTCCATCACATCCAGTCTGCACCGATATTTCAAGTAGGATTTGAAGATTTTCTCTTTTCATTAAAGAATGCCGCCCCATGAACTTAGATCTACATCCATTTTAGAAACCCAGAGGACATGTCCTGTGTGAGAAATCAGTTTTACTCCAAATGTACAGTTCACTCTCTGCCCTCACTATTATCAGGGGGGAGCTTGGTCATTAGAATCGGGAGGGTGTGAGTGTCAGATCTTCCAACAATCACGTTGGCATATCATATTAAAATACTCTACACGGCAAGCAGTGCGAGATAGAGAGGCTTAAGGGACACTGGAAAGGGAAAGAACACTGAATGGTAGGGGTACAAAGTGAGAGAAAACACAGTATTTTATCAAATAATCAACATCTTTGAAGGCTTTCAAAAGAGAGAGAGAGGGAGAGTGTGTGTATGTATGTGTGTACTTTTGTGTCTGTGTGTATGTAGATATTCCTGATGAATTTCAACAAACACCTCACCATACCGACAAAGTACTTGCACCCAAGTATTTACCAGAAAATACATTTATTAGGGGGATGCAACACCACAAAACCCCCCTTGGTGCTACTCCAATGCCATTATAAAATAATATTTTGTGGATTTGCAGAGCTATAAGTAGCAGAGGATTTATTTACCTTAACTAAACTCATTTGGATAACCCCAAATGAAAAAAGGTGGCCCCTCCCACTATTGACTATATCACACACTTTTCTTTTTTTCAAACTCTTTATGATTTTAAATAAAGCAAAAAAATATTTAATGTTTTTTTTAAACAGGGGTTGGACATCCATGGCCTATGCTTCCCAGAATTACAGGCTCAAACTTACATTGTAGTAATATTCCTTTGCAAAGCCCACCCAAGTTTCTCCTAATTGTCCTCAGGTGTGCATGGAAGCCATATTATCCCACAGCAAGGCCCACTCATCTCCATTCGAAGCTTCCCCTCCATGGTACCTGAGGGCCTGCTCCACCGGTCAGTGCATTCCCCCCGATTTTATCACACACCTCTTTGACAATCAAATTCACTCTGTACCTAGCACATATATGGCTCACAAAATACACAAGCAACGTCGCCGTTGCTACCTACTATAGAAACCATAAAAATGAATATTTGCCATAATTACTTTACGAGGACCTGTCATGTCAGGGTCTGCCACGTTCCCCTTAATCGAAATTGCCATATTGATCTTTCCCTTTGAAATATCTCACCCCTCCTCGTCCATACAGGAATCGATGCCTTTTACGGTGGAAACACAATTCGTTTTGGACGTGTTTGTCATAATAAATGACGTCACTGCTACTCGAGGCGATTTTTATACAAAATCCAGGAAACAGTTGGGTTCAGAAGAAGATGAAAAACAGATGTTACTGTTATACACATCCAAACTTCCATTGCGCAAGACTTTCAAAAGAAGAGGCTGGATTCTGTCAGGCTCCAAAGCAAAAAAAAAGAAACAGCCCCCCTCCCCACCATTCTGGGAAGGCGCTACTTCTGTGATGTACTCAGGGCCCACCATATGTATCCAGGCCCTATGTTTTGTACTTTTTTCTTTTAATGCATGAATCTTTAGTCTAGATCACTCAAAACAAGGAGCCTGAAAAGTTGTGAAGTTCTTAAAATCAGAACTTGACAAACTGTTTAAACATTGTGAGCACGAACCTAAAAAAAAGTCTGCTTCTGCAGCCAGAAACCATTCCTTTTGCTGCAAGTGACTGCTAGGCTGCTGTAAAGCTGCCTCTCTAGGGCCCTCATGCCCCTGTGCATCCCATGACACATACCCTTCGCCCTCCTATGGGGCTTTACGTGGGCCAGGTCCTCGTGGGTCTCAGACCCAGTAGTTATTAAAAATAGACTTTGAAAATGGTCCCTATCAGATCCTATATTCATGTCCTTAACTTTACAGGCAAAAACACAATTTCTGAAGAATCAAAGTTAAAAATGTAAAGCTAATCCATGTCAGCAATTTAATTCCTGTAAATCTCTCACCTATTTTATTTAATATTGTATTCCCTGAGAGTGTTAGCTATTTCCAGGATGTTGTGTTTCTGTATTTTTTCGTGTAGCATGTTACTCTTGTATAGTGCACAGTTTGAATACAGAGTGAAGCTAACAGGAGTGATTGAAACCCTCTGAAGACCTTTGCCCCTTCCACCTGCCTCGTTAATATTTAATTCACATTCTTAAATTTTCAAAATTGAAAACATTTCAATGTTATTCACAACAAAATCATGGATGCTAATCATTTATTGTTACCAGCTAACAACTACTGACAAAGTCAATAGTCATGGCCAGTTTTAGGTGAGTTTCAGTTGTGGTGTTATAAGTCTGGATGCAATAACAGAAAGTGCAGAGAGGCACCAAAAAACAGATGAGTGCCACACTGTGGGAGTCACAAAAATTCAGTGCATAACCGATGCCCTTATGTATGTAGGGCACTCCCCTTTTAGATCCTTAGCACCACTTTTCCATCCTACTTAAAGGTCTTCCCTTCTCACACTGGTCGGTGTGGGTGTTAACCTGTCTTTTACTTGGTGGCCAAACCCAGCCCCTGCCTTGGCCCCTGTGCTGTACAACTTCCTGGGCATGAGACCGTTTTACAATGCGAGGATGTCCCGGCTCTCATAAGCAGGACATCCAAAAGCTGGTTAATAGCCCAGTTCTGCAGGCCATGCTGGGGAGTTGGAAGAAAGCTTCAGCAATGTTGTCAAAACCATTAAACCCCTCTAGCTTCGTCGCAGCCAAATTCCTCTGAAGTCACCTGTCTTGGCAGACGAAGATAACATCTTCAAAGCACTCCTACGACTACTGGAGTTTGAGTACTAGAAAAAAAGATTGAAATGAAACGTGAAAACAATTAAGCACTCCTCTTTCAGCGGCCTCTACGTCTAGCTGTGTGTTATCCCACTGCAGACGCTCCTGGTCCTGCGCTTTGTGCACTGGGCAGCTCTGCCGTCTGTTAAAAGACCCCTTATCTGATTGGGACTGCATGTGCCCCCCCAGGCCTGAGAGATTTCACATGGGTGACATGAATAGCAATGCAGCCTCCCCCTCAGCCCACCTCACTGCTTACGCTCTTGCATCAAGATTGCATTCTTTGGCCGTGACTATAATTCCGTAAACAGCTGCCAAGAGATGACTGCATTTCATAGCAGGACAGTGTGGTACTGTATGTGTCCTACCCCCCTTTAGGAGCAGTCGTTAGGAGCTGTTGGAGTTCCTGAGAGGAACCAATAAACAATCCGCTGGAATGCACTCTGCACTGGTGGTTATTTAATACGCATCAGTATGCACTCTCTTTCCGCATATGGAGCTGATTGTTCACTGGGCAGCCTTTGTGCAGGATTGCAGGTCGTGGCCAAAGGAGTTGGCTCCTGCCAGGTGATCAGGTGATTGTACGTATAAGTATGTCCCCCCTCGGTATAGAAAGAATCACTTGTGTGCCTGGCTGTGTGTAAGGGTGCAGCAGCTTAGTAACAGCTTTAGTTATCTATTTAGTCCCCTACTTAGGAAAACAATGCATTTTAAGTAAACATAAAGCCATATAGATAAATCTCCTCCTCTATAAAATTGCTTGACACATTACGACAACAGAACATTCCCAATCCTGCTAAATATTTAAAAAAATAATTTTTAAAATTATAGAATACAATAGTGTAGCCTTTCATTTATCAGGGTTGAAAATATAGACAAAGGCCCTCATTAGCAAGTGCGATGACCTTCCCACGGCTCCTCTTACAAGTTACCTGCTGGGTCAGCGCAAAACAGCCCACAACGTTGACACTGGCTCGTAATCGAGTGACCAGCAATGTTGCGGTTTGTGGGATGCTACAGCTTTTCACTGTCTGTCATGCGCTGTCAATGAACATAGGTGCGCTGGAAGTAGGGGAGAGGCAAGTCGTGCAGGACTCCATAACAACCTCTCAGTGGTTTAGAATGTGAATGAGGCTTTTAAATATGGTTTTTAATTTGTTGTATTTTGCTTAGTTTAAAAACACAGGTCAAATGTCGGCCAATGTCTCCTAACAAATTTCTGGTTTTAATTTTAAAATAGAAGTTGGTGTTAACTTGTCATTTCTTTGACTGCAATGTAAGGGATCTTTGTAAGAAACAAACAAAAATAAGTCTTGCTGGGGTGCAGGGAGTGCGATAGGACTGGCTTCAGAATACTGAATGTTTTATAACACACAACTAAATTTAAATAGTTGTAAGTGAACTATATAAAAAAATAGAAAAAGCAGCAGCAAGAAAAGTACAAAACGTGACACATTTTTTTCTAATTATGAAGTGTGATGCAAACAAACATTTTAATAGGAGCAAAACAAACCAAGGCACTTTAATTGTGTGGGCCATATGGAGTTAACAGTAAAACTGCATGTCTGATGTTAATTTAGGGGTCATTTCAAGCAGGCATTTCAATGAATATTGTACTCGCTCAGTCTCAGTATCCTAACACACCATGGTTTACCACACTGTGCTGTATGAGTTTGTGCACTCCAAAATGCACCCCTGAAGACATACTACTCTGTTGCTTAAGAATGGGTGGGCCAAATTTGCTGCTCTTGTTCTTTGTGTAACGCCTGGATTTTTCACAAGCCCTCTGACTTTAGTGATGTCACATTGATGGAAGCACACCCACTCTGAAAATTGCTCCATCACCATTGCTGAACATTTGCAGTTATTTCCTGCACATGGCTGCTACATGTTTGTAGAAAACAATGAATGCCATGCTGCATTTAGGGCCATATGTACGAAAGCTTTTTCCCATAGACACAAAATGGGTAAAATCCTTTGGTACATCTGGCCCCTGGTTCCCACACTCCTAGGAAAAACCAAATCACACTCCTGTCGTCCATGAAAATGGTTGGAATCCTCCCTTGATTACTGAAAGGCACTGTGGTGCAATACTAATTGCAGATTGTGCGTTATATAAGGGTCAATTAGCAGTAACACTATGGTTCTACCTTATAGCAGAATATTTCAGCTCTTAAAGGGCACCCATTTAGAAGTCTTACGCGTTGCATGCCTGTGCAACTAATGGAACTCCTTGACAATACATAATTAATTGATAATTAGTAAAGGAACTGACAAACCAGAGGAATAACCAAAATGGACAATTGCCCAGGCTCCACCCCTCCAAAAGACCCTTGTAAATTTGAACTCTTCCTCTACCTCACTTCTATTTCGGTATCACACTCTTTAACATATAAGTCAAAATTCTCTGCTATCAAGAGGACTTTAATTAATAGAAAATAAGTAATACAATTCAGTTTTTCGGTTCAAGGACATCAAAATATTTCTTTGCTCGAGGACCCAAAAAATCTTAAGATGACGCTATGCCAAACTGTGTAAAACACAATTCGTGGCTGCCCAGTTACCTTGGATCGCTACCTGTGAGTTCTCCATCCATGTTACACAGTGATGAGCATCTAATGTAACCGGCAAAGCACATCACACAACATTTGACTCTAGCGGCTGACCAAAGTACAATTTTCTATACAATACTTAATTGAAAAATAGCTGGTTGTAGCCCTTCTTTGCAGAAGGAGATTCGTTTATGTAATTATTTTTCAATTGGGAGTACCTTGGCTGTCAGATTGTTTTAATTACTGAGACAATAGGCAGCCGCGACAAAAAGGCATACTTACATCTGTCCTGCAAAGGATGCAGCTCCAGTTAAAAAACCCTGGTGCAAACATGGAGAATGCTTTTTCCCACTGAATTTTGTGCTAGTGCAAAAATCGAGAAAAATAAATGTGCTGAATTTTTGTTGAGTTCACATAATAGGAAAAGAAAGGACCTTTGAGATGTGAAGGGTGACACAAAATTTAAGGCACGACCAGCTTACTTAAACCTATTATGAGCACGACATAAATAGTGGAAAATCAATTTACAAACACTTATCTCAATAAAGTATTTCATTGAAGCACCTGTTCTGTTTGTGAACGTTGCATTGTAGGAGACGATCATTTATAGATAATTGAGGTTTCATGCATTTTTGCAATGGTTTCTCATTTGTTCAGTTTTTTGTTTGTTACAAAAATCTCCCAGAATTAGTATGCATGTACAGTATAAAAACGACATATTTTGTAATAGCGCATTTTTAACTCTTCTTGAATTACTATGCAGCACAAAATCAATTAAAAAAAAGCAGTATACATTGTAACAGTGCAAATTTTACATAATCTAGATTAAGGTGCATTTTTTGAATTAATATTGATTTAACATTTCTCACTGCTGCACAAAGACCTCTGTAGAACATCGAAGCGTCTTTAAAAAACTGAGGGGCAAATTTACAAGAAAGTCCCGATGTGGCACTTTTCTTGCGTCTCCCCGCCCCTCCTAACGACACCATGGTTGCACCGTTTTTGCAATATGGTGCATCATGGTGGTAGTTAGGACAATAGCATTAGCATTTTGAGTGCTACTGGGACGGTTTGCTGCACTAGAGTAATTTTTTTTGCTCCTAGTGCAGCAAAGCACAGGGAGGCCCATCAATTAAAATGGGTGCGTCATTCTAACGTCTGCTCTGAGCAGACGTTAAAAATGATGGCAAAAATGGTGCAGTGGAATGTTGTCAATTTCACTGCGCCATTTTTTCAGGCCTCCCTCCGTCAGTATGCCCCCTTGCATACATTATGCCTGATAGAGGCGTAATGTGGTACAAGGGTTTACAAAGTGGAACAATGCAAGCATTGTACCACTTTGTAAATACAACACAAGAGAAAGGCCTCCTTAATGCCTCCTTAGTGTAAAAAGAAATGTCGCTAGGGTGGCGCAAAGTGGTGCTAGGGCCTTGTAGATATGCCCCTAAAAGTATTTTATATGCGTTAACAGCGAATTCACTACTAGCTTAAGAAAACAGGCCTATTTTTTTCCAAATACTAATAACATTAGCAGCTCATGTGCTAAATTCCGTGTAAAATACAATTCATTTAGGCCGAATATTGCTCCAAATATTGCCTGTTTTTTCTAAAAAGAGACCCAAGCAAGATTATTTGCCTCCATCCGATCCTAGTTTTGGAGAGATGCATGATATTTCTTCTGTTGATTGATTTTGTTCCACAGGCCCCCTCTAATACAAAGCTCCCAAAAATCATGACATCTTTGATAAAACTAGGGCATATAAATATCTTTAATGTGATACTTGGATCTTGGCTGATTTTATTTCGAAGATATATGATGAGAACTGGGAATAATTTGGTAATTCAACTGACATTTGTTTATTCCATGAAACTTAGGCTCCAGCGTTTACGCAGGGTTATGAGCATTTCAGTAAAAATGCATGTAAAGTGCCCCAAGGAAGCCCCTTGGGTGGTTTAACTATCAGCTTTAAAAGTTCACTCAAGTGTAAAAGTGATGCTATAATAATTAGGGATAGTGACATCCAACATTTGATTTTACAGTTTGGGGAGGGAAATCCAGACGTTAAACTTACATAATAGAGTGGCATTTAGAGCCTCTATTTTGAGCACCATTTACACTATTGAATCTGACTTGACCAAGACCAGCCTTCCAGGTAGAGACCCAGGGGATCCAATATTGATAGCTGTGGACATTAACCCTCACTTTGAACCCCTAGAGGACTATGTGGGTTTGCTCCACATCAGTGCTTAATTTGTGCCGCTAATTTCCGGTACCGGGCACCAGCACCTATTTTTGAGGGCCGGCGCTTATTCTTCTGCCTCAAGGGTTTACTGTAAGCAAAAGACACGTATGGGAAAGACGGAGGAAGAGAAAAATGAAAACACGACACAAAGGGAGAAAGCAAAAAGCTGCAAGAGTGAGCTGAAGGGGCAGGGAGTGACTGTAAATGGATTAAAGAGGTCCGAGATGGCTTTAGGATTAAGCTGCCTCAGTATTCAGTGCTCCCACATCTAATTGCAGCTGCGGCGTGTTTCTGTGGAGAGCTCTGCACACCAGCACCTTTTTATTTACAAATTAAGCACTGCTCCACAAGGAATATTTTAATTGGGGTGTTCCAGAACTATAAATGATGAAAAATGCAGTACAACTGTACAAGCATAGCAGAAACATTTCCTGTCACTATAACTAAGCCTTAGCCATGCAATGGGAGAACTCCTACAGATACCCTTTCTTGCCTTCCATACAGAGCGTGAAATGTCAGCAGTCATATTGTTCATATCTTTGTTAATGTCAGTTACTGGAACTTATTGAAAGATAAGAATGTTGAGCCAAGGATCAAAAGTGACCATGTTCCCGCCAGCCCACTCTAGTAACTTCCTTTTTTGCTTTCTCTATGTGAGAATGGGAATAAGAATGATAATTTAGTGATTCCTTCTCTTCTCCTTTTTACTGATACTAATAGTAAGCATATGCAATTAATATTGAATGAGGGCCTGATTTAGAACTCAGTGGACGTGTTACTCCATCACAACTGTGACAGATGTCCCGTCCGCTGAAATTCAAATCTCATAGGAAATAATGGGATTTAGATTTCAGCAGATGGGATATCCCTCACCGTTGTAACAGAGTAACCTGTACGCCGAGCTCTAAATCAGGCCCTAAGACTTTTTTCCTGACAAAAATCTCTAATCTCATAGTATCCAGTTTAGAAGAATTATTCTCTGAAGATGTATGCATAGTCTCCTTTATAACCTATATTTTTAGACTGATAATTATAATAATTGACCACTTCTTCTGTGTTCTTCACTGATAAAGAGCTCTCTAGAGTAGTGTGGTTCAGCAAAGAAAGCAGACATCAAAAAAGGCGAACTTAAATCATTAACGAAAAATGCAGACAATCTATGCTTCTATCATTATAGGAAACTAGAAAGATTTATAAGGGTCTGCTTAAACAGAAGAATTTAGACTGGGAGAAAGCCAATTGGGCCATTGATGAAAAAGAGCTCGATTCTAGAGATCCTCAAGCCTTTGGGAAGATTGTGGCCAATTGTACGAATTATGCACTTGACAAAACTGAGACGCACACCCCAGAGAGGAGCTAGAATCTCCATTTTCCAAACATATTTTTGATCACTGTGATAGGCAAGTGATCAATGCGGCTTGAGATGTTCAGTCTCCATTTGAAAGAATGGTTCTGCCTCTGGCCAGCTTGAATCAATTTGACCCTTCTTCATTTTAGATAAGTTTACTATAGTCATAGTTCCCAAATGAGTGGTAAAGCCCAAGGCCTCAATATGGAACCCATAGATCTTTATAATGAGATTTAGGGATCATACATATTTAAAATGTCTAACTCAATTGCATCTCCAGCTTCTCCTCTACTCACTTGGCATAGAGCTGTGATCATCCCAACTTTTAAAACTGGTTCTAAGGATAACTGAATAATTTATTTTTTAAACAGCCGGATAGATTATACACAACACATATTGGGGAGATTACTATTAGGCCTATTGAAAGACTAGATCAACACAAATGATAATATCACCAATTTCAAAGCTCGTGTTCATCACAAACTGAGTGCTGTAGACCAGGTTTTCATAATGCATTTGTTCATAGAGACATACGTCAGATTGAGAGGCGAAACTCTATATTTTGCATTTGTTGATCCGAAATGTGTGTTAAACAGGGTCCCTACAATAAAGTTCCTGACTGTCGAGTAAGATATTGGCGCACCCTCTAAATTATTAAAGGCAATTAAGTCCTTCTACACAAACATCTATGTCATGTTTAGTGGGCGCACAACAGAGAAACAGCTACCACTTTTCAAGTTTCCAATAGGGAAAGGCAAAGTTGCATACAAGCCTCGGTTGTTTTATATCTGCATTAATGATTTGCCTTCTGTCATGGATTTTGATTTATCTGAGAATCCAAATTGTTCAGGAGGTCGGATTACAGCACTAATGTTTGCAGATTAGTCTGCTATTATTTACAGGGCTCATACAAGCCTAACCCACCTTTCAGCAGGTATACAATCTGTTGTAAAGAAAGTAGGCCGATGATCAATACAACCAACATTTAAATATATGTCTCTATGATCCTCAGAAGTACTTTAAGACAACATCTCTCCAGACTCAACAATCTCATAGATGGTAACTTGGGGGCAGATTTATACTTTTTCCCGCAAAACTGTGTTAGCGCAGTTTTGCGTGAAAAAGTATAGCACCATTCCAAGACGCCGGCCGGGCACCATATTTATGGAATGGCGCTAGCCGGCGATAATGCCCTGTCAGCGTCCTTGGAGAGGATGCTAATAGGGCTGGGGATGCGTAGCGGAAGCCCAGGCTTGTGCGCCGAATTATGGTGCTACACTGCTCAGAGGCAGAAAACTGCCACTAAGCAGGTTAGCTCCATTTTCTGGCGCACAACCCCCATGGGGTAGGGCACCTATGGGCAATTTCCATGCCTACAGGTTCTCTTATGCATGCCCACGTGGTTCTTATGGTTACCAAAGTCCACCCCTTCACTTCCCCACCTATCGATCTTGGTAGTGATTTTGTAATATATAAAATTAGATTCTAGTCCCTGGTTTGTTGTGGGAGGTTTTAAAGTTCCCCTGCTCACAAACTTTACAGCCATGATTTATCTGCTCGAAGATCCGAGAAGTCTTTCATTGCTTTGCTGTGTTTATACCTAGTATGTTGTTCAACCTAGGCACATCTAAAATGTGGCCTCTGTGTGAGTGAAATACATGATATCTGTTTTGAGGTTTACATTGAAAGGGGGTAAAGTGAACAGCCATTCCGATTCCATGACCGTAAACTGATGGTTAGCTAATATCTGTTATTCAAACATGATTTGGCGATTGAACCATTCATTATTTGGGAGGGACCTGAACACTGCATAAAACTCCTTTGTTATGAAATTTCATCAGACAATATTACCTGATTCCTATGTGTGTTTTATTTGCAAGGACACGTTTGAAACTGTCATCCCTTTTTTCTTTTCTGTTCGGCTTATGTGAGTTATCCTAAGAGAAGCCTTATGCCCATTATTTGCTCTGTGCAGATAATTTAAAATGTGCATGCCCCTTAAAGATTTATAAGCAATCTGTACATTTGTAAACATTAATGGTGATTGCGTAGAAAATACGTCATTGCCGCCGTTAAAATGAGGCCCTTTTGCATCGTGGTATGTGCTGTATCACTAACAAGGTGTTATTTCTTTTTCATTTAGTTATCAATCCAAATGGAATTTGACTCACAAGGCACTTAATGAAAAGCACACACTTGTTCTTTAGTCATGTTTTTGAGACTGAATTAAGACAATTAAATTAATCTCTAACTTTAAGGCTAGAGTGTAAGTGATTTCTGAAATGTACCACAACGTGATCTTGAATCATCATGCAATGAATATTGAGCATGATGTATTAGCTGACATCAGATTTTTGTATGTAAAAGATTGCAATGTTTTCTTTGTTTATCATGTTTAACCAAAAAGAACGTATTTGATGGTGAGTGAATTTCAAAGCGATAGGTGAACAAAGTTGTGAAAAGTCTCCTCCTGCTTTAGAAATGTAAAAACATGTTGCAGGAATTTGCAAATTTTGCTAAGCTTGCAAAGACTAGGAAAACTTGTAGACTACACCGTTAAAGGATGTCTTTTGCAGAAGAAAAACAGTGACCCACTTTAGAACGATCATTTTCATGTCAAAAAAAGTTGCTGTCATTCATGGTTGGCCCATATACTCAAACATAACTCTACTAGGTCTTCTGCACCAAAGCTCAACAGCAAAATTATAATATTTCACCAACCTGTTCAAGACACACTTTCAGTTCAGCTCTGATTTAAGGAAATATTTAACTGTGTATTTAACTGGTGATAACAGGGTTATTCCACTTTTTTGTGAACAATATATTTAAATAATTGCCAATTTTTTAATAACATGAAATGTCTAAAATATGACAATTAGGCAAGAAAGCAACCCCTGTCAAGCTAATATTTAAGACATTCAGGACCCAGTTCACACATTACATCTTTCAGTACGTAAAATAATACTACAGTAACACTACAACATGCAATTCACAAACCTATGAGTGGAAATATTCACCTCCACCTCACCTGTGTATGGGAAGAACTCCACACATGTACGTTTACTGCTTAGAAGTAAATGTGGAAGGGACTAGGGCTCTGTGGCATGTAGGGCAATGTCTACTACAATGACATAACACATTTCGGCCCACCAGCCTTGATCATTCTTACATGATCAAGACCGGTGGCCCGAAATGTGTTGCATGAGTTGGTGTCAGTTTCGGTAATAAGAGAATTCAATGCAGAGCCCTGAGATTAAGGAAGAGTTTATATATATGTATATATATACATATATATATACATATATATACATAGATATAGATAGATATAGATATAGATAGATATATGTATATATCTGTATATATAATTATATATGTATATATAATATATATGTGTACATATATATATAAATATATATATATATATATATATTTCTACAAACATTTGTTAAAAAAGAAAAAATAATTAAAATTATTTCAATACATAATGTGTAACAAAATTTAATATGGATTAAGTAAAAATAAAATGTTTACAGTGATTGAGCATTTGTTTTAAATTATCATTTAAAAATATTATTTAAAAATCAATATATTTACATTAAATTATTAAATGATACTCATTACTTTTCATGAACTAATTTTCTTTAATAGTGTACTTTATTAAATCTGTTAATCATATATATTTTTAATTATTTCTCATGTATATTTTATATTAACATATTTTTTATAAATTTGAGCAACTAATAGAAGTTCAAAATGTTTCCTATACTTTGCCCCACGAGATCTCAGCCGCAGTGATGGAGGTCTCTACAAATAGGTGAAAAGCTAATAATAGTAGCTTTACACTCGTGAATCTGGATCCACCCCCTGTTTCAGGAGGAGAAAACATGTCAGCAAATTTGCACTTTGAAATGGTTAATAGCTAAGAGTGCACAATTTACCATCAAGTGTAAGAGAATTGTAAAAGTGTATACTTACCCATATGTAAATTTGTCTTTTTGGATAGGTTCCATTGCGCTTAAGCACCTAGTAAAACGCAAATGGGTTTTGGTTTATCACATGGTCGATATTCTCAGTTAAATACAAAAGGCATTTTGCTTAAAATCCAGTGTAACCTGTTTTCCAATAAATGTATGTGGTTTCTCGAGCTTTCTATGTTGTCTCTCAAGTTGGGTTCTGTTCGGACTTCCACCATTTATTTCTCACATGCCATCAGCCATTCATTCAGACCAGTATACCATAGATCACATACCCAGTCTTTATCCTGCCTTCAGTGTATTTCAATTTGTCATGTATATAAAAGTAGGCCTTCTTATGCTGTACAGTTTTGCATGTGTTTTCTCTCAGGCAATTGGTGTCGCCCCAACAAAATGCTTATTTTTCTGGCCCAGTCATGTTCCACTGCACAGTGTAACATGTTTACCACCCTTTCCCAGAACATTTGGACAGTTCCACATGATCAGGACACCTGAAGCAGGTTGGATCCGTCAGGTTGGCACCACGAGCACCCTGTGCATTGAGAGGGATGTACATGTTTTCTTAATGCCACAGGTGTGTAGTATGTCCTATGCAGATATTTAAAATGAATGAAACAGATTCTGGTATCCTTTCCATCTATTTAATTTTTTTCACTCGTCATTTACGAATGTGTTGTGGAATCCCTGTCCCATTTAGTACTGATCTATTATCTCTGCCTCCGGGGTCTTCACAAAGTTCTTTCTATAAGGAGGACAAAGGGCAGGTTGCGTGAGACAATGCTAGAGGTTCTAGAAGCTTGCTAGATTCCTGTGACCCTGTATCTTCAGATGTATGCAAGGTTTCCATTCAAATATACCTCTCATCTGTGAATAGCCATTATCATTTCATTCAGCTCCGAAACTCTTACAGTCCCCTTTTTTTATAACCAATTGACATGCCCAACCCCAAGCACTTGACACAAGTGAAACAAGGTAGGAGCCTCCGGGTCCTACTGCCACCAGGGCAAGAACATACATTTAAGGTCCATATCACCATTTTAGAAAAAGAAAGGCCTATCTTTTAAGCCCTTTGTCTCAGATAACCATTCGTGAAGGTTCTCTAAGTGGGATCCTGGTACTAGCACTCTGGTCACTCCCAGCCTGCCTCTGCTGCATGGAAGTTTTAAAGTGCTTACATTAACTATTGAACAGGCACCGCACAAGACAATGTAAACTAATAGACTGTCAAGTTTTTGTAGGATCTCTCTCGGTATCAAACAAAACAATCATTGAAACATATACAAGCATCTGAAAAGGACCACATCTTCACCGGGGCCACTTACCTGCCACAGAAAGGCATAATTTCACACTTTTTTGCACACTTAATTCACATTTTAGCACTTAAAATCATGGAAGTCAATTCACCAAAATGCCAGGGGTAACATCTCATACCCTTTGGCCTTAATAACATCACAGGAACTGACATTATATGACCCTTGGCCCAGATGTTTTCCATGAAGGCACGTCACATGGCCCTAACATCACAGTCATGGTCTCTTACACTCATTCTGACTCACTCACTTACATTCGCTCTTAATCTCACTCATACCTACTAACACTCGGGCCAATAATTTACTAATGCTTTGCACCATATTTGCATGACTTTTGTGATGCCAACTTAGTGCTAAGTGTTAGGGTGGGATTTAATAGCCAACACAAATCCTGATTTGCTTTGGATGTTATTTCAAACGCAAAATTGGGCAATGTACTGCTTAGTGTTAATTAGCGTCAACTGGACGTTCCATAGGTGGTGCATGGGCATTCCTATGCAAATGTCCATGGGTATTATACACAAATCCCTATTTCCAAACAGTGGTAGAGAGGAATTTGCATGTAAATCTTACAACACCTGGATGCAGGCATAACAAGAAGAAAAGTCTCCTCATTTTCCAACTTTGGATGTGTGCATCATACAGCAAAAAGTGGGAAAAGCCTTAACACATAGCAGTGCACAGAAAGTTATCCCCTCCAGGACAAAACCTATGCTTTAGAGAATGCATATACTCTTGCACTGTGTCGCAAGGGTGTGTGCATTGGCGCATATCTGCCAAAAGTACACAAGCGCACAGGGAGAGAAAAAATGCACCATATCTTAGAAGATATGGTGCAGTTTTCTCTCCCTTTGATACAAGACAGCACACCATCTTTGGTACAGCACTGTCTTGTGTCAAACAATAGTAAGTTTGGGCCTCAATCACACTCAGGCCCTCATTTTGCCTGCCAAAGTCCCGAATGGGATGACGGCATAAGCATCCGTCCCTCCGCTGTACCTATTATGAGTTTCCTTCTGGGCTGTTGGGCGTAAACAGCGTTTCTGCCCGCCAGCCCAGCGGGAAACATTCCGCAACATTGAATTCAGCTCGTACTGGAGCCGGTGGCAATGGTGAGGTGCTTGAGGTGCATCAGGTGTGACAGTCCGTAAATCGGGCAGTGAAAAGTGCGACGGGGCTGTCCACAGGGGCCCCTCCACTGCCCATGCACCGGCACCCCATTGCATGGCGGTGGGACCGCCAAGCAAAGGCTGGGGGAAAGGGGGCTAGTAATCTGGAGGGCAGTGATGCCCTGATGGATTAAGACCGGACTGCTGCTTTGGCTTTGGTCTCATGACCGCCATGGTTGTAATGAGGACCTGAGTCTACCCTCACTACCTGTGACTGATTCTCACTCACTTTCACTCACAGACACGTACTTATGCATACAGATGCTCACACATGCAGGTTCTTATCTCACATAAACGCCCTTTCACCTGAAAACACGCACACAATATACATATAAAAATATGTTTACTTACCACAGCTGCCACCATAGGTTCTGTACCAGCTAAGTGTACTCCATTATTATATTAACAGTGAATAAAAGGGTATTATTCACTAATAATATAAAGAAAAACGTGCTGAAAATAAGGAATGCGGAGCCGCCCCGTGCCCTTGGCACTGAATTTGCCACCTCTGAGGCCAGGGGTCGCAAAGGCAGTGCCATGAGTGGCAAGGGGCAAGCCAGGGATCCCCTTTGAGACCCTTGAGGACCTTCAAATGACGTGCATACTAAAAAATATCAAGAGTTCTGACATCAAATTTCGGTGACATTGTTCACAAGGCACAGATTTTGATGAAAAAATACTAATATGCATTTCAATTATTTATGTACATTTGCTCCAAAGGTCTGATTCCATCACCCTATATCTAAATGCGGGTGATGTTAAGGGGAAGATGAGGGGCGGGGTCGGCCAGAGAGCTGAGGGGCAGAACTTTTTTGCGTGTGTGTTAGGAAAAACTAGCTGCTTTATTTCTGAACATTATGGCACCAAAATACATTCTACAGAGTTGATCAAGAGAAAATGACTCATAAGGAGTAAGGGATAGGAAGTTCACAGCGGCAGAGAAGACATTTTACAAAGTAAGCGATGGTAACTGTGGTCCTCACCAGATTTTCAGCAAAACCAGCGGCTAAGTAAATTATTCCCTCTAAAGTCCATAGTATGTAATTTGACCTTGTGTGGATATTCTGGAATTTGTACATGAATTCGGCCAATAATAACTGAGTTGGAAACACCTGAAAGTAATGTTCAATTAGCTGTACACCTTCCTGTTTTCTGGGACAAAGTTAGTTACCTGTTTGTGGACGTCCATTTCTTTTTGCAGAATCACATCTTAACAATGATGTCTGTGGCTGCTCGGATCTACAAACACCCAAGCCTGAAGAACTCGGTGAGCCTGGTGGTGGTGAAGGTGTTGGTGGTGGATGATGAAGAGCAGGGACCTGAGGTATCGGATAATGGTGATCTCACACTGCGTAACTTCTGTAGCTGGCAGCAGCGCTTTAACAGTCCTAGTGACCGCCATCCAGAGCACTACGATACAGCCATCCTCCTGACCAGACAGGTAAGGGAACCGGCCCTGTCTTACCTTGCCCTAAACTTGTTTTTTGCCATTGCATTTTAGAAAGTGATTTACAAAATCAAATTAAATGCTGTGATAAAGTGAAAAACCAGTACAGAATGAAAAGTAAAATAAGGTTGCAATGTACACTTCCCTATGGAAGGAAGCAGCTACGATGTTCCAGAATAAGTAAAAAGATGAACTATTTCCTTGTGAAATAGAAATCTACAAAATGTCTAGCTTGTGATCCCTCTTAAAAATGAGCAGTGGTGGGTGAGTCAAGGTCAAAGACATTGACATTCGGTTGCCATAAACCGAAAGAATGGTAGAAAATGTTAGATGGTACAGGTGTCATTTCCCACTAGGAGTAAATACAGAAAAATGTATTCAATGGAGCGTAAACTTTCAACAATTCTGTGCCTGTGCAGGCAGGGAGATAAAGCTGAATAAGTGGGAATTTTCCAGGAAATTGCAGTTATTGATATAAAAGGTGCATCAGGGCTTTGGGGCACAGCACAACACCCTGTCAACTCGTATAATCAGTGACAAGGTGCATCTACAGATTCATGCTATACGATCGTGGGAACTGTGTGGCTCCGTGATGGATGAAACCTTGCCTTTGAAACACAAGGCATGGCATGGCCACCTGTGTAATGGCTAGCCAGAGAGACACCATGTACCTAAGTGGCAGGAGAATCTTGAAAACATGCTCTTCAGGATAGACTACAACCGAGTGCATTCTTAGTGCACCCACAGCGGCTCTGCTTTCTCATTGTGGCAGTCCCAAGTGTACAGCCCTGGCCAAAACTACATTTGAGGGGAGAGAAGAAAAGCACTGCTCCATCCTCACCTTCCCCTCCTCGCAGTGTTGCTGCTTCTGACAAGGTTCTCTCCTTCTGCGTCCTAATGTCACCCAAATGCTTCTTCAAAAAACCCAACTCATTTCATTGACATACTTAAACAATTTGCCAGTAAATGTCAGTTTCGCTCTAGTGCGTAAAGGTAGCTGTTGATGATCAATATGCCTGTGATCATCTTGATCCGCATGAGTAACTTTCCCATGCGCACCTGGCTCAGTGGCATTTCATCCTTGCCATCTTGCAGAGGTTGACCTTGATCAATAGCATATTGCTCACGTGTAACATATTCAGTGGCGCACTAACCCTGAGCAACTTGCTCAAGGGCATCCTGCTATGTATGTTTTGCACACAAAACCTTTGAACTGTGCACCTTAATTCTACAAACATAGCAAAGGTACACGTGGCAGATTCTGCTTGAATTTGATTTTGTTTATTGCTAAAGAATAAGATACAATGTATGTTTCATATTTTCGATTCATTCAAAAGCGAAAAACCCTTATTGGGTTGATGAAGCGTTGTTTATTTTCTTCACTGGTGGGCATGTGACTGATGCTCCACAATTCTGCAAAAGTTCAATGGCTGCGGCAACTCACAACCTGGTAACACTTTGGAAAAGTATCCTAGCTCTCCTCATTAAAGCCTATTTATTTTTATGTGCGCTAATTGTTCATAGAACACTCATCTTGCCTTGTAGGACATCTGTGGGCATACAACTTGTGACACCCTTGGAGTGGCAGACATTGGTACAATGTGTGATCCCGGCCGAAGCTGCTCCGTTATTGAAGATGACGGGCTTCAGGCTTCATTCACCTTAGCTCATGAGTTGGGTAAGTCATCTATAGTCCAGTCCTGTCCCTGAACATTGGCTACCAATGCAATTTCTATTACGTGTTTGTCTTGTTGCAATCTTTCTAGACGTTACAACGCTCCCAGTGCTTCAGGCCTTTAACTTGCAAATCTCCAGTAAGACATTATTGAACAAAATACATATTTTGTCTCTTTAACCACAACTACCTTCAGAGCATGCCATACACACTAAAGAATCAGGACGTGGTATTTACATTCAACTCTGTAATGTGCTTCAAACATAAGGGGCTGTGCATTTACAATCACGCACATCTTGAACAAAATACTACAATCTTCATATGCTCTTAGCAAAGCCATGGTCTCAGTAGTGTAAAACCGCTTGAATGTACCTCAAACCTAACCTGAAGTACCCCTCATTCCATTACCAACCTGTTATTCCGGCATCATTTCGATCTCCACTGATGCTCAATTCGTTTTCATTCTGATCATTTTGGCCCTTAAAATCAGCTTTGTCAGTGCACCTCACTCCGTTCTGAGGGAGATTTCCCAGGGTTCATTAAATTCACTAGTGTGACCACAACTAGAGAAAGTAAGTTTGGATGTTGATTTACTGTCCAGATGTCACTCTGCCTCCTAAATACTCCGTTAGAGTTTAAAGAAAGTCATGACATTGCAGCTTTTGAGTTGTTTTATTTCCATCTTTGATGTACTCAGTCAGGTTGTGATGTACCATCTAATTCTAATTGTTGACTTCTTAGCGGGGTATGTTGGAACTCTTGACTCAGTAATATTCCACTGCCTTTGTATACGAAGATTAAGACGTGTATACTGAGATTGAGACGTGTATATTGAGATTGAGATGATTACACCGAGACTGAGACGTGTACACTGGGATTAAGCCAGATTCAAAATATGTCTTTTCAGTTGCCCGAGGCACACATTGATGGTGCAAGTTTCAGTCGCGGTCTGTTGCTCAGTATAGAAGTGACAATGCAAGGAAACATCATCCAACATCATTAACATAGACATTATCAAAAGGCGGACTCACCTATTTATGACCAGGATCTCACTTCCCTGTCAACAATACTCACCACTCTTCTCATAAGGACGAAATACATCTTAATACTGAATAGTTGGCTATTATTTCCAGGACTGAGAGCTATTTGAGGCTAGGCAAGACTGAGATTGCATACGCATTAATCAAATCTGCTCAGATTGTCTTCGTGTGTTAAAGAAGGGAATCCTTAGAGGATCTATTGAATGAAGTTTAAATATATGTATGAAGCTGGTTTGTTTAAATGTCATTTAAATATATGTATGAAGCTGGTTTGTTGTAGTCAATTCAAACTATTAACACTCTTGGATATTCATAAAACCATGCTTATTTTTAATGGATTATAACTGCATGAGCACACTGTAGGACTAGCTGGGGAATTTCATGCAGGCTCATTTGGAAGTCCTAGTTAGTGAAAAACAGAATTTCTAAAATGCCGAGACTTGATTCTTCCTTCGAATGTTAGATGTGTCTCTCAGTGCTCTGTGTTTCTTATAGCATTTCATATGCACTTGGGACAGACACCAATGGCCTATAAATCTAAAAGGGACCTAGGTCTGGACATTTGTGCACCAGGTTGGCCCCTCATGCTTATCTCCATTACAGATCCCAAATCTATGGGTAATGACTGCGTACCATTCAAAGAACTCACCATCCATAAAGCAGCTGCCTGGTGGCATGTGCAGTAAGACATGCAACATTTAATAGGCAAGGCTTCACTTCTTCAGTAGCAAGTGTCCAGAACTCATTTTGTATACACACAAGCAATCCCTTTACCTGATTTATTTCACAAAATAGGCCAAGACTCATGCCTTTCCTTTAGGATTTATTTAGATTTTCATATAAAATAGTATTTCCTGATTTTCATATAAAATAGTATTTTTAAAAGTATGCTCACTGTGTCGTTTTTATTGTAAAGTACTTGAATTTGCATAAGCATGTTCAAGTCAGACAGGAAAAGCCTCCTTTAATGGAAACTCCCTATTTGTAAATCAATCCCACGTGCAGTTCAATGCAAACACAGGAGCGGAGGTGGAAGGATGTACCTAAACACCTACTAGCATTAGGAGAGACGTGAACACTTCACTGGGCTGAGCTAAGACTAAAAGTGGCAAGCCTGCACCTGAAAGAGGCTGGTCGAAGAAAGCCAGTGGTGGAAACGGCCAAACCCAAAGCCATCTATTGCAAGTTAAGGGCTAAATTCCGATCTCTTTGCAAAGAATGGTTTTCACAGGGATTGGAATTACAAGTTGTGTCATAATGAACACTCCCTTGCAGTTTTCCCCTTATAAATCCTGGCAGACCAAACCTCAGAAATCCTATCAAGAGAAAAGGCCTTTAAAAAAAGCAAAACATGCGGAATTGAGTTTCTTAAATGCAGAGTCCACATGTTATGCCTCATTTTAAAGAGTAGACCAGGTGATATTTACCACATGTGCAAACACCTCACTCTGGGGTAACACTATGTACCACCTGTTGTAAACACTAAACCTCACTCTCACAAACTTGTAATGAGGGCCTATCGAAATTGTAAGCAACCGGGTAGCTTGACAGATGATTTGTCAATACCCAGACCTGTTGACTGCACTGTCTTCTTGATCCTATGTTATTCCAATACTGAATTTAGACATCTGGTACCACAGCTTAAAATCAGATAGGAGCCAGAAAAACAAGCAGGGTTACCAAAGTGCTCATTTCTAACTCAAAGCATCTTAGAAGAGATGTGTGCCAAACACAAATCTCAAATACAATAAAACCACAGTCATCTGGCTCTAATCCAGATCTGTATCACTCAGAACAATTCCAGTGCAGACAGAGGAAGGCACGTTCAAATAGTTCTATGTACCTCAACCTAAGTACTCTCTGTTGTGCTGTCGCACCAAGTGAAACTATTAGATGCAAGAATATGTAATATTGAGTATATGTACATCAAATGTATTATTTCTTTATATTATTCTATGAGAGTACCGTGGCCAGAAAAGTATTGGGGAAGAATGAGAAATGTATTGTGTCATGGAATTCTAAATGAATGACGTGGGTTATTCGTTCCCCATCATCGTCAACCCAAATCTCATTCTTGCATCCATGTGTGTTAGGACATGTTATGAGCATGCCCCATGATGACTCCAAGACCTGCGAAAGACTCTATGGCGATCTGGGGAAGCATCACATGATGGCACCAACGTTTATCCGCCTGAACAAGACCTTGCCATGGTCCCGCTGCAGTACCATGTACCTCACTGACTTCCTGGACAGCGGGCACGGTAAGAGGAGCCAAGAAGGTCTCTGAGTTTTATAAATAAATGTCGGCACAGGGCAGATGGTTGTGTGAAGTACATACCTGTCAGCTCCAAAAAGTATTGAATTAAAAAAACTGCTAGCATATCTGTAAATTAGAAAGTACAAAATAAGCACTACAGGTTATCTGTCCATGCTGAATCTATGCGCTTTACTTGATGCCGCAAAAGGCGATGGATCTCTCCGTCTCCAAAAGTAAAGCACTGGGATGCACTCCCAGCATTCATTTCTACAATAACTGGGATTTATATATTTTTTGAATTAGCATCACATCTAACCACAATAAAAATTGCTTGATATGGCCGCTCCCTCTTCATCCAATAAAGCAAAGCAAAACCTCTGCAGCCACAAGGTGTAGGCACATGGGGGCATATTTACAAGCCCCTAGCGCCTTCTTGTGCTGCCCTTGAGTGAATTTTTTTTATGCTAAGGCGGCATCAAGGAGCCCTTTTTTCCGTGCCAGATTTACAAAGTGGTGCAATCAAGCATTGAGCCACTTTGTAACCCCTTGCGCCACATTATGCCTGTACCAAGCATAATGTATGCAACAGGGGTATTCCCCGTTAGGAGGCCCAGAAAGATGCTTCAGTGAAATGTACGAGATTTCAGTGCACCATTTTTTCCAATGAGCATCCCCACGCATTGCTGAACTAGCGCCGTCATTTTTGGTGCTAGTCGACCAATGCGCCACAATAGCGTCAAAAATATTGACGCTATTATGCTAACGTGCATCAATGTGCCCCGTATTATAAATACGGTGCTACCATGGTGAGGTTAGGGGGACTGAGGAGGGCGTAAGATAATTGGCACATCATAGCTGATGCGCCACTTTCTTGTAAATATGCCCCATTGTTTTACTACAAGTCGAGCTCCTGATTCAACCATTGATGAATGCTCTTAATATTAACAGAACACATTTCTCAGGTTCAAGTACATAAAGTAACGTTTCCAAGCCAACATATGTTGATAAAGCAGTGAAGCCGCAGGATGCAAACCTGAGCCTTCTCATTCACTGGCCTGATACAAATTGTTTCAAGTAAATATTTCGCTCAGACTCCATTTATTTCACCTCTAAGCATCCATAGTATAGGTCTGCCAGCAGGTTCTATGGAACCAGATGCCATTAGTTCCAAGTCACCAAGCACTCCAATTTCAATCCAAAGAGTATACACCGAGCTACGAAGGATATTTTTCTGTTTCATCATAATTTCCATTTTCATTCCTACCCATGACCGATAAAATGGTTTCGCCATGGTATTGAAACAATAAGTAATACAACAACTGCCATTTCCCTCACTGAATATTAAATTACTGCCCGTGTACAGAATGCAGTTTCAGGTGTCCCCACCTGGACGAAAACCAGATGCCATGGGTCATGTGTTCTAGGCACATGGCAAGTGGTGATAAGTGCTTTCACTGCCATCTTTAAGAGCAACGTTACCAAACAGCATATTGCTCTCAGCGGATCAGAGTGTATGGTTTGCTATATTTCATGTGTAGAAATAATAAACAAAGGCATTTAACCAGCTATAACCAGAACATAAGTGCCTAGATCTGCGGAGCAAGATACAAGTTCATTTAAGAGTCTTTCACTTGGCCCAAGTAAGACTGGGCCATGTCATTAGGGTTAGCGCTACTGTGCTGTGTAGTTGAGGGGAAGACTCTTGAGGCTTTCCATCCAAAGGAAAGTGGATCAGTGTTATGACCTGGGTTACCTCTACAGGTTGTTCTGCAGGAGTGATGGGAAAAAGGGTAACGCAGCCCTCCACCTAACTAACCTTCGTAAATTATGGCACTTTTGTCCTCTAAGTAGGAATGAGTCTCGAAAAGTTGGTACACTCTAAACTACTAGTAGACTGCAATAAGGAAAACTAACGTTTTTATGACTCTTAGGAAAGCAGTCTTTCTTTTTTTAATACCAAAATTCACCAAAAGCGTGATATATAACACGCCTGTTTCGTTGACTTTCCCCATCACTTTATAAAGAACTCAAGCTTTTCCCTTTGATGACCACTTTTATTTTTCTTACTGATCTTGATCTTTTCATCTGCCCCTTAACTGGTTAATTTTCAGCTAATTTATAAAGCCAGTTCCTTTAACCAATTTCTTTCTAACCAATCTCTTGGCTGTGTAATTTTGCATATCTTGGTCTAGCTTTGTCCCTAAGCTTTGTCCCTAATAGCCCTACAGTCTGCTCTGCCATGTGCCACTGAAGAATAACACCATTGTTTCCTCTCCACAGGAGATTGCCTTCTGGACTCTCCAGCCAGCCCCATCCTACTTCCAGCAGATCTACCTGGTCGGGACTCCTTGTATGGAC
Organism: Pleurodeles waltl; assembly: GCF_031143425.1. Taxonomy (NCBI): domain Eukaryota; kingdom Metazoa; phylum Chordata; class Amphibia; order Caudata; family Salamandridae; genus Pleurodeles; species Pleurodeles waltl. Next base: position 1,169,237,930 of record NC_090440.1, read on the forward strand.
TGGACAGCCAATGTCAGCAGGTCTTTGGCAAAGAGTTCCGTCACTGTCCCAACACAACTGATGAGGACATTTGCTCCCAGCTGTGGTGCCGTGTGGGCGACGAACCTATGTGTCACACTAAAAATGCCAGTCTACCCTGGGCAGATGGAACTACCTGTGGTGACAGAAAACTCTGCTTGGATGGGAAATGCTTGGAAGAAGAAGATGTGGTGAAGCCAAAGGTGAGACAGTAGGAATGCTCACCGCATGTTTCTGTTTCTCTGTGCCTGTGTCACCCCAGCTCTCACTTAATGTAGGTAAAATAGTTTGCTTTATCCCAGGGGTCTTCAAACTTTGGTGGGGGGTGCCAGGCTCTGGCCAAAAGAAGCATTATGCTGATAACAGGGCTTTGTTTTAAGCTGAAAAAAATGAGCAGGAATAAACTGGCCTGTAATGGGCCATCACTAACATGTTTTGTCATTTATATCCAATCTCAGAGCATGTGTCAAAAGGGAAGGGACTCTAATTACTCTTCAAATCCCCCACCGACATACGCCTAATAATGACACTGTGGATACTTTTACACATTAGTAAGGCCTGCTTCCCCAGAATGCTTTGTTTGGCATCACGCATTTGATTGCATTTTTAAAACAGTAACATAACTTAACTACAATGTTGAAATAAGTCTATTCATATTTACACATTGCCAATTTAATAGAACAACTGTGAAAACTCTGGAGGGAGGAACAGTGTTATTTTTTTTTCCACTGGGGGGGGGCTGCGTTAAAATGTTTGAAGACCACTACTTCATCCTGATCTTCAATCTTGGTCACATTATCACGTAAAAGAAAATAGCTAGGAAGTCCTCATGATTATAAAGGTTAAGCATCATTCTGTGTCCAGATGTGTTCTATTTGGTGTGCCAAGCTAACGGAAGACAGTACAAGAAAGCAAAATTGATAATTTTGAAACCAAAAAAATTGATCATTTTGAAACCAAAACATAAACCTGTCAAAAAGTCTTAATATTGGAAAGACTCTGCAAAGGTTGCAGTAGGCTTTAAATATCAACAATGTTGTGTTCCTAAACATACTGTAGTGTTATCGTATGCACAAGGCGAACACGTCTAATGCATATTTTTGTGTACAAATGTTTCTTTGTATCTGTATCTTATCTATGGGGTTTGGCAAATAATCGACAGACAAAAATCAACAGATTGCAGAAGTGGTATATACATGCAGTGTACAAAATTAGAAATTGAATGAAATGTTATTGGTTAAAGAACACTACTTTGGTCCAAAACGTAATGTGCTTCATACTGTTTCTAAAACTGTTTCTAAAACAGTGCGATCCGGTATTTCAGGGTGAATCAGTCTTCCTTTTCTTCGTAGAAAGGAACCTCTGGTGGTGTTGTCAAGCGTAAGGCATGTTAAGCCATTGAAGTTGAAAAACACCTTGGTCCAAGTACGCTCAAAGCAGGACATAAACGAGATGATAGTAATAGATGAGCTGAAGGATTGCCATTCTACAAAGAAATTGCAGCAGTATGGAGGTGGGATGGTAGAAAAGGGAGAATAGAAAACTGAATGTAACCGCCCCACACCACAGGAAAAGATAGACCTCAACTGGCTGTCCAGCAGGCTAAAATAGACCAATACACACCCTTGGAGCACTTGGGAAGGGGACCCCTGTGGGAAGACAGCTGTGAACCTGGACACTCCCTGTGAGCCCTCCAGATCGCAGGTTCTGGCTGCGATTAAGGCATCCAGTGCTGCTTTGCAGGCCAAGATTGAAGCCATCTCCCTTGATGTCGGGCTGTTGAGGGCAGATCTCCGGGTGGTGGCGAAGAGATCCATAGCCACAGAGCAATGTGTCAGCACGCTACAGGATGAGGTGGCATCCCTCAAGACGGCTCTCCATCCCTTAACAACCAAAACGGATACTCTGAAATGCAGAGCCGAAGAGGTGGAGGCTCAATCTCAGAGATGTAACCTCTGCTTTGTTGGCTTCCCAGAAGATGTTGAGGTTCAGTCACTGGAATTGTTTCTTGAACAATGGCCTAGGGAGGCCTGCCTGACCACAACGCTGTCCTTTGTGTTCGTGGTCAAAAGAGCACATTGTGCACTCACCCCAAAACCACCAGTGGGAAGTCCACCACATACTCTCATTGCAAGAATTCTGAACTACAGAGACCGGGACACTATCCTTCCAACAGTAAGGCAGATGGGCAACCCCAAGTTTGAAAAGCATGTGATACAGATTTTTCCGGATTACACTCGCCTAGTTCAGCATCTTCAGACACATTTTGGAGGTGTGAAGCAAAAACTCAGAGTCATGGGACTCCAGAACATGGTACTGTACCCAGCCTAGCTGAAGGTTCTTTATGCACACCACACCTACTTCCTCACTACTCCAGAGGCGGCTTGGGACTGGCTCAAGATATGTGGGGATGGCTGTGTCCCCTTGCTGCGGATGTTCGGGCCCCCCTGCTCGGAGACCCGCACACCAAGACCAATGCAGGGGAAGAGGCAGAGAGGGAGTTGAGTGCCACACACCTCTCAATGTGTAGTAGTACAGCAGGATCGTGCATTGGCACTAGAAGACCTATGGCAAAGGCAAGAAGAGTCCAGGAGACACATCACAGATCCCCAGCAACAGAGATCTGAGAGAGAGGAAGCGACAGCACTGGTTGAAGAGGTGACGCCCTCCAGCTCAGATGACTGCAGCAATGGTCTCATGTATGAGAAACTGCCCACCAACGGATCCTGAGGCACTTCACAACCATGAAGGGGTCCCGGCAGAGATCTACAGTGGGGTAGGGCATGGGTCCTGTGCCTTGAGCGTAAGACTATGACTGTTCACAAACCCAAACTGAATTGGGCTGTCCCAAGAAGGAGGCAAAGTGTCATTAGCCATGGGAAAGAGTTGGATGCAAATTGCTGGGAGAACCACATATGGTCCCCCACTATCTAGCTGAAAGTCAGGAGTGGCTGAGGTGAGAATAGCATGTCTGAAATACTGCCACGGACAGAGGCGATATTGGTGTGCTTGGGGTGCTGGTAGTGACCTTCTGCAGTGTATCCCTGGCTGGGGTGAGTGAGTGAGTGAGTGAGTGGGACGGCGACTAGAGTAAGGGCATTGGCTTAGCCCCTTAACATAGCGGGCCGACTTGTGACCCCCCCATTCAGAGCTAGGCATGTGTAACGTTGTGAGTGTGGGAATAAATGGGATGCAATGGTAGTGTGTGAGAAATGGTATTGACTGGAAGAGAGTGTTTTGAGTTTGCTTTAGTTAGAGCACTGATATTGCTGTTTTTTGTTAAATATGGGGTGAGATGGGGATTTGGTGATGTTTGGGGAAACACAAGTTGTTTTGTGTCTACCCGGTGGGTGGGCGGGTTATCTGTAGTTACATTAAGCGTGTGGCAGCAATGAAAGTAGTGACACTGCTTGACAGAGAGGTGCAGGTCGGAGGGGGTGATGCTAAAAGGATACATAATAACTATACGTTTCTGACATGGAATGTCTGTGGGCTGAACTCCCATGTAAAACGATACAAGGTGCACACCTACTTCCGCAGACATGGAGTGCAGTTGGCTCTGTTCTAGGAGGCGAACCTATCAAAAGATGAGGTGCACAAATTACTTAAAAAATGGACAGGCAAACTGTACTCCTCCACATATTCCACATACGCCCAAGGGGTTATTATCTAGGTTGACCCGCAAGTTCCATTCCAGGTTTGGGGATGTCAGGCAGATTTAAATGGCTGATACCTACTGGTGCATGGACTTTTACATGGCATGGAGATGTGCCTGTTGAATGTCTATGTTCCGAAATGTGAAAAGTTTTCTTTGAGCAGGAGAAAGAGTTCATTCCCTATGTAGGAGTACCCCTGCTGTGGGCCAGTGATTTTAATTGCATTCTAGATAATGAACTCAACAGGCACCCCCCCAGGCCCGAGCCAAACCACACCACATATGACTGATATCCTTAGTGCAGTATTGAATTGTCTGCACAGCATAGATGTATGCAGGGCCGCACACTACTGCTATACTACTGCCTGCAAGACCTATACCTGCCTTCATAGGTACCTCATTTCAGACGACATGGTGCCGGCAGTGCCATGTGTCTGGGCATGGGCAGGCTCTTCTCAGACCATGCCCCAATGCTACTGGAGTAGAGGGTAGGAGGAGATTTCCTCGGTCCCCCTGTGGCATCTGCAACCTGAGACACTGAATGATGCACTGTTCAGAGGGGAGCTATGAGACATGACAGTGGGGTGCTCCATCACAAACTGGCTATCTACTGGGAGAGAGGGTTGTAGTGGGACTCACTAAAACTGGTGACTCGTGGGGAATGTCTTTCCAGAATTGGTGGCACGAGAACTTGACTAGAAAAAGAACTCCTCAAAGCAAAGAGGTCCCTAGGAGACCTTCAATGCCTACACCCTGACACAGGGAAGAAAAATGCAACTATGCTGCAAGCATAGCGCTGTATTGACAAGGTGTGTAATGGACTGGACTGGCTGACTCGACTCGAATACCGGTAGTTGTTACACCAATAGGGGGTTAAATCAGGAAGGTTGCTGGTGTGGCTGTTGCGTCAGGAACAACCCCCTCTCATCCTTTCCTTGCGATGACCGAACGGATGGAGAGTGACAACTCAAGATGGTATTAATGCGTTGCTTAGAGACCACTTAGGGGAAGTCTATAATGGGGGACCACACAAGACCCAACCGGTACTTCAGGATTATCTGACAGACCTTGACCTCCTGTACCTCGTGAAGGCACAAAGAAAAGTCCTCAACAAGGACCTCCAGCAGGAGGAACTAAAAGAGGCGATCGGACCATGATACAATGTAAGGCCCCTGGCCCAGAGAGTCTGCCACAGGAGTATTATCAGACCAACATGGACCTCCTGCTACCTTGCCTGCTGGAGACATTCCAGGAGTCCAGGTGACTGGGCTCCTTGCCGCAGTCCATGTGAGAGGCCAGATTGTAATACTTCTGAAACAGGGCAGAGACCCGGAGGATCCTGGCTCATAGAGACCCCTCTCCATGCTGTGTGTAGGTGCCAAAATACTGATCAATGTTCTTTTTGTTAGGCTGGGGAACATCATGACCAACCTTGTTCACGAAGACCAATGTGGCTTCATGCCAGGCAGGGGGACCCACAAGAAATTACTGATAATCTCTCACGTACTCCACTCCACACCGGGCACCAAGACACAAGCAGCGGTCACTGCACTTTACATTGAAAAAGCTTTTGATACTATGGAGTGGGAGTATTTGTGGGTCATGCTGAAAATGATGGGTCTGGGACCTGAATTCCTTGCCTGGTCCATCTCCTATACACCCACCTGATGGCACAGGTCCATACGGGCACTTTGATCTCTGGCCGTACACCCACAGCAAGGGGGACTCAGCAGGGTTGCCCGCTGTCGCCGCTCCTCTTTGCCTTGTCAATAGAGCCTCTTGCACAGTGACTGAGATGAGATATATGGCCAGATGGGATGTTGTGGTGGGGGGCCGCACCCATGTTTCCTTCCTTTATGCAAATGACGCGCTGCTCTACATTAGTAACCTAGTGCACTCGCTGTGCCAGCATTATTAGAAAACATGATGACTTTTGAGAAAGTATCTGGCTTGCGCATTAATCAGGGAAAGTCAATTCTCTTTCTGTTTTCAAGCCTGACCAGCTTAGATGGTGCAGCATTACCTCAAATAGCGATTGACTGGTATTGTAGTCATTTTTGGTATCTAGGAATGAAGGTGACCCACTTGGATGCAGCCAATTATGATCTCAAATGGGAGCAACAGTTGCCCCCCTGGAGGAATCCATCCGATTCTGAAACCATCTCCCAGTCTTAATTATGTGACGGGCAACACTAAGCAGAATGGTGCTGCTGCCCCATTACCGTCAGGTTCTACAGACCTTGATGTGCTTTATCCCCCAGGCCATGTTTACTAAACTCAACAGCCTCTTAATTTCTTTAAAATGAGCAGGTGGACGAAGCAGGGTAAAACTGGAGGTGCTGAAGCTGGACTCTGAGCTTGGGGACATAGGGGTCCACGACCTGTAGCTGCATTAGTTTTCAGTACTCTTACAATTTGCTGCACAGCAGCGTGCAACGCGACCAACAGATGACAGGGCCCTTCTGGCAGGTTGGGAGGGGGTGACGGATCTCCCGGGATACTTAATGATGGGATGGGGGGCCCAGCGGAGACCCCATACATAGTCCGGCAGGTGGCTGAGGCGTGGGAGTGGGTGGTTCAGTTGTACTCCTTAGGGCCCCATATGCATGGCTACTGCCTTTGAAATGGCTGCCGAGTTTTAGGCAGATACAGGCAGTGATGGTTATTACACAATGGTATGACGGGGGCTGTGACACCAAAGGAGACTTGTATCAAAATGGGGTATTCCTTACAAGAAACGAGACCTGGGAGTGCTACCAACTACCCTACAGCAATACGCCAAGATGTCTCATATGGTGAGGGTGCTGTGCCCTTCTTTCCCCATGGAGTCGGAGGAGTCCGACACACTACAGCTCCTCCTGGACCCAGGCACCACTAAAGGCATGATATCTCGCATATACAAAGCCTTGAAAGCAGATCCCGCAGAGTGAACGTGTCTGTGATTCAGGACAGGTGGCCCTTAGATCTGGCAGTCCCCCTCATGGATGCAGAGTGGCGGGCATTTGACAGGTACGAGAGGTGAACAGCAACACCCGGTTTAAGCTCACACAGTTCCACTACTTGCACTGTACCTATCTTACTCTCCAACGGCTACAAAAAGTTTATGCGGCACAGTCGTCTGGATGACCCCACTGTGGGTATGAGCCAGCGTTGTTCATCCAAAAGACCTGGAGCTCTCCCAGACTACAGGGTTACTGGGCCACTGTACTTGATGAGCTGAAAGAAATCACAGGGATACAATTCAAGCCCTCGGCCAAACACTGCCTGTTTGGTGTTCTCCCTGCATAGGTTTGGCCTGCGGGGCCTGGTACTATCTAAGCATTGCATTGCAATACATAGGACCCGGGCTCGTCCTCCTACCCTGGACAAATGGAGGACTGACTTGCACGAATGGGGATTAGCCCAAGAGAGGAGGCTAAAGCTGGTCCGTATGGACAAGTACGCGGAAAGGAATCTAGGAAAGCGGAGTGACATGTTAGAGGACCTGAAGACACAGGAGGCATGACTGACCACACAAGCTGGACACATGCAAGACACAAACACTGAGGGGCCCAAAGTGCAGGAGAACGGCCCGATGGGATAAGATAGACATAAGCTTCCGAGAGCCCGAGACTATAGAATACTGAGCTCTCCCCATGTGGGGCAGTCAGTTGATGCCATAACTGAGGACTGGCTTTCCCGAACCTACACACCCCTATTTCTACAAAGGACAACAATAGATACAACACTGACCCGCTGCTGTCACATATTGTTGATCTTTTTGTTTAGTTTATTTTCACATTATAGTAATTGTTGTCAATCGCATAAAAACTTGCAAAGTCCAGATCCTCAGGAAAGACGAGGAAGATTTTCACTGTGCTTCAGCCGAGCAACAGCACGTTAATGCTCATTGCTCCATTACCGGAGAGACGGGCGGTTTTAACTGATCTGAGATGCTCCACGAGAGTCCCCATACATACAATACCTGTTCTGCTGCACACTTCCTGGGATATTAAGGTAGAAATGCTCTGTATCCTTGACATGTACGTATGCAAAGTACACCCATTGTGTGCTGATGTAAACGCAGTGTGTAATAGGGTGACCACCTGGCATTAAGGCAAATTCTGGACAGGACTGTAAAAAATTCAGGACAAAGGGTCAAAATTCAGGACAAAAATTCAGGACAAAGGGTCAAAATTCAGGACAAAAATTCAAGAACAATCGTCAGTTTTACAGACACGCACAAGAGAGGCCATGCCTCACTATGTTGTCAGTGCATTTATTTACTCTTTTTTAACATAGCACTATTTATTCACTGTGGTCTTTTGTGATTGCCTCCTGGTATGCTACATTCAGGTGTCACATTACGTCCTTGTTCAGTAGTAAATTAATGCCCTTCAGTACTGCGGCAAGGCCATCACCCCTACCCAAATCTACCCGATCTTTCCTGAAGAGAAAGTAACAGCAACATTTTGATTATGTTTCTGAACATTTTAAAACCCCTGGCAAACAGTTTGGGAAACATTAAGGTAATTAGCCTTATTCTAGTTAACACAAATTGAACAAAAACATCTGGCTTACCCCAACCGCCCATGGACTTTCAACTTAACAAGGCAGGGCAGATGGTGTGGGCGACAGTCTCACACCTAATGTCAGGATGTGATGTACCCATAACTTGTCTGTGGTCTCACAGCACTAGAGTGTATGTCCGGGACTCTACATTTATCTCAGAAATGGGAGTCCGGACTACCAATCAAAGATAATAAAAGAGGAGGATGAAATCGAGAGCAAATGGGAGATCCACGGCAAGTAATTCAAAGGGTTGTTGCCAAGAACTGGGTAAATAAGGAAGAGAAGTACAAGGTGGGACAATTCCTAAAATCAGACAAGATGGGTCCACCAAGACTATTCAAAGGTATTGGGAACCTGGGGAGTTGTCTCTGCACACAGGAGCGAAACAGAAGGGGCACTGTCAAGTGGTTGAGCAAGCAACACCCATCCACCTTGGCAAACTCTTCTGGTGCAATGGTCCGCTGTTAGTGCTTTTGAAGGCTGAGCAGGGGCCAGACCCCTTGCAAGGTTGTGCAAGGCAATTGCCCACTTTGTCCATGTCTTTATATGGTTTTGAAATTGAGCAAAAGCCAAACTAGAGATCTGGGGTATCCCTAAGTGTCAAGTACACATAGAATCTTCAAAATATTTGGGATGTAAATTGCACAAACACAATTTACAAATTGTAAAATTTAATTAGTGTTTCTTTGACATATGACACTGTTTTTGCCTTTATATACATTTAGATTTCAACCTTTTGATACCTAATGATTAATATCTACCATTCTTACACTGATTTCCAGGAAAAAAATCTCGGCAGAGCGAACGGTCCCTCCAAGCCCAGTTTGCTTTTTGGTCTTCTCTTCTGCTTTCTGTAGAGGCCATGTGGCACTAGTGAAGATGGTGTGCTACCCCAATGATAGTATTATTTTGCAAACCTTCCTCTGCTCGTCCTTCATTGCTTCTTCAGACAGGCCACACATCTGATTTGGTCACTGCAGCGCCATCAGGAACTCTTTCCACTCTAAAACTAACTGTGACTGCGGGTGGATTAGGTCTTCTGGACCTAGAATGCTATTATTCAGCTGCACAGGTCCAATGGATGGCTCACTGGCTTTCTGCCCACCTCCCTGCATGAGATGGGGTTTACCAGTAAAGACTTTTAAGAAAGGCTTAATGCACTACTCATCGTTTCCTACTGACCATTCTACGGATCACCATTCAGGGTTATCATGCACAGCTTTCTCTTACCTTGCCAGAACCTGTACACCACTGCACTGACACTCTACTCTGCAACTCTGCACTCTACACCACTCTACTCTATGCCACTGCACTCTAGGCACTATACTCTACTCTACACCACTCTACAATACTCCACTCTGCACCACCCTACACCACTGCACTCTATGCCACATGAGTCTACTCTGCACTCTGAGACTTCACCACTCTGCATTACTGCACTCTCTGCTACTCTATTGTATGCCACACTACTCCACTGCACTCTATGTAACTCTACCCCATGCCACTGCACTCTGCGCCAATGCACTCTAAACAACTGCACTGTACGCCACTGCCCTCTACTCTGTACCACTGTACTCTACGCCACTGCGTTCTGTGCCACTTTACTCCACTCTACATCACTGCACTCACACTCTACTCTGCAGCGTTCCACTCTCCACCACTGTACTATACACCAATGTACTATGTACTACTGCATTCTATACCACTGCACTCTATGCCACTCTACATCACTCCACTCTACAGCACTTTTTCTCTACTCTGCACCACTCTACACTACGCCACTGCACTCCCTGCAACGTCAGTCTACTCTGCAATCTTTGCCACTGCACCACTCTACACTACTGCTCTCTCTGCTACTCCATTGTATGCCACTCTACTCCACTGCACTCTATGCCACTCTAGTCTGTCCCACGCCACTCCATGCCACTGCACTCTAAACCACTGCACTCTACACTAACGCACTCTAAACAACTGCACTGTACCCCACTGCACTGTACTTTGCACCACGGGGCTCTACACCACTGCTCCTATGCCACTCTACTCCACTCCACACAACTATGCCACTAACTTTAAGCCATGCTGAACAGCAGCTGCTCTGGTGTACAACATTGCTTATGGCTAAAACACATTAGCAAGGCCAATAACTCTTTCGTAGATGAGACCTATTGGCTTTACCAATGTTTGTTAGCACTATGAGGTACCGAGGTACCTGAAAGAACTGTGAAAAATACAATTACATCATAATAAAGGCTGCTACAAAATGCACAAATACATTTCGCTTAAATAAAAAAAAAGTGCTTCTCAAATACAGATTTGAATAATATACAGTTTATACCTAGTACTAAAAAATGTTATAACACTCCATTAAAACCACACACCCCACAGCTCACTTTGGAACACCATTACAATACCTCTCTAAAAGAAATATCTTTGCCACCAGAAAACTTCAAGTGACTCCTTTTAGTAAAGTCAATGCAGGTTTTGAAGCCCCTTTGCATTTGCAGATTTACCAGTTGGGCACATTTGCATGTCTTTAGGGAAGGAGAGCCCCTGGCAAGAAGGTCTGATTCTTATCTGTCTGCCCCTCCCTCAGAGCGCACGAGACTCCCAGCCTTCCAGTCCAGCTGGGGAGACTGATCTGCCCGTAATTTCGCCCTGCCTCCGTTGTCCTTAAGGTGAAAGGCTAAAATTACGGACAAATGCTGTCCGTGAAGACTTTCATCACGGACAACGGACGGCAGGGCGAAATTACGGACAGTCCGTGAAATTTACGGACGGGTGGTCACCCTAGCCTGTGTAACAAGATGTATGAATATTCGATAAAGAAATGTTTAAGAAAAAAGAAAATTTAATGTACTGTGCGTTTCTGCCCAAAAATGGATAGCATGGTAATCTCCCATTCCAAGATCACATCCGCATCTGCTTATGCCTTAAAAACTCGTTGACATGCTCTTCTTTATGACTAACGGGGTAGAAATGTGCGAAACATTAATGCCAGACAGGTTTAGTACCACACAATCTAAATGCATCTCGCCAGCATTTTACATGTCCCTAGTTCTTAGATTAACCATCACTCTCGTCAATGAAATTAGACAAGTGTTAACAAAACAAACTCCTCACTGGTAGCCAGGGACAGGGAAGTGGATGTGAGGAGTTTGAAGAGACAAATAAAAGGAAATAACATGAGGGGTGAAATGACTTCTAAAAATTGAGAGGAAATTGCTAAACAAGCATCAGAGTTGTTTGGCAAATGTAACTTTGGAAATTGTGACTTCGTTGGCTCTAATCCACCATCTAAAACCACCTTCCTGCGAAAGTGAGAACATTGACCTAAAAATACTCGAACCTTTGAAAGCAAGAGCAGGATTTGTGTTTGGACGTGGCATGACATCATGGTTCAATTAATTGCACACTTTCAATTAGTGCTTTCATCTTTGTTTTTGTAGGACCGCATATTCAGAAAGTTTCTCTAAATGTCTTGTAGTAGGTATCTTATGGTTTACTTTTAGTTTTCTTTGCAGTTTCACACTTTAAATTTTAATGAATGTAGAAGTGGTAGGCAAGAGGACCCCCTAGACTAATTATGTGGATACACCCTCTTAATGAAGAGAAAGTCTCTTTCCCAATGCAGGATTTCTCATTAAATAAAAGCATTAAACCAGTGGTGGCAGGAATCAGAAACCATGGCCATCATTAATGGACACTACCACAGTGGCTACTGGAAACCTTGTCGCTGAAACTTTGCAGCCACTGGGGCTAACAAGAGCTTGGGCTGTTGTACTCACACTCACAGTCATTTCATAATCTACAATGAACAAAGCTCCAGTTCCAGGGTGATTGATGGTAAGGTTGCATGAATCACCCAAATCAATTCCTGTTGCTGCATAGCTGCATTTTATGTAATTGTGTAATGTGAAGAGCCCAGATCCTACTTGACTACTTTACCCAATACATCGATCTACTTCTTTGGTCCAGTCATAAAAAGGAAAGCTATTATATGGGAATATTAAGACCTCAGATACTGTTTTGCTACGCCATGAGAGGTATGTCCTCATTATTGCCATTGGCTACCACCTAAACCTAGTTTACCAATGTGTTTAGAAAAATCTGTCGGTGTTGGTCTTTGAAGTGCTGAAGACTGTCTGGAAAGAATTGTCTAAAATATACAAAACACACATAATGATGCTTCAGAAACTGGGGACACTAATGGTCTTTCCAAGGAAATCGGTAAGAGGGTTAAATAAGTATAAGGTCACTCGCCCTAATAATACAGGCCACCTACCCACTTGTATAGTAAAATAAAACCTATACACACAAAGCTAGGAACTAATAATAGAGAAATTACACACTTGTTCACGGGCAAAATGGGATTTATGCAGCAACAACAGCCATCTGTGATTGGGGATATCGTGCTAGATACCTTTGCAACCAAAGCAGAGACGTTTGTTATAGATGAATCTGCAGCAGAGGAGTGTAAAACGGATGGTATACAAGAGGCCAGCTGTGTGGCAAAGATGGACCTGGCATTGTGTCTGAATATGCAAAGGACAAGAATCCAGAGAATCCCTCTATATCACCCTCGTACCTGGCAAGTTCATGGGTCATAAAATACTACACTCTCCATGATCTACTGGTCCTGCTTAAAGATATGACACATGCTGAAGGCGTGTTATGAGAGCCATCCAATAGGTACAGGGGTGCAACCAACAACGGTGCTGCCAGTTTGAAGCCCGGCACACAGTCCAGTGACTGCAAACCATATTTTCTGGACTTCCCGTTATTGAAAGGAGCATCTCCACCCCATTTAGAGGATCGGGATATTGTTATGTTTGTAGTTCTGAAGGATCTGCAAAGAGTACTTGCTTCTTTTTTATCTCCACAATCCTAATCATGGTACTGCAATAATTCATTACACCTAGGCCTAAGAGTGATGTTGACGAAAAATCAGGGATATGTCAAAGAGCCAATTAGTAAGTTACCTGGGTCATCAAGTCACTAAAATGCCAAACAAAACTCAGTACAACATCATTCCGTTCACTCAAGCAAGAAAGAAGAAGCCAAGCCAATAAAAGTATTACATCACGTTCCAAATATTGAAATTACTAGAAGAAGAGCTGCGCAGTGGTACACAAGGCTGGCGAGGCCAAGAAAAAGAGAAAGGAAACTGATGCTTGAGTAAATTATTCAATGTACAAAATGTTTCATAATCGGATATTGTCAAATCGAACAAAATTCCAGTAGTAAAGTCAGCTGTATAAAGAACAGATGATGAATGGAATGCTGAACAATGTCAAACATTCACCCCAGTCACAGATCTGCACCTCAATCCATTGGTGTTTTTTGCTCACTTCGCCATTCCAGTTTGGACACAGTCACATGCAGTTCCGTCTTGACGCTGCTCTTCTTGGGAACAGTCCAGCCCGAACTGCCAGGCCAGGTCCTTCCCGTACTCGAACACAAGCTTTCTGGGAGCGCTTTTAGGGTATTGTTAACGCGTCCCTCTATGATAATTTATTACAGGACTCGTTTTAGGCCAATTAATCTTTTGACCCAGTTGAGAGACACCTTAGGACGAGATAACTAATCAACATGTCAATCAATACATCAATAATGTCATCAATATTTATCACAACAATACATTTCACTCTAGTCAATGACATTTAATTAATTCAAAACAACACCATGACCTTTCCGTCATGAATAACCACACCAGTTTAGTATAATTTTAGTAATATTTATTCCCTATTAGTTACATCACTACTAGCATGTTTATTAATCTCAAAACCAGTAAGCACAATAGCATAGTCACGACATGGCAACTCTGATAAGACTTTATCAAAGCAAGAATCACAAAAATCAGAACATAGCACGGCGTGGACATAAACTATCTTTAGCAGAGTATCGTCAACAGAGCATTGGTTCAGTTAGCATTGGCATGTTGGGCTTCATGCAAAACAATTTAGTAACACCAATTTGGAAAACATCTAGCTATGGTCTCTGTCAAAAACTTAGCAGTTGGTACCTATAAAGGAAAAGCAAACAGACAATCACAATTTCATGTCATATAGTTACCCTCCAAGGGTTGGGTCAGCACTCAGTTTCAGTCTTCGTCTTCAGGACATCAGTTGATTTGCCATCAGTCAGGAATTCAGCTCAGGAAGGAAAGGCAAAGGGGCACTTCCCTCATAAGGAGGTAAAGTGTAAATGGGCAATCTAAGGACAACTTTTATTCTGAGTAAAATCAGCAATTCACCAAACAGAGTGACAAAGTTTCTGTATCATATCACCAGCATTTTCCTAACCATTCTAACCACTTCTGTGAGTCATAGGTTTTTATCCCTTTTTCGTTGTACATTCCCCTAAAATCTGGTTGGACAAAGGTTGCACCCTACTATCTTTAACCAATTAAAAAACATATTATGTCATTAAGTCTTTCACCCCGCATTAGTTCTCAGGCAGCTTATTGGTCCATATGATTGACGTCTTCAGAGGTAGAATGTCCGGTATGATTTCATCCTTTTGTAATTCTTTGCGCATCTTTGGTCAGTAGCTCAATTGTCTGTACCGGTTTGGTCGACCTTGTATTCAACATTAGTCTACACTGTTGCATTTAGCTAGTACATTTCTACAAGCAAATATTAATTTTCATGAGAACAGATCTACTATAGTTACATTCAGCTTCTAGTTTGAAGAAAACAAGAGTTCATGTTCCTTAGCAAGTCAGCACATTGCACGTTAGGAAAAATACATTTAATATGAGAGCCAGGCAGCTAGGCTTCGGGTCACGCTACCTAAGGCCTACAAGATTTATTAACAAAACTTTAATCACATAATCATTAATAATTAGTATAAAACTATTTAAATGCAATAATTCATAAACATTAGTCATTTTCATTAGTCCACGTATACATTGGCGGCCACTTTCCGTGGTCACCTTTCAAACGTACGTTTTGGTAAAACATGTTAATATAGTTTCTATGCAGCATTATTGTACATGAATTCATAAACATTTCATGTTAATATAGATTATATAAGCTACGCTCTCTCAGTCCCTCCTCTGATGACCCTAGTCATCACACAAACCTTTCCCTTTCAACCTTTCACTTTCAGTTTTTCACTTTGCGCATAATGCGCATTTCAACATCTTGTCCCTTGTGTGAACTTTCCCAAATTCCATTAAACATTTTCTCCCTTTCATTTTCTTCATTTCTTTTGCTTCGTTTTGTCCAATTTCTTTTGATTCTTTCATTGATTTTGCATGCTCCCCATAAACCCAATAAACAGATCAAGACAATTAATAGACCCCCTAGTATTTTTGCAAGAACCCCATTCCAAATATTGCTAAACCAGCTCCCTACTCTGGCAATTCCTTTTCCAACTTTCTCCCAAACTCCAGGATCCTTCAGTTCCTTCAAATCTGCACTATCTCTCGTTAGGTTAGTAAGCATACCTCTAATCTTTTTGCTATTGTCAGGAATGAACGAGCAACAATGACGCTCTTTAAGCATCTTACAGACTCCGCCGCTCTTTGCTAAAAGAATGTCTAAAGCAAGCCGATTTTGAAGAGTCATAGCTCTTTCTGCAGCAAGTTCAGTATCCATCAGAAGTATAGCCCCTGTGAAGTTTGTCACCATGTTATCCACAATAGTAGACAACTTTCGAATCTTTATGGAGTTTAAAATAACCCCTACTGAAGGAATTATGGCTCCAAATATGTCACCAACGACAGCAGCCGCTGTCTCTCGTTTTTGTCTAGCATGTTGTAATTCAGACATTTTAGGTATTTGTTTTAAGTCATCAATCTGGTAAATCTTTAGGAAAACTATCCCCAAATAACATGTCCAGTAGCATCCCTTAGGGAGACAGTATTAAGCATTAAGCCCACAGATATAATAGATCCCAGGGATCGCTGGATCCTGTCCATTTAACATGAATGTCCATTTACTCTGAAACAAAAACACATTCACTCGTTCCCACAAATAAAGTGTCATGCTCAGATTTCAGCCTATATGTACAAAACCTTCCTACATGTAATGCATCTATAGCTAATTTGCCTTGCGTCTTTATTGCGGCGTAACATAATCATTTGCATATGTGCGTTTCTCTAGCCCCTTTTCTAACTTCTACTTCAGTGCCTTGCGTTTATCATCAGTGTGATCTAAAAAGTTTTCTCTGCAGGCGTTAATAAGCAAGTCAGATTGTTGCGGTGCGCATAAGCTGTCCCAAATTTTAGTGTTGGTTCAAAGAAACCTCTAACTAATTTTATACTATGCTCCTTAGCTAATTTGTTCGGAAACTCAATCACAGGCACAAAGGAAAACACTACATCTAAATTAGAATAAAAATATTGCACATGTTCCTTGTCATAGAATCTTGTTAGCAGCAAACTACAACTTATCCCGTAAATTAGTGGCAGGCTATGGTAGGTGACCCCTTCTTGTACTGATGAAGGAATCTTTGTGCACACATAACAGTTTCTCGCATCCATTGTATCAACATACTCATTCAGAAAACGATAGAAGACATTAGTGGAAAGTTCCCCTTTTGAATTAGTTCCCTCATGCAAGTGTTTTGTATCTTGCTCATATTTTTCCCACGGTGTTAACGTAGCAGTCTCAGGTTTTGAAGCATTGTTAGTCGCTTTCTTATCCAACCATGGCATTTCCACAATCACACCTACAATTATTCTTGCACATACAATACCTAAAATAACACTTAACCAACCACACATCTTACCCCTTTTGCCACTACCTCTAGTGTAAGCCATGGTCTGTAAAGAATCTGATAGCAGAATAACTCAAAACAAACAGTCAACTTGAGGACGATTTAAAAGATCTCTTTTTTTTTTTTCTTAATGCAATGTCTCTCTTTCTGTCTGCGTGTATTTACAGCGTTTCACTCACCCAAGGACCCTTTTGTCAAATCAGGTTTAGCAGCTTGTCATGATCGGTTTCTCAAAGTCAAATCAGGTTATCAGTGTCACATCCGGTAATTTATAAGTCTCTTTTCTCAGCTTTTCAGCTTTCAATTTCAATTTCAATTTTAACACAGTCTCTTTCTCAGGTTGATTACAGGTGCCGTAGTATTGACCTGGTACCTCTCGATCAAAACAGAATGCAAAAAATTCTTGCTGCCATTCAGATGTTGCTCCATATGCCCATTCAGGACCTGCGTACCTTTTATTTGTGACTCTCTTTCTTTTCAGTCTGCATTCATTCTGCAACTCTCCTTCACTGAGATCCTCTTTTCTAGTGGTGTCAATTTCTTCCGCTATTGTGTCACCAGGAACCACTTTCCCTATTGCAGCTTGTTTCTTTAGCCAGTTATCACCTTTATGCGTTTTCTTTCTGCCTGGTCTTTCAGCACCCTCCTCTTGAGCTATGGTGTTTTCTCTTGATGGACCTGCAATTGGCTCAGGAGTCGGTATACTTTGACCTCCCTCTGCTCTTTTCCCCTCGTCTTCAGGGTAAGTCACTGGCTCAAGTTCTAATCCGTATCCGTCTTCTTCTGGGAGACCCTCTCCTTGGCTTAGTTCTCCTGCTGCCTCTACTGAGATAGGCTCACCGTCACCCCTCTCGAACTCGTTTACTGTTTAAGGGACTAAGCCGCCCTCAGTGGGCTCTCCTTCAGTCTCAGTTCCCCTTTGACTGTTTTCCGGCCCTGAGACTTCCTTCTCTGGAATTGCTGAGTCGGAAACTTCAAGTTCCTCATCAGTCGGACATGTCACCTTCTTTGTGTGACTGGCATGTATCCAGTTTGGAACGCCTGCACATTTCACAGCAGTGGTTGTTGTCAGTATTACTTGATATGGCCCCTTCCAGCGCGGCTCCAAACACGACTTCCTCATGTGCTTCTTGACAATCACCCAGACACCGGCTTGCAGGGTGTGACCTGGATCACTGATCGGTGGCAATGTGTTAGCCTCCACCTGGTGAAAAAAAGAGCGGACCACATCAGCCAGACCCTTGCAGTAGTCCAACACCATATCATCCGTGATATTCACAAGAGCATTTGCAGGTACTGCGGGCAACCTCATAGCTCTGCCCATGAGTATCTCATGGGATGATAGTCCTGTCTTCTTATCAGGTGTGTTTCTCATTGACATCAGCACTAAGGGCAATGCATCTGGCCATTTCATATTGGTAGCTGCGCACATTTTTGCCATTCTCGACTTCAAGGTACCATTCATCTGTTCCACTAGTCCTGATGCTTCAGGGCGGTAGCTACAATGCAGCTTCTGTTCAATGTCTAATGCACCACACAAGAGCTTAATCACATCATTGTCGAAGTGTCTGCCCCTATCTGATTCTAAAGAGACCGGAAATCTGAACCGTGGTATTAATTCTCCAAGTAACAGCTTCGCTACTGTTAGACTATCATTCCTACGTGTAGGCTATGCTTCAATCCAATGACTGAAAACACACACAATCACCAACACGTACCTCAAGCCTCCACACACAGGCATTTCAATGAAATCCATTTGCATCTTGCTAAACTGACCTCCAGCTCTCCCTATATGGCTCAAATCACTACAGTCCCTTTTCCTGCATTCATCTGTTGACAGATGATGCACCTGTGACAGGTGACCTCTGCGGCTTGTCTGAATTTCGGGTTGAACCAGTAAATTTTTAATAATCTGATCATGGGGTCTCTCCCAAGATGTGCTTGCCCATGGTAAAGCCTTGCAAACTGAGACAAAAGACTGTTTTGCAAAACCAACTTCCCCTCCTCTGAAACCCACAAGTCGTCAGCTCTTTGTACACATTGCATTCTCTGCCAGGAGCGCTTTTTCTCTCGGCTATCATGGCCCTGCAGTGATTTTACCTCATCTAAAGTATCAACCACTCTTAATGCAAAGTTCAAACATGTTTCATTTTCAGTTTGCGGTAACAATTCCCACTGATCCTTGAACGATATACAGTTCAATGCGCAAAATCTTGCGACTTGATCTGCATAGCCGTTTCCCGTTGACACAAAGTCTTGTGACTTGACATGAGCATTGCATTTCACCACGGCAATTTCAAGAGGTGACTGAATCGCATGCAACAAATCCTTAATTTGTTCACCATTTTTCACTGGTGAGCCAGAGGAGGTCATGAAACCCCTCTGTGACCATAATTGGCCAAAATCATGCACAATTCCAAATCCGTACCTGCGGTCAGTATAGATAGTAACCTTCAGGTTTGCAGCTGCGTGGCATGCCTTAGTAAGGGCGATTAATTCAGCCACTTGTGCAGAGTATACTCTTTCGAGCCAGGAAGCTTCTAAAATACCAGTGATTGTACACACAGCATAACCAGCTCTCAGTATTCCGACTGAGTCTCTCAAATATGATCCATCAACAAACATAATGTAGTAATTTTCTTCTAACTGTGTATCTTTAATGTCAGGTCTGGGTTTGGTGCATAGTTCTGTTTCCTCAAGACAGTCATGCTCCACTTCCTCTGTGTTGCTAATCTCAGCATTTTCAATAGAAAGTAGAGTTGCCGGATTCAATATTGTACACCTCTTCAAAGAAACATTTGGAGACCCCAGTATAATGGTCTCATATCTTGTTAACCTAGCATTTGTCATATGCTGAGTCTTAGTTCGGGTTGACAGAATCTCAACTGAGTGGGGAACCATTACTGTTAGGGATTGTCCCATCACTATGCCTTCACACTGTGTGAGGCTCTGACCAACTGCTGCAACTGCACGCAAACAACCCGGTAAGGCTGCTGCGACTGGATCCAAAGTAGCTGAAAAATATGCTATAGGACGGTTTGCACCTCCATGGACCTGTGTTAAAACAGACAAAGAACAACCATTGTGTTCATGACAAAACAGTAGAAAACGTTTCGTGTAATCAGGCATACCCAGAGCTGGTGCTCTGCACATGCACTCTGTTAACTCCATGAATGCCTTAAGTCCTTCTTCAGACAGAATTATGGTACGCGGGTCATCCTTAACTTCCTTGCCTGTCAGTTTTATCAATGGCTGAGAGATAATCGAAAAGTTGGGAATCCACTGACGACAGTAGCCCACCATTCCCAAAAACATCGGGACATCTCTCTTTGTTGTCGGGGGTTCATCTGCAGTATGGCCGTCACCCTTTCCTTTGATATTCTCCTAGACCCTTTCTCAATCAAGTGCCTTAAGTATTTTACCTCTTTCTGACAATACTGCAGCTTCTTTGGGGACACTTTATGTCTGTTCTTTCCCAAATGATTCAATAAGGCAATTGTGTCATACCTACAGTCGTCTTTTGTTCTGGACGCAATCAGCAAGTCATCAATGTACTGTACCAGATCGAACTGAAAGGCAGTTCTAATGACTCCAAATCCTTCTTCAATATCTGATTGAAGATGGATGGTGATTCAGAAAACCCTTGTGGAATTCTGCACCAACTGTACACCTTGTCCAGGAATTTGAAACTGAAGAGAAATTGGCTGTCCTCATGAAGAGGCACCGAAAAGAATGCTTGTGACAGGTCCACAACCGTGAACCATTCTGCATCACACGGAACCTGAAACATGATTACTGCTGGGTTCGGCACTATAGGGCAACATTTTACCACAATTTCATTTATTTTCCTCAAGTCCTGCACAATTCGAACCTTCCCACAAGGCTTCTTCAGACCCATCATTGGTGAATTACATGGGCTGCTCATCACTTCTTTCAGAACTCCTTGCTTTACAAAGTCTGCAACTATCTGTGATACCTGGATGAGGACATCTTGTGCCATGTGGTACTGCGGCACCTGGGGAAACACTGCGTTCGGCTTAACCTGTACTTTAACTGGTTCTACTCCTTTTATCAGTCCCACTTCCGTTCCTGTCAGGTCCCACACTTTCTCTGTCACTGTTCCCTGTAACTCAGCTGTTAAGTCAGTCACTGTAAGCATCGGGAATAAGGTTATCAAAGGGTAGTCTTTGTTTGTGCTTTCTGACTCTAGATCTGTAAATTGTCCTTCGTCCCCTTCATCATCACTGTTTGTCTGTACCTCAATCCCTTCATTAGAACAGGTAATCAAACACTTCGTCTTGCACAGTAAATCTCTTCCCAGTAGGGATACAGGACTAGAATCACAGACTACAAATTTATGTACTCCCTGAAAGTTTCCAATCTCAACCTGAACCGGGTCTGTAATCAGGTTTGTCAAATACTGGTTTACTACTCCTACCACTCTTATGGTACGCCCTGAAAGTGGCAGTTTCGGAACCTCTGCACTTCTGACTGTAGAGCGTGTAGCTCCTGTATCAACCAGGAAAGAAACCTTGTGACCCATCAGCTTTCCCTTTACATAGGTTCCCCTCTGATCTACTTCTAGGGACGCTGTTACCCTGCAATCCTCACTATCTGAACTATCATCCGACCGTTCATCGTTTATTCCATCCTCACCACGCAATGGGAACTGCTGTACTGTGTTATTTTGACTCATCATTTGGCCTGTGACCTGCTGAGGAAGCATCACCTGTTGCTGTCCCATTGGAGCTAATGGTAATTGTATTTGCTGTCTAGGTACCATGGGAACTTGCTGTTGTACTTGCTGCATTTGTGCTGGTTGAACCCGGTGTAGGAAAGTACCATCTTGCCTGGCATGTTACCCCCATATTTCACTGTATATATGTTGTTTTAGTCTATGTGTCACTGGGACCCTGCCAGGCAGGGCCCCAGTGCTCATAAGTATGTGCCCTGTATGTGTTCCCTGTGTGATGCCTAACTGTCTCACTGAGGCTCTGCTAACCAGAACCTCAGTGGTTATGCTCTCTCTGCTTTCCAAATTTGTCACTAACAGGCTAGTGACTAAATTTACCAATTTACATTGGCATACTGGTACACCCATATAATTCCCTAGTATATGGTACTGAGGTACCAAGGGTATTGGGGTTCCAGGAGATCCCTATGGGCTGCAGCATTTCTTTTGCCACCCATAGGGAGCTCTGACAATTCTTACACAGGCCTGCCAGTGCAGCCTGAGTGAAATAACGTCCACGTTATTTCACAGCCATTTACCACTGCACTTAAGTAACTTATAAGTCACCTATATGTCTAACCTTCACCTGGTGAAGGTTGGGTGCAAAGTTACTTAGTGTGTGGGCACCCTGGCACTAGCCAAGGTGCCACCACATCGTTCAGAGCAAATTCCCCGGACTTTGTGAGTGCGGGGACACCATTACACGCGTGCACTGTACATAGGTCACTACCTATGTACAGCGTCACAATGGTAACTCTGAACATGGCCATGTAACATGTCTAAGATCATGGAATTGTCACCCCAATGCCATTCTGGCATTGGGAGGACAATTCCATGATCCCCCGGGTCTCTAGCACAGAACCCGGGTACTGCCAAACTGCCTTTCCGGGGTCTCCACTGAAGCTGCTGCTGCCGCCAACCCCTCAGACAGGTTTCTGCCCTCCTGGGGTCCAGGCAGCCCTGGCCCAGGAAGGCAGAACAGAGGAATTCCTCTGAGAGAGGGTGTAACACCCTCTCCCTTTGGAAATAGGTGTGAGGGCTTGGGAGGAGTAGCCTCCCCCAGCCGCGGGAAATGCTTTGATGGGCACAGATGGTGCCCATCTCTGCATAAGCCAGTCTACACCGGTTTAGGGATCCCCCAGCCCTGCTCTGGCACGAAACTGGACAAAGGAAAGGGGAGTGACCACTCCCCTGACCTGCACCTCCCAGGGGAGGTGCCCAGAGCTCCTTCAGTGTGTCCCAGACCTCTGCCATCTTGGAAACAGAGGTGTCTGTAGCACACTGGACTGCTCTGAGTGGCCAGTGCCAGCAGGTGATGTCAGAGGCTCCTTCTGATAGGCTCTTACCTCTCTTGGTAGCCAATCCTCCTTCCTAGGTAGCCAAACCTCCTTTTCTGGCTATTTAGGGTCTCTGCTTTGGGGATCTCACCAGATAATGAATGCAAGAGCTCATCAGAGTTCCTCTGCATCTCCCTCTTCACCTTCTGCCAAAGGATCGACCGCTGACTGCTCAGGACGCCTGCAAAACCGCAACAAAGTAGCAAGACGACTACTAGCAACCTTGTATCGCTTCATCCTGCCAGCTTTCTCAACTGTTTCCAGGTGGTGCATGCTCTGGGGGTAGCCTGCCTCCTCTCTGCACCATGAGCTCTGAAGAAATCTCCCGTGGGTCGACGGAATCTTCCCCCTGCAACCGCAGGCACCAAAAGACTGCATCACTGGTCCTCTGGGTCCCCTCTCAGCACGACGAGAGTGGTCTTTGGAACTCAGCAACTCTGTCCAAGTGACTCCCACAGTCCAGTGACTCTTCAGTCCAAGTTTGGTGGAGGTAAGTCCTTGCCTCCCCACGCTAGACTGCATTCCTGGGTACCGTGTGATTTGTAGCTGCTCCGGCTCCTGTGCACTCTTTCAGGATTTCCTTCATGTACAGCCAAGCCTGGGTCCCCGACACTCTAACCTGCAGTGCACAACCTTCTGAGTTGTCCTCCGTCGTCGTGGGACTCCCTTTTGTGACTTCACGTGGACTCTGGTTCACTCTTCTTCCAAGTGCCTATTCAGGTACTTCTGCAGGTGCTGCCTGCTTCTGTGAGGGCTCCCTGAGTTGCTGGGCGCCCCCTCTGTCTCCTCCTCCAAGTGACGATATCCTGGTCCCTCCTGGGCCACAGCAGCACCCAAAAATCTCTACTGCAACCCTTGCAGCTAGCAAGGCTTGTTTGTGGTCTTTCTGCTTGGGAATACACCTGCAAGCTTCATCGCGACGTGGGACATCCATCCTCCAAAGGAGAAGTTCCTAGCTCTCTTCTTTCTTGCAGAACTCCAAGCTTCTTCCAACAGGTGGCAGCTTCCTTGCACCCTCAGCTGGCATTTCCTGGGCTCCTGCCCACTCTCGACACTGTCGCAACTATTGGACTTGGTCCCCTTATCTTACAGGTACTCAGGTCCAGAAATCCACTGTTGTTGCATTGCTGGTGTTTGTTCTTCCTGCAGAATCCCCCTATCACAACTTCTGTGCTCTCTGGGGGTAGTAGGTGCACTTTACACCTACCTTTCAGGGTCTTGGGGTGGGCTATTTTTCTAACCCTCACTGTTTTCTTACAGTCCCCGCGACCCTCTACAAGCTCACATAGGTTTGGGGTCCATTTGTGGTTCGCATTCCCCTTTTGGAGTATATGGTTTGTGTTGCCCCTCTACCTATGTGCTCCTATTGCAATCTACTGTAACTTTACATTGCTTGCCTTACTTTTCTTGCTATTACCTGCATAATTTTGGTTTGTGTACATATATCTTGTGTATATAACTTATCCTCATACTGAGGGTACTCACTGAGATACTTTTGGCATATTGTCATAAAAATAAAGTACCTTTATTTTTAGTACTTCTGTGTATTGTGTTTTCTTATGATATTGTGCATATGACACCAGTGGTATAGTAGGAGCTTTACATGTCTCCTAGTTCAGCCTAAGCTGCTTTGCCATAGCTACCTTCTATCAGCCTAAGCTGCTAGAAACACCTCTTCTACACCAATAAGGGATAACTGGACCTGGCACAAGGTGTAAGTACCTCTGGTACTCACTACATGCCAGGCCAGCCTCCTACACCCGGGGCATTTGTATTTGCTGCATGGGCTGTACCCCCTGCATCTGAACCATGTTATTCTGGAAGTTCTGATTTTGACCTCTCGATTTTGGACCCCTCGTATTTTAAAATGTACCTCCATCAATGTTTGTTGAACGACACCATCCTGCACCATATTTGGGCATTCCCGCTTCCAATACCCCATGCGTGACATGGTGACATCTTTTTCATCCCCTGTGCATCACCTTGAACCACAACTGTATTCAAGTCCAGACCGCGATTCACAAATCCCCGACCTCGGCCTCTCGGCTGTGCCTGAAACATGCCATTCCTTTGCGGTTGCTGCTGTACCATCTGTTGGATTCCATTCGCCTGCATACCTGCCTGTGCTGCCTTAATCTGCATCACCATCACTTTCTCCTTCAACTTTCTCTGTTTCAGCTCAATCTCGTCACTGCAGTATTTCGCATATTGTAACACCTCATCAATCGGCTTTGCTTGCCAACAGATCAAATGATTCTTAATCATCTGGCTAACCTCTGGTCTCAGCCCTTCAACAAATCTGAACACAAGATGGTTCATGTCTTTCGGCTCAATAGTCTCAGTGCCACTGTAATGTTTGAACGCTTTCAACAATCTCTCATAGTAAGCATGAATAGACTCTTTAACCTCCTGTGAGGTTCGATCGATTTTCTGCCAATCAGTCACTTTCGGCGACACTTTCTGCTTTAAAAACTCAATCACTTTATGATAGTACTTCATCACCTCCTCAGATGGTGCTCCAGTTACCTTATCCCTTGCTGGCTCCTGTGTCGGCCAGTACACACCCCTCTTGCACTCAAGCCATAAATCAGGTGGAAGGATAATCTCAAACAGGGTATTCAAGTCTTCCCAGAGACATTTTGCAAGCTTCATGAACCCATCTGTCTGCTGGTACCATTCTATTGGCTTTTCCCTCAACCTGGGATAATCATTTGTGAATGACAGAATGTCTCCTCTAGACCACGGTACATGGACTAGAACACCTCCAGCTGTTTCCCTCATTGGTAATATCTTTACTGTCCCAATGTCCGGCGAAGCTTTAGTCTGATTTGATCCCGGACTGTCACTTTTCTCCTTATCTCTTTTCTTTGCCCAATTGCCTTCCCACTTTTCTAAAGATCCCCAGATCTGCGCACTTTGCAGTATCTCTTTAAGATGCGCTTTCATTCCGGCAGACCCCATGTGCTCAAAGTCCTTAGAGTCAAAGTCTAATCTGTAGCTTCTTTTCAGATGTTTAGTATTCTCAATATCTATATTGTATTTATCTGCCAGGTTCGCTAATCTCTGATGTACCTTTCCCACTTCTTTAGTGATTTTGGGACACAGATACCTCAATTCTGCCTCTGTGTATAACTCTAATCTGTTTACCCCCATTGTCCCTTCCACTAGTTCTGCAGTTTATACTCCCAGTCTCACAAAATTCAGGTATTCGTCCCTTTCTGGCTTCTCTGCAGTTACCACAGTATTTTGTGAAGCATAGGTCTTTTCTAACCACTCATTCAACTGCTGTACAGTGAAACCTTGCAGTGAAATGTTCCCTGCATGCATCAATGGTGACTGCGACGAGTTTGTATTTATTGTCTGTGGGGTCAACACACCCAACCCTGCTTGCCTCATCGCCTCCAAAGGTGTTTCAGTTAGACTAAGGTCTAACAAAGACCTGGGTCCTTCGGCTGATTGCTCTCTTGGTGCCATTAATTGGGGAGTTCCTATGGACCCTCCTCTTATTGCCTCTTGGGTCATCACTCCCTGATCACACATACCAGGCTTACCCTGCACATACAGTGGTACTGGTGGACCAACAGTAATTGGTAATGATATGGCAGCTGGTGTCTGACCTGGTCCCAAACTCCGTGGAACGGTAACTCCCAGACCTTGACTCACTGTGGCTGGTGCTGGTACAAACGGAGTTCCTGCTGCTGAACTCTAACCCGGAATCAGCTGTTGCTGCAGCTGGGGCAGCAATTGTGGAGTTGGCTCAATCTGCACTAACCTCGATTTTGTATATATCGGATCAGGCGGCAACATCAGACTCGTAGTAGTCTCCAATATTGGGACGTCTGGATAGATTCTCTGTATCTGTGGCGGAGGTTGCAACTGTATCTGCATGTCTGGCGCAGTGGGTACACTGACACCATTCTGTATCAAACCCGTATCACTTGTCTGCACTGCATTTGTAACTTCCTTATTCTGTGTCTGGCTCCCAGGACACGCACTACTGCTCAGGGCATTGTCATCTATCGCATAAGGAGGCGGGCGATCATGCAATAATCGATTAAGAAACTCTTCATCATCTGAATCATCTTCATCTACCCAAGACCTCTTAGACTCTTTAGACTTCTTAGAGTCTTTGTCTGTCTTGCAGGTGGCTTTCTTTCCCTGTGTTTCGTCTCCCTGTGTTATTGCTGGAAACAATTTGAGTCTGTCAACTATTCCCCTTCTCCAAATTTTACTCTCATTGTCCCATCTAGCCTCGGCTAAAGTCTATTCTGCCCTCTTCATTCACCTCTCAAATTTCTGCTGTCTTTGTCGTAGTGACATTAAATCCAAGACTGCTAATGCCTCATACTGAGCTGGCTTCGGAGGTGGCTTTTGTACACTCAACATCCACCTCAAGTTCTCTAAGATTCTTGTATTGAAAGTTCCGTGCTCCGGAAACGCTAAACATCCCTCCTTCTCTGTTAATTTGTGCCATTGCTTCATCCAAAGACAAGGCGCGACTCCCTTCTCCTCCATTACTATATAAGCTGGAGTACCCTCAGGCGGTGTAGGCTCCCCTTCACTCACCATAATGTATGCGTCTCCTTTCAGAGTGCTCCTAAAAGCTTTAAGAAAATTCATCATTTTTGCATCTTTACTTTTTTTTTAATCTAATCAGAAAGTTACTTTAATTCCCAGGACACTCTTCACCCACCTTTCTCAACCTATTGCCTCTCACGGATGGCTGCCAATTCATGCGCGACCCCTCTCGGCGACTGACCTATCCCAGCACGGCACTACTGACGTCACACTCACACACTGCGACTGACAAAGCCTTGTGGCTTGTCCTCCTCACACTGGATTCACACCAAACTAATGCAATATATTGCGAGCACCTTTAACAATAACAACTCAAATTTGTCGGTTTACTACAGGAAGGGTAACCCATTAGCTTCAGAACTTTACAGAGATTTCACATGAAGCCTCGGCCGCCACTCTCTCCTTCTCAGCTCCCGCAAGCAGAATTCAACCCGCAAATCCTACTCTCGACTTGTCAATGTTTTGTTCTAGTACACTATAGAACTTGCCAAATCTTCATTGAAGGATTCACTCACGCCCGATTGACCTATTAAACCGCACAAATTACAACATAAACCGAAGTGTCTCCTACACTTATCAATATACTCCGGAGTCTTAGACCGCGACGGTCCGTACATTACCAACCAACCACGTGGATAATTTTTTTGAGCACAAAGAGCCACACTCATATGAAGTACGCAAACTTCCCTACTCTCATACTGCGGAGTACTCCCACTCCTCCTAAAACAACATTACCTGGCCTAAACATACACAAACTTCACAAATCTCCTGCAAAAATGCATAAGCTGAGCAAGTGCAAATTCTACACCACACATGCTAAAACGCCGAGAACATTCCCAACTCACTTCGGCAGGCTCCGAGATCCTGGGAAAGTCATGGTGAATTTAGAAACACATCCTACCTCCAATTTGCATTATCTCAGAAAAACAATCTAAACAATAATTCTCTGTCCTAGGGCCCCAAAGGGCCTCACCGTCGCTCCGCTACCAGAACTGTTAACGCGTCCCTCTATGATAATTTATTACACATCAGGACTCATTTTAGGCCAATGAACCTTTTGACCCAGTTGAGAGACACCTTAGGACGAGATAACTAATCAGCATGTCAATCAATACGTCAATAATGTCATCAATATTTATCACAAAAATACATTTCACTTTAGTCAATGACATTTAATTAATTCAAAACAACACCATGACCTTTCCGTTATGAATAACCACACCAGTTTAGTATAATTTTAGTAATATTTATTCCCTATAAGTTACATCACTACTAGCATGTTTATTAATCTCAAAACCAATAAGCACAATAGCATAGTCACAATATGGCAACTCTGATAAGACTTTATCAAAGCAAGAATCACAAACATCAGAACATAGCACGGCGTGGACATAAACTATCTTTAGCAGAGTATCGTCAACAGAGCATTGGTTCAGTCATTTGTCTATTTGCGTCAGTCTGGTGAACTCCTCACCTAACCTCAAATTAGCATTGGCATGTTGGGCTTCATGCAAAACAATTTAGTAACACCAATTTGGAAAACATCTATCTATGGTCTCTGTCAAAAGGAAGCAGTTGGTACCTAGAAAGGAAAAGCAAACAGACAATCACAATTTCATGTCATATAGTTACCCTCCAAGGGTTGGGTCAGCACTCAGGTTCAGTCTTCATCTTCAGGACATCAGTTGATTCGCCATCAGTCAGGAATTCAGCTCAGACAGGAAAGGCAAAGGGGCACTTCCCTCATAAGGAGGTAAAGTGTAAATGGGCAATCTAAGGACAAAGTTTATTCTGAGTAAAATCAGCAAGTCACCAAACAGAGTGACAAAGTTTCTGGATCATATCACCAGCATTTCCCTAACCATTCTAACCACTTCCGTGTGTCATAGTTTTTTATCCCTTTTTCGTTGTAAATTCCCCTAAAATCTGGTTGGACAAAGGTTGCACCCCACTATCTTTAACCAATTAAAAAACATATTATGTCATTAAGTCTTTCCCACCGCATTAGTTCTCAGGCAGCTTATTGGTCCATATGATTGACGTCTTCAGAGGTAGAATGTCCGGTATGATTTCATCCTTTTGTAATTCTTTGCGCATCTTTGGTCAGTAGCTCCATGGTCTGTACCGGTTTGGTCGACCTTGTATTCAACATTAGTCTACACTGTTGCATTTAGCTAGTACATTTCTACAAGCAAATATGAATTTTCATGAGAACGGATCTACTATAGTTACATTCAGCTTCTAGTTTGAAGAAAACAAGAGTTCACGTCCTTTAGCCAGTCAGCACATTGCACGTTAGGAAAAATACATTTAATATGAGAGCCAGGCAGCTAGGCTTCAGCTCACGCTAACTAAGGCCTACAAGATTTATTAACAAAACTTTAATAACATAATCATTAATAATTAGTATAAAACTATTTAAATGCAATAATTCATAAACATTAGTCATTTTCATTAGTCCACGTATACATTGGGGCCACTCTCCGTGGTCACATTTCAAACTCACGTTTTGGCAAAACATGTTAATATAGTTTCTATGCGGCATTATTATACATTAGTTCATAAACATTTCATGTTAATATAGATTATATAAGCTACACTCTCTCAGTATCACCCCTCATCAAGCCAGTCTAGCTTAAATCTGGTGGCATAGCAAGCACAGGACCCTCATTTGGGCATACCCTTACCAGTTAGAACGACAAATGCAAAAAAGAACAAATTATGTCCGGAGTGCTGAACAATGTCAAACATCCATCCTCAGTCACAGATCTGGGCATATGTCCATCATCTTTTTGCTCACCATGCATTCCAGTTTGGACACAGACGTATGCAAATCAGTCTTGACCCTGTTCCCCAGGGGAACAGTCTAGCCTGAACTGCCAGGCCAGCCCTCCCTGAACCGGAAAACAAGCATCCTGGGACTGGTTTCAGGGTATCACCCCTTATCAGCCAGGCTAACTTGAATCTTGTGGCATAGCGAGCATTGTGAGTTCCTTGCTTACTATGCCAATGTTATTCCATGTTGCTCCCCCACCCATAGTTGCTGCACTGCAGTCCAACAGACCAATCCCATTGACACCCAGAAGGATGTCTGCACGCAAGCAGATCTGTTTCAAACATAAGCCATTAGGGTTTTACATGCACAACAACTCTGTAAAGGAAGAAGGAAAGAATACTGTCTTTCTAATGAACAAATTCAATGGCTGATCAAAGGGCACTGTGGATTTACCACTGTTGATAACCATGTTGACGCATTGTGGTCATTGCTACCATCATCCTGGAGCTCAAATTTTCCTACCAGTCTATTGGTAGGTGTTTATCAATTTTTTCTCATCATATCTCTTAAACATGGGAATAAAGCACCTCATACAAGAAAGCTGCATGTAGCAGAGCCTATTGTTTGTTATCTTGGAACATCTAACTGCTAAGCTGTAAAAATCGAGAACAAGGTTGATAGGACATCATCAAGATATTTGTTGTTTCAAGGGAAATAGTTTATGGATCAACTTATATTGCATAGCTTTAGTAAACGCCCTATTCCAACAGTAAAGTCCAGATAGGGTAGGCCCAAGGGGGTCTATTAATCTGCATAGCACCCAGAAACTCCCAGTGAGTGCGGATTTTAACAACATACAACATGTGAGATTGACTAATACAAGCGTGACAGAGAACGTTTTGGAAACTTTGGGCATTTTCAATATCGATGTTCCACCACAGAATGATACAATATGCATATTTTAAAATAATTTTGAAGAAACGATGTTAAGAATTAGATGTACTATTGTGCCTTTGGTGAATCATAAAATATTGGTTTGTTGTTATTTTAATGCTACTCAGCTAATGAGATAACTGAAAATGCAATCAAAGAGCAGGACAATGTTTGGAGCATCCTAGACCCCATGTTATCATGAGGCGGAAACTCTAAACGTTGGAGATATTTTTCCAGACTAATATTGAATTCCGGCCTGTGATTGTTGAATAGCTGCACTTGTTCAGACAACCAGGCTAATAAAACCCACAGATCTAGGATTGGGACACTTTAATTGACAATATATTGATTCATGTGGAGACTTCTTCATCAAATCCTTGCTCAACTGACTAAAACATCTGCATCGTACCTTAGAACATGGGCCAACTAAGGATGACACTTGGTGCTGTTGCTTTGCTCAATCCCCACGTTTATGAGAATTCTGTGTACTCTGGCATGCCATCTCCTAAATCATTGAGATCCTACAAACCACCACATAGTAAGTTGGCACAAATAAGTCTCTTCTTGAAAATCCTTCCAATGGCTTCAGGTCCCTGTGTTCATAGTACTATGCCTAGCCTACACGTTCATTCACAGACTAAACCCAATTGATCTCTGTGAGACTTGGCACCATTGTTGTGGTCTCCCCTAACTTTTTGCATCTACTTCCGAGGTTGCTTCTGTGTGCTGGGCTCTGTAGGAAGCTGGCCTGGCTTATAGTGGGTACCTTGTGGTACTTAAACCCTGTGCCAGGTCCAGTTATCCCTTATTAGTAGAATAGAGGTGTTTCTAGCAGCTTAGGCTGATAGGAGGTAGCTATGGCAAAGCAGCTTAGGCTGAACTAGGAGACATGCAAAGCTCCTACCATACCACTTATATCATATAGCACAATATCATAAGAAAACACAATACACAGAGTTACTAAAAATAAAGGTACTTTATTTTTATGGCAATATGCCACAAGTATCTCAGTGAGTACCCTCAGTTAGAAGGTAAGTAATATGCACAAGTTATATGTACACAAACCCAAAACAGGTAAGTAATAGTAAGAAAAGTAATGCAAACAGTGTAGAATTACAATAGGATGCAATAGGTGAACATAGGTCTAGGGGCAACACAAACCATATACTCCCAAAGTGGAATGTGAATCACGAATGGACCCCAGACGTATGGGAGCTTGTAGAGGGTCATTGGGACTGTAAGAAAACAGTCAGGGGGTCTAAGATACCCCTCCCCAAAACCCTGAAAAGTAGGAGTAAAGTACCCCTACTATCCCCAATAGGACACAATAGTCGTGATAGGGGGATTCTGCAAGAACCACAAACACCAGCAAAGCACTGAAGACGGATTCCTGGACCTGAGGACCTGCAAGGCAAGGGGACCAAGTCCAAGAGTCGCGATGGTGTCCGGGGGGGCAGGATCCCAGGAAACCCCGGATGAAGGTGCAAGAAGGCTGCCTCCGGATGGAAGAAACCTAGGATTCTGCAACAACGAAGAGAGCTAGGAACTTCTCCTTTGGATGGAAGATGTCCCACGGCGTTCTGAAGGTTGCAAAAGTGTTTCCACGCAGAAATACCGCAAACAAGCCTTGCTAGCTGCAAGGGTTGCAGTAGAGGTTTTTGGGTGCTGCTGGGGGGGACGGACCAGGAAGGACCATGATGTCGCCCCTTGGAGGAGGAGACAGAGGGGGCACTCAGCAACTCAGAGAGCCCCCACAGAAGCAGGCAGCACCCGCAGAAGTACCGGAGCAGGCAGTTAGAAGATTTGTGAACCAGAGCTGGCTCAGAGTCACAAAGGAGGGTCCCACGATGTCGGAGTCCAACTCAGAGGGTTGAGCACTGCAGGACAGAGTGCCGGGGACCCAGGCTAGGCTGTGCACAAAGGAATCCTTGGAGAAGTGCACAGTAGCCAGAGCAGCTGCAAATCATGCAGTACACAGGTTTGCAGTCTAGCGTGGGGAGTCAAGGACTTACCTCCACCAAACATGGACTGAAGGATCACTGGACTGTGGGAGTCACTTGGATAGAGTTCCTGTGTTCAAGGGACCACACTCATCAGGATGAGAGGGGACCCAGAGGACCGGTGATGCAGTCTTTTGGTGCCTGCGTTAGCAGGGGGAAGATTCAGTCGACCCACAGGAGATTTCTTCTTGGCTTCAGTGCAGGGTGAAGGCAGACAGCCCTCAGAGCATGCACCACCAGGAAACAGTCGAGAAAGCCGTCAGGAAGAGGCGCTACAATGTTGCTGGTAGTCGTCTTGCTACTTTGTTGCGGTTTTGCAGGTGTCCTGGAGCAGTCAGTGGTTGATCCTTGGCAGAAGTCGAAGAGGGAAGTGCAGAGGAACTCTGGTGAGCTCTTGCATTCGTTATCTGACGAGTACCCCAGAGGAGAGACCCTAAATAGTCAGAAAAGGAGGATTGGCTACCAAGAAAGGAGGATTGGCTACCAAGAAAGGTAAGAGCCTATCAGAGGGGGTTTCTGACATCACCTGCTGGCACTGGCCACTCAGAGCAGTCCAGTGTGCCCCCAACACCTCTGTTTCCAAGATGGCAGAGGTCTGGGACACACTGGAGGAGCTCTGGGCACCTCCCCTGGGAGGTACTGGTCAGGGGAGTGGTCACTCCCCTTTCCTTTGTCCAGTTTCGTGCCAGAGCAGGGCCGGGGGATCCCTGAACCAGTGTAGACTGGCTGATATAGAGATGGGCACCATCTGTGCCCATCAAAGCATTTCCAGAGGCTGGGGGAGGCTACTCCTCCCCAGCCCCTCACACCTATTTCCAAAGGGAGAGGGTGTAACACCCTCTCTCAGAGGAAATCCTTTGTTCTGCCTTCCTGGGCCAGGGATGCCCAGACCCCAGGAGGGCAGAATCCTGTCTGAGGGGTTGGCAGCAGCTGCAGTGGAAACCCCAGAAAGGTAGTTTGGCAGTTCCCCAGTTCTGTGCTAGAGACCCGGGAATCTGGAATTGTCCCCCAATACCACAATGGTATTGGGGGGACAATTCCATGATCTTAGACATGTTACATAGCCATGTTCGGAGTTACCATTGTGACACTATACATAGGCAGTGACCTATGTATAGTGCATGCGTGTAATGGTGTCCCGGCACTCACAAAGTCCGGGGAAATTGCGCTGAACGATGTGGGGGCATCTTGGCTAGTGCCAGGGTGCCCGCACACTAAGTAACTTGGCACCCAACCTTCACCAAGTGAGGGTTAGACATATAGGTGACTTATAAGTTACTTATGTGCAGTGAAAAATGGCTGTGAAGTAACATGGACGTTATTTCACTCAGGTTGCAGTGGCAGGCTTATGTAAGAATTGCCTGAGCTCCCTATGGGTGGCTAAAGAAATGCTGCAGCCCATAGGGATCTCCTGGAACCCCAATACCCTGGGTACCTCGGTACCATATACAAGGGAATTATATGGTGTACCAGTGTGCCAATGAGAATTGGTAAATTTAGTCACTAGCCTGCAGTGACAAATTTAGAAAGCAGAGAGAGCATAAACACTGAGGTTCTGGTTAGCAGATCCTCAGTGATACAGTTAGGCACCACACAGGGAACACATACACAGCACATATTATGAGCACTGGGGTCCTGCCTAGCAGGATCCCAGTGACACAAGGGCTAAAACAACATACTTACAGTGAAAAATGGGGGTAACATGCCAGGCAAGATGGTACTTTCCTACAGACTCTATTTTTGCTTTTTTTGTTTGCTCTGGTCACTTTACCACTGCTGACCAGTTCTAAAGTGTAACCGTTCCATCTATAAATTATATGTGTACATTGGCTTATCAATGATTGACATATTTGATTTACTAGTAAGTCCCTAGTAAAGTGCCCTAGAGGCGCTCGGGCCTGTAAATCACATTCTACTAGTGGGCCTGTAGCATTGGTTGTGCCACCCACATTAGTAGCCTTGTAACCATGGCTCAGACCTGCCACTGCAGTGTATGTGTGTGCAGTTTTAAACTGCCAATTCCACTTGGCAAGTGTACCCATTTGCCAGGCCTAAACCTTCCCTTTTTATACATGTAAGGTGCCCCTAACGTAGGCCCTAGGTAGCCCCATGTGCAGGGTGCAGTATATGTTAAAATGCTAAAATCATCGCTCCACCTGCATCGCAGCTGGGAGATCGACGCAACGCAGCTTCAGAAATGATAACACTACAGCCGCAGTGGCTGCTGTTAACGACGCAAGCCCCCACACAGCGCGGTTTCTTGACACTGTGCAACTGGATTTCAACGCAACAACTCTGGGTGTGGAAAATCAACGCAAAGCCTGCCCAGACCCAAGGTGCCCGTCCGGGATCGAAGCATCGCTCTCTTGCAGGAGAGAAGAAATTATGCACGCCGACCCAACCGGAGGAGGAACGACGCACGGTCTTGCTCTTGCGAGTGAGAAATCAACGCATCACTGACCTATGTCGACGCATACTCACCTGTGAGATTTTTTATTTTGACGCTACCCAGGTACTTTTGTGAAATAATAGCATTCTCACTGTTATCTAAATATTAAGACTCTTATTCTTTTTAAAAATTCATAACTTGACTTGTGTATGTCGGATCTTTATTGTTTTGGTCTTGTTTTGTTTAGATAAATATTACCTACTTTTCTAAACCTGTGTTGTGTCATTTTGTAGTGTTTTCACTGTATTACTGTGCCAAGCTACCAAGGGGGTGAGCTGGGGTTAACTGAGTGAACTACTCCTTCACCCTGACTAGAGTGAAGGTCCTTGCCTGAGCAGGGGGTAACCTGACTGCCTAACAAAGACCCCATTTCTAACACTGGTGATCAGCAGTTGGGATTGGACTTGTATTTGTACTTGACATACAGTGTAAGTGTACACTACTGTTTTCAGTGCAGACCATCACATGACCACATACTACTTGCCTTTGTGATTTTTGCTTTTTCTCCTTTTGGACTCTTTTTGTTTTACTTCTATATTTTTGCTGATCCCTTGATTGACTTTTAAACTTCTTTGGGAACTCGTTTTTTCTGCCTTTGGGACTTTGCACTTTAACTCTTCATCATGTCTCAATCTGGAGATGGATCAGCTTGAGCTGCTTTTGATTTTGGGAAACTGGAGCGCTATACAGTTGCCCAGTTGAGGCAGTTCTGCAAAAACCTTGCTTGTCCCATTAAGGGCTCCACCAGGAAGGAGGAGCTGCAGAAGGCATTGAGGGCCTGGGTAACAGCCAAGGAAGCTGAGGGGCACACAGAGGAGGATGAGGAGGAGGAAGAGAAATCCATTTACAATAGCATAGTGGGTGGGCCTGTTATGTCCAGGGAGCGGGTCTCCAGAGCAGGTAGCAGTGTGTCATCCAAGGGTCTGACTCCTGAAGAGTTACAGGACAGACAGGCAGAGAGGACGCACAAGTTGGAGTTAGAAAAAGTTAGGATACAAAGGGAGATGGAAGAGAGGAGGATGGACATAAAGGAGAAGCATATACTGCTGGCTCATGAGCTCAGCTTGAGGGAGCTGGATCAGAAGAGCCAGTCTAGTAGACATGGTGGCAGCAATAGCACAGTGCAGCCTGAGAAGAAGGTGCACATTCATAAGGACCTTGTGAAGGACTGCAAGAGGGAGGATGACATGCTGTTGTAGTTTAAGGGGTATGAGTCTGCTCTCCATATGAATCAATCAATCAATCAATCAATCAATTAATCAATCAATCAAACAATTTATAGAGCGCTCTACTCACCCGTGAGGGTCTCAAGGCACTGGGAGAAGAGGGGGGTAGGGAGGAAGGGTCACTGTTCGAATAGCCAGGTCGTTAGTTTTGTTCTGAAGAGCCGGAGGTCCTAGGTCTTGCAGAGGTTGGTGGGGAGGGAGTTCAAGGCCTTGGGGGCGAGGTAGGAGAAGGATCTGCCTCCTATGGTGGTGTGTTTGATGCGGGGGATTGTGGCGAGTGCAAGGTCGGCAGATCAGAGGTGGCGGATGGGAGTGTGGAAGTTCACTCTTTGGTTGAGGTAGGCTGGGCCGACGTTGTGGAGGGATTTGTGCGCGTGGATGAGGATTTTGAAGGTGATCCTCTTGTTGATGGGGAGCCAGTGAAGGAATTTGAGGTATGGTGAGATGTGTTCATGGTGCAGGAGATCTAGGATGAGGCATGCAGCTGTGTTTTGGATTCTCTGGAGTTTGCATTTGAGTTTGAGTGTGATGCCGGTGTAGAGGGCGTTACCGTAGTCTAGCCTGCTGATGATGAGTGCGTGTGTGACGGTCTTTCTGGTCTCTATGGGAATCCATTTGAAAGTTTTCTTCAGCGGGCGGAGTGTGTTGAAACAGGAGGAGGTGACAGCGTTGATTTGTTGGGTCATGGAGAAGGAGGGATCCAGGATGATGCCGAGGTTGAGTGTGTGGTTTGCGGGGGTAGGGGCAGGGCCTAGGGCGGTGGGCCACCAGGAGTCGTCCCATATGGTTTTGTTGGGACCAAAAATGATTATTTCGGTTTTGTAGGAGTTGAGCTTGAGGTGGTTGGCGGTTATCCAGGTGGCGGTGTAGTGGAGTGCAGCGTGGAGGTTGGTTTTGGCGGTAGTAGGGTTGCGTGTGAGGGAGATGATGAGTTGGGTGTCGTCTGCATAGGAGAGGATGGTGATTCCGTGTGGTTGGAGGATGTTGGATAGTGCGGTCATGTAAATGTTGAAGAGGGTGGGGCTGAGGGGGGATCCCATTGGGTACACCGCAGATGATTTTGGTGGCAGTGGATTGGAAAGGAGGGAGGAGGACTTTTTGGGTTCTATCGGTGAGGAAGGAGATGAGCCAGTCTAGGGGTTTGTGTCGAATCCCTGCATTGTGGAGGCGTGTGCGGAGTGTGTGATGGCAGACTGTGTCAAAGGCCGCGGAGAGGTCTAGGAGGATGAGTGCGATGGTCTCACCCTTATCGACTCTGGTTCTGATGTCGTCAGTGCATGCGATGAGGGCGGTTTCTGTGCTGTGGTTCTTGCGGAAACCGGACTGGGAGGGTTTGAGTGTGTTGTTTTCCTCTAGGAAGTGGGATAGGCGTGTGTTTACTAGTTTTTCCGTGACCTTGGCGGGGAAAGGGAGGAGAGAGATGGGATGGTAGTTGGAGAGGTCATCTGGGTCAGCTTTGGGCTTTTTTAGGAGTGCAGTGATTTCTGCGTGCTTCCAGGGGTCTGGGAAGGTGGCGGTGTCGAATGATGTGTTGATTATGTTGCGATGCATGGGGGCGATGGTTGGGCTGGCTTTGTTGTAGATGTGGGGGCAGGGGTCGGAGGGGGATCCAGAGTGGATAGAGTTCATAGTTGTTTCAGTTTCTTCAACGGTGGTTGGGGCCCAGGTGATAAGTAGGTTGGGGGGGCGTGAGGGGGGTCTATGTCGGGCGGGTGGGGGTGTGTGCGGTGGGGGAGTGTGGTGTGAAACTATTGTGTATGTCTAGGACTTTGCGGTAGAAGTGGTTTGAGAGGGAGTTGCAGAGGAGTTGTGTGTGCGTGGGGTCTATGTTGCTGGCTTTGGGCTTGGAGAGCTCTTTGATGATGGTAAAGAGTTCTTTGCTGTTGTGGGAGTTGTTGTCTATGCGTTTCTTGTAGTATGCTCTTTTTGTGGTGCGTATGAGTTGGTGGTGAGTGCGGATGGTGGATTTTTGGGTGGATAAGTTAGTGGTTGACTGTTCTTGTCGCCAGGCTTTCTCAGCTTTACGGCATTTGCGTTTGGAGTCTCGGAGTTCAGTGGTGAACCATGAGGCGTTCTTGATGTTGCGGTTGGTGATGTTTTTTCTGAGGGGGGCGAGTGTGTCTGCGCAGGTGGTGATCCAGTTTGTGAGGTTGAGGGCAGCAGTGTTGGGGTCGTTGGTGTGAGCGTGGGGGTTCTGTGCTAGTTGGGAGTTCAGGTGTTCTGTGGGGATCTTGTCCCACAAGCGGTAGGGCATGGTGTGACGTTGGTGGTGTGTGGGGGGTTTGGCAAAGGAGAAATGGAAGCAGTGGTGGTCGGACCAGTGGAGTTCGGTATTGTGGGTGTAGGTTATGTGTTGGCTTGAAGTGAAGATTGCATCTAGTGTGTGTCCTGCTGAGTGGGTGGGTGGTGTGACCAGTTTTTTGAGTCCGAGGTTGTTGAGGGTGACAAGGAGGGAAGAGGAGTTGTGGTCTTGGGGGTTCTCCAGGTGAAAGTTAAAATCACCAAGGAGGATGTAGTCTGTGGAGATGAGTGTGTGAGGGCTGATGGTGTTGGCGATGGTGTAGCAGAAGGGGGTGCCTGGCCCTGGGGGTCTGTATATGAGTGTCCATCTTAGGGTGGTGTTATTGTTTATGTGGATTAGGAAGTGCATGTGTTCTGCACTGTTGAGGACGTTGTGTGTGTTGGTGGTGACCTTAACGGTGTCTTTGTGCAGGATGGCCATGCCACCTCCTGGTTTGTTTAGGCGGTCTCTGCGTTGGACTTTGTATCCGTCAGGGGTGGCTGTGGCTATGTCGGGCTCAAATGAGTGGTTAGTCCAGGTTTCTGTGAGGAAGACAATGTCGGGTGAGTGTGATGTGATGAGGTCCCAGAGTTCTATGGCGTGCTTGGGTAGAGATCGGGTGTTGAGGAGTAGGCAGTTGAGATGGTGTGGGTGCCTGTGGTGTTGTTGTGGGTTGTGGGGGTGTTGTAGTGGTGTGTGTTGTTTATTTTTTTGCAGTGGGGGCTGTTGGGGTGTGTGGGGGTTGTGCGTGATTCTGTTGTGTTGAGGTTGTGTTGTTTGGCGTGGGGGGTGCCGGGGGTGGTGTGGGGCGTATTGGTGTCAGAGGTGTGAGAGATGGAGCATGAAAAACTGCAGGCATAGCAGGTGAAGGGTCCTTGTGTGTGTGTGGGGGGGGTTGGTTAGGGTGCATGCGGGGCGTGGTCCTGGGTTAAGGGAGTGGAGAGTGTTTGAGCAGTAGTGTTGTCTGGGGTGGTCTAGGCTGGGGGGACCAGGTGGACTGGCGCTGGGCGCGGGCCAGGCGCGGATGGGCGCAGACAGGCTTGCCTCTGGCGCGCCAGCGGCGTGTCCGTGCAGAGGCCGCCATTAAGAGGGTGGGGTGGGAGGTTGGAGCAGCTGGGAAGAGGGAGGGGGCCAATGGGTGTGCGCGGGGGTGGGGCCACAGGGGAGGCAGCGGCAGGGGACAGAGACTGGCCGCAGCTGGGCAGGAGAGCTCAGAACAGGGGGGAAGAGGGGCAGAAAAAGCACAACTGCAGAGGATAACAGAGGAAAACAGGAGGAATTAGAGCGTTTGGAAGAAAAAGCGGCATAAACAGAATACGGAGTACACAAGGGCAAATACGGCAAACAAAAAATACAGACACACAAAATGTACACTTACCCGGTAACCGGAGTAGCCTACCACTCGGCACCAGGGATGAGGCGCAGGCGGATGCCTGATGGTGGAGGAGGGTCTCGAACTGCTGTCCAGGCGGCAGTCGGAAGGTTCAGGGGCACAGGGGCAGGCTGGTGGAACAAAGTGGACTCCTGGCCAGAATCAGGTCAGGGAGTCACACTATGAATCTGGTCCCTGAAGCTCATCGGGGGGGCTGGTCTGTGGAAGCACTTCGAGGTAGAGGGAAGGGATACTCTGACATCCTTCGGGGATCCCCAGGGGCTCACTTACCCTATCATGAAGGATGCCATGATCACTAGGCATGGTCTCACCCCTGATCAGTATAAGGACAAGTTTAGGTCCTATAAGAAGAAGGAATACCAAACACAGTTGGAATGTGTTGATTCTTTTTGCAAGTCACTGGATGGTTGGGTGAAGGGCAGTAAGGTAACAACGTATGAGGGGCTTTACAATCTGACTGCTTGGGAGTACAGTTTATGTTTTCCAGAGCTGCACCAGCACCTAATCGACAGCAAGCTGACTGACCCCAGGACCGTTGGGAGAGCACCAGGGTCCAAAAGAGGTATGGGGGATACCATGCCAAGAGTGGGCAGGGTGCCCATCAGAAGAAGTGGAGGGTAAGGGTAAACAGGGGGAGTTCTCTAAAGGGCCCTAACCTGGTTCCCATGGTAAAGAATCCCAGCCCCCAATAGAAAAGAAACCATGGGTCTCTACAGGGAAACCTGCAGAGAAGGGGTCCCGCAAGTGCTTTGCATGTAATCAGGAGGGTCACATGAGGGGGTCCCAAGTGGACACCGGCAATCACTGGTGCACAGTCACAGGGATTGGCCAGTGTAGCGCTTGGAGAGGAGTTGGATCCAGGTGGGTGGGAGCCACCTGAGATGAACCTTGTCTCACGAGGGTGCAGTAAGATGGTCCAGAGGATCCTCATGCCTGATAACACTAAGAAATACAGGCGGAGGGTGACCATCAATGGACAGAGGGTGGAGGCTCTGAGAGACACAGGAGCCAAGGTGACTACAGTAAGGAGTCACCTGGTGTCTGAGGAGCAGATAGATCCCTGTGTGCTTCACCAAGTAGTTGTTGTGGACAACTCAGAGCACCTGTGCAGAGTGGCACAGGTTTCCTTTGCATGGGGGGGTCTCAGGTTCCTTGAAGGTAGCTGTGAGTCCAACCACGCCTCTAGATTGTTTTCTTGGCAATGACCTGGAGGATCCCCCTTGGCAGGAAGTGGAACGCAGGTCACACTTGGAGATGTTGGGTCTGCCTGGGTGGGTATGTGTGTCTACTCGGTCTATGGCAACCCGTCAGGGTGATCAGGAGACCCTGGAGCCTGAAAGAGTGGCCCAAGTGTCTGCCAGAAGGAGTAAGGGCAAGGGGTGCAGGAAACCGTCCCCAGAAGTTCCCACGGTCCAGGAGGAGGCTGAACCTGAGGGGGAGGCCCTGGAGCCTACAGGGGAACAGGTGGCTTACCTGGGCGAGTTCCCTGAGCTGTCACAGTGGCAGCAGCAAGGGGGGCCCGCCAGGGAAGCATTCTGTGAGGCACAGAAATCATGCCCTACTCTGGAGGGTTTGTGGCAGCAGGCTGCAGACCAGGCGTCTGGCAGGGAGCCTGGATCGCATTTGATTTACTGGGAGGATGGCCTCCTATACAGTGAGCCGAAGGTTCCTGAGCCTGGGTCAGCCCATGTGCTGGTGGTACCCCAGTGCTTCAGAGCCTTCCTACTGGGTCTGGCTCATGATGTGCCTTTAGCTGGTTATTTGGGGCAGGACAAGACCTTTGAACGGCTTGTCACCCACTTCTATTAGCACCAAATGGCCAGGCCTTCTTAGGTCTCACTGGATACTATAGGAGGCTTGTCAAGGGGTATGGCACAATTGTTGCTCCCTTGACTGAGTTAACTTCCAAAAAGCAGCACATACATGTGAACTGGACTGAGTCTTGCCAGGCATCTTTTGATGCCCTGAAGGCTGCCATGTGCACTGCTGCTGTGCTGAAGGCACCTGACTATTCCAAGGAATTTGTTGTGCAAACAGATGCCTCAGAGCATGGTATTGGAGCAGTACTCTCACAGCTTAATGAAGAGGGCCTAGATCAACCTGTAGCCTTTATTAGCAGGAGGTTACTTCCCAAGGAACGTAGGTGGTGTGCTATTGAGCGTGAAGCTTTTGCTGTGGTCTAGGCACTGAAGAAGTTAAGACCCTACTTGTTTGGGACTCACATCCAAGTTCAGACAGACCACAGGCCCCTCAGATGGTTAATGCAGATGAGGGGTGAAAATCCCAAATTGTGGAGGTGGTCCATTTCTCTACCGGGAATGGACTTTATGGTGGCACAGCGCCAAGGCACTGACCATGCCAATGCTGATGGTCTGTCCAGATTATTCTGCCTTAGTGATGAGAACTCCCATGAGGTTGGGTAGTTGCTCCCCACTTTCAGGTGGGGGGAAACGTGTTAGACTTGATATCATTGGCATGGCCTCCCCTAACTTTTTGCATCTACTTCCCAGGTTGCTTCTGCATGCTGGACTCTGTTTTTGATGTTTTTGTTTGCTCTGGGCACTTTATTACTGCTGACCAGTGCCAAAGTGTTCCCTGTATAA
The DNA here is from genome assembly GCF_031143425.1 of Pleurodeles waltl. Classification (NCBI taxonomy): domain Eukaryota; kingdom Metazoa; phylum Chordata; class Amphibia; order Caudata; family Salamandridae; genus Pleurodeles; species Pleurodeles waltl. The sequence goes on from NC_090440.1 coordinate 1,169,281,186, forward strand.
ATTATATGTGTACATTGGCTTATCCATGATTGGCATATTTGATTTACTAGTAAGTCCCTAGTAAAGTGCACTATAGGTGCTCAGGGCCTTTAAATCAAATGCTACTAGTGGGTCTGCAACGCTGGTTGTGCCACACACATTAGTAGCCCTGTAAACATGGCTCATGTTTACAGGGCTACTACAGTTTCTGGGAGCGCAGTTTTAAATCTCCAATTTGACTTGGCAAGTGCACCCACTTGCCAGGCCTAAACCTTCCCTTTTTATACATGTAAGGCACCCCTAAGGTAGGCCCTAGGTAGCCATGTGGGCAGTGTGCAGTATATGATAAAGGTGGGACATGTACTTATGTGTTTCACATGTCCTAACAGTGAAATCTTGCCAAATTCGGTTTTCACTATTGCAAGGCCTATCTCTACTCATAGGTTAACATGGGGACTGCCTTTAAATGTTATTAAAGCTTCGGTTCCCTTTGAGAGCAGATAGACAAGTGGAGTTTGGGGTCCCTGAACTCACAATTTAAAAATACATCTTTTAGTGAAGTTGGTTTCTAGATTGTATGTTTGAAAATGCCACTTTTAGAAAGTAGGCATTTTCTTGCTTAAATCATTCTGTGACTCTGCTTGTTTGTGGATTCCCTGTCTGGGACAGTTTGACAGTTGGGCTCTTTGCACCTCTCCTCTAGACAGTGACACAAAAGGAGCTGGGGTGTAGCCGGCATATCATGATGGGCAATCTGGGCTGAGGGGAGAGGAGGAGTGGTCACTTACACCTGAAAGGGCTGTACATGCCCACACACAAAGCAGTCTCCAACCCCCTGGTGTGTGTGTGGGGCCTGGGCAAGGCAGGATCTTGAAAACAACAGAGACTTTTCTTTGAAGTAGGCCTACTTCAAATGCAGAAAGGGGTGTAATAAGAGCACCCAAAACCCCTGAAAATCAGATTACTTCTGGAACCATGAGGAACCTCTGTCAAGGAGAACCGCTGGAGAAGCTGAAGGATGGGTACTGCCCCTTTGCCTGTGACTGTGCTTTGCTGGGTTGACCTGCAGTAGCTACTTCTACCTAAGAGAGGACAAAGACTGACTTTTGTGTGTCCCACTGATGAAGAATCTCCAAGGGCTTGAACTTAGCTTGACTCCTGTTGAAGACTTAGGGACAACAAAGGCTTCCCTCTGTCAGCACTTGGGCTTTCTGCTGAGAGTCCTTCCTGCCAAGTGGTGCCCTAACCTGTCCCTGGGCCCCTGAGAGGTGCATCTGGTGGAAAAGGACAGAAATCCACGCAAAGACTGTGGGGCGGGGAAATGCACCACCTGCTTTGTGGCTGCTAAATGACACGTCACTGGCTTCGCGGCTAAAATCGATGCTCCATCTGCATAACGGTTAGGAGATTGATGCAACGCTACTGGAGAAACGACGCACAACAGCCACAGTGGCTGCTGTTAACGACGCAAGCCCCCACACAGCGCAGTTTCTTCACACCGTGCAACCGGATTTCAACGGAACAATGCTGGGTGTGGAAAATAAATGCAAAGCCTGCCCGGACCCAAGGTGCCCGTCCGGGATCAAAGCATCGCTCTCTTGCAGGAGAGAAGAAATGACGCACGCCAACCCGACCGGAGGAGGAACGATGCACGGTCTCGCGTGTGAGTGAGAAATCGAAGCATCGGTGATCTTTGTCGATGCACACTCACCTGTGCGGTTTTATTTTGCTGCTACCTAGGTACTTTTCTGAAATAACAGCATTCTCACTGTTTTCTAAGGATTAAGACTCTTATTCCTTTTAACAATTCATAACTTGACTTGTGTATGTCGGATTTTTATCTTTTTGGTCTTGTTTTGTTTAGATAAATATTACCTATTTTTCTAAACCTGTGTTGTGTCATTTTGTAGTGTTTGTACTGTATTACAGTGTGTGTTGCTGCAAATACTTTACACATTGCTTCTGGAGTTAATCCTGCCTGCTCGTGCCAAGCTACCAAGGTGGTTGTGGGGGTTAACTGAGTAAGATTCTCCTTTACCCTGACTAGAGTGAGGGTCCTTGCTTGGACAGGGGTAACCTGACTGCCAACCAAAGACCCAATTTCTAACAATCTCGAAGAGAAGTGCTGCTGCATTTGTCTAAGCCACAATCTTTGCTTACCATATCCAAAGGTCTTGGTGTGGTGATGGCTCAAAAATTATTTTTCTCAACAGTATCAAGGCTATAGAACATATTGTCTCGCATATTGGTAGGTCTTTCCATTCCTACTGAAGACTTTCCTTTCTATGGGCCTGATTATGACCTTGGCAGAGGGGATTACTCTGTCACAAATTTGACGGATACTCCATCCGCCGTATTACAAGTTCAATAGGATATAATGGAACTTGTAATACGGTAGGCAGTATATCTGTCACGTTTATGACAGAGTAATCCCATCCTCTAAGGTCGTAATCAGGCCCTAAATGACATTGTTTTTGACCTGCCCTTTGAAGTCTATTGTTGAGCCAAATGCTGTATTGCTTGAAAAAACACAGCTTTTTTGTGTAGCATTTTCTTTTTAAAATAACACAACAGAAGTTACTAAAACAAACGGCTTCATGCGTAGGTGTTTGACACATGATTTCGCCATTCTATATGTTGCAGCCAGCTGTGGACGGCAACTGGGGGCCCTGGAGTGCCTGGGGTGAGTGTTCTCGCACTTGTGGAGGTGGTGTCCACTTTTCCTTCAGAGATTGCAATGACCCTGAACCACAGAATGGAGGAAAATACTGCCAAGGCCAGCGAGCCAAGTACCAGTCCTGCAACATCGAGGAGTGCCCACTCGACGGTAAGAACCTCGTCACATTTCAAATGTGTTTGGCATGTAATCCAAGAATTCCCACCTACATTATGATCTTGTTAGAATTCCGCAACATGGTCCTTGGCTTTTAGTAATCTCTATTGACTTACTACCCTTTCAGACTAAACAATATAAACTCATTGAGTTCCTAATCGTGTTTACCAATACACACAACCTGACCTTACATAGAAAACGAAGGAAAATAGTAGGGCATTGAGGAAGCCAGCATTTTCAGAGTGAGTAGTACTCCACAATCCCAATGATGGTGTCTGCACCTCTCACTTAGGATACCAAGTCATATATGTAATAAAAAAAAGTCTGCTGTCAGCATTAGAAGTTGGAATTCAAGAGATGTGAATTTTGGGGTTGGATACCCTGAAGCTACCCTGAAGAAGTTTGTGAAGATTTTTTAATAAATCTCTGCTGGTTCACAGTGACGTCACAAATTCGAAGGTTTTGTAACTTGCAAAGTGCCTGGGTCTTACTGAGACTGACTGCACACTAATGCAATTTTTACAATGAGAGACATTGGTGCGGCAACGCATAACGCCAATATTCTTGGTAAAAAGATAGTGGTTCACTACTCGGCATTCATTTTCTGGCTTGGCATAACTCTACACGACTGCTGCAGTTCTGTACGAGTGGAACAAGCAACTAGATACCTAGATATTTTGCTAGACAGCTCCAAATAAATGGCATTAATTTTATTGCCACTTGATCGACTCATATTCAAATGGCAAGTTCTTTCCTGCACTAAAACTGATTGTTTACTTTAAAATGTGAGAATGTTTGTTCCTCTTATTAGTTACGTACAACCGAATTACAATAAATATATTGTAGCTTTTGCCAAGAGGTATTATTGTTTACTGCTTATGACCAATTCACCTGTATCGAACGATTATTTAAACATAGCAGTTTATATTGTGTAATATCATGTGGCCCAATTCACAAGGCTATTTGCACACCTAAGTTAAATTTGCACCCAGGAAAAGTCCATATGCGATTCTAAGATCAGGAATGATGGGATTTGGAACCCAGTGAATACTGTTTGCTCCTAAGGAGATTCTATAAAAAAATGAATGTCTTTGTAATTATTTTCTCAAAGGGGAGAGGGTTGTGGGTGTTACTGGGTTGGATCACAAGCAAAGATTGGCAAACACCCACAGATGTGCATGTTTGTGCATATTCCTCAGCCTTGGCAGATAGTTTCTTACCATGAACACATATGCAGATTTACTCCTGTCAAGGACAGGAGTACAAGCATATCTGAATTGGAATGGGAGGGAACAGTACCAAAACTCGGGTTTCAAAGTGCGAACAGAGTGTTAATGTAGACTGCAACATTTCCATATTCATAAATAAGAAAGTGAATATCTCTGGTAGCAGTGACATTCACAAATTCCCTGGATTATAATCCTGGAATTCTTTCTGAATTCCATAAAGGTCGTACATTTTCTCTAAATGTAGGCATTTTTTGACAGGAATATATTTCTGACTATTCTCCAGTAAATTGTATTAATCTTCCCAGTGTTTGATAATTGTGGATTATGGGCAAGGTTTGTTGATATAATGGTACACCTCTGCAATAGGTCGGATGTAACCATGCGACCTTTCTGATTTAAAATGAAAAGGAAAACAGATTTATAGATTGTTTTAAGACAGCAGATGGGAAGATGGCAATAGGGACAATTAAAGCTTAGTAAGAATGTAGTTTGGAGGATGGGTCATCAAAAATAGGTACTTCTTTGTCAGTCCTCTACTGGTGAAAATATTAGTTCTTCTTCTTGCTAAGGTGTCCTTTGTTGATGTCCTATAGAATAAAACAATCAAGTTATTAATGTAGTTGGTGTTGAATTTCTATTAATAGAGCCATATGGGTTTGTTGATTTTAACAGGCATTGTAAAGACTTTTTGTATTGGCCTCCAGGTGTTTGAAAAGCGGAAGTCAGATCTTGAGAGGCTTCATCTACAACTGTTTCAGCATGTAGGATTAACAGTGGTTGTAACTCAGTTGATCATAGTTTTTCCTTGAAATCATATTTTCCATTAGTTTGAATGCATTTGCTGTGCAGGCCTCTTACAGTACCTATAATAATAAGTGTAAGGAATTACAAAATGTCATCATTTTTGTTGTGATCTCCCATTTTTATTGTGTAATTCTGCTGGCTTTAGACCTCTGTGTGCCTTACCACTGCTAAACAATAATAAAGTTGCCATGCTTAATCTAAAACGTGCTGTTCAATCCCATCTCACTTTTTTGTCTCAATAACTTCCCTATAAGTCCATTGTATATGGTGGTTAAAATACACTAATAGCAAAGAAGGTTAAATGTCATAGGTTGGCTGCAGTGTGCATTTACATAACTTACTGTCATATTTTAAGAAATGGCACCTAAAGTGTACTTTGTAAAGGCACACTCCATATGTAGGCCAGTTATATTTTAATTAGGGCAGGCCTAGTTGTGACCAACATAATTAATTTCATCTATCCACCTGAGAAAATGACAGCAAAGTAATTCAGAGTTAATTTTTTCTTCCTGTTCATAAACTGATTTAATAGTGACATTATATTTTGATAACTGAAGTAGAAAGTTCACTTTATGAACATGTACTTTAGACTGCCAGGGCAAAACTGGCATAAGACCAATTCTGCCACTCATCACATCTTGTGAGATGGAGTAGGCATCCTGAGCTAGTAGAGTTAATTACCCTGGCTTAGAAGACAGTGGACTGTCTCTGACCCGATGATGGTCAGAGGGTGTTAACTGCTGACGGGTTGAGCCATGATTACCATTTAGAGGTAAAATGACACAGGCTTTTAGCATTACTCTGCAGTGAATCCACCCTAGTAGTGTCCAATTACGAGTTAAATCAAGTGAAAAGTTGAATTACCATGTCAGACCAATTTTTTATATTTATATTGATAAATTCATACAGCACAACCAATGCCCGGAGGTGTCTTGGCACTGTGGTCTGAAAGACTAAAGAGCAGATGTACTACACTGTGATGGAATAAAGCCAGGTCTTTAACTGCTTCCTAAAGATACTCAATTTTGACTGTCCTCTAAGGTGCCTAGGCAGCCTGTTCCAAGTAAGACAAGAAGAGTAGACAAAGCTTCTGCCTCCCCAAGAAACTTTCTACATTTTAGGACTAGACACATTTTTGGCTGTTTCGGAATGCAAGTATCTGCTTGGAATGTACCAACAACATTTGTTCCTTAGTTACTTAGGACCTGTGTCATGGAGAGCTTTACGAGCCTGTACAAAGTGCTTTAAAAGCAACTTTCTTTCTCACTTGAACCCAATGAAGCTCCTCCAAAGCCTTGGAGACAGATTGGAAATTCTGAATCTTCATAGGAAGCCTTGCTGCTGCATTTTGCAGCCTCTGCAATTTATTTAAGTGGCCTTGTTGGAAGCCCATACATAAACTGTTACAGTAGTCGGGTCTAGCTAACACTAGATAAATCATGACCGACTTCTGTAACTCAAATGTAGTAAACAGTAAGATTGTCTTGAGGCTTCTTAACAGGAAAAAACAAGATGAAAGAAATGGATTGAGCTGATCAGTAAATGAAAGTTGTGAATCAAAGATTGCCCCTAGATTCTTTACTTTGGGAGCAGGTGTAGGGAGGGAACCAAAAGAAGGTGTCCTTCCCAAATAGTGAAAACTCTGTTTTTTCAGAGTTTAACTTCAGATAGTAGTTATTCATCTAACTGACTATTGCGCTCATACAGTTGTTGAAAGGTTATGCCACCTCTTCGACATTACTTGTGATCGACACTACAATCTTAGTGTCATCAGCATAAGAAATGGTGAGAAGTCATATGTCCTGATCAGCTTAGCCAGGGGAGCCCCATAGATAATGAAAACCGTAGGAGTTAACGATAACCCTTGCAGAACACCGCATGGCAAAGAAAAAGACTAGGAATTAAAATACCCAAAGATAACCAATTGCTCTCTGTCTGAAAGAAATGAGCAAAGGAGGTCATAGGCCGGGCCAGGTAGCCTTGTTTCAACCAGGCGTTCTTTCAGGACCACAATGCTCACTGTGTCAAATCCCTTAGATAAATCCAAAAAGATCAATGTGGCCCCTCCCTCCACTGTCTATGACAAAACATTTCCTCCTTGGCAACCACCAAGGCAGAATAAGTCCTATGGCCCTTTCTAAGCCCATACGGGCTCCATCCAGGATCCCATGTTGATCTAGATACTTAGATACTCATACTGTCCAGGTGCCTCTCGATAATCCTGGCTGGAATTGGGAGATGCAAGATGGGGTGATCATTTTGCATCTCACCAGGGTTTAAAGAGGGTTTTTAAGCAAGGGGAGAATGTGTGTTTTTTTACAGTCAGATAGAAAAATTCCCACCTCAATGATAGTATTCAGTAGGGGAGTGAGCTGGATAGCTACCACCTCAGCTACCTAAAGAAGAATCTTTGTGGGGGCAAAGGTCAGACGGGCTCCTGATTTAGTGGCTCTGATCATTTTGACCACGCGATCTATACTTAATGAAGCAAACTTGCAGTACTTCGAGATGCATTGTCCTTATGTGTTATGCCCATTTGTAGAAGAGCAATGAGTCCAAGTAGCAACGAAAACCCCATAGACAGACTCTACTTGCTTCTTCAAAAATACAGTTACATTGTTACTTAATGATTAGCTAGAGGTCATTATGTTTGCAGAGGGAGGACAAGAAAGCACCCGTATTGTTTTAAAGAGCTCTTTGAAGGAATTATTCGCTGAATTAATTTTATCAGTGAAATACATGGTTTTCTCCTCTAAAATGGTCCCTAAGTAGTGATTTATACCTGACTTTTTCATCCAAACAATATTTTCTCCTCCATATTTTTCCTAGCAACAACATTGTTGTCTCATTACTCTGATTGTGGGACAAAACGAAGTGCTGTGGGCTGTCTCCTATGATTTTAAAGAGATTTGAGTGAAGCTATAGTATCCATTGCCCCCTTTATCTAATCGGAATATTTTGCTGCATCAGAATTGGGATTACCAGAGAGGAAAGGTTCGGTGGGTTACCTCTAACATCCTTGTTGGTTCTGCCTTGTCGATCTTAATCCAGCTTCTGATCATTTTATCTGGATCCGTTTTACCATCCAACTGCATTCATTGGGTGTATAGACTGAAGCTAATTACCAAGTGGTGTGACCAAGTTACAGGAAAGCCGGCATCCACCACTAGATCAAAGAAATTCGAGAAGATCCCATCCAAGGTGTGCCCAGTCCTGTGTGTGGCTGAATTCACCAGTTGTTTTTGATTAAAACAATTCATATTATCAATAGGTATAGCTGCCCCTTTATTGTCAGGATCCTCCACATGAAAATAAAAAAAACCTAAAATGGTATGAATATCATGTGCAGAGGGGTTCAACATAGGTCAAGGGATCCTGGATGCATGCCAGATTTTCAAAACAACCACTGGCTATGCCAATCAGCTCCTTTCAGAATCATTGCATGTACGGTATCTTTTGTGGAATTCTTGAAATTCTGACATTGATCCCACCCACTGAACTTCATTCTGCCCGCTGGATTAGCGTCTTGAGACAATTAACTTTGTAACAATGTTTCATTGGCTTTACACTGTATGTAACTAAAAGCCATGCTTGTCTTTTGCATTGGTGCCATGGAATAAGACAGATATTTACTGAGCCAATCTCATCTCATATCACGCTCCATGAGGACCCCACACAAAGTAGGGGACAGAGGTATAGAGTGAGAACGAGCTCCATGATCCTGTCAGTCACTGGCTACTGCCATATTGCACTGAGTTCAGTATGCTGACACTGAATAACATCCTTGAAGTATACAGGGAACACGTACAGTGCACCAAAGCAGCGTTGCTTGGTGATTCTTCTTCAACTAGCACATTCTGGGATGTTTCCTGTGCATTTTAGAGAATGCCAAATCTGAAAAATCTTTCTGAAAGATTATTCATGACGTTTAAAGGGGGTCATTCGTGAAAAATGTCACAATAGGTCTCAAAACCCAAGCAGGCATCATTAAAAAAAGAACATTCTTTATTGCTTATTTTTTGTGAGTGTTAGTGAAGTAAGACTGGACGGCTCCTTTAAATGTTTGGGTTTAGCTCACAACATAAACCCCTCGTCGTATGTATGAACCGACACACCACTTCCAAGGACAGAGAGAACAATAATTACCACCCAGAATGAGGTCGGACAATTAAAGGAATGAAGGGATAATACGAGCATAGGCATTGCAAACTTCCATGCCCAGGAGGCTTCCAGCCATGAACAACAGGTCACCTTGCTTACAAGCCGACTCAAATTTGATTTCAATCCGTTCATAAAATCTGACAGTCCATAATTGTACTCATTCAAAATTGTATTCCTCCTCTCAAAGGCTAACTGTTCCTGTGTAATATTCCCCCATCTGAGATTTCATCGACATAGAACAGGACTCTGAATATCTCTTGGCAGGTGTTTTGGGTTTCTATTCAAGAAACGCTATCCTGGTTCACATTGGTTGTTCTTTTCCTGTTCTAAACTTGACTGACATTCTGACTCTTTGCTTTTCTCACTTTCTCAGGTCAAAGCTTCCGGCAGCAGCAGTGTCAGCACTACGACAGCTACAACTTTACTGCCATAGATGGTAGCCTCTTGCAGTGGGTTCCCAAATACGCAGGTGTTTCCCCACGGGATCGGTGTAAGCTCGTCTGTCGGGCCGTGGGTCGGAGTGAATTCAAGGTCTTTGATTCTAAAGTAAGATTTGTTTTTTAAAGTGTTAAAAGCTCTGATTTGACATGCAGTTGTAATGATCGGCCATGCACTAGAACAGACTGAGGGCCTGATTTAGAGCTTGCGGATGGGTTACTCTGTCACAAACGAGACAGATAACCCATCCACTGTATTATGATTTCCATAGAATAAAATGGAATTGTAATACAGAAGATAGGGCATCTGTCATGTTTGTCATGGAGTAACCCCATCCACCAAACCAGGCCCGGCTTTAGCGTTGGGGGCCCCCTGTGCGACAGTCTTTTTTTGGCACCCCCCCACATCGTGACTACTTCCTCAGATCCCTCACTACCACCCGGCAAATGTGCCACTCATCTCTCCATATATCCCCTTTCACATAAAGTCATTTGTTTTAAAGCGCTTATAAAGGCTAGCTTTACTAATCCACTCAGCTATATACACAAAATATCATTCTGTTCTTTGCAGCACGCATATTAACCCTCTACGCTACTTATGGCGAGTCAAAACTGCCGCTAGACAAATCTACATCTCTCTCTCTAGCAAGAACATTAATAACAAGAGGTATCGTGACATTTTAATTGCTTTCTGAAGGCTGGACGCACACAAAACTTTTCAGCAGGTGCTTTTAAAGCGCAGGTTCGTAAGTTATTGCTAAACACAGCGCCCCCTTGAGGTCAGCACCCGGTGCGGCCACACTTCTTACACCACCCTAAAGCCTGCCCTGCACCAAACTCTAAATAAGGCCCTGAGTTTTGAATTATTTTGTCTAGTTAATGATTCAAGAAAAACATTGAAATTTGAGTGAACATAATTACTACATAATGCGTTGTGATGGATTTAGAACATGGTAGATACCATCTTGCAAAGAACTTTAGAGATCTTGCATTCATTGCAAACCCATCCTCTTATCTTTGTCTAGGTAGTGGATGGTACCCTCTGTGGGCCGGAAAGCTTGTCTATATGTGTACAAGGCCAGTGTGTGAAAGCTGGTTGCGACCACATCATTGGATCCTCCAAGAAGCTGGACAAGTGTGGCGTGTGTGGAGGAAACAGCTCCACCTGCCGAAAAATCTCAGGTTCGCTCAACCGATCCAAGTAAGTAAGAGGCAGTGGTGGGAATGGTTGACTTTCCTCTCAAAGTTTTGGTCTAACTGGTGATTTGGTAGATTGGGGACTTGTGTTACTTGCCTTCTTGGAAATCCATATGACAATTGACCATATTTCAGATATTTTACTAATGTCAATATCAGGGAGTTCCCCTTATGACACACCGAAACCAAAATATTCCTATACCGCAAAGCAAAATCCTGGTCCTTCTCTCAGGGTTCAAACCAGAGATGAATCAATAAAGAATAAATTGGGTTTTCTTTATATATGACCTTCACCCATTCTAGTAGTGGCATGCTTCATCATCGGGTCCACCCCAGCTCCTAAAAGCCAGGGTAAGCTCTACTGACATTCCAAGAGCACTTATATAAATCCTACCAGGGAGCTCAAGATTAAAAATATCCCACTGTCACAAAGGTATCCAATTATTAGTAGTGACAGTAGGTATAAATTAAAGGAAATTGGGGGTACACTAGGATATTATGGTCTTAAGACCCTCACTTAAGCTATTGACACATCAATTGGGATCAGCACCACAAGCCTGGTGTAAGTGGGTCTGATCAGGTGCACATGGAGCGTGTTTCCCTTTCACGACTGTGTAAGTAAAGGGGCGCTTCCCCCAGAGAAGCTCAGTGGTTACCCAAAACGGGTGCCACATATGTGCTCCATACTTTATTAAGACAAGTGATTATATTCTCAGCATGGTTTTGACTAGCACTTCATGGTTAGTTATTCACTGAGTATGTATTCACATTGACACCAGGTATATGTTCTGATGAAAACCCGGAGCCTTATAGGCCAGTTGTAGGGGCTGAAACATGTTGGAGGCTTAAGTGAGGGTCTTAGGACCCTAATATCCTAGCGTGTTTAATATATCTAATGTCAGGCTTTGTCTCTTTTGAAGGGAGGTTGATGTTTACTTTTCTTTCACTGACCGTAAAGTGAGAGGATTTTGTAAAGTGAGGTATGTGACATTCCTCGTGGGTAGAGAATTGATGTAACATTAATGGCAGCATCCCTTTCCCAATATTTGTTTCAGTACCACTGGTACATGCCAATTGTGAAATGTCATCACGCATGAGCCATTGTCAGTACACTTTTTTTCAACTGCCCAGTTTCTAAGCAGGTTTTGAAGGAAGCAGTGTACTGTAATTTAAGCAGCATTTGCTTATATATCTGCTGTGCCCTTCTCAGCTTTTACTTCAGTATTGAGGGGTAACAACCAAGAGCTGAAAAAGACTAGACTTTACCACTGAAAAATATATACAGATTAGTGTATTGTTGTCTGTAAATCACATAACAGCAAAACATGATAACAGATGTTGATAAAATCCTCCGAAAATAATGCAGAGAGGCATTCACTGGACTCTTCTAAAAAAAAATCTAGAATTTTGCAGTGAAATCATTAAAAACGGTAAAGGAAATGTGTACACAGATATTACAAATGACAATTAGAAGAATGAACCAATAAGTTCCTCTTACCAGAAACACTTACAGTGCAAGTTGTGACAAAATGGGGGGTCTTTGTCAAAGCGTTTTTATAGCACTACTACCTTAACTGAGCCTGCTTCTAAGCATTCCTAATATGTACAGATAGGAAGTTAAACGAATATGGAGATTGTAAGGCGTAAGATTCTATTTCTTTCCAATTCAATAATCGAGTTACTCCCTTTGCACACTCGACTCGCTAAAGGTAACAATAGCAAACAGAGAAGGCTTAACCCAGATGTGTGGTGTAGGAACAGTGACTAAAATACTGTATAGCACAGTGTTGTCAATTTGTGTCTCTTCTAGAGGCTGGGGCATAATTTAGAGGGCAGTAATGAATGAGCCGCTCTATATAACTACATTTTTCAACGTCCACACTATGTACTTGCTTCCCTCCACCTATGCCCACAGTACATCTACCTGTCCCCTGCCCCTCCCCCCCTTTATTGGAATCAATGCAGCCCTTGCTTGCACCACAGACCATACTTTTGACCCCTGGGAACATGTTTGCAAGCCCCACAGTGTAAAGGATAGAACTAATGACTCAGCCAATGCTTTTTCATTTAAGCAATTTGGATGCACTTAATGACAGAAAGGGCCTAAGTAGACTATTAAAGTTTAAACTAGGAAGCAAAATACTACATCAACTATATTGATCGATATGTGTTTAAAAGATCAAATCGAGCAATAGAAGCTCAGTACTGTATATACACAGTGCCAAAAATCAATCCCGTGCTACAGAAGACACGAGAGGAAAAGACAATGGAAGACTCACTCCAACAAAAGGTATTCTATTCAATTAATCACCAGCTCGGTAGCGACATCGGGATAATTCGGCAGCAAGTGAACCATGACCCTTATCATCAAACAAGACCTTCCTGTTGTTTGGCAGACTCTCACACACCCTATTTGCGGCATGCCTCCTCATCGGGTCTAATCCCTGTCCCTAAAATCCTGGATGGCTTCGACCATATTCAAGGGAGCTCTTGGGATATTTTCCTCAAAACACCTTTGTATCCCTTTATTAATGGTGTTCCTGGTATGATTAATAATTATAACAGAGTGATGGGAGTGTCTATGGAGATAATGATCCTTTACCCTGTATATAAGTTGACTATTTCAGCCCTAAACTGAGGAGGCCAGAGGGTCCAGGACTTTTATCAGCACTAAGTTACTTTGCCCTAGAATAATGTCAGTAATGCCAAAACAACCGAACTACATTCAGTTAGGACAGCACACATCGTGCAACATTTATAAGGCATGTAAAAGGACACAGTTGTCCTTGTTCCATTGGGTTCCCCTTGTGAGTCCCTACACTATTATATTGTCAAGCCATTAGTTTGGTCCATGACATGTTACCCTTGATGAATGTGTGGCTATAGGGTCATGTCCTGCACCCCTCCAATGTAGCCTATCACACCAGGATCACCAATAATAAATGGATATCTAGGTGTTCTGAGGTATCTTTATCTTAAGACCCCAGAATGAAAATATCCCAAGTGTTCCTTTGAATATATTCGAGCACATCTTTTCAGGGAGCAGAATGATACTTGATGTTGAATCATGACACCAAAATGGTGTCTGAAAGTCTGCCAAACAACACTAAAGTCTTGTTTGATGATAAGGGTCATGATTCACTTGGGGTGTGAGTTATCCAAGTGTGGCTACTGGGCTAGTTATTGACTACAGGATACGTTTTGTTGGAATGAAGCTCGGTATTATTCTTGAATTACATTTTACCCAAATGTCTGCTAGGTCACTCCCCGCCTCCTGCAGCCAACTTGAGAGGTTTTACAAATCCCTTTGATTTCCAAAAAGAAACTGAAATTGTTAGGCGTGCAATTTGATGACTTTCTCCTCCACAAAAATATATTTGACACAATGTGTTCTATTAATTATGTACCTACCATGACCACCTCAAAGTCATCCTTTGCTCATGGGAGGTTTTAACACGTTTACTGAATGCTGAATATGTCTTCCTTGTTTAAGAGCTAGTTAAAAAATGAACTAAAACAAATTAGCCATAACGTAAACAGTTATGGCCTCCTTGAGTAGGTGCTTCGAACCTTAAAGTCTGAATTCACCCCTGGTTATGATCTACTGACATAGACCAATGAAACAACCAAAGTCGCCTAAGAACGCTGTTTTCTTTTTGGACAATTTCGTAGAGCCACACTTTTTCATTACTGCACGACAGAACAAGTAGCAAGCAGGGCTCTTCCCAGTAATATTTGGAGACAGATGGGCATATCATTACAGTGATGGGAAAGCTGAGTGAAGAGGTGGAAATTAACATGAAGACAGCTCCAAGGGGAATTTAAAAATGGTGGATGTGAAGGAGAAAATTACTTTGGAATAATAACTAACCTCACTATAGCTTTCAAACAGGCTGTGTAACATCCATATGTCAGACGCACAGTTACGTTCCAAAGTATGACTGGAGCTGTGTAGAACTCATTAGCAATCCACCAGCAATGCCATTTAAAGTCATGTTTAGAAATATTTGCTCTGCCTTGACTTTACAATGTCCTTTTGCGCCTGCAGGTACGGCTACAACGACATTATCACAATTCCAGCTGGAGCCACTAACATTGACATCAAACGACGAAGCAGCAGAGGAGTAAAACGTGATGGTAACTACCTGGCGCTGAAGAAAATGGATGGCAGCTACCTGCTGAACGGCAACCTGGCTATCTCCGCCATGGAGCAGGATATTTTGGTAAAGGGCACCATATTGAAATACAGTGGTTCTTTGACAACACTGGAACGGATCCAGAGTTTCCAGCGCCTTCCTGAACCTCTCATAGTCCAGCTCTTGAGTATGTCCAGTGACATCTACCCACCAAAAGTAAAGTACACATTCTTCATTCCCAAAGATGTGCCATTTGCCAAGTCAAAGGGCAAAGAGAAAAAAGCTGCCAACATCATCAAGCCCAGGGTGACATCCCAGTGGGTGATGGGTGACTGGTCTCAATGCAGCAAGAGCTGTGGTTCTGGGTGGCAGAGGAGAACTGTAGAGTGCTTGGACATGGAGGAGAAGACCTCAACTGACTGCAATGAGGCTCTTAAACCTGAAGACATAAAACCGTGCAGTGATTTGCCCTGCCCTGTATGGCAAATGGGTTCCTGGTCACCATGTTCACGAACTTGTGGGGAAGGGATGCAAACACAAAGTGCTCTCTGTACTGACTATTTGGGCAAGGCAATGGACGCTGACAAATGCAATGCTTCAAAGAAGCCACTACATGTCACAAGAGTATGCGTTCTCAAAGAATGTTGAGACCTGCCCCTTACTGAAGCACTGAACACATAACATAGGGAACCACTCACAACACCTGACCTTGTTTGAAAGTCCAAGCAGGGATTGTTAAGTGTGACTGACATTTCAAATTCTAAGCAGAAATTGCTTCCCAGACTTCAACTTGCGTAAGAGACAAGGAAAGGATCGTGAGCACCACCTGTTCTTGCCCATGAAAACTGGGCTTGCTCAAAAGATTAAGCAGGAAGTTGAAAAGAAACCTGCCGTTGACTATAATATGAAGCAGGACTGATAACGAGCTGTGACCTTGCGGGAAAGGTGGAGAGGGAAATCCTGACACAAGCTGACCTTGCAAGAAAGAAGAAGGAGCGACGGCTTTGCGTGAAAGATGAAGCAAGGACACCTAATATAATGTGACCTTGCTCTGAAGACGAAGCTAAGACTTTTAACACAATGTGACCCTGCCTGAGAAGCAGGGACTACTGACAAAATGTGACCTTGCTTGAAAGATGAAGCGGGAACTACTAACAGAACGGGACCTTGTTTGAAAGATGAAGCAGGAACTACTAACAGAACGTGACCTTTCCTGAAAGACGAAGCGGTAACTACTAACAGAAGTATCCTTGCTTGAAAGACGAAGCAGGAACTACTAACAGAACGTGACCTTTCTTGAAAGATAAAGCAGGAACTACTAACAGAACGTATCCTTGCTTGAAAGAAGGAGCGGGAACTACTAATAGAACGTGACCTTGCTTGAAAGATGAAGCAGGAACTACTAATAGAACATGACCTTGCTTGAAAGATGAAGCAGGAAGTACTAATAGAACGTGACCTTGCTTGAAAGATGAAGCAGTGCCTATTAACACAATTTGACCTTGCATGAAAGATGAAGAAGCGGCTACTAACATAATGTGACCTTGATCAAAGTGCCAAGCTGTAATTTCGAAAGAGACCTATCCTTGCTCTGGAAAAGATCTAAGAACCGGTAGCAAAAGGTAGCCCTGTTTGAAATGTGAATATGAAATGTGCATGAATGACAAATATGAAAGCTCTAGTACAACCTGACTTTCCTTGGAAGTTGAAGCAGGAACTAGTAACAGAACAAGGACATGCTTCGAAGATGGTGTAGAGACTGCTAACACAATAAGAAGTTGCTTGAATGACGAAGAAGGAACTATTAACATAACAAGACCTTGTTTGAAAGATCATGCACGAATTAATAACAGGATATGATCTTGCTTGAAAGATGAAGCATGGCCTACTAATGGAACCAGACCTTGCTTGAAAGAAGACATGGGGACTGCTAACCCATTCTGACCGTGATGAAGCAGGAACTTTTAACGGAGCACGACATTCATAGATATATAATACAGGGACGCTTAGTCTCCGGCCACCTTGCTTGAAATTCAAAACAAAAATTGCAAAGAAACGAGAAATGGCTTGAAAGATGAAGCATAGACTGCTAGTACAAAGTGGCCTTAATTGAGAGATGAACTAAGGGTTGCTAACACACTCAGACCTGACTTAACGAACCAATAACAGACTGCTAACAAACGTAGACTGGGCCATCAACAGGCCAGCAGGCATCACTTACCACGTCATTTATGTTCTCAGGCATGGACAACATAAAGGGTTAAACGAAAGAGTGCACTAGCTGACCTAAAAAGGTTAAGAAGTGATAGACTGCCAAAATATATATAGTTTATATGTTTGATATGTTGTTTCTAACTGGAAATCTACCTCAATTAAGAAAAAAATCGGAAGTCGGCTAGAGTTTTTGGCACATTTTCTAATTTTATATCTACAAAAAAAACGATCGGCGTTTCGCTGAGAAATAAACGAGGTGAAGAAGATAAATCGGAAACATCTTCTTCGTCGCCCCACATTTCTGACCATTGTTTGCCTTGTCACATCAACCTTGCACTTGGCTTTTGAAGACAATACAGGAAACGAGGGCGGCACTACAACACATCTGCTGAAAGGGGCGATCAATGTTCAATAAGAACAAACGCCCAACAGACTGACCAGTGTTCGGGGAGACATTGAGGTCGGTGGGTGTTAGCAGAAAAAATATATTTCTCATGCTTTGACTCGTGTCAATTTGAGACAGAAGGGACCTCATCAAAACTTTTCTGAATAGATAAGCAGATGTTATAACCTCTCAAAGGGAAAATGAGGGTACTTAATTGTTGTCAAAATAATCCAAGTCCATACATGCGGCAATGGTTCTGTAGAAATAATTTTATATCCATAAAAGTTTATTAAGCTTAAATAAAATTTTACAGTTTGTATAATAATGGTGTTTCCAGGGTCCAGAACGTGCTGCATGCACATCACTTTATACCAATCTGCTGCTGAGTTGTCTTATAGCCATGCACTATGATGTCAGTAGAGGTTCTGTAGGGGTGATGGGTTGATAAGAAGGGTGGATAGCTAGAAGTAAAATTAAAGAGACATATGTGAACTAATCTAATTGACCATGCAAACTGAGGCTGTCTTGCTATGCATCTTTGCCAATTCACTCATGTGGAAGTTGATATGTTTCAGGCTTCAGAGCTATTACTGGACGTGAGCATTCACCAGAGCAAGCAAGCTAAACAATGCAAATTAAATGTAACAGAGCAGCGATACTCATAGCATTAATGAGTGTGAGGTCTGTTTTTGAATTACCACATGCTCACAATAAACGAAGCAGTGTTAAAAAGCAGCTTTACTTGATATCTACCGATGTATTAAATAAACGCGGCAGCAGTTTGTTGGTACAAAAGGCAGAGCGAGGGTGGTCCCATTACAAAGTGACTAGGGCAGCACTTCCAAAGGCCCGTGACTTTGTTTGATGAAGTTCAGTGCCTGTGAAAACTAGGACACATGAGATCCAGGTGGTAATTCATTTCCAGCAGGAAAAAAATCAGATTCCAGAGGGTGAGATCTAGTATACACTATTGATTGATAACAACGGTCAGAGATATTATACAACCAGACAGACGAAATTAATGAAGGGCCCTTGGGTTGTCAGACTTTTCTAACAGCAGCTTTCATTTGAGTTTAGGTGCAACATATAAAGTGGCTGTGCCTAGCATTGCAACTGGTCACTCTGGGGATCCCTGCCCAAACTGAACTTGGCCCTCATTTGTGTATATGGCAGCACCCCCTCACCCGCCGGTTTCCTGTACTCTTCCTCTCTGACTTGCCTAACAAGACACCTATGATATTCTTTCAGCACTCATTTTGAAACGGCCCTAGTGGAAAAACACCACTGGGTCGCAAACCCTGGGCTGTTTACTTTCTCAGTGTGTCTGACCTGCTCGGGATGAGCTGCTTAACTGCGAAAAAACAAATACAAGAGTTGGCAGTCATTAAACAAAGTGCTGCCCAATAAGTCAGTCTTTACCTTGATGGAGAAGACTGCCTTCAAATGAGCGAGGTGTCTACCATGACAGTGAGAATAATTCCTGAAAAGTGAGACTGGTCAAATCTAATGAGTGCTGCTAATCTCTGGTTATAGGAATCCCAGGACTAAGTGACACAGGATGCCAGTGATAGAGATGTATGGCAGATGTCTAAGAATCTCTTCCAGTGAGTGAAACTGCGACTGAATTAGTGATAATTCTGACACATTCATTATAAATCGGACCGCCGTTCACTCACTTAAGAGTGAGGATCTTGTGCTGTATAGTGAGGTTGATTTTTTCAGAGATTGAGACACCTTTTAGTGAGAGAAAATATCCTATAGGCGGAAAAACATGCATGCTTAGAAGTAGGCCTTTCGCTATCAAAAAAACTGCACATATATTAACTCCCTTTGAGGTGGTAAAGGCATAGACAAAAAACGTTTGTCAAAAGGGTCCCTGGGTATTGTCATAGTGTTCCTCTGCTGCACCTTTTATTAATCAATCACTTTCACCGTAACTATTTTTGTCAACAAATAGCAGCATTCATCTGTATTGCGATCACAACAATGCTTTGCTGTAGCCACCTAGGAGGTGTCCACTAGCACCGCTGTAAATTCAATCTGCACTAGCACAAGCGGTCTTTTTCTCCGCAAGTTCGATATAGCAGGTAGATCATTACAAAGCTCCGGGTTTAGACTCACTTTCACTGATTGTCCAGTTCTAGAAAAATAGGGTTGTCACCTTGCTCCATGCAAGCAAGATACGCCATGCTTCCAGTGTTAGACCTTTATGCTCCCAATCATTGTTTTCAGTTGCGTCAGTCCAGATGACCCAAAGTAAGCAACATGAGTAGAACTCCTAGAACACATTAGCTTGGCAAATCAAAGCCCAGAACTAGAATATGGTTTTGAAAAAAATGGAGATAGGTGGAAACCATTTCTGACACTCATCCGATGCAGATAGTCTTATGCAGAAATGGGTGATTCTAACGCCTGAGAACTTAGGGCCATATGTACTAAAGCATTTTCCAATAGACACAGAATGGGTGAAATCCTTTGGTACATCTGGCCATTAGTCCATTCCCTCCCCCAATGAAAAAGATCCTTCACACTTTAAGATTTCCCTGAAGTGAATAGAACTCATTACTAAGAAGTGTAAGCACTTTCTAATGAATAGGAATAATTTCCCAGTGAGATTGCACTGAAATGAGCAGGACCTCTGAGACCACCTTCCAATGAAGGAGACTCTTTATCCAATGGAATTGCCATGGAATGAATTTCACATTCCTAACTGATCAGTTTACTGCCCAATAGGTGGAGGATTTTTTTCCAAGGCCACTGTCTTGGAACGAGTACGGCACAGTAATGAGGATTAAAGCCACCTTCCAATGAATGACACTCTTCACTCAGAGAAGCTGCCCTGAAATTAGTGCAACTCATCCCAAAGGAGGTGGTCTATCTTTAATAGCTGAGATCCTTCATTCAGATGGCATTAGATAACCTTCCAATAAATGAGCTCTTTCACTCAATGATTATTTTCGTGATAAGAGTGGGACACACCCCCTGATGATTCAGATCAACTTCTATTGAATGAGAAGGATCTCTTGAAAATATTGCAATAGTAATATGATATCTTCTAAGAACTGACACTGCTATGCAATGAGGCACGCTCTTTCTTAGTGGCTGAAATGCTGCATGAATAGATTCACTCTGAATGAGGCTCCCCCAGCTCTTGTAGGTAATTAAAAGTCTGATTTTAATGACCCTTCGCTTGTACTTTGAATATCAAACTCCTTTAAAAATTGTGTATATTGCACACTTCTGAACTTGACACAATTCCCTCTGTGTTCAGACTTTACTTCCATAAATAGGATCCATGTTTCCTACCCATTTTTACCTTGCCTCTTGACAAAGCACAGTAGGAGTAGGAAATAAGCAGTGAGTCAGTATTTCAAATGTCCCTAAGACATACTCCTTGAAAGTGCAAAATATAGTGAGCGGAGAACACAAGCCTATGTCAGACTGACCAAAGTAATCGAGATTGAGAGGAGGAAACCAAACATCAGTGCAGAAGTCATGCCAGGGGAGCAGCTTGTGATCAAGTGCTGTCTAAGTGTATGATCTATGAGTGGTCTTTTGGAACAACAAAATCTATTGGCGGCTACATATGATGTACACCATGGTGAAGTGGAAGTCGGAAAATGTCTTCCAGCCTTCACACATAAAAATATATATATATATATATATATTACACACTTCTCTTCCGTGGATATAGGAAAAAGGCAGCACTCCACAGCCACAACGAATTCAATCATGTTTATTCACCTACAGGGACGCGTTTCGGCGTTACCGCCTTCATCGACCTGTGAGCCGCCATTTTAGCTCGGTTTTTATACTCCAATTACAATGACCTCAATTAACATATATCATGCGAAAAACTGTTTTAGTCACAAATTTTCACCATACATTTCAATTAAACAGCAATTAAATACAATTAGAAAATATACAATGTAAAAATGCATTAGCTTGTCGAGTGTCAATTCTTCAGTGTTTATAAAATGTGTTAAACTAACCCTCGCCTATAATCCATGAATACAACTATCTCTATTCAGTCAATGATCCTTTTCAAATTCATTACCATTATGATTCAATAATAATATGCGTGCTGAATGATGATCTACATGAAATTCATTCCTTTATATACCCTTATTTTCTTAGTGTATATATGTATACATATATAGTGACAAAATATTCTCTTCAATCCTTGTGAGTATGGATCTCTCTAAAATTACTTCATTATATATATACTAAAATGCAGAGAATACTAAGAATTTTGCAACATTTGAGGGCAATTTCAAATCGAGATGAGACTTACCCGGTAGCTAGACACATACATGAGGTACACGGAGGTAAAGTAGAGGAAATAATGTATAGCGTGATAGATGGAGTGAAAAAAGATGTTCGGGGAGGTGACAGAGAAAAACATTTAAGGAAATTAGAATCCAAATACATATTGGCATTTGATACCAAAGAGCCAAATGGATTGAATAGTAGTGAGGAGATGCACTTTCACTTATATTAATGAAGTAATTTTAGAGAGATCCATACTCACAAGGATTGAAGAGAATATTTTGTCACTATATATGTATACATATATACACTAAGAAAATAAGGGTATATAAAGGAATGAATTTCATGTAGATCATCATTCAGCACGCATATTATTATTGAATCATAATGGTAATGAATTTGAAAAGGATCATTGACTGAATAGAGATAGTTGTATTCATGGATTATAGGCGAGGGTTAGTTTAACACATTTTATAAACACTGAAGAATTGACACTCGACAAGCTAATGCATTTTTACATTGTATATTTTCTAATTGTATTTAATTGCTGTTTAATTGAAATGTATGGTGAAAATTTGTGACTAAAACAGTTTTTCGCATGATATATGTTAATTGAGGTCATTGTAATTGGAGTATAAAAACCGAGCTAAAATGGCGGCTCACAGGTCGATGAAGGCGGTAACGCCGAAACGCGTCCCTGTAGGTGAATAAACATGATTGAATTCGTTGTGGCTGTGGAGTGCTGCCTTTTTCCTATATCCACGGAAGAGAAGTGTGTAATATAATACGCGATGGCGTGCGTATGAGGAATAGCACCGTTGACGTTCAGGTGCCGAAAGGGAACGCCACAAGTGGAGTGTTTTATATATATATATATATATATATATATATATATATATATATATATATATATATATTGCTATGATTTATAAAACAATGGAGTTGATGGCAGCAAGGATGGAAGCCATCAGAAAAGGGGCCGTATTTAAAAAAAAAAAATCTGAAGATTCGTGGAGCTGAAAGAACATAGTTCAGTTTTTTCTCAGTGAAGAATCTAAATTTGCTAAAAAATATCCTTAATAAACGTCGACCTGGAGAATTTTAACATATAGTATTCTAAGGGCACTGAGTGAGCTAAGCAGACGAGCCTAACCCTCATAAAAATGTGTGCATGTTTAATTATATATCACGATTTTCCAAAAATGTTAGCTGACATTTACAGGCAGTCTTGAAAATCATTGAATATTTCAGTACTTCTGTTACATTACCAAAGAGAATTATTTTCCACAAGAACAGATCACACATGTGTTTCTTAGACAAGATTTAACCAAATGACAAAGGTGACATTAAAACTGTGGAGGGAGCATCTTTTAGAAAGTGACAGAATATGTGTTTTCTTAGGGCGGTTCAGAAACGGATTGAGGGGCGTCATGGTATAGTATCACAGAAAAAAAGAAGTGTGCTATGAGAAAAGAAGGAAATGTCTGAAATTACAATGTAGAATTAGGACAAAGACTGGATCCTCTTCTAGCTTCTGATATGGGGTCAACAATGGCTGTTTCCCTTAATAAGCAACATGGCTTCTCCTCTTCTGATTGAAAAGTTATCAGCGTGGCACTGAAATAACGTGTTATGTATCTTCCATATCTGGAGGTGGATTAGGTTCACGCAAGCCTCAGGTTAGAGAGGCAGTCTACAGACCCAATGCTGCCCTGCACCTGGACATATCCCCCCCATGTACACGTGAACTGTGATGCAGTCAGACTGAAGGAGTAAGAGCATTTGACAGAACAAATAGCTGGAAAAAGACTGAATAAGAACCCAGTGCCAAAATCAGAAAATAGAGGCCCACAAATAAAAAGTTTGTTCATGAACTTCAAGGACTTTTTACAATATGTCTTGGGATCCAAGAAAATAAAGGCCCGTATTTATACTTTTTTTGCCCCGCATTTGCGTCGTTTTTTGACGCAAAAACGGCGCAAACTTGCAAAATACCATTGTATTTTGTAGGTTTGCGCCGTTTTGCGTCAAAAAGCGTCGCAAATGCGGCGCAAAAAAAAGTATAAATACGGCCCAAAATGTTCCAAGTGCTAATATTGTCAATGCAAGTGTCTCAAAACTGATGGTAATCCTGGGAAGTCCCAAAACACTTGTGGGCCAATACCGTATGTTATCATGGACTAGATCTGCATATCGACTTTTAAAAAATACCCCCTAGTGAAAGAGTTTAGAAGGAAAAAGTGTATTGTTTTCCTCATTCATTGACATCAACTGTATGATATGGTTTTATAATAATCATGTTTTATTTACGTTTTAGTCAGTGTTGTTCAGATTCCCTATCTGTTTAGGAGTGGGCGATAAATTCCATTCTGCCAGCGGAGTTAAAAGAACAGATGATGGACAGAATGCCGGACAAATCAAACATTCACAGATATGGGGTTAACCCATCGTTTTTTTGCTCACCACTCAACCCCAGTTTGGACCTAGCCATATGCAAATCAGTCTTGGCCCTGCTCCCCATGGGAAGAATCCAGCCCAAACTACCAGGCCAGTCCTCCTTGGACCAGAAACAAGCACACTGGGCCAGTTTTGTGGTATCACCTCTCATCAGCCAGGCTAGCTTGAATCCAGTAGCACAGTGAGCACAGGACCCACGTCTTGGCATACCTTTCTCACTTAGGGTAACAAAAGCAAAAAGGACAGATGATGGATGGAATGCTGAACAAATCAAACATTCACCCCCAGTCACAAATCTGGGTTTAATCCATCATTTCACTCCCCCAATTTGGACCCAGCCATAAGCAAATCTGTCTTGACCCAACTCCCCATGGGAACAGTTAGCCCAAACTGCCAGGCAAGGTCCTCCCTTGACCACAAACAAGCAACCTGGAACAGGTTTCAGGGTATCACTCCTCATCACCGAGGATAGCTTGAATCCAGTGGCACAGTGAGTGCAGGACCTACATCTGGGCATACCCTTCCCACTTAGGGTAACAAAATCAAACTCTGTTACACTTGTAACATGGAGTTCTGGCCAAATTCTGCCAACCACCGTGTGACTGAGTTTTTTCTCGCATGAGGTTTGTCAACGGTAAGCGAGTGTGAGCAGAATTAGTGTCTCCTAGCATGATTTTCAAGAGCTAGGGTGTCACCTAGCAAGATTTTCAGGGAGAGAAAGCTGCCTCTCAAGTAAAAACTCTATTAGCGCAACAGCAAAGTCAACTTGAGCAGCAGTGCCCTCTATTGCACCGCATGGTGCTGTTCGCACTTATTTTTCAGCACAAAATGAGCTTGCGTCACTAAAAATCAGGCAGAGCAGCATGACATGCTGATTTCCTTCCATTTGCGGAACTCATTAGAATCTCAAAAAGCTTTCATGTAAATCCACAAAGTTCCGCAGAGTGAAACTCTGCAAGTTCCGCTCAACCCTATTAGAGTGAGATCTGCCATCAGGGATAAACCAAAATGTCACTGATATCCATTCACTGATGGAAAATATGGATTAGGGCATGTTGAGTCTTGGGGATGGAAATCTGACAATAATGGGTATTGCTGGTCTGACGATGTTGTGAATCATCTTAGAAGGGTCACGCCCGAGGGATGAGGCAGTGTGAACCAATCAGACCATACAGTATAGAAAAAGATCATCACAAACTCAGTCCATCTCAGGAATACAGATGTCAAGTGTGAGGCAAGGTCACGGTCCTTCTTCGTCTGTACTTTGGCACCTTACTTTGTTAGACACATTAATATGTTGTCTCGACATTGAGGAGGAATGAAAGCCACACTGTGTGCTTAGCTGCACCCTGACAGTACTAGGGTATGCATGGTGGGGTGGTGGATGACAGGGGCTTGGGAATAGGTCCAAGCCTAGATTTCCTTGAACTAATGTCCATGTCTCCGACCACTCTGAAAGGGAAGTCATGTTTCAGTTCTGCTGCTGCAGGGGCCTAGAATGTGTCCAAATGCAAGCTCCTCTTGGCGACCTTGCCTGTTAAACTTGTATTGGGAGAAAAAGCATTGGCGAGTAGCCATTCTCACGGGCAACACGCTGCATCACAATAAAAGTGAGCATTGCTTGTCAATCTTTAACATCCTTTTGTGAGGGTGGATCTCTTTGGTCCCCGCCTACCATTTTAAAAATGTATTTAGAGGATCACAGTGGCCTCACAAAGTAGCTCTCAACACATGAGCTGTCAGTCACTCCAAACAAACCTGCCATTCTCACTTTGTTGCTGAAGGAAGCCATTGACCTGTTTGTAGTTGTAACCCAGTGTTAACTTCCTCTCAAACAAAGGTGTTCAAACAATTCGTGGACGGGGGCACAGCGATAGCTGTGGTGTGTTCTTTCAGATTGTAGTTCAACTTCTGCTACTCACGAGACGGGGAATCATTAGTGAACCAGGACAGGGGTTTTATTCCTGATAAAACAAAAATAAATGACAGAGACAGAACACTTTTGCTATCCTCAGCTTATGGGTACTGAAAGTAAATTTCATGCTGAGTATTTTCTTGTAGTAGACCATATGTAACAGCATTAACCTCCTCCACAGATATCAACATAGCTTGCCTCCTCTGTCCCTATTCTCTTGTGCCTGCTTCTGAAATAAACTTAGGGGCATATTTACAAGGCCTCTGCGGCACAATAAGTCTTTTGGAGCATCACTTTTGTGTGCCAGTACATATTTACAAGGCCATGTAAAGACAACTTGTGTGACTTTTCATGGACTTGTAAATATGGCCCCCTTTCACGCGTAGCACTGCATGGAAGGGGTGTTCCATGGGTGTTGCTGTGGATGTTACTTTGCAGCATCCATGGAATCTGACTCATTCCCAGATTTACAAGATTTCATAAACCTGGGAATGGGTCAGATTCTTATGCTACCCCAGGGGGGCATAAAAATGGCACAATGAGGAGAAATACCTTTAATTCTCATTGTTTGCTCTTTCTATGTGTGTTGCATTCTGAAGCACACATAGAAAGAGGAAAATGCCATTAATGATTGTTTATGTGTAGAAACGTGGCCCTTCCTCCACATAAACAATCATCCGTGCAATGCAGGAACCTTTGCACTGGTGCAAGGGTACCTTCGTTGGCGCTAGGCAGTCAATTGTGCACCAATGCAGAAGAAAGTACAGAGATGCTTCACATTGCTGTAAATATTCCACATCCCGGCACTTTCTTAATGGTGCTGCACGTCGGAACAACTTGACTGCTGGTGCCACACTGCATCATTTTCTTGTAAATATGGGTCTTAGTTTATGGATGAACCTCACAGAGGACAACAGAAAATTGGGCTATATACTGGCATCTAAGGCGCTCTGGCACAAGCCAGGTGTCATAAATTTCCACGATTATAAAATCTGATTCAGTCTTGGCCCTGGCAATCTCGGGCAAGGCTTAATGCATAAATCAACTGTGGTGAGACTTGGTGGGAAGCATAAGCAATGGTTCTGTGCTGGCATGCCCGCCACTTCTCTTGCTACAGATCTAAGGGCATATTTAAGAGCCCCTAGTGCAATTCCAGCGCCATATTAGCTTCATTTTGTGATGCTAATGTGGCATTAGAAGGCCAAAAACACTGTGCCATACTTACAAAATTTGGCCCAAGTGAGCACTGCCAACCCCAAGTTAACCTCCAGTTTCTTCCAAAGTTTTGAGCTGTCTGGCTTGTTAAGTAGCAGCAGGTAAATTGTTGCTTGTCACAAGAACGTTCAAGGCATATGTTGCTTTTGGCTGGAAATATGGCAGCATTTGTTGACATTCCTAAAACAAACAACAGAACATAACTCAATTGCCTACACAAAGCAGCATGCCAACATAACCAAAACATGGCACACTACAACAAAATACAACAGTAGTACAACACAAGGAACAATAATGCTGTACAAATTCATCAGCATATAAACAACAGGACACAACACCACTGAAACATAGTGCTACACATAAAAAATGCACAAACATTTTTGTCATA
Source organism: Pleurodeles waltl (assembly GCF_031143425.1). Classification (NCBI taxonomy): domain Eukaryota; kingdom Metazoa; phylum Chordata; class Amphibia; order Caudata; family Salamandridae; genus Pleurodeles; species Pleurodeles waltl. The sequence continues at coordinate 1,169,308,805 of NC_090440.1, forward strand.
ATAACCATTTCTAGAATCCTGTTTTCATACAATGGCAGTAAAAGGTGTTTGGGGTAAGCACCGACTTAACTACTACCAAGGACATTAAACAACACCAGTGAAAATGTTTTCTTGGCTCCATTACTGGGCCTAGAGTTCAGTAGGTTGAATAAGTAATTTAACCAACACAATAATACAGACAATCATTCATTTCAAAGCACCCATTTTCACAACGAAAGAAAGTTGTGATCATGTCACAGACATATAGGATTCTTTATATTTTTATACAAAACAGTTGCCCAGCTTTCTCACACCCTGTTTCCTATTGCTGCAAAAACTCGACCCCCTTCACTGCCACAAATTTTCCCCTTTGTATCTATAGTCCTTGTACCAAAGACTTTCCTAATATCTCCCTCCCATCTGTGGGTGGGATGTCTATTATTGGCTGCTCACTGCACCAGGCCTCTGTTCTGTATAATGTTAGTGTACTGCGAAAGATCATGACTTTAAAAATAAAATTATTTAGTTTACTAAAAATATTAAAGAACAATATTTTGTGATTGTATTATTATTTGGTGTGGGTCACTAGACACCTCAAGGAATAATCACAACACTTATCATGGTGATCCATCAAAGTCAATACATTAACCAGAGCTCAACCTCCTGCTAACCATGGGACAAAGCAGAAAGGCTTATCTTAGGGCAATGGGTACAGCATTCGTGCAGTACTAAAACAGTAATAAAATCAAAATGTAAAGCAATAAAAATCCCAACCCAAATTAGGAAAATATAATTTAATAAACAAAATGACATAAAAATTGCAAAAATCCAATATGGGGAACCAGAGACCTAATATTTTAAAGTTTTAAGTAGATATAGTGACAACAAGCACATATTGTCAATGATAGTCTATGATTGCCATAGACCGGGATTTAAGTGCAATTTGAGGCTGACTGCGAGGGATCATAGTTCGGATACACCAACTATGTTCATTCTGGTCAATGACTGTACCCTTGGGCATTGTCTTTTAAGTTCTAATCCCCCACAGAAGTACACTTCTAAAGCCCTCAGGACCTTAGGGGTGACACTTATAGACTCGATGTGCGTCACGTAGAGGCCAACAGCAGAGAACAGACAAGATCCAATTGCCAGTGGTGAGCTGAGCAGTTGCTGCTTGTTTTATCCCTGTAGCTTTAACAGCAAGTTATCCCTATGACCTTTGGAGAAATCATTATCCTGGGTACAAGAGGGAGTAAATTCAGTCCTTCTGGTTTCCTCTCAGGTCACAGACAGTAGGTCTAGTCCTCTTCTGATCTTCCTCAGGTCAAGCAGTGTTCAGAAGTGGGTGCCTGGAGATGCAACATTTATGCCTGGATGAGCTAATGGGTGGGAATGAGCACTGGGAAAGCCTTAAAACTAGGATAAAAGCTTCCAGGGCCAACTGTACCCACTTTGGGCATTTTCAAAATGGTGAAAGTCTTTGAACTCACTAAAGTTGGGGTCTGAGGGCTGGGTGTGTATGTGGGGATGGTGATATGGTAAGCCTAGTGTCCTCCCACATCTAACACCAAAAATCCAGTTTGAAGCAGTCACTGTACCCCCAATAAACCTAGAAACAGAAGTCTGGTAGAAAGAAAGCAATATTTCCAGGAATCAGACAGTGGCTACAGAAGAATTGTCTTGGCATCCTGGTCCATCCTTTCGCGTGTGCCCTGCTTTATCCGTAAACCTAGCAGAGAGGTCAAGCAGAATTTAACACTCCAGCAGGATTTGACACTGCAGTGTTAAAAAGGATGCCCACAGTCCCCAGCGTGCATATTCTTTGAGGTCCAGAGGAATCATCTCTGGCTATTTAGATTAGCATATAGTTTGATCCTGGGAGGCACTTCACACCCTTTTCACACCTATCCCAAATTGGCTAGGAGGAGTTGGAGAACAAATACAATTTAGCCTGCAGGAACAGCAGTAGGTGAAAAGGAAACTTTCTAAACATTATTTTTTCTTAATATTTATTAAAAATAAGATTTCATAATTTAATTGGGTTTTTAAAAACTAATAATAAAATAGTTGTTTAATTATTTTTCTAGCTTGTCCCATTCCCGAGATACAATATTAAGACTTTAATCTGTACTCTGGATTTCTACATGAGACAGCTAGACCTGCCACTGCGAAAAATAGCTTTTAGGTGATAGTGACTGTAAGGACATGGTAACATTACATTTCTACATGTCCTACTTTTAAATACCATGTACTGTGGTTTGTGGGCTACTAGACCTACATAGTGTGACATTGGTATTTACAAGAGATGTCTTAACACATCAAAAAGCTTTTTTTTTAGATGTTGCATTGAAGTTTCACATTGCTACCGTCAGGCTACACTGGTAGTCCTGAATCCATTTATTACACTGTCACTTTAGCGGATGACACAATAGGTGCTGCAGTCCACTAGTGTAATTTAAATTAAAGGCCTTGGGCCATATCCTAGGGACTAACGAGTAAGTTAAATACTCAAATTGGAATCTGCCAATTCAAACATGTTTAAGGGAGGATACTGGCACTTTACCATTGGTTAGCAGGTTTTAAGTGTGCAGAGGTCCAAAGGCACAAAAAAAAGGGTCCAGCAAACGTTTTAAAAAAGGTGGATTTCTCATAAACAATTATTTATTTTTTAGACAATCTTATTAAATACAAATAAGAAAAAAAGGTTTGGCCCACATCTAGTTCAAAGAGCATTTGGAAAAAATATACATTAAGCCAACTACAACAAAAAAATAACATAGGCCTGCATTCAAATTAAAGGAAGAGTAAGGTCTTAAAGCCCACTTTATATTTGCATACTGTACTATGCAAAATATAAACTCCACATTTCTCAGAACCCTCCCCACCGACTTATCAAACTTGCTATCACATACTCCAATGCTGTTGTGTGTCTGCACCTCGTGGACACAAGTGTCTGGCATAAATAGCGTGACCTAAATATTGTTTACAACAATACCATTCCATTGGGTGTAGATTTTGTAATATTTACTTCGATAGGGCTATATTTTCCTGCACGAAAATTAGGACAAGATTAAATCACATATACTGCCGACAATATTTCAGTACCATACCATCAATCGTGAACATTTCTCACCTTCACCCTACTTTTTCTAGCTTGCTAATGGCGGCCAATCCTTACACGCTACAAAAGACTTCCAGTGAACAGACACCTTGCCTAGTGAAGAACCGAAGTCGTCAGGACAAAGGCATAAAAGGCAACCAGAAATGTAAATCTAATCTAGGAAGATAATAGCACTAATCACTTTTATTATATCTACAATGAACAAACTCTCTGAAAACCGTGGAGGACTTTGAACTACCAATGATTTTGAAGACCACGGTGAAGCGGCGTTACTTGCTGAGTAAGCCTCGGAGACAGACAGTGAAAGAGTTGCAGAGAGTATATGAAAGAGAGACTTCTGCTTGCAGTTAAGGTAGGTATTAGGTGTCCAGTCTTGTGCAGCTAACTGCACGCACCGTTCCCGTTAAAACTGTCTCGCCACTTTTACACAAAAGGAAATCCACGAAAAGCTATTTTCCATAAATGGCCATAGAGCTGTGAATCCGATAGATGTCACATTTTCAGTGGGAGCTGGATCAGTGTATAAGTATGTGGGAGCTGCCAAGCCACAACGTTAAATCACACTAATTACTAGCATGGACCTTCTCTGTGTATTCTTGGGGATACATCTGTGGAGTGTGAATTCCCCATTCACTGTGGATTAGTGGGACATAGTTAACTTCCGGATCCTGACCTCCTTGTCTCTCAAGATGCCTTGGTACTTGTGTAGTACCCCTTTAGCGAAAAGGGATCCCACATTCAAGGCCAAGCCCAGTCCACCAGCCATTCCCCGACAATGGCTAGGTGATTCATGGTGTAAACATATATGCTGCACCAGCATCTTAACATTAAGTGCAGGCAAGAACCCTGGGGTGACCCAGCATCGTGGGCATACTCACTGCATCAGTGAAAATCGAAATCCGCTCGACATGGCAGCTGCTGAGAGAGTTTGTGACCTCGCTCTTTGTACAATAATAACTACCCCAGGCCACCATGTCAACCCACACTTACTCCAGCTAAGGTGGCACAGTGCCGGGACCCATGGCCACCACTTGTATGCCTCATGTGTGTGAGAAGGTACAATACACCTCTTTCCTAGATGTCCCCTTTGCACTAGAACAAGATGGGCATTGATGTGGCATACCCCAATGTCCCCAGCAACCCTACAGGCATTGAGCAAGTTCACGATGCTGCTGATGCAAGAGGCAACGGGTAGGAAGACAAAATGGTCTATGAGTAGCTAAAGCAAAGATAACATTCCTTGGGGCGCTAAAGGCTCAGGGCACACTGGAGATCCAAAAAATCTCGAAAACAGCACATTTAGAGAAATTGGATAGTTTTGCGGCCACGCACATCTAGCCCCAACCAGGATGTGATGGTAGCAAAAATCACACCTTGAAGCACTACCCGCTGTTTCTTAAACCTGAAGCCGTTCCAGTGGGCCTGTGCCTCAAACCGTCACCACAAGGCAAGAAGGCTCCAGGACCTGCATCTCATTGGAAAACCTCATTGAAACCTTCAAAGAAGAAAAATCACTAAGTGCTATATTCAAGAGAACTCTGCATGACATGGAGCTACATTTATTGGCGCTTAATTACATTCTGTGTTTCGTTTAAAACAACTTTGTAAAAGCCAATGCAAAATATAAATTAACATTGGGCCGCTGATAACAATAAAAACCTCGGGACGTCCACTCATAGGGTAATAATGTTGTGTTGGTTCTGTTAACCCATGCCTTTGTGCAACAGCTTTTTTTTTTATTGGAGTCATTAGCTACATTGAGATGTATAAACTAAAGCAGAGGTACCCAGTGTAGGTAAGGGGGGGGGCAGATCAATGTACATTTTCATCAAAACCACTGTTAGAAATGAGGTTTCTGGTTTCCTAGGGTATGCACCTCAGCCAGGCAGAAACCACCACTCTAGTCAGGGTGAGTAAGTTACTCACTAAAATAACCTGTGCTCACCCCAGGTAGCGAGGTAGCTTGGCACAGAACAGTCAGGCTTATCCCCAGAGGTCATGTGTAAAGCGTTTGTGTAACATACACACACCAGTGACACAATAAGTACACCACAAAATAAGCTCCACATCAAGATGTATAAAAATATGTATAGTATATGATATATACCTTTGCACTCCAAAGCGACATGAATCATACAAAGTGTACATATAAACCACTACTAAATCATGGTATCTGTAGTCCTGAGTCATACAGCAATCACCAGTGACATGACTTTGCAGGTATCAGAACGATACTTTTTTATGACATCTGGGCATGAAATGTAACAGTTAGGCTACAGAAGGAAACATGTGAACCGTCAAATATGATTCGTACTGTGCATACCCTGCTGACAGTACTTGTTATTCTGATCAGTATGGGATAAAAAAATGACATACATCATATATTATAGCATGAATCGCAACAGGTACTTTAGAAGTAAAACACATACATCATAAGAAAATCATAGGACACAGCACTCTTGTGCTCCTGCTAAACATTAGATGGTAATTGACCCCGAATGTAGGTTAGTGAAACACCTGCACAACAACTGCAGGAGTTACAGTAATGCCGGCAGTACTCGGGATGGGGTAAGTTTCTCATTGGGAGGAGGGAGGCCTCCGTCGAGGACTCCCGCTCGTAATGGCCCCAAAACGAGTAGATAGACCCAGATATAACTCAAAAGAGAGGTGGGGGCGCACACATGGCCATACTCTGCAGACACCTCACTGGGTCCCCCCCCCATGTAAAAGAATGAAGGGCAGCTGAATGGGAGCTAAACCAATGCACCCAGCGGTGCTAAGCCCGGGGCCCTCCACGGCTTCCTGGGTCGTTTTCTGCTGTGGAGAAAGAGAGCCATACATCATGCCGCCTGCGAGGGTTGCCGGCACAGTAATGTCACAAGGATTGGTTCTCCCCCCTTACCTGGGTTGCCAACGCAGGAGCTCTCCTCAATCCCCATAACTCCCCATCCTCAGCCAGAGCGGAGCGCTGGGGGTTTGTCATGCCGTCCCCTCGCCCCGGTTCCATGCTCAGGCCTGTTGGGCTGGGGCAAGGAGGCGGCTTCGGCTCCACTGTTATCCTTCAGCTGGCTGGCTTGTGGGGGAAAGGGGATCCTCGATGTGTGGGTCTGCCTCCCACATGTTTGTCCAGCTGAAGGGGCCCCATCTGAAGGGCGTTCTCATGGTGAGGCAGTCCTGGGCCTGGTAAGGCTCTCCCTGCAACAGCATGGCAGCCTCTTTAAACGTGAAGACCGGTTGATGGGGAATCTGCCCCCGACCACCATTTTGAGTCAGAGGAGCTCTTCTGCTTCACATGGGCTCCTGCTTGGGGGGAATCCCCTCATGCCTGCGATGCTCTCTCACTGGAGGGGCTGCCTGGGAGGCAAAGAAACTCGGTGAAGTCCAGGCAGGGCGTCTTCTCTGCTATGCCAAAGATGAAGGGAAATTATGAAGCGCTTCTCCTGCACTAAGGCAATAATTAGGAGGGAACTTTTCACACGCTGACATCAGGCAGAAACACAAAAGTGTAGCACTCCCCAGTTACTATATATATATACACATATATATATATATATAATATGTATATATATATATATATATATATATATATATATATATATATATATATATACTTGCAGGAACAGGAGCAGCAAAGGCATATTAGTAATCTCACACCGGCCACTGGGAGACCACTTTTTGGGGTATGGGGGACACAAGGCAAAAAGGCAGGCCAGCATACATCACAATGCGATATTCAAGTGGTGGTTCCTCCTGGTGGGGCCACAGTGTCGTTGTAGGACACAAATCAGGGAGCAGCTGGCAGCAGGGCCACAAGCAGAAAAGCCAACCAATGAGTCCTTCGGCCACTCAGCATCTGCAGGTAGTAAGGCAGCAGCAGAGAGCAGTCAAGGGAATCCCTTGTGCAGTCCAGCAGTCCTTCTGACAGATGTTCAATCCCAGTCCCTAAAGTGCTCCAAAAACATGGGGTTACAGCCCCTCTACTTATACTCAAAATAAACAGAATCTAATATGTGGGAGAAGATTCCAGCCAGATCTGACCAGATCCAAGGATTTCCCTTCTGCTCCATCCTGGCTGCAGACATCAGTAGGTGGTAAAAGAGCCCTTCGTGTCAGAGCAGGACACAGCCTTTACAAGTGTAAAGTGCGCCCCACCTCTCTATCTTCCCCAAGGAAGGCCATCAGTATGCAGATGTAACCCTGTCACACTTAACCCTCCCTGATGGATGGCTGTCGGGGGACTATACACAAAGTGGACCTGTCATGCTGCAAAGCACCAGAGTTACAAGCACAGAGAAATGCCCATTTTCTAAAAGTGGCATTTCTAAAATAGTAATGTAAAATCTACCTACACCAGTAAGCAGGATTTTTCACTACCATTCTAAACATACCAAACATGCACAGGCTACTCCTTACAGATCAGAAATGACCACTTAGACATATATAAGGGAATTCCCAATGCCAATCTATGAGGGGATCAGCACTCACAGCAGTGAAAAACAAAATAGGCTGTTTGTCACTACTCGGACATGTACTACATAAAAATATATGTCTTACCTTTTACATACGCAGCGCCCTGCCCATAGGGCTATCTTGGGCCTACCATAGGTGTGGCTTAAATTAAGTAAAAAGGGAGTTCAGTAGCAGCGCCCCCCCGCGCCATGAGACCCTCACAGGTGAGTAGTGCGCTCTACAAATTCCTTGATTGATGGATTGATTGATTGGCAAGTAGCTTGACTTGCCAAGCCAAAGTGACAGTAAACTGCGCATGCAGGCCCTGCAATGGCAGGCCTGGGACAGATTGGAGGCTACTTCTGTGGGTGGCGCAATCTGCGCTGCAGGCCCACTTGCAGCATTGAATTCACAGGCTGTGGGTATATGGTATACCACTTTACAAATGACTTACAGGTAAATTAAATAAGCCAAATAGGTGCAATCCAATTATACCAAGTTTTAGAGCACATGCACTTTAGCACTGATTAGCAGTGGTAAAGTGCCCAGAGTCATAAAACCAACAAAAAGAGTGTCAGAAAAATAGGAGGAGAAAGGCAAAAAGTTTGGTTCTGCCATATCTATAATACATATATTATGTAATGTTACATAAAATATTGAGGATTACAAGATGTAGGAATCACATGTTATCATACTAAAAGATAGCATATTTTAACAGTGTTAGGTCTGGAGAAGCACAAACTCAGGATTTAAAACATACCACAATGGTTGGTGTTGACTTAACTAATAAGAATGTATTTCTGGGGGCGTGGCCAAGCAAGATCGCTCGCGGGACATGCTTCGCATGAGCTCCTGCGCCCCCAGCCTGATCCTGAAGGAATCCTGGGGTGCCTAAGTTGTGGGGTGCCTCCCCCCTTGGCTTGGGGCAGTGCTCTGACCTACATGGTAGGCCCACATCCCGATTCGGGACTTTGTTGAGCTCTACTTCAGTGGTGCAGGAGGGCAGGGTCTGAACCGTGTGGAGAGCTGCTGGGCAGAGTACGAAGGAGGCTTGGATCAGCCATCTTGGCTGGACTTTTTTCCCGGTACGGACCCTGGGCAGATTCTAGGGCCCGTTGGCCCCTCTGGCGTGAGCGGCCCTGTGACTGAGGGTGGTGGGGCCTGGTGTGCCCCGCTGCGCTGTTTTTGGAGGGGGGGCAGAGTTGCTTATCCCTGCACTTGTGATCAGCCCGAGATGAGGGCCTGGGGCGGCATCGGAGAACGGTGAATGAATGGTCGGCTCTGGAATGCTGTGGAGTGGCTGGGCTCAGCCCAGTGGACTGCAGCACTTGCTGGAGGTGAGTCGACAAAGGTCCAGCACTGGTGTAGAGTTTTCTGCAGCCCTGGTGCGGTGCAATTGTGTGGAGGAATCTGGAACCTGCAACGCAGCATATATCTAGCACACCTGAGACTCGTGAGGTTTGGGCTGATGGCACGGATACATGGACATCATAGTGGCCTGTTGTTGTGGTTATTTGGGGCCAGGTGATTGACTTGTACTACTGCTCCTCTTCGTCAGGTACGGTGGTCATACATCCTATTATTTCTAAGTTGAAGGTGAAATGGGGCTGCATCGGCAACCTGCTGCGTCGCAGGGGAATACTATGGAGCAATACACTATGCCTATCCCATTGCCACAGCACCAGTCTCATTTGGGAGGGTCTGGAGAGGTCCCGGGCACACCAGCTACTGCAGAGGAACCCTTGCGCGCTGAACCTTTGGCTGCTATATAGGCCTCTAGGGTAGCTCTTGAGGATTAGATAGAAATGGTAGAAAAGATTGGCAGCGGGTTACAAAGAAATGCACCTAACTTCTATCACCTATTATATATTAAACAGATACAACGTCACAAATGTAATTTCTGTAATGATATGTGCACACATCACAACACCTCCTACCAAGATGCCATCATGAAAAGGAAATATATACTGAAGTCTGATTTCAGTGACGGCTCTCACTGTCTTCGCGAGAGATATATTGTTGATGCGCCACCTGAGACAATTTGCCTAATGTAGATAAAACAATTTGGACAAATAAAATCCATGATGCAAACTGGAAAGACGAGAATTGAAATATATATATAAAATTGAACCTCAAAAAAGCCCTGAAGAAGTCCTGTGTTGAGGACGAAACACATTGGCTGACGTTGTTATGATATGCTTTTAAAAGAGAACAAAAGAAGAATAAAGAGAAGATAATATATGAAACAGTATTGAATCATTGGACTTGGTTGGATATACTTAAGTGTTGCACAATCAAAATATATACAGTAAGATAGAAATGGTGGCTGTGGAGGTGAACCTTCTTCGAGCGGACCTCCGCAAAGTATCTGACAAGGTCAAAGTGTCAAAGGAGTCTATAGTGGACTTGCAGATGGAGGTTGGTGCTTTACGCAAACAGGTGGCACAGGTCACTTCCACGGTTCGGATGTTGGAGGCCAGATTGGAGGACTCCGAGGGCAGATCCTGACAGAATAACATGCACCTCCTTGGGTTTCCGGAGAGTGTGGAGGGTTCCGTGGCAGAGGGGTTAGTGGAGCACTGGATCAAAGATGTATTGCAGCCTGAGAGGCTATCTAAGGTATTTGTGGTGGAGCATGGGCACAGGGCTCTGGTTGCACCGCCCAGGCTCGGCGCTCCTCCACGGGCCATCATTGCACGCCTTTTGAACTATAAAGATAGGGACTGTATTCTTCGAACTGCTCGTGAAACTGACAAGTCTGTGTTTGAGAATTGCAAAATCTTCATTTATCTGGACTATACGAACAAGGTCCAGACCACTAGAAAGGGTTTTTTGGAGGTTAAGACCAAGCATCGTGCCATGAAAATCAGGTATCTGTTATTGTATCCGGCAAGCTTGAAGGTGCTGTCCGGGGACAAATCACACTTTTTTTAACATCCTGAGGGGGTCTGGAGATGGCTAGAGTTGTGGGATACGGTTGGCCCGGGCTGTTCTGGGCAGTCTGGCCTGGGGGCTGCTTCTGCTTCTGGTGTGGATGGCACAGACTGGAGGAAGCGTGGGGGGGAGCCAGATGCAGTTTTTTGCTCAAAGGAGCATCGATTCTGAAAGTAGAAATGAAATTCAGCAGAATGGTAATATGGCTGTGGTGGTTCCTGAGCTGGCTGCCAAACTTACTGTTGCGTCTGATCAGGGAGTGGAAATGCTCTGTGTTGACACTTGATGTTATTGGTCGTCAGTGGATGCTGCTCTCGGAGATGCCGCTCGGGGGTCTGTGCTCGGGTCTGAGGTGCATGCCTTGCACAGTAAGGGGTATTGAGATCACAATCTATATGGCTCCGAATGGGCACTTCATGAATCTCTATTATATGATGGTGGGGAGGCAGTGCTCTTCTTAGGCTATGAATGGTTAGGTTTACAGGCACAGCATATTTTGTATCCGGGGTGGGTAGTGGTTACTTCCACAGTGGTGGTAGGGTTCTGGGATATTGGGGTGTAGGCTGTTGTCCTGGCAGCATTTAGACATATGGATCTACAGTATGTTTTGATTTGTCAGTTTTACTGTTTATCCGGGGTGAGCATAGGCGTTTGGGGTTACCAAGTTCATGCAGTTTTGCATGTGTTTGATGTTTACGGCAGTAGTGCATGGTTGTGTGTGGGATATGCAGTAAGGTCTTGTCTTGTCTGCTCCTTATGAGAGGGAGGTATGGGGAGGAGGTGCAAAGGGGACGGAAGTTATGAAGCCTTAACATGGGTCGACAGATCAATACACAGACTTGGAATGTCAGGAGGCTGAAGAGCTACACTGTGCGCTATAGGGTGCATTAATTCCTATGGAGACATAAGGTTCATATAGCTTGTCTCCAGGAAACTCACATGACCGAGGAGGAATCGCACAAAATGGCTAAGAAGTGGTGGGGTCAGGTGTTCTCCTCGTCCTTTTCCTCGTATGCAAGGGGTGTGATGATATGGATTGCCCCTGGAGTCCCATTTACACACGTCTATAGTGAAGTGGATGTGTAGAGGAGATATGTACTTCTACAGGGCATGTTGGATGAGGTGCCCCTTACCATTCTTAACACATATGCACCTAACATAGATGATCACTCTTTCTATGATACCATACCTGAGGTGCTGGAAGAGGGGGTTGATGCTCCTATAATGTGGGCTGGAGGTTACAATTGCATATTGTATGGTGAGAGGGACCGTTATCAATCTAAATTGGGCACTAAACCATTGATGTTGAGATCTCTCACAGAGGTTATGCACAATTTGGGTCTTTGGGATGGGTGGAGGGAACTGCACCCGGAGAGTAAGGAGTATATGTGTTATTCTAAGACGCATGATAAATATAGTCAGCTGTACCATTTCCTCCTGGGTAGATTGGCTTGTTCACAGGTGTTGGATGTTAACCATCAGGGGAGGTTTTTGTCTGATCATGCACCGGTATTGATGCAAGTGCTTTGGGGATCTGACGCCAGGGTAACACGCAGCTGGCGCATGCCTACGAATTTCCTGACAGATGCAGGCTGTCATGATAAAATGGCGATTGCCCTTAAGGACTACATGGACTTGAATTGGGGCATGACCAACTCTAGGGGAATGGAGTGGGAAGCCATGAACGCTGTATTGAGAGGAGTTTGCATAGGCACTGTCTGTAGGGTACGCAGACATCTTGAACAAGAACTTACTGATTGGGAGGGTAAGCTGGAAGTGTTGCAGCACCAAACGCTACTGACGAAGGATGTAGAACAAGAGCAGCTCCGATTGTATAAGAAGGTTGGTGGCTGCTAGGAAACGCTAGACAAGGTCACACTCAGATCGTATCGCCAGCGCCTTCACAGGGAGAGAGATAGGTCTGGTAAATTACTGGCATGGATCCTCAAGCGGGAAGTGGAATCTCCTCCCATTTTACGTATTAGGAATGCAGATGGTGTGCAGACCACCAATCTCCGGGATATCTTTCGGTTCTTAGTGGAGCATTTGCAGGCCGTGTCCAGTGCTGGCGCCCTTGTCCTAGATGTTGACTCAGGAGAGTTTCTGGACTGAATGTGACTTCCGTGGCTGGAGCTGGAGAGTATGGGGAATCTAGAGGCTGAAATAACGGTGGAGGAGGTGAGTGCAGCTGTGGAGTCTTTGTCGAAATCGCCGGGCGGGGATGGATTCCCAGTTGAGCTATATCAAACATTTTCTCTTCATTTACTAGAAAGGATGTTGGCAGTGTTTGAGGAGGCCCAGGGGCGGAGTATCTTGCCAGAGACCATGCGTCAGTGTGTTGTCTGCTTAATGATTAAGCCTGGGGAGACTCTTGTGACCCCTCCTCTTATCGCCTGCTCACCATGCAGAATAGTGATGTCAAGATTCTATGTAAAATATTAGCTACTCGGTTACGTGGAGTGATCCGGGGCTTGGTGCATGACGATCAATGTGGTTTTATACCTGGTCGTAGTACGACTTATAACTTACGTTGTTTGGCACATGTATTGCATGAAACCAGGAGGGCAAGGATGAATTGATGCTAGTATCGTTGGACCTAGAGAAGGCATTTGATATGGTGGAGTGGGGCTACTTGATGGCGGTGCTGCGAGGAATGGGATTTGGCCCCTATTTTTGTGCCTGGGTTTGTTTGCTGTATACTGCTCCCTCCGCGCCCGTCCGGATGGGCGGAGAACTTTCTGAATACTGGGTGACTGGCAGGGGAACCAAGAAGGGGTGTCCACTGTCACCGCTTCTTTTCGCCTTAGCAGTGGAGCCACTGGCGGGTTGGCTTCGTGAGGAGTTGGTGTTCTGATGCGTTCGGGTGGAACAGGTTACTCATATTGTCTCTCTATACACTGAAGATGCATTGATATACCTCCGAGAGCCACGTGTTTCGGAGCCCTTGTTGTTGCGGTTGCTAGGGGACTTTGGGGCCTATCTGGTCTTCAGGTTAATAGGAAGAAGTCGCTTTTGTTTCCTTTGGGGTCATTATGTGGTGCCCCGTTGACGGATTTGCCGGTGGTGGGGCTCAGATGGGAGCTCGTAAGATTTAGATGCCTGGGTATCTGGGTCACTCATACTGCAGAGGCGCATGTGACTCATAATGTAGAATGGGTGGTGACTGGTCTGGAGCATTCGGTTTTGTTTTGGAATTAGCTACCTCCCTCAGTGATGAGGAGGGCGGATGTGGCCAAAATGGTGTTCTTGCCGCAGTGTCTTTAACTTGTACAGAATTAATTGTTTCCAATAGCCGCTCAGCTCTTTGATCGTCTGAACAGCTTATTGATCTTGTTGGTATGGGCTGGGCGTCGTAGTAGGGTGGCATCCTCGCTACAGAAAGACATGGTAGACAGAGGATTGGCTATCCCTAATATCAGGCACTATTATTATGCAGCACACTTACAACATGATGCAAAGTCTATGACTCAGTCGGACAACTGGGAGAAGCGACTACTTGCAGGCATGCTGGAAGGTGAGGCGTTGGTGAATGTATTGATGAAGGGTGGTCGGTTGGAGATTGCTGTTCCCTATATGGTCCAAACTACTGCATGGATTTGGGTGCAAGCTGTTAAGAAAGTGATTCGATGCGCCCTATTTGATAGGGAATTGAAGATTTGGGACATAGTCCCCTTTAGAAATATGGATACTTTAATGTCAATGGATGCTTGGAGAGTGGGAGTCTGTTTAGTGGCAGGCGATTTATATCCCAATGGAGAGTTTATCTCCTTTCTGGAGGCGCGGAATATGTTTGGATATGCCAAGATGGAGAGTGTGGTTCGAGAAGTCTGGTCTGGATTCCCCGTGGCCCCACCAACATCTAAGGTGTTGAGTGGGCTGATAAATTTGGGCAATAAGCCTCACTTGATTACCCTGTTTTATAATGCACTTCGGGGGGATCAACCAGGCATGGTGTGTGCAGCGTGCAGGGTTTAGGATCAAGAACTGGAGGATCCCTTAGAAGACGTGGCCTGGGATATGGCACTGTTGCTGGTCCGCACGGTCTCTTGCAACAACAGGTTTAAGCTACTGCATTTTAATTTTGTGCACCGTGTGTATCTTACACCTGCTCATCTTAATAAGAGTGACCCGACTAGAGAGGTTGGGGAGATGTGGGGAGGTAGGTGCTTCCTTTCTCCATTTGGCTTGATCCTGTAGACAGGTGCAGCGATATTGGTGGGAGGTGATTCAAAGGGTTGAAAGGATCACTGGGTTCGGGCTCATAGCGACACCTCTGACCTGCCTTTTAGGTGTAGTGCAAACACCACGGGTAGGTGTATCCCATGTAGATTTGCACAACTCGCTCTGGTACTGGCTAAGCTTAGGGTGGCTATGGGCTGGGTGAGTGCTCAGAGCCCATCCATTCCTTACTGTATCCGGGATGTACTGGAATGCCGAGCTGCTGAAGAGCAACACATGAGGATGACACGCAAGGAGGAGGGGACGCTGGTGGACTTACTTGTCTGGGGAACCCTATCGGAACGATTCACAGGCGTGGAGGGGTCTAGTTCTGATGGGAGCCCTGATGATGAAGGTGACTAATGGAATGTTATGTTGGTCGTGTAAGGTGACAACCAACTGTGGGGATGTTGCAATGCTGGTAACTATTGTATATAAACAAATTGGTTACATAAGGATGTACTTGGGTAGGTGAGCTGGGGGTATCTACTAATGTAATGCTTGGTTTTGCTTCATAATTCTGTCTGTATATGTTCTTTGTCCTCCACTCACGGGATAAACAAATACTGTGATGTTCCCCAATGATATGCACTACACTGTTTTTTGTTGTTATGTATATTAAACTCAATAAAATAGTGTTATAAAAAAGAATGTATTTCTGCCCAAACAAACCCTTTTTGTTTAGCAATATTAAGATAATAAAGACTGGAGGAAAAGCTTTATATTCTAATCTATAATATGTAGTTTGCATGCAGCATTTTGATGACATTTCATAGGTCACTATGCTATATTAGGATTGTAACTCATGAACTGCAAGTAACAGAAAGAGCTCTGTGACAAATGCAGTAACTCAATGAGCTAGCCACAAAAAATACAGCTGTGTGATGTACTAGGTACACTTTCTTTACAGAAGGCATGTTAACCCTTGTGCTTCTTAATGATGAGTCAAAACTCTCCTTAGAAAAAATTCCAATCTTTCTTAAGTCCTGAACATTAATCAACAGAGTCATCTTGATATTTTTATTGTTGCCTAAAAACTGCCAGACACATCTGGAACTTTGCAGCAGGTGGTTTTAAACTTAAAAGTTATTCCCAAAGACAGCCACTATCCAGATCGTTGTCAGGTGCAGATGCACTGGTCACACAACCCTAATGCTGGCTCTGCGCACAATCAATACTTTCTGTGCCTCTGCACCCACAACAGTAGGACTGCATGGGCACATAATAATTGCTTTGGGCGATGCTCACTTGCAAACGATGGTACTCCCCCTTAAAATCACAATGGTGCACATTCAGCATTGGTGAAATCTGTGTTGCAGAACAAGCGACACAGTCATCTGCATTCTCTTGTGGAATACCAAAGTGCCTCAGGCACAAAAAGTGGACATGCGAGCTCATTGTGATCTTGGGGTGCTTTCCATTTTATGGCTTCTGTTGCCCAGTACTGAGTTCCTTCTCCTTTCCCAGCTGCAGATTTTACTGCTCCCAAAGGTGTCAACAATATCCTGGCACTCCAGTTCAGCACTAACCGTTCACCATTCTGCTACAAAAGAATTTAAGCGGGTACCAACATCTTCTGGGCTATGTTACATGGCACCATTGAAACCCCCACTATACTCATCTGCTGCTTGACAACTTTGGCCCCTCAACTCTTAGAATTCAATATGTGGCACTACCTACAGACAGAAACACCACAATTACCATTTCCTAATGATGCATTGGTGTTGTGGTTGCAGGCAACGGGCCCAGCACTTACTTTTCGGTGACTGGGACTTATTTTTCATCATCATACTTTTACCTAGAGCATAAGAAATGAGATGAAGGAAAAACAAGTAGGAAGAGAAAGATTATAAAACAGTGACAGAAAGAGGATACAGATACAAAAAACCTGCAAGAATAACTTAAAGAGATGGAGTGGGTGAAATATTCTGTACCACCTATCGGCTCCAGAATATGTGAGTAGGTGAGCAAGATTTGGCATCCCATAGTGTGCTTTTCTAACACAGATTACTGCCAGCGTTCATTAGCTGTCGGGGTCAGAGGGCTGCCGTTCGAGGAGATTTGTTGCCGCTCCAGTAGATTTCCCACTCGAGCGGCAGCAAAATCAACTCGGATGGTCGAGCGCTGTTACACAACACATTGGTGCAGTTTGTGCTGATTTTCAGCGCTGCTCACGCTACCAGTGCTATTTTGCAGCACGAGCTGAATATTTTCTTCCCATTGGTAGAATGCCATGGAATCTTGCAGAGTATTTCTGTAACTCCTCCGAATCCAACAGAATGAAACTCTGTGAGTTTTGTCCGCCCCTAATAATGAGACAGGAGTTTAAGGGTTGATGAAAAAGCAGGCACAGGGTAGTTTAAAAAATAAAAAGCCTTGGTATTTGACAACCCCGAAGAGCAAACTTGGGTAGCTACATTAACCGCACAGTTTACTGTATCACCACTTATCACTGAGGGTCACACCAACACATGCCCTGACTAACACCATTATGGGAATGCCTCGCTCTGTCACGCAAAGATGGAAAAGCAAACTTGGGTAGCTACATTAACCGCACAGTTTACAGTATCACCACTTATCACTGAGGGTCACACCAACACCTACAGGCGACAATGCCACAAACCCAATATACTGAGGTAACAATGCCTACAAAACACCCACTCACTGTAGAGTAAGCAATTATATGTTTACATGAGAATCGATGTTGTGTCTGTGCATGCCACCTCGGAACCCATAGCAAAGAGAAGCACAAGAGACAAGTGCATGCCATATGATCTGGCCAGCCTGGATGCCTCATGCGCATCGGGGCTCTATGACAACATGTTAACAAGTTTGAGTGCCTAATCAGAGCGCAAAATACCATACAAGGCTGACAGAGAAATAGTGCGTGCACCTGCACGTCAGTTTTGAAGGCATGAGCTAATCGCAAACACCTGAAGAATGACCTCAGAGGAGAATTATTTGAATCTTTATGCTTAACAGTCACAATAAAAACGGTTGACTTTTCTCCACAAATATGTAAACATTTAAATCATGAAACAGTGTTTGACAAAAAAGCTCTCTGGTTATCATCAAAGACAGCCAAAATAGAACCAAGAAATATACAGCCACAATTAAAAAAAATAAGTAGACAACACGACTGTAATTCCTTTTTAGCCAATAAAATGAGCTTCAAATTCAAGATATATACAAAATTGGTGTATTGCCTCTCTTCAATGATTAATAAATTATGTGTTTATAAACACTGTTATAATTCAGATTATCACAATTTGTTTTTCTTTCTAGCACGTTCTTTCTCTTTGTGTTCTCTGTGCCTGTTTTCAACATCTAGTACCCCTTCTAGCCTTCCCATCGCAGTCTTCCTTTATAGGTCTCGACTAAAGATGGCTATTGTCGTTTACAATTAACCATGTGCCCCCTATAGAAGTGGGTTGAGAGAACAAGAGGAATAAATGTGCTGTCTATGTTTGCATCCTCCCAGACCACAATCTAAATCATAAAGAAAAGCAAATGAGACAGAAGCAACTGGGTTCACGCCTTGAGGTTACTCTTGTTCTGGGCAGCGCTGGAGTCCGTGTATCACAGAAGATATGGATAGGACCAGAGAAATACATACACTTTGTAAGGAATGGCCTCAGACACTACCTTGGGTGTCTAGCTTCATCATTAACCCCTTCGTTGCTAGGCCTTTCCCCCTCAGGTGCCAAGCATTTTATTGGCTGTTTGGGGCAGTTCGCGCTTAGGTCCTCATAACGTTTTGTCCACATAAGCTAACCACTACAAATTTGCGTCCTTTTTTCCAACCTTCCAGGGATTCTAGAGGTACCCAGACTTTGTGGGTTCCTCTGAAGGAGACCAAGAAATTAGCCAAAATATGCAAAATTTTCGTTTTTTCCAAAACAATGGGAAAAAAGGGCTGCAGAAGTCGGCTTGTGGTTTTTTTTCCATGAAAATGGCATCAACAAAGGGTTTGCGGTGCTAAAATCACCATCTTCCCAGCTTTCAGGAACAGGCAGACTTGAATCAAAAAACCACATTATTCAACACAATTTTGGCATTTTACTGGGACATACCCAATTTTTACAATTTTTTGTGCTTTCAGCCTCCTTCCAGTTATTGACAGAAATGGGTGTGAACCAATGCTGGATCCCACATAACTAAACATTTTTGAAAAGTAGACACAATTTTGAATTCAGCAAGGGGTAATTTGTGTAGATCCTACAAGAGTTTCCTACAGAAAATAACAGCTGAAATAAAAAAAGACTGAAATTGAGGTGAACAAAACAGCCATTTTTCTCCACATTTTACTCTGTAACTTTTACCTGCGATGTCAGATTTTTTAAAGCAATATACCGTTACGTCTGCTGGACTCTTCTAGTTGTGGGGCTATATAGGACTTGTAGTTCATCAAGAACCCTAGATACCCAGAGCCAATAAATGAGCTGCACCTTGCAATGGGTTTTCATTCTGTATCGGGTATACAGCCATTCATTTGCTGAAACATAAAGAGTGAAAAATAGGTATCAAGAAAACCTTTGTATTTCCAAAATGGGCAAAAGATAAGGTGTTGAGAAGTAGTGGTTATTTGCACATCTGTGAATTCCGGGGTGCCCATATTAGCATGTGAATAACAGGTCATTTCTCAAATAGACGTCTTTTTTCCACACTGTCTCACATTTGGAAGTTAAAAATGTAGAGAAAGACAAGGGGCAATAACATTTGTTCTGCTATTCTGTAATCCCCCAAGACATCCAATAAAAATGGCACCTCATTTACGTGGGTAGGCCTAATGCCTGCGACAGGGAACGCAACATGGATACATCACATTTTTACATTAAAAACTGATGTGTTTTTTGGAAAGTGCCTAGCTGTGGATTTTGATCTCTAGCTCAGACGGCAACTAGGAAAACCTACCAAACATGTGCAAAGTTCTGAAATCGGACAGGAGCCACAAATTTCCTTCCACTCAGCGTTCCCCCAAGTCTCATGATAAAAATGGTACTTCACTTGTGTGGGTAGGTCTAGTGCCCATGACCGGATATGACCCAAAACACAACGTGGACACATCACATTTTCCTAAAGAAAACAGAGCTGTTTTTTTAAAAGTGCCTAGCTGTCGATTTTGGCCTCTAGCTCAGCCAGCACCTAGCGAAACTTACCAAACCTGTGCCTTTTTTAAAACTAGACACCTAGGGGAAATCAAGACGGGGTGACTTGTGGGGCTCTCACCAGGTTCTGTTACCCAGAATCCTTTGCAAACCTCAAAAATTGGCTAAAAAACACTTTTTACTCACATTTCGGTGACAGAAAGTTCTGGAATCTGAGAGGGGCCACAAATTATCTTCCACCCAGCGTTCTCTGAAGTCTCCCGATAAAAATGATACCTCACTTGTGTGGGTAGGCCTAGTGCCCGCGACAGAAAATGGCCCAAACACAACGTGGACACATCACATTTTCCCAAAGAAAACAGAGCTGTTTTTTGCAAAGTGCCTAGCTGTGGATTGTGGCCTCTAGCTCAGCCGGCCCCTAGGGAGACCTACCAAAGCTGTGCATTTTTGAAAACTAGACACCTAGAGGAATCCAGGGTGGGGTGACTTATGGGGCTCCCACCAGGTTCTGTTACCCAGAATCCTTTGCAAACCTCAACATTTAGCTAAAAAAACACTTTTTCATCATATTTCATTGACAGAAAGATCTGGAATCTGAAAGGAACCACGCATTCCCTTCCACCCAGCGTTCCCCCAAGTCTCCAGATAAACACTCACTTGTGTGGGTAGGCCTAGTGCCCGCTACAGGAAATGCCCCAAAACACAACGTGGACGCATCATATTTTCCCAAAGAAAACAGAGCTGTTTTTTGCAAAGTGCCTAGCTGTGGATTTTGGCCTCTAGCTCAGCCGGCACCTAGGGAAACCTGCCAAACCTGTGCATTTTTTAAAACTAGACACCTAGGGGAATCCAAGATGGGGTAACTTGTGGGGCTCTGACCAGGTTCTGTTACCCAGAATCCTTTGTAAACCTCTTTATGGCTAAAAAAAACACTTGTTCCTCACATTTCGGTGACAGAAAGTTCTGGAATCTGAGAGGAGCCACAAATTTCCTTCCACCCAGCGTTCCCCCAAGTCTCCCGATAAAAATGATACCTCACCTGTCATTCATGCATTGCAAAAATACCCCTTTGGAGTAAATTTATTTACGTACCTAAAACATGCAACTACACAAACCGCAGGACAACCACTGCCAAAACCGCAACAAGCCACAGCAAGGGAAGCAAAAGCTTTGAACTTGAACAAAAAAGAGAAATAAACTGTTAGAATCACAAATGCAAATACTTCGCCAGTTGACAAACACCTCGCCACAAATCATTTATAGATTTCCCCTGGTGTCTAATGTTCCCTGCTTGGGGACAAACGGGCCTAAAAAAATAGGCCAATCTGCCTCCAAGGGGGGCAGAAATGGCATAGAATATATTGCCCCCTTTCAGGGGGCGACCCTAGCCCAAGGCACCACCCCCCACACAAAGCACACACACACATGATCCCTGGCGCTAAGTGGATTCTGCTTCCCTTGGGGGCAGATGGGCCTAAAGAAAATAGGCCGATCTGCCTTCAAGGGGGCAGAACTGCCCCATAGTGCTTTTTGCCCCTTGGGGACGACCCGTGCCCAAGGGGGCCCCTCCAACATAAAAAAACAGGCACAAAACAATCCCTGGTTCCTAATAGCTTCTGCCCCCGTGGCGGCAGATCGGCCTACAAATGAAAGGCCGATCTGCCCCCAAGTAAGGCATAAAAGGCGATAAATATATTGGCCCCCCCAAGGGGAGCGACCCTTGCCCAAGGGGTCGCTCCCTCACACTGTAAAAGCACACACACATACGCACATTAATTCCCTGGTGTCTAATGGGCATTCCTGCTGCCCAAGCGCATTGCGATCGGGCAGCAGGAATGCTGAAAGAGACAGTGAGGGAAAGGAAAACCCTTCCCTTTCCCCAATGCCTCCTTTTTTGCAAACCTCCCCAGCCCAGAGGAAAAACTTACCTTCTTGTTCTTCAACGCGCTGATAGCAAATGTCTTCCAGCGAGTCTGGAATCCTCTGATGATGTCAGCGTGCGATCGCACGCTGAAATCATTGGGGGATGGGGGGATCGGGGTGGAAGGGGAAGCGATTCCCCTTCCAACTCTGACCTGGGGTGGGTGGGCCTCGGGGGGAGCGCCCGTGGCATCTGAGCGCTGCAGCCACGGACGTAACTATTACGTCCGTGGCGCGGAAGGAGTTAAACATCATTGCCCACCAAAGAATCCTCTAATGGTGGACAGGCCTTTTGTGTTGGCAGGAAGCACTGCATTCTACCCGACTCCACCCCACCCCAGTACATCCCACTCCACCCCAATCAACCCTATTCCACTCCAATCTACCCCACTTTCACCTCAATCTACACCAATCTACACAAGCTACTCCAATCTACCCCACTTCACTCCACTCTACACCAATCTACCTCACTCCACTCCAGCCCAATCTACCCCACTCCACTCCGATCTACCCAACTCTTCTCCAATCTACAATAATCCACTCCAATCTACCCCACTCCACTTCACTTCAATTTACCCCGCCCCACTTCACTTCAATCTACCCCACTCCACTTTAATCTCCCCCACTAGACCAAACTCCATTGCAACCTACTCCATTCTACCTCTCTCCACTCTCTGATCCACCCCACTCCAGTCTACTCCACTCTATGCCATTCTACTTCAGTCTAGCCTCCTTCAATCTACCCCAATCTACCCACTCAACTCTAATCTACCCATATCTACCACACTGTACCCCAATCTACCCAGCTCCACTACAATCATCCCAAATTCACTCCACCCCAATCTATCCAACTCTATTGCACTCCACTCCAATCTACTCCAATCTACCCCACTCCACTTCAATCTACCTCTATACACTCCACTGCACTCCAATATATCCCACTCCACTCTAATCTAGCCCAAACAACTCCAATTTACTCCACTGCACTCAATCTACCCCACCCCACCCCACTCTAATCTATCCCACTTCTGTCCATTCTAATGCACACCAATCTACCCCACTCCACTAAACTCCAATTTACCCCTCCACTCCAAGCTACCTCAATCCAACCCACACCACCCAGCTTCACTCCACTGCAAATGTATCTCAATCTACCCCATTCCACTTCAGTCTACCCCTTTCCACTTCAATCTTCCCCACTCCACTACAATCTACCCCACTTCACCCCAGTCTCTCACTCCGCTCTATTCACCTCACTCCACTCCACCCCACTCCAATCTATCTCACTACCCCAATCTACCCCCACTCCACTCCATTCTACCCTAAGATGACATCAGTCTACCCTAATCTGCCCCAATTTACACCTGTCTACCCCTCTCCACTATAATCTACCACACCACACTACAATCTACCCCACTCCACTCCTCTCCAATCTACACCACTCAATTCTAACCTACCCCACTTCACCCCTTCAATCTACCCACTACACTACACTCTAGTCTACCCCACTGCCTCCACTCTAATCTGCTTGCTCCAGTCCAATCTGCTTCACTCCACCAAATCTACCCCAACCCACACATTGTTTCCCAATCCACACCACTCTATCCGACTCCACCCCACCTCAGTCTACCCTACTCCAATCTACCCTATCCCAAGCTATTTCTATTCAACCTATCCTAATCCAACTCACTCCATCCTACCCCAATCTACCCCACTCCAGTCTATCCCAAACTACCCCACTCAATGCCAATGTACCCTAATATACCCCACTTCTCTCCCCTCTAACCCAATCTACACCACTTCAGTCTAATCTACCTCCTCCACATCAGTCCAATCTATCACTATCTTCTTCACTCCAATCTCCTCATTCCACTCCACTCTACCTCACTCCACTCCTATCTAACCTAATCTGTGCCAATCCACCCTATCCACCACACTCCAACCGAATCCACCCCACTCTACCCTGCTCCAATCTACCACAATCCCCTCTCTACCCCACTCCAATCTATCCAACTCTACTATAATCTACCTCACTCCACACCAATCTACCCCACTCCACTCCAGTCTACCCCGATCCACCCCAATCCACCCCAATCTACTGCACTCCTCTCTGCTCCAATCTACACCACTCCACCAAAGTGTACTACACTCAGCTCCAACCTACTCCACTCCACTCCAATCTATCATACACGGCCACACCCCAATCTGCCCCACTCTCCTGCTGTCTATTCTAATCTTCCTCACACTACTGTATCCCAATCTACCCCACTCCAATCTATCCCACTTGCTACCCCAATCTATCCCACTTGCTACCCCACTATATCCCACTCCACTCTAACCCACTCGACTTTACCCCAATCACCCACCTCCTCTCTACCCTAATCTTCTTCAGTCTAATTTAACCCAATCCCGCCTTAATCTACTCCAATCTAACAAATCCAAGCTACCCTGATCAACCCATCTCCAGCCCATCCCATCTTACCCCACCACACCACACTCCACTCCATGCCACTAACCTTTTTCCATGCTGAACAGCAGACACGTTGGTGTACACCAAGGCTAAAACACATTTCCAAGGCCAATAGCTCTTGCATAGGTGAGACATTTGGCTTTGCCAATGCTTGTTTCTATTCCTCTTTTCCTCTAGTTCTTCCAGCTTTTGGCATATTTTCATCTACCTCTTTTTCTTTGCTTCATCACCATGTCACCAGCTATCCCTTTGTTTCACTTTTTAAATCTCCTAATCCTCTTTCTCATTTTATGTCTCAACCCTTCCCTGCCTGTTTCTAACATCTTTCTCCCATTCTGGAACACAAAGGAGCAACTCCAGCTGATGGACAAAGGTCAACAGAAAGCAGCCAGGCCACTCAGGTACCCATCCCTGCCAGCCGCTGGGCCCAAGACTCCCTATCTCCCTGTGTAACTTGGTTATCTCTGTTTTCATCTCTCCTGCCCACTGTGGACAAGCTGTGGGGACTTCAGCTCCTCTGCCATCTCAAGGAATGTACAGATCTGGTTTACGGTTCTCTCAGCTTATCTGTGGTTGGTGCTCAGATGTGTGCTTTCGGACCGAAGAAATTAATTGTCTCGGGTCAAGGGTGTAGGAGACACTAAATTTCTGAGGGAGAGGGCTAAAAGATAATCTCAAGGACATTTCATTGACCCTATAGAAAGTTTCTGTTTTCTGAGAGCTGCAGGCTTCGATAAATGTATCCAGTCTCATAGCTTTGAAGTGTAATAGCAAGAAAGGAGGGCATGTTGCCACAGTCTGCAACTATGCTTTACTGCTAATTACATTCTGGAAAGTAATTAAAAAATATGCTCAAAAACATGGAATCTTCATTCACAAAGTAAAGGGTGCACAAAAAGCTCTCTGTTGCAAGCATTTTGTAGCATGTCTGCAAGTTCTGCCCCTGAAGATTTCTCAAACATACTTGATAATACAGTTAACTGAGGTGAGCTTAGCAAAGGGTAATTTTCTTGGTATTGCGCAACAGTGTTGTGTGTTTCTCTGTGTCCATTTTTGGCGTTTCTGTTTATACCGCCATTCTCTACCATAAGCCCTCAGTATTTTTTAAAGATAAAGCTGTAATTACTCATTGAATTTTAATGGGTGTAATTAGTGTATCATGCTGTAAGGAAGTCACCATCCCTCTATTACCTCGACTAAACCTTAACTGCCCACTGTTGCTACTCCAGGAGGTTTAGTTGTATAAGGCTGATTCAATTGGAATTTCAGAGTGTCTTAGGCTAAAAGACATCAATAAGAGTACCATAGGCAACAGGGCAACAAAAATATAATCACTATCTGTTCAAATAAGCCCTCTATGCAGGATCACCCCCAAACTTTTTGCTTTGTTCCCCCCTCTGTTTTCCGAACCCATTTGTTTTGCCTTCTAGGGCTCTGTACACTTTACCATTCCTAGACAGTGGAAAAGTGATTGTGCTCTCTCCTTTACAAATGGTGAAACTGCCTTACATCCAATTGGCATATTTTATCGTCATACAAAATCCCTAGTAAAGCGGTACTACATGTCCTCAGGGCCTGTAAATTAAATGGAACCACAGGGCCTGCAGCATGTATTGCGCCACCAACCTAAATAGCCCTTTAAAACATCTCCCAGGCCTGTAGTGCAATTTTAAACTGCCATTTCGGCCTGGCAAAATAAATCTTTTGCCAGGGCAAAGTCTTCTTTTTTAATTAATATGTCACCCCTAGGGGAGGCCCTAAACAGCCAATAGGGCAAGGTACAGTGTGTATTTAAAAAGTAGGTCATGTGCTTTTACATTTTACATGTCCCGGTGGGTAAATTTATTTGTCAGTAGTGCAAGGCCTGTCTCTCCCATTTGATAACATTGGTTTGCCTTTTTACATCTAATAACTGCTAACTTTCAATTAGGAAAAAGTAGGAACTTTGAGTCTGGTGTCTAAAGAATAGTAGTTTAAAACCCACCATAGTGGAAAAGTTGGATTTTAATTCACAATATTGAAAATTATACGTTTAGATATCATTTCGTGCCTGAAGCCTATGTCATGGGTCGCATGACTCAATGTAGTTGGCAGTTGGCCTTTGTGTATTCATGTCAGACAGTGAGACAAAGGGGGTTAAGTCTTGGCAGGATGGGAGGAGCAGGGTTGTTCACTAGCCAAATTACTTTTCAAAGGGGCTGCCACAGCACACTCACAAATAACTTGACACCAGTCTATTGTAACGTGAGGCCACTTGGTGCCTGCGCAGGGGAAGGAAGGAAATTCTAGAACTAGATGTGGGGAAAGTCTAGAAGTTTCTTCCATTTCAAAGGCTGACACAAGGTATAAATATTGGACCCTAAAACCAACTCTTCTGTACACCCGTGGATCTGTGGAAGAATACTGAAGGATTGCCTTGTACTCCGGAGGCCTGGCCTGCCTGCTTGAGGTCTACCTTGTTATTCAGAAGACTGCCTTACTGCTACCAGAAGACTGCCCTGCTGCTGATGCCTGCCTTGTCCTTCAGAGTCTGCCCTGCTTGAGGTCTGCTCTGTTGCTTGAAAGAGAGAGGATCATCTACTTTAACTGAGGACCACCACAGTAACTCTAAGGGTCAGGTGGCTGACCTCCAGTCCTGAGCTACAGGGACACAACAAGCTCCAGGAGACTACCTGCAACTTCCCAGGTGACCTGCTGCAAATGGCTCTGCCTAGACCTGCAACTGGACCTGCCTGGACCTGCAACTGGACCAGCCTAGCCCCTGCTGACCTCTGCTGGAGTAAGTTATTGATCCCCAAGAGGTGCCTTCCCAGGTCCTGGTCCCTTGGCTGACATTACTTGAGCTCTTTCTGTGAAATCCTGACGTTTCAAACTCTGCGTGTAGGACTTTAAGAAGGTAAACTTTTTCAGCGGGTTAACGTTTGTCCCTGTATCTAGCCCCGTCTAGTGACTAGATACAAACGGTTAGAGCTTTCTGCTTCTTGGCACTATTTTTACTTTAACCTTTAAAATAGCATGTCTCCAATTCTATAGATTGTTTTTTGTCATTTTGACCTCATCTCATTTATTACAGTTTACTTTGTTTTCTAAATTGGTGTGTGTTATTTCTTATGTTGTGTCTTCTCCTTATTACTGTTTGTGTGCTGCTTGAATTCTTAACATGGTGCCTCTACGGTAAGCCAAGCTATCAGAGATTTAAGTACAGGTTTATCTAGTGACTTTTGTGGTTCACACTGGCCATGTCTCCAATTCTACTGATTGTTTTTTGTCATTTCGATCTAATCTTATTTATTACATTTTACTTTATTCTAAATTAGTGTGTGTTTTTTATGTTGTGTCTTCTCTTTACAACTGTTTGTGTGCTGCTTGAATTCCTAACTCAGTGCCTCTAAGTTAAGCCTGATTGGTTTTGTGCCAAACTACCAGAGAGTTAAGTACATGTTTCGTTAGTGACTTTTGTGGTTCACACTTGCCATAACTGTGGTTGTTGCTTGAGAAAGGTTTTCACCCAACTCAACCAAAAACCCAATTTCTTACAACATCCATCATTCAGTAATCTATTACCTCAGGCCTCTAGAAGAGGCTTAACAATCTGCTTGTCAAAGAATGAAAGTGCTTAGAACCAATGCTATTAAAAACCCTGATATACCTCCAGTTGGCAATTCACTGGCTTTAGCAGACAGCACTACTCCACTAAATGTGGCTCTGTGTGTAGCTTTAATCAAAGAACTCTAAGATTTCTAATTCTAGCTTCTCCTTTTTTAAGAAAAGTGTATTATAGATAGTGTATTAAGCGCTGCATTAAAATCTACACAGGGCCCCCAACAGCAGATTTGTCCATAATGGCAATCTCTGGCATTTTCAGCAGAACCTACTCCACCAAAACTTGCAGTGCTGTGGGCAATCTGACACCAGGAACAATGATTTTTGTTCCCATCGTTCCTGTTGAAACATTGGGTTCTCATGGTCAATCGAACTTTCAAAATATAACAATGCTGCCATTTGTTTTAGCAGTGCTTTGGAGGGGGAATGGGAGTGAGGACACTACCACAGACAGTTGAAGCATTTTGCTTGCTCTCCTGAGGTGGAAGGTGGAGATTGAGGCACTGTATACACTCAAGGCAGCGCAAAATATGAAACACAATTAAAAACTTTCAAACTTTTGCTGTTTAATCTGCTTGGATGCCATGAGTGTAAAGTGCTCACAGACTGAAATGCTAAAGACGCGGACAAACAAGACATAAAATATGCCTTGAGTATGAGATGCTCGTATAATGAGATGCACCATGTGTGTGTATTGAAGATACATGCTTTACAAATGTGAAAAAACTAATGTGAAAGAAACACATACATAAAGCCTAGCATGTGATATGCCTTCAAAAATGATATGTAGTTTGTGTGTGTGTAACACATTCGCAAAAACAGGATACAATGTGGCAGGTCATACCGGCACTAAAAGCTTGGTGTGTGAGACCCAGAATACCCTATGTGGTGAGATGCTTGGAACAATGAGAAATGTGGCACCAGCTTGTGAGTAGGCCTGGGCAGAGTTCACAGAGTACCACTCCATGGATTGGAGTTGCTAAAAAACTCACTGGAATTCCATGGAGGTGGGGTTCTGTGTGCCGCAGAGTGGCATTGTGGCACCCTCTCCAGAATGAGCCCGATTTCGGAAGCATTAGGCAGAGTCAGGCTTGGTTAGCCAGACCCGACCCTGCTTAGTGCTTCCAAGATCAGGCACATTCAGGAGAGGGCTGTAGGCAGTGAAAGCTGCCATTTCAGGCCTCTTTTGCACTGTCTTGTTCTGTGTGCACTGCACGCAGGGCAGGCCAGCGCACAAGAGGCCTGGGCTGGCCGGTGCACAAGAGGCCTGAAACTGCAGCTTTTGCTGCCTACGGCCCTGGCCTGAATTCAGGCTAGGGCCGTAGGCAGTGAAAACTGCCATTTCAGGCCTCTTGTGCACCAGTGTGCACAACAAAGAAAAAAAGGAGCACTTACCTGGGTTCCCCCAGGAGGTCCTCATTGCCAGCGGCCTGGCTCTCTGCCCCCCCCTCTGTCACCACCAGAGCCTCGGAGGGAGGCCTGGAAGCAGCTTCACCAGTCTCTGCACTGCAGCGCAGTTATGGGTCACCCAGCGAAAGTGCAGACTGTGCTTGTGCTGTGTGTTCCATGCATGTGAGCCTGTACAATGTAACTGGTGCTCATACAAAGCGCTCTAATACCTTTGGGTCGAGTTTGCTCTATATTTCAAAAGCTAAGAGGTAAAAATAAAGTCTTAACTTAAGAAAAGACAAAAATATATCAATTTACTGTCTGATTTGAACAAAGTAAAACCAAAAAATCAGAATAAATGGCAACTTTCCAGCTTAAATTGTTTAATCTTGGGCAAATCTGTTTCCTTCATTATCACCTATGAAAGCAGGTTCAAATATGTGAGTTCGGTCTACCAGTTGTAGAAAACTATCACTATTACCAAGTACTTCTTGGTGGAGTGCTATTATCCGTCATTTTAATGTCAAAGAAAGCTTTCACATCCTAAAGAAATGCACATTTTTGAATTTATGTGAGACATTATCATGTTTTATGTGATGTTTGTTGTATGAGTTGCATAGCATATATTTTCAGGGCTCAACACGTGCACAGGCTCTAAGATCTGAACTAGACCTTTAGCTTTGCTTTGGCTTGGCTCTCCCTGTTAATTTGTTGGCTCACCCGCCTCTAATGGAAATGCATGTGTACAACCCATGGAACGTACCTTTGCAGCAAAGTAGTGCTTAGTTCTACTTTGCTTTATGTTAGGTAACTTTCCAACGTAAATCAGGATGTGTGTTGGAAAGTAAATTCCAGCACAATACTTGTCCTGTTTGTGCCACTTTTTTTGTGACGCAAACCTGGCGAAAAAACGTAGTAAATTTCCCCTTGATTCTTTACGGACATTTTCTGACAGTCCGTCATATACTGTGTGCAGCCTGTAATACATTTTTAAATTTTCCAACATATTACCAGTGCTTCCAATCCCAGGCTGGAACCTCATAGGTCTATAAACACACAAGTCACTAGCCCCAAGTGCATCCAACCGGTTATACATACAGATTTCTGAAGTAATCATATTAACCTAGAGGTGCGTGAGCCATTGAAAGCTCAAGCAAGTGTGACCCTGAAGCCTGGCCCTGGCTTAGATCAGTGTTCTGTTTGAACCTGGAGCCCATAATAAGCCAAGCTTTCAAGTTGCTTCTGCCTGCCACCCTCACTCTACCCTCATGCACAAAAAGGTAAAACCAAAACTTTAACACTTGACGTAAAAAGGAGAGACAAATAAATACCAATTTAGTGGCTGATGTTTACAAAGTGAAATAAGACAGTCTGGATTAATCCTGGTCTCCCTGCTAAACCCAATTGCATGATCTTAGGCAAATATTTTATTTTACCCATCTTTTTTCTTGTCTACTGCATATGAAAGCCCCTTCAAGTGCATGAGTTTAGAGTACAAGCTGTACAAATCCTATTCTGTTTCGTACAATAGCCTATATATCCTTCTTCTATTTATCAGTATGTGGGATCCATAAAGGATTCACATGACAAGTGTCAGGGCAGGGATGGTTCTAAGTTTATGTTTAAAAACTATCACTTTTAATAATTACTACTCAGTGCAGTGCTATAATGTGACATATAAATGTCAAAACTTCCACACGTTAAAGCAATATACGTTTTTGATTCTTGAAAATACTTTATCATATTTTAATGATGTTTGGTGTATGATTTTCATGGCAAATATTTTCAGGGCTCAGCGCGTGCATGGGTTCTAACAGCCAAGCCAGACATTTGGCTCAGCTTGGACTCGGCTCGCCCTGTTAATTTGTTGGCTCTCCCATCTACTTATTAACCAACTGAGCTTTACTCTCAGAACAATGGATTGCCCATAAACCAGAGAGGTCCAAATTATGTGACATCATTGACTATCTTATGCAGCAGTAAAAAGCACATAGTGCTGCATAATGTGACAATATTTGTGATGGTATTACTTCACTATATTGCAATTTTTACAAATCCTAACACAGTATGGGCAAATGTTTCACCTCATTAGTACCAGTTTAACGCCCAAAGGTAACATATATGTTGTAGATGGTGCTAAGAGTTATGCTCCTACCATGTGGTTTCACTGCTCTTATGCATGAATTTGAGGTGAAAAAGAGTGGGAGATAGGTTGCTCTTGACTAATTACGATGTATGGATCAATAGAAGTGTGTCAGTGCCTTGTGGCCTATGTTTGGATTATTTTGGTATGAGATGAAGGGTACTACCCATCAAAAGGGCAAACCCAGTGTTTCACACAGTTTCCCCTAATGGACCTGAGTGATGAGGAAATTTCAGAAATTCTTCAAGCGGATAGCTCTGATGATGATGATTGCATGATAGGTGAATCTTTAGAAGTAGATCAGCATGGTCCCTCTGTAAATGCCAATGTTATGGACCAGGATGTGTCATTGTTAGTTGACACTGGAGCTACGATTTCTGCTATTAGAACAGCTGAAGTGCCAAACTTGCCCCTTTCAGGGAAGAGGATTAAGGTGTAGGAGTCACAAGTAAGGAATTGACCAACTCTGAAACAGAGTATGTCCCATAAAAATAGGTTCATTTGAAGATGAGCACCAATATGTGGTCTGTAATTCAAGCCCTGTAAGTTTGGTTGGAGGTGACCTGCTGTGCAAGCTAACTGTTCTATTAATTGCACACCCGAGGAATAGCAATTCAGACAAATGAGGAAGATGTGCCCTGTAAGATTGTAGACCAGCACCAGAGTGTCACATTGTACCCAATGCTGACATGTAATGAATTGCCAGATGATATAAAAGGCACAGTGATACATGAGGATTGAGATGGTTCCAGAAAAGAATTAGGATTCATCAAAGGAGTTGAGTCTATTAAAATAACAGTGAAGCCAAATGCTGTGTAACCAAAAATACCCATCTATAATATGTCACCAGAGACAATTGCTGGAATAACCACTTTGATAAACTGTTTGATTGAACAAAGAATTCTGAAAGCGATAATGGGAAGTTCATGTAACCCATCCAATTTAGGTTTATGGAAGTCCAGTGAAAGGTACTGCATAGTTCAAGACCTGAGAAAAGTGCACAAGATTGCCTTTCCATGTTGTCCCACGGTAGCAAATCCTGCAGTGATTTTATTCCCAAATTCCCTGTGAAACAGAATGGTTTAAAGTAATTGATCTGTGTCAGGCGTTCTTTTCCATACCATTGCATAAGGAAAATCAATTCCTCCTTGTGTTCAAATGCAGCAGTTGTGTTTTGGAATTGTGTTGAGTTCCACAAGGGTATACTGAGTCACCACCTATTTTCAACCAAATCCTGAAGAAGTATATGGAGACCTTTAAAATGTCCTACCTCTCAGTCTTGGTTCAACATATAGATGCCTTGCTCATTGCATCAAACACCCAAGAAGCATGCAGGAGAGACACCATTGCTCTCTTGAATTAGTTAGGAGAAAATGGACATAAGGTTTCCCCAGCAATATTACAGTATTGCAAGAAATAATTTCTGTACTTAAGTCACCACATTGAGAGAGGTGTGAAGAAAGTGTCACAAGAGAATCACAATTATGAAAATGAATCCCCTTGCCACACAGGAAGAAGTGTGAATGTTTCTCCGAATGGTTGTCTTCTGTCGTCACTGAATTCTGAACTTTTTCCTTTTGACCAAGCCTTTACATAGTCTAAAATATAAGGATGTGTCTGATCCCATACCACTGGATTCCAAATGCATGTGCGCCTTCACAGAGCTGAGAGAAACCTTATGCTGAGCCCTCGCCTTGAGAATGCCTGATGATAACAAATGTTTTTCTTTGTTTTGTTATGAGAGGGATGGTTGTGCTCTCTCAGTTTGGACACAGTTGCATGGAAATGCGAACAAGCCTGTGGCTTTTTGTTCTGCTTCTCTTGACCCTGCCTGGTTGTTTGAAGGCGGTTGCTGCACTGAGCATCAGCATAAAACAGTGCAAAGGCATTGTTCTGGGTCATTCCTTGAATATGTTTGGTTCCCACTCAGTGGAAATTATGTTAACTGGACAAAAATACAGTGCCTGACCAGTGCACATTTGACCCATTATGAGCAAGTCATCCTTGCATCTTCTAACATTAATATCATGAGATGTAATGTTTTAGGCCCTGCTACTTTAAATCCTGTTGAAAATGCAAGTGACCATGAGGATGAGGTTGAGCATCACTGTCTCTATGTGACTGAATTGTGCACCAAACCAAGACCTGATATTCAAGATGTCCCCTTACCTGAAAATGACTAAGTCATGTTTGTTGATGGCTCCTGTTTGAGAGATAAAGATGGTACCCTGAGAGCTGGTTATGTGGTTTGCACGGTCTCAGGTGTGATAGAAGCCTCCTGGCTTCAAGAAGTCTTTTCTGCCCAAATAGCCGAATTAGTTGATCTTACCAGAGCACACCGTGTTTCTGAACAGCTTAAAGTGACAATTTGTACTGATGGTCAGTATGAGTTTGGTGTTGTTCATGATTTCGGACAGTTGCAGTTCCAGAGAGGGTTTATGACACCCTCCAGATCCCCCATCCAGAACAGTGATAAGATTTACAATTGGTTGAATACATTACAGCTGCCTGCAAAAAATAGCTGTCGTTAAGGTCACAGCACTTAAAAAGTCTACTGAATATGTAACTTTAGGCAATATGTATGCAGATGAAGTGGCCAGATACTATGCTCCTAGTTGTACCACCTTTAACGGAGTTTAGAATAACAAAACAAATTGATGAGACAAGTCAAAATTTCCTGTTCACTGCTATTGATACGCAGGAGGAAGTTAAGAAGGTGCAGGAAGAAGTGACAGAAGAAGAGCAGCAAAGTTGGGTCAGAGTAGCATGTGTTAAGAGAGATGAAAATTATATTTGGTTTTCAAGTGATGGAAGAGCAGTGTTGCCAAATAGCTTGTTGTCCCCTATGGGTAGATACTATCAAGGACAGACACATTTAGAAATAGATGCAAAGATCAGAACATTTAGACACACTTGGTTTAACCACATTCAGAGTGATTGTAGAAACCGGATGCCACACATGCCACATGCAAACAGATGAATGTAGGAAAATACACAGCTGTTACCCTGAGTCATATAGGTAAATAAAGATGACCTTTTACCAGGATGCAGCAAGACTTTATTGAATTAACTGGGTGCAATGAATTGAGATATGTCTTAGTCATAGTATGCATTTCTTCACACTGGGTTGAAGCATACCCGACTTGGAGAAATAATAGTCTCAGAGTAGCAAAGCTGTTACTTCAATCTGTGATTCAGATGCCAGACTTCTCTAGAGTCAAACCGAGGGACTCATTTCAACAGTAAGGTGCTGAAAATATTGAGTGCAGCATTACAAGTTGAGCAAAGATTACACTGCAGCTACAGACATAAGGCTTCACGACTTATACAACTCTCTGAAGTACAAACTGGTGAAAGTATGTGCTCCCACAACCTTGAAATGGCCAGATGCTTTGTCTCTTGTCTTGATGAGTATGCACAGTACGCCTGACCGAAAGACTGGGTTGCACCCTCATGAAATCATCATGTGTAGGACCATGCAAATGCACTTGTGAATATTACAGATGACGTTGTACTGGATTGTTGCAAAGGACTGGCTGACATGGTTTGTTCTTTGTCTCATCAGGTTGCAGAAGCAACAAAACCTCCACAGCAGGAGCTTTGTCATGACCTATGTCCAGGCGACTGGGTCATGGTCAAGAAGCACATAAGGAATACAAGTTTGGAACTGTGATGGATAAGCCCTCATCAGGTGGTTTTGGTAACCTCTACAGTTGTGAAGTGTGCTGGCCTCCCTAACTGGGTACGCTGAGCCACACTCAAAAAGTTCCAGGTACCCTAGATGATACGGCACCTATTCCAGGATGGTTGGTTACAGTGAGCGAAAGGGATCAGGTTACTCAAGCTGTTGGGGCTGGACAAGTGGCTGCTACAGCACGGTCTGATGGGCCTCTGAGTGAGTCAACAATATTGGATGGGTCAGAAGGGCCAAGGCAGAATTAGTTGACTTGTGAGCTCAATGCTGATGAAGGATCAGTTGCTGTAGATTAAGAAGCAGTGCCAGGAGACAATTGGCCTAAAGAGCAAAGTGTGCCAGCTGCACAAGTGCCCTTACTATTGCTGAAGAAACTGAAGAATCAAGTCAAAGTGATAGTGATGCTGAGGGTCGACTAAACACAAGATCAAAGAGAAAGAAAGCACCAAGCCAAAACTACTCAGCATCTGAGTGGATATATTTTTCTGCTAATGACTGGATGAACGAGTTTTCACCCATTTGCTTTAACAATTCAAATCCAGTTTAATACTCTTGAGTTTGAAATTGCTTTGGAGTTGAGCTTTGAAATTGCACTGCTGCTTGATGAACAAAGACATAATGAAGGTCATTATGACCCTGGCAGTCTTCTGACCACCAGGATAAAGGTGGCAGTCCGACCACCAACAGGCTGGCAGTAAAAACACATTATGAGTGTGGCGGTTGGCCTCTGCCAACCCGCCACATCTCCGCACATACCACCAGGGCGGTCATTTCCTGCCCGGTGATCTACAGAAGATAGCCGGTGGTATTAGGAGCTGCTTTTCCACCAGGGTTTCTGCGGCGGTAGCAATGCCACGAAAACCCTGGCAGAAAGACTATAGGTGATAGGAAATTTCTTTCCTGTCACCAGTAGACGACTCCCCCACCCCCCCAGCAAGCACTAAACCCCCACTGCCCCCAACCATACACATCACCCCCCTTCACAACCCCTTCCCCTCTTCAGACTCAGCACCCCCACCCTCTTGAGATACAGCGCTCCCGCCCACTCCAAACACCGCACCCCCACCCCTCCAGACACAGCACCCCCACTCCACTCCCTGCATAAATGCACATGCACTCCGACACCCACACACACACACCACGCATACACTCATTCACCTACACTTATAAACACGCATTCACACACATGCACCCATACACGAATTCACTTCAACATTCATACACGCATTCACTAACATGCATCCATACTCGCATTCGCCTCAGCACTCATACAAGCATTCAACCATGCATACTCACAACCATCCAAACATGCATACTCACATGCAGACAAACATGCATACTCACATGCAGACAAACATGCATTCACCCCAAAACTCACACTTGCATACACACATGCATACACACTTACATGCATATACCCACTCACTTCTACATTCAGACACGCATACAACCACGCAGACACCACACACACACACACACACAACACCCCCCTCCAAGCCTCTCTCTCCTGTCAGACGATCAACTAACTTGGTCCGGGGAGGAGGTTGTCCAGCAGAGAACAGGAAGGGCCGCTTCTACCGCTGGCAGCGCCCCACCAGGCAATATTATTGCATATAATACAGCTGGTGGAGTCATACTGGCGGGGGGGGCAGTGATGGAACCTCCACAGCGCCTCAGACTGCCAGCACGACTACTGCAGGATTTCCACCCAAAATGTGGCGGAAATCCTGCAGTACTCGCAATATGGTGGTCAGAAGACTTCCAGCACAAAGTCATAATGAGGGCCTATGTTTTAGAAGTGATCACCAGTGACTATGAACTGTGCCTTTCTTAGAGACATTTGAATTTTGAGTAGAAGCTTTGAGCATTTACCAGTATAGAGAACTCTTGATGAACTTTTTTGGACAATAAAAGAAGGTTTGCGAATATTTTGCACTTTTAAAAAGACTATTTTTGATGTTTACTGCGATATATAAAAGCCACTTTGCAGTTTTGATTTATCATTTTTGAATTAAAATTTTTGGTCTGAAAAAAGAGATCTCATGGAGCTGAGTGCAAATAGAGGTAGTAAATGGAGATACATATGCAAAGGTTTAACAATAGTGACGATTATCATGATTAATTAAATGCTCATTGGATTAAGTTAGCCCATAACAAATGATTCAGAGAAGGTTACGTCCACAAGTGCCCCAGATTTGGCAAATTTCATTGCAGATAAGAATTCACTTTATAATGATAAGAAATATTCACACACTGATGGTTCTAGAGGTGAGTTATCAGCAAATGTATACTACGGACAACTATATGAGTATATAGACACCATGGAAACTACAGATTGTTACATTTGCACACAGTTGCCTTTATCAGTAAGCGGGGAAACACATGTCATAGTTTACCCTTAATCTATGAACTTTCCTGTAGCCTTTTATTAACACTGTTGTATCAGCAGGAGTATTATCAATACTTCCATTCAAATTATGACTTAGTATTTTCAATTGTCCTTATCATGAAACCTTTGCACAGCGATGCAAAGATGAAGAACATTGACTCAGTGGGAGGTTTCTTTGAGCCTACATTGACATTTGGTACAGTTTATGCCCACAAGAACAATTTGACCTGCATTCTTAGCCCAGTAGAGATGGAACTCATTGGACAACTTTAGGAGAGAAGAAGAGCTATGAAAGCTAAAATAGAAAAAGGAGTAGTTTTACAGGACTGGGAAAAAGCTGAAGCTCACACAATTGCTAGACATCAAGGATTCTTGTCTATAGATTAACAACATGTAGGGAAGTTATGAATATATAGACCTAAAAGAAAGACTAACACACATTTTTCTCGGAACTAGTGAATGTAGACTTGTGCTTCTGTTTCAGTGTTTGAGCTTTCATACTGAACGTACAAGACATGGCCATACCAGGTGTTTATTACATATGTGGGAAAAATGTGTATTACAATTTGCCAAAAGCTGTTATGGGATATGTTGCCTGGGAGTAGTTTTTCTAAAGATTGATCATGTGGACCGTTTTAATGATCCAGTCTGGAGTGAGAAATTAAATGCCAGAGTCAAAAGAGCTAGTGCTTTAGAGATTCTAGGAAACATTTTGGTGCCATAATTCCATCAGTAGGTGTTATCTTGAATGATCTCAAGGTCAATCAATCAGGCTGTATTTATAAAGAGTTGCTTGTCACCCGAGCGAGTATCCAGGTGCTGTGCTCCTGCGTCAGTTTAAGAGCCAGGTTTTGATCCCCGTCCTGAAGTGTGTCAGCAAGGGTGACATGCGTAGGTGGAGTGGGAGGGTGTTCTAGGACTTAAAGGAGAGGTAGAAGGAGCAACCTCTAGTGCGGCACCTTCTTATGCATGGTAACTGGGCAAGGGCTAGGTGAGCAGAGCGGAAGTTCCTAGGAGGTAGATGGCAGCTCAGGCGGTGGTTCATGCAGGTGGGTCCTTGGTTGTGGTGGGATTTGTAGACATGGGTTAGGAGCTTGAATTGACATCTTTTCTGCATAGCTAGCCAGTGGAGGTTTTTCAGGTGCTGGGTGATGTGGGTCCATTTAGGCAGGTTGAGAATCAGCCTGGCTGCTGAGTTCTGGGTAGTCTGGAGTCTTCTCATGAGTTTGGTGTTGCACGACTGTTTTCTTAGTGTTGATAGGGAGCCACTTAAAGACTTTGCGGAGCTGGCGGAGGGTGAGGAAGCAGGATGCAGCAACTGCATTGACCTGGTGTTTCATGGAAAGTTTATTTTTCACAATGATGCCGATGTTTGCGGGTGTGGTCTTTTAGAGCGAGGGTAGGTCTGAGTTCTGGTGGCTACCAGGAGTCTTTCCAGAGGGAGGTCTTTGCCAAAAATCAGTACTTCAGCTTTGTCTGTGTTGAGCTTCAGCAGTAGTTCTTCATCCAGGCTGAGATGCTTTTCATGCAGTTATTGTAGTTGATCTTCATTATGGTGGGGTCTGCTGAGAGCGAGAGGATGAGCTTTTTGTCATCTGATATGTTGATGTCATGGGTTCTGATGATGTCCGTGAGGGGAGGCATGTAGATATAAAAGAAAGTGCCATTGAAAGAGGTGCCTTGGGAGATGCACAGATGGTGTGTTTGGGTTGCGAAGTGAAGGGTGGGAGCTAGATTCTCTGGGTGCACCCCAAGAGAAAGCATGCTATCCATTTGTGCGTGTTGTCTGTGATTTCAATCTGTCTCAAACAGTGGATGAGTGTGCAGTGGGAGATAGATCAAGGTGGCTGATTCTCCTCTGTCGAGCAGGGTGCAAATGTCATCAGTAGTGGTGATGAGGGCTGTCTCTGTGCTGTGGTCATCTCTGAATCCTGATTGTGAGGGGACCAGTAGGTCATTTCTTTCTAGATGTTCTGTGAGTTGGAGGTTGATGGCCTTCTCCAGGACTTTAGCAGGAAACGGGGTCAGAATGATGGGACAGCGGTTTTGGAGTTTGTTGGGGTCGGCCAATGGTTTCTTGAGGAGGGGTCTTACATCTGCATGTTTCCAGGCATTGTGGAAGGTGGCTGTGGCAATGGAGGTGTTGAGGATGGTGTTAAGTATGATGGTAAGCTGGGAGCTGATCTTGTCTCTTGCAAGGTTGAAGAGTCGTGGGGGCATGGGCTGGTGGGTGCTCCAGACTGGAGAAAGTTGTCAACGATAGCAGATAATTTATACACAGACACTGCAGGTGCCTTAATTTAATGGACACATAAATGGCTGCTGTAAGCTTAATGGTTTTTACAAAATCTTCTTGCGCTAGACTTTCTTCTCGCTAAGGAAGACAAAGTTTACAAGATGTTGCATGCTCAACAGTGTTGCACTTACATACCTGATAATAGTAAAGAGATTAGAAAGTACATTGCAAAAATGACAGACTTGAAACAGGACCTGAAAGAGTTAACAGCAACAGGTGCATGGGAAGAAATAAGTAGGGTTTTGTCAACCATCAGAAAGTGGTTTGAAAAAATAGGAAAAGGAATTGTGCGAACCATTCTGAGACCCCCTATTGATTATGGTTTTGTGTGCTCTAGTTGCACAAATTATTCAAAAAGCTGAAAGAGAAAAGAGCCAAGAATAGACAGAGAAAAGAGGAGAATGAAATGGAGACAAAGAGAAGCATGTATTATAGAAACATCAAGCAGTTAGAAGAATTCAGAAGACCTTACCTGAATAAGCCTCTGAAACCCTCTGAAATTTTGAGCTGCCTCATTGACAATGGGAGTTGTAGTATTTTGTGATAGCTTGATTCGCTATCAGAGGGCGGACTGGTGTAGCTGAAACTTTAGTGCTGTCCCTCATATCACATAAGTCTTTTATATGTGAGAGTTTAGGCATTGTGTTATCCTAAGTACTAATGGTTTGAATGTAGAAAGATGCATTGAGAAGTAGTTCGAGGTGTGGAATTGTTCAGACTAATGTGAAAAACCCTGTTGGTATTAAGGCAAAATTAAATGTTTGAAGGATTAAACTGATATTATTAAGTAATTCAGACTTTAGACTAATCGTATGTATTGAAACAATATTTAATTTCTAATGATTAAAATACGTATGCAAAAATAGAGAAATGCAGTTCCACGTTATACTGACTGAAATGCATTAATAGTGTTATTTTGTTAAAATTATTGAAATCTAAATGATAATGAAGAATTATTATTGAAGAATTAATAGTCTGTGTAATAAAATGTGTTATATTTGATGTATTAATGTGCTGAATATATTCATTGCATTAGCCTAAGGGAGGACTGTTAGGTTTTGTTCTTGTAATTGTGCAGAAAATGCAAAGTTATTTCCTTAACGTGAACTTTCTGTCAGACTTCATTCCCATGAGAAGACTGGCTTTAGTAATAGACCCATTATTATTTTACACATAGAGAGTTAGACAATTCGACCTTGGAAGTGGAGCATCCTGGACTGTGGACTTGCAATTTAAAAATTTGTTTCAAACTTTGTTTGGAGCTACATGAATGGATGCTGATCCTATGACAGACTTGGGAAGATGTGCTAATGTTTCAACTTGCAGTCATGTGATTGATTTCTGTTGGATAATACCCCTTCAGCATAATTTGATCAGTCACCCCTGACAAATCAGATTGCTGTATGAACTTTGATATTTCATATTTTACAGAACCCTTGCTGATGAAGAACCCTGCATGCTGAGCCCATTGGAGAGGAATTCTTCCTCTTTGATTTGCCCCTTCAAAACGACTTATTGAGATTTAGGGCCTGATTTAGAGTTTGCCGGATGGGTACTGTGCCACAAACGTGTCAGATATCCCATCCGCCATATTACAATCTCCATAGTCAATAAGGGGATTGTAATACAGCAGATGGGTTATCTGTCACATTTGTGACTTAGTAAACCCCTCTGCCAAACTCTAAATCAGCCCTTAGAGATATCACCTAACCCCTGCAGAAGACTTTTGATCGAGCTTCTGGAATGCGGATGCTTTCCCTTATTACCTATGTTTTGCCCACCCCCATTAGTAGCTTACTGCCCGAGATTGCCCTTTTCCAAATTCTTTTTGTCCTTTTTGTCTTTTGCCCACATGTGTTACACCTCACACATGTATTTCCCGATATGGAAATTGTAGAGTTTTCTAAAAGCCAGCTAAATTAAACTCTGCTAGTCGGAAATATATCTGATGCTTAGCAAACCTGAGCAATGCTTGGTTTAGGTATCTCAGGTAATCTTGTTGATGTTTTACATTATTCTTTTCCAATGTCTAGTTTTATTAATGCTAGTTTACCTAAACTTATTTTGTCTCCTTGAGCAACCCTTGTTGAATCTGTATCTCTATAACTTTGTCTTGTGAATTGTCTACATGACATTGATCTTGAGTTTGTAATAACTCCCCAACCCCCTAAACTTTGTTTCTGGCTGGAGTATTCTTGTTCAGCCATATTGGTCATACTGTCTTAATTAATTGGTTTATATTTAAATTGTGTTAAGGGTTATACCACATCATATGCAGGGTCCAAAGTTCTGTTGACCTTGATGAGCATTGATTCCTGCGAAGGCTGAGAATGCTCAAGCAGTCCTATAAATTTGATCTGGTCTGATGAAGGTAATAAGGGTCAATTATTGTTAATGCATTCAAGCTTTCAACAAGCTGTATAGTTATGAATGGGTGTTGATATTACCACCAGGAGTTCAATGTCATAAATAACCTGTTTAATATTTTAGAATATTGGAGCTGTTATTTCTAAAACCATAGAGGAGTGTCTAGCTGTCCTATTTAAATCTGACAGCATAAAGGAGAATTTAGGGTGGTGCATTGTGTTATTGCATTCAAATTAAAAATATCATAATTTTCTTTAAATTCCATATTTGTATTTTAACTTTAATGTTCAGTATAAACTAAGTGTTTTTTTATGTCTTAGTAACCTTGACCTTATTATCTTATTATATATTATATAACAGTGTGATGTAAAAGTTACTAACATAGAAACACTAGAGAATCTAAAGGAAAAGCAAAGAACTGTGTGATATTTTAGTTCATGTGACAGCAAGATCTAATGATATATGAA
Source organism: Pleurodeles waltl (assembly GCF_031143425.1). Classification (NCBI taxonomy): domain Eukaryota; kingdom Metazoa; phylum Chordata; class Amphibia; order Caudata; family Salamandridae; genus Pleurodeles; species Pleurodeles waltl. Next base: position 1,169,351,352 of record NC_090440.1, read on the forward strand.
GTGTTCCAATTTTCAGTATCTGTGATTTTTCCGGGGATTATTTTCTTTCTTTAATCTGACTATTGACATTGTGACATAATTGTTATTAAGGATAGGCTATCACACAAACTAGTCGGAGAACAAAAGAAAGAGTGCTATTTCATTGTGTGTGATACTAAGATCCAGAGACATATGGCATTCTTAGTTTTGAATCCTGCTGTTAGAGTTTTACAAAAATAGATTATTTTTCACTTTTTTGAATATATATTCTGTATTAACTATGATTCTGTCATTGTGCATGATTTGTATCCGATATAGTTAACATGTGGAAGTATCATGAGACATAAAGGAGAACACAGAATAGCACCTTGTTTTAATACATGAGAATGAAAGACACAGTGTTAACAACTAAGTCAAGGTTCAAGCAGCTACACAGGCATGTAGTAAAAGATACATTGGCTACTTTGTAGTAATTGTGATCCCCTTTGATGATTGTATTTAATTTCCTATTTTGTATACCTGTACGCTAAATAATGAAAACTTAGTTTAAGAGGTATTAGGTGATGGTGCGAGAGAAAACAGAAAAGCACAATGCGTTGCTATATGTGATTCCTAAGCATTAGATAAACTTCAAGTCCTGAGTTTGAATCCTACTGTGGTAGTCTAAGAATAATATAGACATTTGTAAGAATACCATGAGATATAACAGAGAAAATAGCATTGTGTGTCATGTTGATGCAAGAGAATGAAAGAGAAAGGAGCCATTTAATTGTTGACGGAGAGGGAATTCTGTCACAATGGCGATGGAGTTCCCTCCCCACCAACACAGCAGTCCAACCGCTCTCCCGATTTATATGTGAGGAAATAATAGGTTCGGCTATGGCAGTGACTACTCTATCACGTCTAACTTCTCCGATGGCCCAACGAAGTAAGGGCCGTCAGAGAATCGGCCATATCTCCATCTGCCCAATTAGGATCGGTGAACATATAGCCATCTTTTACTATCCACCACCACCAGACAAAACTTGGCAGTGAGGGACAGTAAAAAACAAGAAGTGGCCCCTTGCATTGGGCTATGATTCCGATGAAAAGAAACTAGCTTGGTGCAAGGTTCCTTCACGTTAATGTACCCTGCACCAAACTACGAAAGCCGTTAGAAGGAACCGCTATGACAGAGGTTCCTGACAATGCTTTAGAAAGTACCTCCAGCTTCGCAGTCATTTCTAGATTTAACGGACAGATTAATTTACTTTGTCGTCCTGGGGGAGAAACGGGCCTCCTGGCAAAATTTAAATCCATCCCATACTCTCCATAGTTATCTCAAGGTTTGAGCTACATCATGGGTAGGTGTGGAGCATCAATTATCTTTTACTCTGTAGGAACACAGACCTATTTGGTGAGTACATATAATTTCATATGTACGTATTGGCATGCAAACAGTAAAAATTTGATATAGAAGGTGTTAGATGATGAAACAAGAGAATAGAGATAGCACGGTTCATTGGGATGTGTGATTCCAAGACCTGGCAAGAGGTTGAGTTGTTAGGTTTTAATCCCTCTCTTGCAGTTCAAGTAAGAGTGATTATTGTTTTTATATATAGCTTTTCCTTGAAAGAAGTTTGATGCTATCCGTATTTGAGACTTGTTCTATAGCCAGATTATTTTGAGCATTAATATTAACAATTGTAGGAGTCAGTTGGAAATAAAGCACAAAGATTTACTAAGTGAAATTGTTTTCTGGCAGTTTATAACTAGTACTGTACACAACTTTCATAGTTTGATGTTTGGATTAATCAGGTGCACTGAAGCCATGGGAAGTGATGTCAGACACTGTAGTTCTGCTCATGGGTATAAAGGAAGGCATTCTAAGTTAACTATGTTTGGTAAGATGAGACTGCAGATTTGCGCACGATGAAACGCAGAGGGAGGAACTGATTTTCTCCCAGTTTAAGGAATGTCTAAGCAACTATGTCATAGACAGTATTTTACAAGTGACAAATGGGATGTGTGATTAGTTTTGTTTTTCAATTTATGACAACTGAAGAGTTAAAGATATCCAGTTAGTCTCCTTTGATGGCTTTGTGGTGATGTTGTCCATGGCAACAAAGCAACAGTTAGATGAACTCGCTTTTGAAAACATTTGTTAGGTGTGGTGTGAAATCACAAATAGCTGACAATATGAATATTAACCATTATGAGAAATGCTTCTGTTGAAATACGAATGTCTGGCTTGTAACATTCTGAGACAGTATTATGAGAAATGTAATCAATGAAGTCATTAAGTGCATTGAAGAGTGATTTTACTCTAAGATGGTGTTTTGAGGAGATTCAAAACAACTATCGCAAATTCTAAAAAGACTGTATGCAACATGACTGTGGGGGTTGTCCCATGAAATCACTGATAAAATGTATTTATAATAAACTGCATCAGTATTAAATCTCTATTGCTGAGAGAGTAATGATGTTTGTGATGTGTGAAAACAGGACATGGGTATCAGAATTATAAATTGGAAGATACTTTGAGAATATATGTACAACCTTTATGATGGAAGAAGGATTTTATGGTCTCTTACTCTAATATACACATAAAGTAATTGCCTATACTTCTTCTTTTCATTATATATATATGTACCCTTCTTTAAAAGCTAAACAGGAAGGCATTTGACACAAACATTGGTATTCATTTTAATTTCAAAAGTAGTTGTTTGGAAAGGCGCATCATCCCAAGGCAATTGAGAGATATGCAGATTGGCGAATAGGTAAGCATAAACATATATATATATGAGATAAGATGTTAGGATCAACATTGTTCGTACAATTCGTCTGCTTTTGTCCAAATGTACTCCTGATTCATTTAGATAGATATTGGATGACATAATACTTGGAATTTAACTGAATATGTTTTGAACATTTTAATGTTATGAAAGGAGCCAATAACAAGTGGGTTTTGGATTTTATTAGTGCTTTATCAGTATTTTATCTTTTTTGCGATGAATTCCTAATGTCCTCCCATTTTAGAATATATGAAATCTTATTCAAAATTCAAAACATCAAGGTGGAGTATTAATTCTGCTTATATATTTTTATGTGATTATTTTGTAGCTTTTAATTTATACAGTCAACAATGACGCATTAGGTTTAAAATGAAATTACTTAAAAATGTGATTTGTAGCATTTTCGTAGGATAACAGCATGTGGCAGACAATATTGGTGGTTTTTGCATCATTTCTAATTGTTACTCACAAAGGCTTGAATAAGTGGTGTCTTAGGAACAAAACACAGGTTGGCTGTACCATGTGAGAATCATTTTTTCTGTGGAATAATGGTCTTTCTACACGAATAACATGGAAAATAAAGGACATTCAAGAACTGTGTATCAATAGCAATGTGTAAGGTTTATTGTCACTATTCAAATCATGCAATAATATGTTGATTTTATACATTTGCTCCAGAAATAGTTTTTGGTATACATATCTCTCTTTTATCTAAATTTCAAATACATGAATTGAACTGAAGCCAATGCATCTATATGTACTGATAACAGCCCCACTGAAACCTATGATAATCTCTACTGCATGCTGTGTTGTGCAGTTTTGGTGGTTCTGTTGGCCACTGTCCCTGCCCTTGGTTCTGTCTTGATAGTGTTTTGTTGCCATGCTCCCGCATCTGTTGTTGCTTGTACAAGCGTCCCTGGCCCTTCTCATGCTATGATGAAGTTTGTAGTGTGTAGTAATCCTTCCCCTAGAGTGTGTTGGCATGAATTGAGCCCTTGTTTCTGTTGATACGCTGGGAGTGGCCCATGTTAGCAGGTCAGACCTTAATAACTAAACTTACAAGGGGATGCGAATAGGTCGATAAACCTTTTGACTCGCAATTAGGAAGTTTTTACCATAGCTCTAGTACATAATCAATAATCAATACATAATAATCAACAATCATTAGTAATCAATAAATTCAATAATCAATGGAGTCAGTAATTGTCAGGCACCATTACTTTTCAGCAACGAATAACCACACCTTTAATAAAAGTCTAGTAAGTTTATTTCCCTATATTAACAATGTTAAGGTCATGTAGATTAATCTCAAAATCAAATGAAACACATACAAAAACAGCACTGGTTGTCCGAAGCAGCGGAAGAAAAGCAATCTAATCAAAGCTTGACCCACAACACATTCCAGATCTACAGTGCAAATCAATAGCAGAGTCAACTGTGACAAAGATATAGCATACATGGAATTCAGCTAGGTAATTCATCAATCATTAGTCCCTGTGATCGTCAGTCATTTGTGAGGGCCCTTATTAACATCAGATTAGCATCAGCATGTTGGGCTTCATGCAAAACAATTTAGAAACACAAATTTGGAAAAATATCTAACTATGGATCTAACAAAAATAGTGCAGTTGGTACAGAGAAAGAAAAAGCATGATATGCATGACAGTCACAGTTTATCATTATATACCTATCCTCGGTATGGGTCAGCAAAGCAGAATCAGTCTTCATCCTCAGGTCATTAGTCGATCAGCAAAGCATCAGGCTATCAGTCAGAGATTATGAGTCCAATGTCGGTATGAATCTCAAATATCTCCTAGAGTCTCTTCTTCTCTCAATATCTGAATAAGTATGAAGTCTTTTCCTCTGTCGCATTGTTATATCAAAGTCACCTAAACTATCCCCAATTCCCTATTGGTCTGTTAATCGTATGTTCATACTTTACCCAATAATATTTCTATACCAAATCTATGAATTCTAATATTTCACTATTCACATGCTGTTGATTGGTCCACTTTATGATGTTCTCATCATCCGGCTCATATTGTTGCATCCTCAGCTTCAGTCAGTATGTTCATTGTGCTTGTCCCGGGAAAGTACGTCTCACACACATTACACATAAAATGTTACACTAGCGGGAACATCATCTCCTTGGAGTAGGTTCTCACGAAAAGCTTCTTTTAAGCACAAGACAATGGACTTTTCAAAGTTTAATTCACTCTATCAGCATTTTTTATTAAGCGCTAAGAAATACAGATTCTGCATGAGGCCTGGCAAAATAGGCCAAGACACTCGCTAAGTTAGGGCCTACAATTAATAAAGCTAAAACATACTTCAGAAGCCTTAATATGACATAATACTACTTTTGTTTAGTGCAATTTCGATATTTTCTAAGTATTAATCATTAATTAGTACCTTTAGTGAACATTGGGGGCCATTCTTCAAGGTCACATTTTCAAATCCGTACATTATTTTTCTACGTTATTCATTTTCTACATAAACTCATTATTCAAAACACATAAACACTCATTAATACATTTTATTAAAGACACCTGCGCTAGCAATCCCTCCTCTGATGAATAAATGTGTCATCACACAAACCTCTTTACTCCCAACCTTTTACAATTCAATTTCTTGATAATTTTATCTTCCCCTCGAATTTTCTCTGTAAAATTTTTCTGTTTTCTTTTCTTCCCACCTCTGATTATTGTTGGCCATTTTCAATGTAATCCTTTTACATAATTTGCATAATCCCCATATCCCCAATAGACAAACCACGACAATTAATATTCCCTGTAAAATCTTCACTAGTACTTCATTCCAAATGCTGTTGAGTCAATTTCCCACTGAAGCAAACCCTTTGCCAACCTTTTCCCAAACACCTGATTCTTTCAATTATTTTAAATCAGCACTTGCATTAGTCAGGTTAGTAAGTAAGTCTCTTATCTCTTTACTATTATCTGGTATATAGAACAACAATGCCTAGAATTAATCATTCTACAGACTCCGCCATCCTTTGTTAAAAGAATGTCTAAAGCAAGATGATTTTGAAGAGTCATAGCTATATCCGGAGCTAATTAAGAATCTATCAGGAGTATAGCCCCTGAAAAATTTGTCAGCATGTTATCCACAATAGTAGACAACTTTCGAATCTTGATCGAATTCAGGATGACTCCCACTGAAGGAATCACTGCACCAACTATATCTCCCACTATAGCAGAAGAGGACTCCCTCCTCTGTCTCTAATGATGTAACTCAGTCACTTTCGGAAACTTTTCAAATCCTCCAATTGATGAATCTTTGGGAAAACTATCCTCAAATAACATGTCCCATACCATCCTTTTGGAAGGCGGTAATAAGCATTAAGGGCCACATGTACAAACTTCAGGTTTTACGAATCGTAAATTGCGAGTCATAGCGACTCGCAATTTGCGAGTCGCAAAACCTGATGTACAACAGTGTCAATGACACTGTTTGCGATTCCCAATTGGGTCGCAAATGGCCTACTTCATGAATTTTCATGAGGTAGGTCGCAATTTGTGACCCCATTGGGAATGGCTGCCCTGACAGGGATGGTGGCCTGCTGGAGACAGCAGACCACCATGTCTCTGACTGCTTTTAAATAAAGACATTTTTTTAAAAAATGCAGCCCGTTTTCCTCAAAGGAAAGCGAGATGCATTTTAAAAACAAAAAATGTCCCTAGGACCACTGCCTGCTCTAAAAAAATATTTTCGCTGCCATTCACAAAGGGGCAGGGGTCCGATGGAGACCCCTTCCCATTTGCAAATGGGTTAGCACCAGTTTGAAACTGGTGCTAACTGCGATTGTTTAGGTCCCAAAACAATCATACATGGGACTGTGACTCGCAATTAGGAAGGGAACACCACTTCCTAATTGCGACTTGCAAACCCTTTTTGCGATTCAGTAAATAGATTACTGAATTGCAAAAATGGGTTTGTACATCCCAAATAGCATTTTCCATGTTGCAAACGGCCTGATTTGCCACTTGCGACATGGAATATGCTTCGTACATCTGGCCCTAAGTCCACAAATATAGCAAATTCCTGGAGTCGCAGGGTGCTGCCCATTCAACATAAAAGTCCATTTATTCTGAAACAAAAACACATGCCTACATTCACTCGTGCCCACAAATAAAGTGTCAGCGCGCAATTTTGGCCTATATATACACAAAGCTTCCCTATGTGTTGTGCACCTAAAGCTAATTTCCCTTGCGTTTTAATTGCATTATAAGCATAATCATTCTTAGAAGTCCTTTTCTCTAAACTTTTTTCTAGTTTCCCCTTGAACGCCTTTCTCCTGTCATCTGTGTGATCTTAAGAGCTCTTCTCTAAAGGTATGAGCAAGCATGTCAGATTGTTGCAATGTGCATAAGCTCTGCTGAACGTCAATTAAGGTTCAAAGAATCCTCTAACTGATACTATGTCATTATGCTTAGCTCCTTTCTCAAATACCTACTTATAGGAACAAACGAAAACACCATATCATTATTTGAGTAGAAGTATTGAATATATTCCTGGTTATAAAATCTTGTTAGTAACAGACTACAACTTATCCCATATGTTAGGGGCAAGCTATGATAGGTGACTCCTTCCTCAACTGTTGAAGGAATCTGCGTACACACAAAAAAAATCTTCGCATTCATTGTCTCAACATAATCACTCAACAGACCATAGAAAACTTCAGAAGAAAGTTCTCCCTGTGCATTAGTATAGTCATGCAAATATTTCTCATCTCACTTAAAATTCTCTAATGCCGTTAGTGAGGTAGTCATCTCAAAAGCAGAAGTATGGTTGGCTCCTTTCGTATCCAGAACAGACATATCCACAATCAACACTACAAACAATATCCCACACATAATTGCCAAACCAATGCTCAAATATTTACAGCACCTAGCATCTCTACCTTGTTCACCAAAATGAGCCATGATCTGTAAAGAATCAGAAAGCAGAAGATTTTTTTTAAAAATCTGTAGCAGAAAATCAAAAATAGACATGTGGCCGGGTGGCGCAATGAGGACACGTAGTGAGTGGTCGAATGCTACGGTGAGTTTTTATTTACAGTTAAAGAAATGAGCCCAGTATTGTTATGTTTCCCGCATCTATGATGTCTGTTTCATTATTTCTTCTACTTGTCTTCTCGTTTCAGGGCTCCCAGGAGATGCATGTGGGAAAAACAAGACAAAAAAACTGTAAGTAGGCTTCCCTTAGTTGCTGTGCTGTCCCCTCCCCCTTTGCTCCAAATGCCCACAAACTAACCAAAAAGGCAGAATAAACCAAACCAACACTGTAGCGCTGTACTCTCCTCCCGTCCATCGCTTTCTTTCCCCAGCTTAGGTATGCCACCCACCTGGGAAGGCCACACTTTTCCCTAAGCGTGGCCGGAATACTCGCTGGGCGCCTCCCGCACCGCTGGTGCTGGTCTCTGGATCCCCGTGTTGTGCTTCGGCTCCTCCGTCATCCGTGGCGTCTCCTCGGCTCCCGGTGAGTCTCTCAACTGTGCTGCTGCTCTTCTTTCATCTGTGCATCTCCTCGACTCCCGGTGAGGCTCTCCCTTGTGCTGTTGCTCCTCTTCTGCCCGTCTTCCTCCTCCAACTCTGGCTTTAACTGTTAAATGGCGCGAAGCCGCTGACTCTGCCCGTGCGCTCCCAGATGTACTAGGGGATTGGATGGCGCACAGTCCCCTTCCGGGTCGGGAGCGGCAGGTCATACAGGTCCAAGGAATCGGGCGGGTCTGTTGCTGTTCGCAACGGCCAGTCACAAGACAATTCTTCTTTCAGAAATTTAGTTTCAGTTCCAGGAACCCTCTTCCTTGTCAAAATCGGTTAGCAGCTTTGTCAAATCAGGTTTAAAAAAAGTCAAATCAGGTTATCAGTGTCTTTTTCGGTTACTTTCAACAGTCTCTTTATCAAAAAATTTCTCTCAGATTGTTTCAACAGTTCAGTTCATTAATCTTCTTCACATCACCTCAAAATATTGACCTGGAACTTCTCCATCAAAACAAAAAGACATAAACTCTTGCTGCCATTCGTTAGTAGTTGCATACACCCATTCAGGACCTGCGTATCTTTCACTTGCTATCCTCTTTCTTTTCAATTTTTGATCAAGATTCAGCTCTCCTTCACTTAGATCCTCTTTCCTTGCGGTATCTACTTCTTCTTCTATCTTTGGTTCGACAACCACCTCTTTCCCTTTCTCCACTTGCAATTCTGGCCTCTTATCTCCTTTCAGTGGACCTTTTGTCAGTATTCTCTTCAAGATTTAACTTCAACCCTTTTCTTGTTCTGTGGTGTTTTCTCTTGACAGACCTGCAACCGATTCAGGAGTAGTCAGATCACCTTGAGTTTGATCCACCTCAACTCCTTCCTCTTCTGGGTCTGGCAATTGCTCTGTTTGTCCCTCAGAACCATCTGCTTCTGGGAAAGCCCCCCTCTGACAAGGCTCTCCTGCTGCTTCAGTTCAGATAGGTTCTGTGATACTCTCCAGGAGGATTCCTCCCTCGTCTCGCACAGGAGTGACTGAACCGTCCTCAGCAAGCTCAGATCCAGTCTCAGTTCCTCCTTGCGCTCCTTCCGGCCCTGAGACTTGTCTCACTGTTGCTGGTATTCTCAACAACGCTTCTTCATGATTCAGTGGACATGCCACTTTCTTCGTGTGACTGGCGTGAATCTAGTTCGGAATCCCAGCACACTTCACAGCTGTTAGTAGTTGTCAGGACCACCCTTCCAAAGAGGCTCTAGACACGTCTTTCTCACGTGCTTGTGGATGACAACCCAGTCCCCAGCTCTCAGGTTGTGCCCTGGGCCATGAATCGGTGGCAGTGTGGTGGCCTCCACCTGCTGAGAAAAAGAGCAGACTACATCAACCAGTCCCTTGCAGTAATCCAACACCATATCATCTGTAATGTTGACAAGTGCATTTGCTGGCACCGCTGGTAACCTCATTGCTCTGCCCATGAGGTTCTCATGAGGGAGCAATCCTATCTTCCTGTCCGGTGGGTTTCTCGTTGACATCAACACTAAAGGCAATGCATCGGGCCATTTCAAATTCGTAGCTGCACGCATCTTTGCAACGCTTGACTTCAAGGTACCATTCATCTGCTCTACTAGTCCTGATGCTTCAGGACAGTAACTACAATGCAACTTCTGCTCAATGTTTAATGCTGCACACAGTAATTTAATCACTTTGTTATTGAAGTGACTTCCCCAATCTGATTCTAAAGACATCCGAAACATGAAACGCTGTATCAGTTCCCTAAGCAGCAGTTTTGCTACTGTGAGACTACAATTTCTTCCTATAGGGTACGCTTCAATCCAGAGACTAAAGATGAAAACAATCACCAACACATATCTCAGACCTCCACACACAGGCATCTCAATTAAATCCATTTGCATTATGCTGAATGGACCTCGTGCTCTTCCGATGTGGCTCAAATTAACCACTGTCCCTTTCCCCGCATGTAACTGTTGGGAAATGACACAACGATGGCAAACTGCTTCAGCAATCTGTCTAAACTTTAGGTTGAACTCATCAATTTTGAACAGAAGAACCATGGCATCCCTTCCAGTATGTGCCTGACCAGGATAGTACCTTGCCATTTGAGACAACAGGCTATTTGGCAAAACCAATTGACCCTCCTCAGAAACCCACAATTCATCTTGTCTTTGTACACATGTCAATTTGCTCCAAGAATGTTTTTCTTCCTTGTAAACATTATTCTGCAAAGATTTAAATTCTTCCAAAGTGTCAATTACCTTCAATGCATAACCTGTACAGGTTGCGTCTTCTTCAGGTAACAGGTCCCACTTGTCTTTGAATGATATACAGTTCAATGCGCAAAATCTTGTGACTTGATCCGCATATCCATTTCCCAATGATGCATAGTCCTTCGACTTCAGATGTGCACTGCATTTTACCACGGCAATCTTTTCAGGCAATTATATTGCACATAATAGCTCTTTGATTCGCTCACCATTTCTCACTGGTGAACCAGAAGAGGTCAGGAAACCTCTCTGTGACCACAATTGACCAAATCATGAACTATTCCAAATCCGTATTGGCAATCTGTATAGATAGTAACTCTCAGCTGAGCAGAAACATGGCACGCTCTAGTAAGGGCGACCAGTTCCGCTACTTGGGCAGAGGACACTCCTCTAAACCAGGAAGCTTCCAAGGTGCCTGTAATTGTGCACACAGCATATCCTGCTCTCACTGTCCCTGTAATGTCTCTCAGACAAGAGCAATCAACAAAGATAATTTGGTCATCTTCTTCCAATCGAGTATCTCTAATGTCAGATCTCGGTTTTGTGCACAACTCAGTTACTTCGAGACAGTCATGTTCAACATCTTCCTCTTTTTCAATTTCAACATTTTCACTCAGGAGTAAAATTGCGGGTTTAGCACTGTACACCTTTTCAATGTTAAATTTGGCGACCCCAAAATACTCGTTTTGTGTCTAGTCAACCTTGCACCAGACAAGTATTGGGATTTCGTCCTTGTCAGTAAAATCTCAATAGAGTGAGGGACCATTGCAGTCAGGGGATATCCCATCACCACGCCTTCACACTGTGAAAGACTTTGACCAACTGCAGCAACTGCACACAAACAACCCAGCAAGGCTGCTGCAACTGTGTCCAAAGTAGCTGAAAAGTATGCTACTGGGCGATGTGCACCTCCATGGACCTGTGTCAAGACAGACAATGAACATGCATCATGCTCATGACAAAACAATGTGAAAGGCTCTGTGTAGTCAGGAATACCCAACTCTGGAGCTCTGCACAAACTCTCTCTCAGTTCAGTGAACGCTTTTATCTCATCCTGGTCTAGCACTACGGGATCAGTAACTTTCTTATGAGTCAGCTTCTGCAATGGTCTTGAAATGACTGAAATATTTGGGACCCATTGGCGACAATAGCCCACCACTCCCAGGAACATCCTGACATCTCTCTGTGTGGTTGGGGGACTTATCTGCAACATGGTTGTAATCCTTTCTCTGAATATCTTTCTTGACCCTTTCTCAATTTGGTGACCTAAATATTTTACTACTTTCTGACAGTACTGCAATGTCAGTGGAGACACTTTATGGCTATTCTTTCCCAAATGGTCCAACAGGGCAATCGTCTCATACTTGCACTCGTCCCTTGTCTTGGACACAATCAGTAATTCATCAATCTACTGCACCAAAGTCGATTGGAAAGACAAGTCCAATGACTAGATTCTTTTTCAGGATCTGGTTGAATATGGAAGGTGATTCTGAATACCCTTGAGGAATTCTGCACCAGCAATAGACTAGATCCAGGAATTTGAAGCAAAAGAGAAATTGGTTGTCCTCATGAAGAGACACAGGAAAGAACGCTTGTGACAAATCAATGACCGTGAACCACTCTGCATCACATAGAATTTTAAACATTATCACAGCTGGATTGGGCACTACGGGACAGCATTTGACCACAATCTCATTTATTTTTCTCAAATCCTGACCAATCCGGACCTTCCCACAGGGCTTTTTCAAACCCATTGTCGGTGAGTTACATGGACTGCTCAAAACTTCTTTCAGAAATGACTGCTTCACAAAATCTGCAATTATCTGAGCCACTTTCATCAGGACAACTTGTGGCATGTTGTACTGTGGAAGTTGAGGGAAAACTGCATTTGGTTTATGGGAACTTTGACTGGCTACACTTCCTTAATCAATCCTACTTCCTTTCCTGTCAAATCCCACACCTTCTATTGTACGGTTCCCTGCAAATCAGGATGAAGCTCTTTCACTGTGAACACTGGGAAAAACTCAATCAAAGGGTACTCCTCGCTTGTATTTTCACACTCTACTTCTGGGGCTTTGTCTTCCTCATCATCACTACTTGTCTGAATCTCAATTCTGTCGTTTGAACAAGTAATTGAACATTTTGTCATACACAGCAAGTCTCTTCCCAGTAGGGATACCGGACTTGAATCGCAGACCACAAATTTATGCAGTTCCTGGAAATTGCCAATCCTGACTTGAACTGGGTCGGCAATCAAGTTTGTCAAATACTGGTTTGCTACCCCTACAACCTGAACTGTCCTACCTGAAAGGAGTAAATTCTGAACCTCTGCACTTCTCACTGTAGAGCGTGTCGCTCCCGTGTCCACCAAGAATGAAACTCTGTGACCCATAACCTTTCCCCTCACATAGGGTCCTCTCTGATCTACTTCTAAAGAAGTCGCAAGCACACATGGCTCCTCATCTGAACTGTCACTCGTCTATTCACCATTTATTCCATCCTCACTGTGTAACGGGTATTGGTGCACTGTGTTACTATTTCTGTTTTGTCTCTGACCTGTGACCTGTTTAGAAACCATCATCTGTTGCTGCCCCATAGGCTTGAGGTATTTGCATTTTCTGTCTAGGTACCATGGGAACCTGCTACTGCATTGGCTGCAACTGTGACACTTGTGCATGGGGAATATGCACCTGCTGCATGGGCTGAAACTTTTGCACTTGATTCCCATTATTTGGAAAATTTGGATCAAGACCCCTTACTCTCGGCCCTCTCACATTCTGGAATTGATTGATGTAATTACTCTGCTGAACAACACCTTCCTGCACCATCATCGGACACTCCCACTTCCAATGTCCCACAGCTCCACAAATGTGACATGGCAATAGCTTCTTTATTTCGTGCAAATCATTCTCAACCACTACAGTATTCAAATCTGGACCACGATTCATGTTACCTCCACGACCTCTAACTCTCATCTGTGGCTCAAACATGATATTTCCCTGCTGCTGCGGCATCTGCTTCACCAAATTTTCCTGCACCCCTGTTTGAGCTGCTTTAATCTGCATCACCATTGCTTTATCTTTCAACTTCTCCTGCTTCAACTCAATCTCATCACTACAGTATTTCACATACTGGAACACCTTATCAATCGGCTTCGCTTGGCAGCAAATCAAATGACTCTTGATCATCCGACCTATTTCAGGTCTCAATCCTTCCACAAATCTGAACACAAAATGCAGCATGTCTTTCTGCTCAGTTGCTTCCCTACCACTGTACTCCTTGAACGTCTTCAACAATCTCTCATAGTATGCATGTATTGACTCCTTTGCTTCCTGCAGGAGGGTGTTCTTTAGCAAGGTAATGACATTGATACATTTCAAAATATGAGAGGACTAAGAATGAGGGGTCCCAATCCAAATTTTCAGAATAATGCGAATCAGGTACAGAATTTTCAACCCATGAAACAGGTGCAAATGCCCCGTGCACCATCGAACAAGTGTTAAGTATCACATCGTGACAAGTGTCACAATCGCAGCCGATGCAGCAGCAGGTTCCTGTGGTACCTAGACAGCAAATTTCAGATGCCTCAAGCCCCGATGGAGCAGCACAGATGATGCTTTCTAAACAGGTCGCAGGTCAGAGACAAGACAGAAGTAGTAACACAGTGCACCAACTCCCATTACACAGTGAGAATGAAATAAATAGTGAATGGATGAGTGACAGTTCAGAAGAGGAGCCATGTGTTCTTGCGACTTCTTTAGAAGTAGATCAGAGAGGACCTTATGTGAGGGGAAAGGTTATGGGTCACAGAGTTTCATGCTTGGTGGACACAGGAGCTACACGCTCTACAGTGAGATGCGCAGAGGTTCCAAATTTGCCCCTTTCAGGTAGAACAGTTCAGGCTATGGGGGTAGAGAACCAATACCTGACACATCCAATCACAGATCCAGTGCAAGTTGAGATTGGCATTTTCCAGGGACTTCACAAATTTGATTCAAGTCCAGTATCCCTACTGGGAAGGGACTTGCTGTGTAAGACAAAGTGTTTGATTACTTGTTCAAATGATGGAATTGGGATACAGACAAATAGTGATGATGAGGAAGACTAAGCCCCAGAAACTGAGTGTGAAACTACAAATGAGGAGTACCCCTTGATTGAGCTTTTCTCAATGTTCACTGTGAAAGAGCTTCATTCTGATTTGCAGAGAACAGTACAGGAGAACGTGTGGGATTTTACAGGAAAGGAAGTAGGTCTGATTAAAGGAGTGTAGCCAATTAAGGTTACCCTAAAGCCAAATGCAGTTTTCCCTAACTTCCACAGTACAACATGACACAAGACGTCCTGATGAAAGTAGCTCAGATAATTACAGATTTTGTTAAGCAGGGAGATCTGAAAGAAGTGTTGAGCAGCTCATGTAATTCACCGGTAATGGGTTTGAAGAAGCCATGTGGGAAGGTTCAGATTGTTCAGCATTTGAGAAAAATAAATGAGATTGTGGTCAAATGTTGTCCCATAGTTCCCAATCCAGCTGTGATAATATTCCAGATTGTATTTGATGCACAGTGGTTTACAGTTGTTGATTTGTCACAAGCGTCCTTTTCTGTGCCCCCTTCATGAGGATAGTCAATTTCTCTTTTGTTTAAAATTTTTTGATAAGGCCTATTGCTGGTGTAGGCTTCCTCAAGGGTACACAGAATCACCTTCCTTGTTTAACCTTTCCAATCAACTCTGGTGCAGTACATTGATAACTTATTGATTGCGTCCAATGCAAGGGACGAGATTAAGTATGACTCGATTGCCCTGTTAAACCATTTGGGAAAATATGGTCATAAAGTGTCACCGATGAAATTGCAGTACTGCCAGAAGGTAGTGAAGTATTTGGGTTACCAGGTTGAGAAAGGGTTGAGGAAAATATCGAGAGAGAGGATTACAATGATACTCCAGATAAGTTCTCCCACCACACAATGAGATGTCAGGATGTTCCTGGGAATGCTGGGCTATTGTCGCCAATGGATCCCAAGTTTTTCAGTCATTTCAAGACCATTGCAGAAGCTGACTAATAAGGAAGTCACCGATCCCATAGTGCTAGACCAAGATGAGATGAAAGCGTTCACTGAACTGAGAGAGAGTTTGTATAGAGCTCCAGCGTTGGGTATGCCTGACTACACAAAGCCTTTCACATTGTTTTGCCATGAGCGTGATGCATGTTCATTGTCTGTCTTGACTCAGGTCCATGGAGGTGCTCATCGCCCAGTAGAATATTTTTAAGCTACTTTGGACCCAGTTGCAGCAGCCTTACCAGGTTGTTTGTGTGCAGTTGCCGCAATTGGTCAGACTCTTTCACAGTGTGAAGATGTGGTGATGGGATATCCCCTGACTGTAATGGTACCTCACTCGATTGAGATTTTACTGACAAGAACGAAAACCCAATACTTGACTGGTGCTAGGTTAACTAGGTATGAGACGAGTTTGGGATCACCAAGCGTGACACTAAAAAGATGTACAATGCTGAACCCGGCAACTTTGCAAATTGAAAAAGAGGAAGATGTCGAACATGATTGTCTCGAAGTAACTGACCTGTTCACAAAACTGAGACCTGACATTAAAGATACCTGATTGGAAGAAAATGATCAGATTATCTTTGTTGATTGTTCTTGTCTGAGAGATAACACAAGGACACTGAGAGCAGTATATGTTGTGTGCACAATTACAGGTACCTTGGAAGCTTCCTGGGTTTGAGGAGGGCATTCTGCTCAAGTAGCGGAATTGGTCTCTCTCACTGCAGACTCCCATGTTTCTGCTCGATTGAGAGTCACTATCTATACGCATAGTCAATATGGATTCGGAATAGTTCATGATTTTGGTCAATTGTGGTCACAGAGAGGTTTCCTGACCTCTTTTGGATCACTAGTGAGAAATGGTGAAAGAATGAAGGAGCTATTATGTGCAATTCCATTGCCTGAAGAAATTTCCGTGATAAAACGCAGAGCACATTTAAAGTCTCATGACTACGTGTCATTGGGGAATGGATATGCTCATCAAGTCGCAAGGTTTTGCACCTTCAACGGTATATCGTTCAAGGACAAGTGGGAATTGTTACCTGAAGAAGACACAACATGTACGAGTTACGCATTGAAAGTAATTGACAGTTTGGAAGAGTTAAAGTCTTTGTAGAGTAATGTTGACAAAGAGGAGAAACGTTCATGGAGTAAAATGAAATGTGTTCAAAGACAAGATGAATTGTGGGTTTCTGAGGATGGTCAATTGGTTTTGCCAAACAGCCTGTTGTCTCAAATGGCAAGGTACTATCATGGTCTGGCACACATTGGGAGGGAGGCCATGGTTCATCTGTTCAAAATTGATTGGTTCAACCCAAAGTTTAGACAAGTTTCTGAAGTAGTTTGCCATACTTGTTTCATTTGTCAGCAGTTAAATGCGGGGAAAGGGACAGTGGTTAACTTGAGCCACATTGGAAGAGCAGGAGGTCCATACAGCAGAATGCAGATGGATTTTATTGAGATGCCTGTGTATGTAGGATTGAGTTATGTGTTGGTGATTGCATTTTTAGTCACTGGATTGAAGCGTACCCTACACAAAGGAATAGTAGCCTCACAGTAGCGAAACCGCTGCTTAAGGAACTGATACCGCACTTCGGGTTTCCGAACTCTTTAGAATCAGATAGGAGAAGTCACTTTAACAATGAAGTGATTAAACTATTGTGTGCAGCATTTATAATTGAGCAGAAGTTGCATCGTAGCTACATTCCTGAAGCATAAGGACTACTGGAGCAGATGAATGGTGCTTTAAAGTCAGGAATTGCAAAGATGTGTGCAGCTATGAATTTGAAATGGCTTGATGCATTGCCTTTAATGTTGATGTTAATGAGAAATACACCGTACAGGAAGACAGGATTGTCACTCCACGAGATCCTCATAGGGAGAGCAATGAGATTGTCAGCTGTACCAGCAAATGCACTTGTCAATATTACAGATGATATGGTGTTGTTTTACTGCAAGGGTCTGGCTGATGTAGTCCTCTCTTTTTCTCAGCAGGTGGAGGCTACCACACTGCCACCGATCCATGATCCAGGGCACAACCTGAGAGCTGGAGACTGGGTTGTTGTCCGAAAGCATGTGAGAAAGTCGTGTTTGGAGCCTCGTTGGAAGGGTCCATACCAGGTGGTCCTGACAACTACAACAGCTGTGAAGTGTGCTGGGATCCCGAACTGGATTCATGCGAGTCACACGAAGAAAGTGGCATGTCCACTGGATCATGAAGAAGCGTTGTTGAGAGTACCAACAACAGTGAGACAAACACCGGAAAAAGAACAAGGAGGAACTGAGGCTGAAGCTGAGCTTGTTGAGGACATTTCAGTCAATCCTGTGAGAGATGAGGGTGGAGACCTCCAGGAGAGTATTGGAGCACCTAGCCCAACTGAAGCAAAAGGAGAACCTAATCAAGAGTAGGTTGTCCCAGAAGCAGACGGTTCTGAGAGACAAACAGAGCAATTGCCAGACCCAGAATGGGAAGGAGCTGAGGTGGATCAAAGTCAAAGGGATCTGACTCCTCCTTACCCGGTTGCAGGTCCGTCAAGAGAAAACACCACAGAGAAAGAAAAAGGTTTGAGTTCAGTGTTGAGAATACTCATGGAAGGCTCACTGAAAGGAGATAAGTGGCTGAAATCGCAAGTGGAGAAAAAGAAAGAGGTGGTTGTTGAACCAACCATAGAGGAAGAAGTAGATACTACGAGAAAATAAGAATTAAGTGAAGGAGAGCTGAATGGAGATTGAAAGTTAAAAAGAAAGAGAATAGCAAGTCGAAGATACACAGGTCCTGAATGGGCGTATGCAACTACAAATCAATGGCAGCAAGAGTTTACATCTTTTTGTTTTGAGAGGGAAGTTCCAAGTCAATATTTTGAGGTGACGTGAAGAAGAGTGATGAACTGAATTGTTGAAACAATCTGAGCGAATTATTTTTGAGAAAGAAACTGTTGAAAGTAACCGGAAAAGACATTGATAACCTGATTTGACCTTTGAAACCTGATTTTGGCAAAGCTGCTAATTGATTTTGACAAGGAAGAAGGGTTCCTGGAAGTGAAACTGAACTGCTGAAAGAAGAATTTTTTATTTTTTTATTTTGCTGCAAGTTTTTTCTAAAGTTACTTCTGTTTTCTGATTCTTTACAGATCATGGCTGACTTTGATAAGCAGGTTAGAGATGCTAGGCGCTGTAAAGATATGAGCATTGGTTTGGCAATTATGTGTGGGATATTGTTTATGGTATTGATTGTGGGTATGTCTGTTCTTGATGCAAAAGTAGCCAACCATACTTCTGCTTTTGAGACGACTACTGCACTAACGGCCTTAGAGAAGTTAGTTAGATGAGAAATATTTGCCTGATTATGCTAACGCGCAGGGAGAACTTTCTTCTAATGTTTTCTATCTCTTATTGAGTGAGTATGTTGAGACGATGAATGAAAAAAAGGGTCTTGTATGTACGCAGATCCCTTCATCAGTCGAGGAAGGAGTCACCTATCATAGCTTACCGTTAACATATGGAATAAGTTGTAGTCTGTTACTAACAAGGTTTTATAACTAGGAGTACATCCAATATTTCTATTCTAACCATGATGTTGTATTTTTGTTTGTTCCTATCATTAGGTATTTGAGTAAGGTAGCTAAGGATAATGACATAGTATTAGTTAGAGGATTCTTTGAACCAACATTGACATTTGGCACAGCTTATGCGCATAAGAATAATCTAACATGCTTGCTCACACCTTTGGAGAAGAGCTTCTTATGTCACATTGATGACAGGAGAAAGGCGCTGAAGGAGAAATTAGAAGAAGGCTTAGAGAAAAGGACTTACAACACTGATTATGCTTCTAGTGCAATTAAAACGCAAGTGAAATTAGCTTAAAATTATCTACCTGTAGGGAAGCTTTGTGTATATATAGGCCAAAATCGTGCACTGATACTTTATTTGTGGGTACGAGTGAATGCAGTCATGTGTTTTTCTTTCAGAGTAAATGGACATTTATGTTGAATGGGCAGGACCCTGCAATTCCAGGGATTTATTATATTTGTGGACTTAACACTTATTACGGTCTTCCAAGAGAATGGTATGGGACATGTTCTTTGGGGATAGTTTTCCCAAAGATTTACCAGATGGAGGATTTGAAAAAGTTTCCGAAAGTGACTGAATTACATCATAAGAGACAGAGGAGGGAGGGGGTCCTCTTCTGCGATAGTGGGAGATATATTTGGTTCAGTGATTCCTTCAGTGGAAGTCATCCTGAATTTGATCAAGATTTGAAAGTTGTCTACTATTGTGGATAACATGCTGACACATTTTTCAGGGGCTATACTCCTGATAGATACTAAATTAGCTGCAGATAAAGCTATGACTCTTCAAAATCGTTTTGCTTTAGACATTCTTTTAGCAAAGGATGGCGGAGTCTGTCAAATTATTAACTCTAGGCATTGTTGCTTGTATATTCCTGGTAGTAGTAAAGAGATAAGAGACTTACTTACTAATCTGACTAATGCTAGTGGTGATTTGAAAGAAAGTGGGAAAATGGCTCAGCAACATTTGGAATGGGGTTCTATTGAAAATACTACAGGAAATATTAATTGTTGTGATTTATCTAATTGGGATGTGGGGATTATGCAAATTGTGCAAAACAATAAAATTGAAAAGGTCTAAAAATAATCAGAGGAGAGAAGAAAAGAAAAGAGAAAGAATTTACAGGGAAGACTCAAGGAGAAGAGAACATTTTGAAGAAATTGAATTGTAAAAGTTTGTGGGTGGGTGACACATTTAGTCATCAGAGGAGGGATTGTTGAAGCAGGTGTCTTAACTAGAAATTATTAATGAGTGTTTATGTATTTTGAATAATGAGCTTATGTAGAAAATGAAACAACGTAGAAAAATAATACACACATTTGAAAATGTAACCTCGAAGAATGGCCTCCAGTGTTCACGAAATGTACTAATTGATGATTAATACTTAGGAAATATTGAAAATGTATTAAACTAATGTAGTAATATGTCATATTAAAGGTTATGAAGTGTGTTCTAGCTTTATTAATAATAGGCCTTAACTTAGCAAGTCTCTTGGCCTATTTTGCCATGTCTCATGCAGAAGCTGTATTTCTTAGCATTTAATAAAATGTTGACCAAGTGAACTAAACTGTGAAATGTCCATTGTCTTGTTAAAAGTGCTTAACAGAAAATTTCTGTGAGAACCGGCTAACAGGAGATGATGTTCCTGCTAATGTAACAAATCGTCTGTAATGTGTGTGAGATGTTCTTTCCCAGGAGGTGAACAATGAAGACACAGACTGGAGCTGAAGATGCAACAAAATTGTTACCTCACGAGCCGGATGATGAGGACATCGTAAAGTGGACCAATCAACTTTGTATGAAGAGCGAAATATTAGAATTCATAGATTTGGTATAGAAATATTATTGGGTAGAGTATACTGACCAATAGGGAATTAGGGGATAGTTTAGGTGACTTTGATATAACAATGCGTCAGAGGAAATTATTCAGACTAGAGACCAGAGATCTAGAGTGACTTTGGGACAAGAAGAGACTTTAGAGGAGAGAGTCAAGATAATGTCATTGGGCTCATACTCTCTGACTGAGAGCCTGATGCTTTGCTGATCGACTGATGACCTGAGGACGAACACTAATTCTGCTTGCTGAGCAAAACCTTGGATAGGTAGATATGACAATGTGGCTGTTATGCATTTTATGCCTTTTCTTTCTAGGAATCAACTGAGCTGTTTTGATAGACCCATAGTAAGATTGTTTTTTCTAAATTTGTGTTCTAAATTGTTTTGCATGAAGCCCAACATTCACAGGTTGACCTGACCTTTGCCCTAAAAACCGTGACATTTATTTAAAATGAACAAAAGCGTTGGGGCACCGGGACAGTCCTCTGAAAACTAGGACTGTCCGTGATATAAGGGACGTTTGGTCACCCGACAGCACAGGAGTCGCTGAGTATCCTCTGGTATTCAGAGAATTAGTGGTGTTGATGTCCAGGGCTATGGAGCCTAACTCAGACCACCGCATTGCAGCCTTGGTACTCTGTGAGGTATTGTGTTTACAATTGTTGCTTTGAAGGTTCGAGGCTCGCAGCAATGTCACAGCACACGCTACACTGGCCAATTTAAAACATTTAATTCTACTACTAACACGAGTGTGCAATCACAGACTGTGGCTTGGTTGAATTGCAAATGAGACACAGCAGCAACAAGTATGCTCACAGTGGAGTCACATGATAGCGGTATTGGAACGCCCTGGCAGTTCATAGAGAAGCGTGGGGAATCCAAGAGGCGATTGAGAGGTACCCCACAGGAAAACAAAGACCATGACTTATTCAGAGGTCATGGCCTGCAGTCTTTTGGAGTACACAATAAGTACTCATGTGGTCTTTGGTTTCGTAGCATTTACAAGCAATCTTCTTGACATTGTTGGGATTGGAGCTGCTTTAATTTTGGGCTGACTACTCAAAAAAGAGTAGCACCAGTGCTGAAGTACATTTGATGGTATTTTCAATAAGTGGATACCATGGCTTCAAGTTTGGAAGCCAGGAGTAAGGGAACTTCAACTAATTGTTTTTTGCCCACAAAACTGATGCAGACACCATGAGTGTGAGTATAGGGGATGGTCTCAAGACTCAGCTGTTGTTTGACAAATGTGAGACCTTACACAAGAAAGAGCTTGCCAAATGATGTGAGGCAGAGTCTCTTCAAAAACATATTAATGTGGAAAGAGCTCCTAGGAGTCTGAGAATCTTCATAGTACAAACTTACGAGGACCCTGATCCTGTAATGTTGGAGGACCGGGCTAACAACTCTCAGGATTGCTTTATGCCAAAGATGAGAATTTTGGAGAAATATGCCTTGAAAAATCACTGCAAAATATTGGATGAAATTGACAAATTAAACTTAGAACTAAAAAAAAATTGGGTTAAAGGAGGCATTTGATGAGTTTTCTAAAAATGTACATTTACACTTGGAAAAAACTAAGGAAGAGATCCTTATCAAAAACCAAAGGAAGTGTATTTGTGATTTTAAGGACTACCAAGCAGGAATATCCCTAACTTTACCAAGAAATATGATCATAAATTCAATGACACACAATCCTGCAACATGCCTTCCACTAATAGAAGTGATCAGTTGGTGATCTCGGAACCAGAGGAGAGCGATGTCTCTGATAGGAACGTATCAGACATTTCAGATACCTCCTTGGCACGTAGCCCATAGGCAGAAACCAACAAGAAGAATTTTTTTAAGCAGTTCCAGTGATTAAATCAGAGAGGATAGAGCATGCTATGGAGCAAAATGCTGGGGAGCGGCAGGGAAAGCGGCTTAAGATAAAGAACAAGAGAAACAAGTAAGCCAACACAAGGTCAAAGAAAAGCAAACAAAGCTCCAATGCAATGAGAATGGTGACAAGAGCAGACAACAAGCACCATGAACGTGGCAAATTTACCTGAATGTGTGTTGTCCAAAGAGAAGGTTGAACTTCTTTCATTTGGACTTTCGTCCAATCTAAATTATGTACAAAGTAGAACTGACTTGTTTTGTTTCACATGGAAATTGAGACTTGAAAAGTAGTTTCATAGTGCGCCCACTAGACACTTTGCCACTGACACTTCTCAAACAATGAGTAATTTGTGTATTGAAGATGTTGAGACTTTGCATACATTGGCACTCCTTGATGACCTCAGAACTGCCATGATCACCCATTCTTAAATCTTATTCAGCTTAATAATGATGTGGGCCTCAGTTGTCCTAGCAATTTTAAACCCAGTGCTACGTTTGTGCCAATGACACACTTTTTGAAAAGGGGGTCATCAATGATTTGGTATAAACCTACATGTAAGACAAGAAACAGTCTGACTCCTCAACAATTCACTGCTCTTGCAAATCTGAAATCTGATCCCAGGATTGTGATATGCCAATCTGACAAGGGGGCAATGTGGTGGTGCTTTCCAAACACAACTACCTAGCTGAGGGCAAAAGACAACTGATAGACCCAATATGCTACAATTTATACAACAGCGTAGAGGAAGCTACAGCCAATAGCAAATATGGTGAAATGTTAGGGCCAGATTTACAAGGCCCCAGCACCACCAGTGCGTGTGTGACACTCCATGGCACTGTGCAGTGCGCCCCATTTACAAGTTGGTGCTAAGCCACTTTTTTGTGGCTTAACATCACCTTGCAAATGTGGGCCCCTACGACACAGTTTTCTGCGTCAGAGGGGCATGAAATGGGTGTTGCTATGGCATTCCACTGCAACACCCATTGCTTTTGACACTGGCCAAGATTTACAGTAAGGCATAAATCTGTGGCAGTGCCAAAAACTAATGCCACCCCAGGGGTGGCGTTAGCGTGGCACATCAAGGAAGAATTCCTCCTCATTTTTGCTTTTTGTATGTGTGTTGTATTCTACAGCACACTTAGAAAGAGCAAAAGGCCATGAATTATTGTTTATGTGCAGGAATGTGTCCCTATTCCAGGACATACATTGCATCCCTGTGTTTCTAAAGTGATGCTGCCCCGCACTGCAGGATGCACATAGTTTCACCATTTGGGGCATTGCTGGAGAACACTTCCAGATATATCAACCATCACTGGAGACCTTTTGTGTCAGCACTTCCTGCTTATTTAAAAGACTCCACTCATTTCTTTACAACCATAGCTGCACACCATGGTAAGATGAGTTTACACTGGTAACCCTAGACGTCAGCAACCTGTACATAAGCATTAAGTGTGAACTAGGTATCGAAGCATGCAGGCACTACATGAGAGCTAGGTCTACCTCCCTCCTCCTACACTCAGAGATGATACTGGACATGATACACTATTGTTTGGGCACCTACTTTGCTCCCAACTACGCAAAACTTTTCATGGGCTAGTGGGAGGAGCAGGTGGCCAGTAACCTGATGAGCTTTGAAAAGAGTGGTGCTCTGTATCAGGTTCATAGATGATGTGTTTGTTATCTGGAGAGGGGATAAAAAGTCTGTCAATTAGTTCATTCCTGTTTTCGATGAGAATGATCACAACTTGCACTTTACTGGTCAAATCAGCAAAACTAAGATTGAGTTTCTTTATGTTGAAGTAACAGTACAAGATGGTAAAATTGATACCAGGCTGTTCTGTAAACAAACTGCAGGTAACAGTCTTTTATTTTCAACCAGTGCACATTTAGTGAATTTAATCTATAGCATCCCCGAAGGAGAACCTTTGAGATCCAAGCACAACTGCAGCACGGTCACAGCACTTGAAATAGATAGAGAGATCATGAAGCATAGATTCCGGGAAAGGGGTTACAGCCACAAAGATATCCATCAAGCTAATGCAAGAGTAGACCAAGTTCCCAAGATGGAGCTACAGCACCCTGGTGACATACAGAAGGAGGAGCCGACTGAGAATGTGACGTTCATCACCACTTTTTCTAGACAGGTTTTTAACATCAGGAGGATTTTTAACAAACATTGGCACATTCTCAAGACAGATGGTATAATGGGAAAATATGTGCATACCACCTTTGCTCCCGGCTCTTGATCCCGAATACCTCCAGAGAATACACAATCAGAAAAATTCCTACATGCAATGCAGAGTATTGTGTATAGTGCTTGTTGTGTCCTTGTGGTAAAATATACATTGTGAGCACTATACATAAAGGCCAAAAACGTGTCCTAGAGCATATGAGGGTGATACGTCACAATGACAAGCAGTACCCTGTGACGAGACACTTTAATGAAACACTCTTCCCTAATGAAAAAAAATCCTGAGGTTTGTAGTGGTGGACACAATAGAACCAAACATTAGGGGGGCAACAGGGAGCATATTATTGAATCCAAGTGGACCAAGTATAATTTTGTGTATCCCGGGTCAGAGTAGTACACAACATATGACCCCCCCGTGGGCAGGTCACTGACACTGCAGTACCACACTCTACAAAACTACACGTCTGCACATCTCAGTTGTAGGGACAATTAAGTCACACAACAGCTACACCACATCAATATCACACCTACTAACTGAACTGACACCTTCACACTGTCACATGCCATGGTCTGCTCTGATACTGAAGACACATATGTATGGATGTGTCATTTAACACAAACACCCCTTCCATCCAACATCCCTGTAATGAACCTCGGCTCCACCACCCCCGCCTGGGATGATTCCTGGTGGCCTGCCACACTGGGAACCGCACCGACACCCACCGACCAAGCACGCAACCTGGGGTTCATCCTGGACTAATCGCTATCAATGACCCAGCAAGTCAACGCCGTCTCTTCCTCCTGGCCGAACACCCTCCGCATGCCTCGGAAGATCTACAAATGGATCCCCACCGGAACCAGGACGGTCCCCCAAGCCCTCGTAAACAGCAGACTGGACTACGGCAACGCCCTCTACGCAGAAACCCCAGCCAAGCTCCAGAAAAGACTGCAACACATACAGAACGCCTCTGCATGCCTCATCCTGGACATCCCCCACCACAGCCACATCACAGCCCACCTGAGAGGCCTGCATTGGCTCCCTGTCAACAAGAGAATCATGTTCAAGCTCCACACAGACAGAGGACCTGCTTACTTTCAGGAGATATCACAAGACAAGACCGTTCGAGCGGTAGCAGCAACACCCCTCAGCACCTTGAGACCCTCATGGGTGAGTAGTGCGCTTTACAAATGCTATGACTGATTGATTGACCCACATGTATCACCCAGGATGTATACCCAGAGAATGGAAAGTAAATGGGATGCAAGTATTTTGTGAGACAAATATCCAAAGCTCACAATGTAAATACTACCTGCAGTATAGGATGGTGGCATCAGGGGGACCCCAGGAAGGATGCTGCCCTGGGGCACATTTCACATTGCATATGGCCCTATAGCACTATTTGCACAGGAACTAGGGCTCCATGTATCTCAGGGACAACTGATAGTATAACCAAGTGGCATGCCTATGTGCCAAATGTGTAAGTGCAAGTCAGGAAAGCAAATACAATAGCAAAAGCATGGGGCTCACATGTAGATGAAGTAGCTGGAAGGTATACACATGTAAATGAACACATGGTCAGCCCATTGTATAGGAAGATAGCACAATTGAACACCCTCCATGTGTGGACAAACAAAACTCTAGCTTGCATACAATACAAATGTACAATCGACATCGGGGGGGCAAATGCAACCCAATAGCTGTTGACATTGGCCAAGCCAAGATGAAATACTGACCATATCAAACAAAACGCAATGCATTGACAGCCCAAATGGATTACCAACCACATATCCTTTCATTGAGCTTCTCCCCTTCTCCTGTGTGACACCAGCGCTGCTCCCAAAGTCAAATCTTGCCAACCACATCAAATAGATCAGCAATCAGGGCCAATCAAACACAACTGTAGGCATACAATACAAATCACTCAGGAACAATAAAAATGTAGAAAAGTAATGGCAGGACAAATGTGTACCCCCAAAAAGCAGGTTGCGTTTATTATCAAAGCTCAAATTTTGCTTAAAAGCCAATGGTCAGTCCACATACAGAAGTGCCTGCACACTGCTGTGCACCACAATTTGACTTTTTGATCACTGCCATAGGAACCTCCACAAGAAGGGGCATGCCAGGCACCTGGGGTCAGATTTAGGATGGGTGGGTTTGGTTTTGAGGGTGGGTTTAATTTTGGGATGGGTGGGCTTCTTCTTGAGGGGGAGGGGTATGGCTGGTTCCAGTGGGGCGGTGATAGGTGTGACAGGGGAGGACTTGGAAGTGGAAGGGATAAGTCAGGATGTGGGTGGGGTCATTTTTGTTTCAGGAGGGGGTTTCACATGTTTAGGGGCAAGACTCAAACAGGAAACTTTTTTTACGGATATGAGTAGGGTCTGCAGAAGCGACTGGGGGTTGGGAGGTTGAGGAAGTGCTTGTGTAAGCTGTGGGTGCTGGTGTATGTGTGTCTGAGGTATGTTTGGGTTTGGGTAGTGTCTTTTACATGTGTGAGTGTGGGCGTTTGTGTCTCTTGGGGACTGTGAGGTGGAGGTGATGGCTAAGGTGGGTTTAGTGGTTTTGTCTGTGGGTGCTGCTGTCAAGTCTGGGGGTGTGATGTTTGGGTTTGTGGGTTTAGGGTGGTGTCTTGGGTATGGTGGGTGTGGTGTGTGGGTCTGTGGGTATTGGGGTAGTGACTGGGGGCATAGTGGGTGTTGTGTGTGGGTCTGTGTGTGTTATGGGATGTCTGCAGGAACAGTGGGTGTGGTAATGTCTGGAGTGACTTTTGAGTCCTTGCATGCCAGTGTGTCTTGTGCTGCTTTTGTGTGTTCAGATAGGTGCATGCAGATGTCTGTGTGGGCTTGGGGCAGATATGGGAAGAGGGAAATTGGATGGGGAAGAGGAAGGTAGTGGGAGTAGGATTGTGGAAGATGGAAGACTACCGTAAGTGAGGAGGCCAGAGCCTGAAGAGATCACAGTAGGTCAAACTTGGCACAATGAACGCCTTCCAAGTATGCAAACACCTGCTAAAGCTGGGTGCCCTGTACCTGGATACCATTCAGAATGGCAGTCTGACTCACAGAGATACCCCTCAGGGGGCAAAAGCCTCCTCACGCAGAGCAGCAGGGGTAACGGGGGCTGGGAGTAAGGTACCTGGCGCAAAGGAGATCCCCACCGTTTTGGGTGAGCGGGTACAGCCAACTGGGTGGGGAGCAACAGGGAAGTGGAGATGAAACTAGGTGGGTGGAGAAGGATGCAAGAGGTACAGGTCCTGATGGGTCCACCACCACTAAGGAGGTCCCACTGTAGGAAGATTCCAAATATGAAGATGTTGATCCTGTGTCATTCGTGGCACTCCCCTCACATTACGGGCCACTGTGTCCATCTGTGTCTGATGTCTCGTGACTGGACATACCATGGCCATCTGCTTCGCCACTGGTTGTGGGCCTGCCTCCTCCGCTTGCCAGTGCTGATGCTGAAATTACAAAGACAAATAGGGTTGCTACATGTGTCTGATCACACTTGAACAATAGCTTTGATCACCAAACATTACCATAATGTACAGTAGCCCAGCCACAAGATACAGCAAAGTCGCTCCAACATTTGATATACTATATGCATGCATGCTACATGAACTGTGAACAGTTGCCCACAGGAAAATCCGGATCACATGCAACTGCAATTGTATGGGTGGAGTTGTGCAATGACAACATCCATGGAGCAAGTTGGAGACCCTATCACCTTAAATGGTTTGGATTATGTAGCATCCCTCAGTAACCTGTTGTCACAAAATTATATGGCAATGTCAAGTTCAGTCTCACAGATCCCACAGGTCATGCATCCAGCCAATTTTCATATACCCAACGCCACATCATGATGAAATGATGGCCAAATAATCCAGAGGTGTTGCAGCAAGAAGCCGGAGGAAGGTGACATGGATACACCCATGTCACACTGTAAAACATTCCCAGTGGTAATTTCACAATATATCAGTTGACTAAATAGACTCATGGAAGTTGTACTAATGTTCCTCTAATGGATAACACACCTTGCACAGAAGAATACACTGGAGATAATGTCTGGGAGATTTGTCTACAAATATCCACACCACAATTAATCAGTTAGCCGAAGGGAAATCACCTGTCTTCATTGGCAATTCCGGGAATACCCTACTCAGACTCCATAAGTAAAAGTAAAAAATAGTCCGTTGGATGTTGTAGAGGCTCAGGGAATCTCCAGTACCTGTAGAAGGCACTTAGCATGTTGCCCAAAGGGAAGGCACATCACTGTCATGCAAACACAGATTCACTTGGATGAATAAGTGTACACAACCACATATTATTCCCACATCAATGGCATGGAAATTCACAATGTGAGTAAAAACTGTAGTCCTACCTGTTGTGTCCTTCATAGCTTCTGCTACATGCCAAATTATATTGAGGGATGGGTGAGGGTATGTGTGAGCCACCAAGCAATGGTGACACACTCCTTTCTGTGGCACCACATGAACTGTGTCAAAACAGCTTGCACAGTGAATGGATGGAAGTGCAAAAGCCTCTGTTGTACTTGTTTGTTGGTGTGTGGCAGACCTGATGCATTATGTGTCATCATGTGGTCGATAAAAATATTGTTTGTTGCCAAATTCATGTAACTTCCTCTTCACATTGGCTAAACACTCTTTTTGTCTGAACTGTTTGTAGCTGTTAATGTGTTTCATCATTGTAGACCAAAGTTCATGTGGCACAGCACTCACATTTGTTTGTGTCATACCACCAAATGCAGTGGCACTGGAATGTAATGACCCGGTGATCAGAGACTGTTGTACTGCCATCTGTCTGGCTTTTGCATTCTATGAGGTGGGTTTCCTTTTGAGAACTAGGGAATATGGTTCCAATTGATGACATCAACTGTATCCATATTTGCCTATTTACCAGGACAGTGGCTGATATGTACATTCCTGCAGTGCTCTGGGGCTCTGTACCAGTATATTTGGTGGCATACACAGTCTGATGTGGTCATGTCTCAAATTCTATCTTTCTGACACGTTGACAGCCTATGTGCTGAACAATGTAATACAAACTCTTCTGAAACAAAGCACTTGTATGTATGTGTTGGTGTGTAATGGTTGTAATCCTTAGCTGGACACTGTGTGCATGCAAAATATTCCTGCTTGCACTAGTAGCTTTTATCTTCATCATATGGTTCACATGGTCTTACATATCTACATTGCCAAGTGTGTATTTTAAGACAGCATTCAATTAGTTTGTAATGGGTGAATTTATTGCAATGCTAATATAGGAAATACATTTGGGAGAGAAAGTAACAAAAATGTAAAGTGAAGGGGTCAGTTATGGCGAATGAATTATTTGGAGTAGATGCCACACCATTGGAAGGCCAATGTCCAGAGTGCTCCTCCCATTGGAACTGGAATATGGTTCAGGATCAGTCACAGAGTGTATGTGTGACATACAAAAGCGGACATTAAGGAAGAGGTTTCTTGCAGGGAGTGGTGGATGTCTTGCCATCCACACCTCCTGGATTCTTGCATTGACGTCTAGTCTTGCGAAGGGGGGGATCAGCTGCTGCAGAGGCAGAGGCTGTCTGAAAGGGGTTTTGCCTCTTGCAGGGCCTCCCTTCCTGTGGCAGCCGCAGTTATACTTGGGCTTGAGATAGTTGGCCCACAGGAACGGGTGGATGGTGGTGGAAAAGCACTGCGCACGGCTGTGTGGATGTCCCTCAGGGAGGTGTTGTTATGGGCACAGTGAGACTCACTGTTGCCGTCTGACCAATGTTGCCCAGATGTGCCAGGACCGTCCTCCACATCTAAATAAAAAAGGAGATTATGGTCCAGTGTACATTCTCCCTAATGTAATCAGTAATAACTAATAAAGTACACTGTTCCAAAGGGACACAACTACTCTACAAGAAGGTGTGAATAGTCAGGAGCAGAACAGCCCTCACACATCCAATAGGATGTCAAGCTTCATCACTGGGCGAGCTCCTCATCAGACCGGCACTGCAATGTCTGACGGGCCACCCCTTTCAAAGAAGGAGGTAGCTCTTAGCCGGAGATTTTACTCCTCATGATGAATATGCCCATAGTAGACACAAGTTGAAGGTGTATACAGGAGAGGGGAAAAAAGTGAAACAAAAAATTGGCTCTAAACCATAACCATCATATTTTAATAGTTCAGAAGATGGTCCAGGCCAAGATTAAAAACGGAGGGAGTGCATGTAGAGGTAATGCTATAACCGCACTCACACATAAAAAGTGTCAGGAAAATGAACAATCTCCAAATTCCTATAGAACTAGGTCGACATGTTTTGCATCTAAATGGTCAAAAATGATCCAGTGACGCTTCCTCAGGACCAAAAAAATAAATGACTTCTCCTAATAGTAGTGCCTAAACCTAATTTATGAATCAGTAGAGTAAACAAATAGCCAGCTGCTCGTCAAAGTAAGTCACGGTCAGCAAGTTGCCCATCCCTAATTAGAGCATGGGCTTCATAGGAATGCACGTCCCTGAAACAGGTATGCAAATCTGTGTACCTTTTGTCAGCCGGAAACCTACCCGGGGCCGTGTTCCTGCAGACCGTCGTTCACATCCACAAGTCCGGGAATGTTATCATCACTGAGAGCTTCAGCCGGGGCATGAAATGTGAGTTTGGTCGGTAGATGAGGTCTGCCTAGGTGCTGTGCCAGTTTGATCTGTTGAGAAAGAGAGTACATTGTTATTGGTTGAGGTGTGACATCTACCTCCACAGGTTTTGTGCTACAGGAAGTAGAGACATTGGACATTTTTAAGTGGTAGGTTAGCCTATTGTGCCATGTTACTCTGGTATTGGAATATTTGACATGACAGGTGTGAAGCTTGCCTAAACTATTAGGCTCAAGCAGCTCATTAGATATGCTGATCAGTTTGGATAAGGGAATGAAAATGACATGGCAACATGTACATTTGACCATTTGGAGGCCTAGTTGAGTGTGATAAAGGCAAACACAACACTTTGTTGTATCTGCAGTCAAAATGTGTCCACTGGGCCCATGATTATCAGCTGCGTTGTTTTTGAATTCATCCAATGGGCACTTTGCTGAACGCGTACCGTGGTGGTCGACCACCGTTGGCTAACTGCCGCAAGGGGACTGCCATGTCGAGTGTGTGTTTGTGATCAGCTTGGTGGTTGGCCACAGCCATGACGGCACCGGAATGTGGACCGGCAAGATGGCAGACGGCCGCTGCAGGTCAGCACTTTGCCTTGCTTTTTTTGTACCGCCACATTGGCAGTCTGGAGGTCCCACCCCGAAACTTCTAATCAGACCCTAAGATTATTAAATATACTAATCCCACTCTAGATTATGCAACAGTAGGGAAGTGTTGGACTTCGGAGGGGTTAGATTTACTATTCGTATAACCAGTCAGTGCAAAAGCAGGGAAAGCGTTGGACTCAAGGGGTTAACTTTACTATTCTCACTCCAAACAGAGCAACAGTAGGGAAAGCTTTGGATTTCGGAGGGATAACATTTACTATTTCCAATCCTAACAGTACACCAGTAGGGAAAGTATTGGACTTTCGAGGGGCAAAATATATTATTCTCACTCCAGTCTATGCAACAGTAGGAAAATAATAATAAAAAATAATAATTAATAAATTTTTAAAATATCAATTATACAACTTCCCACCGTATACCCATACAAACCGAGCACCCTGCACCTAAACAATACAATAGCTTACATATTTAAAAACGAATAATTAACAATTTATAATTAATTGGTAAGTTTTACTGCTTAATTACCTTCCCAACCTAGACCCCTAAAAAGCTATCACCTTGCAACTAAAATGTAATTAAAATAAAT
This sequence comes from Pleurodeles waltl, assembly GCF_031143425.1. NCBI lineage: Eukaryota > Metazoa > Chordata > Amphibia > Caudata > Salamandridae > Pleurodeles > Pleurodeles waltl. The sequence continues at coordinate 1,169,384,255 of NC_090440.1, forward strand.
ACGTATTCCCTAATTTACAGATTTAAAATTCAATTAAATAATTAATTTACAAATAAAAATCAATAGTTAATTACTTATTACTTAATTCATTTCCCACCCCATGCACCAAATAATCGAGCATTCCACATCTAAAATATAGGTAAAATAAATCAGTATTCCATGTTTTAAATAATTAAAAATCCACTAAATATTTATGTAACAATTAATAGTATATAGTTGATTAATGATTACTTAATTAACTGCCAATCATAGACCCCTACAAACCTAGTAGCCCACAACTAAAATATAAGTAACATAAATAAGTATTCCATAAATTAAATATTTAAAAATCAAATAAATTATTGATTACATAATTAATTGTTAATTATGACTTAATATGCTCCCACCCTATACCCCTACAAACAGCTTGCAAATAACACATGATTAACAAAATCAGTATTACACAATTTTCACAATAAATAACAATCATATAATTACTTAAATGTAATAACTAATTCATAATTAAATGCCTAATTAAATTCCATCTCTATTCCCTTACACACCCAAAATACCCACTAAAACCCTATAAATAGCTATCAAGAATTAAATAAAAAATCTAAATCACTTCAATCAAATTTTCAGATTTTCTTTATTCATTTAGATAATTCCAACCATAAAACAAATAAATACATGTCATATATCAAAGCAAATTAAAAATCATATATTTACAAAACTTAAAATACATCCAATATCATTTCCCATACAAAATTGAATACATAAAAACCTGTAGATAAGATTTAAAGGGATTTGCGCTATTACCCCAGTTTATGGCTCCCTTTAAAAAGGACCCTACCCCCCAGCACACCAACACATCAGAGACCATGCGGAGCAACAAATAGGTTGGGCGGTACTGCACGAAGCCCCTTTCCTTCAATACAGAGTAAAATGGATCAGAGACTGTGGGGACACCCCATCACACGGACAAATTTGTATAGAATTTGGGTCAAACTGTCCCAGCGGGAAGCACAAATTGCTTCTGATACATCTAGCCGAAATCATGAGATAAGTGTCCTTTCCCAAACGTTCTGAATCACCAAGAGGTACGTCTCTGGACCCGCCAACGTTTTTAACATTTGGAAATCCCTCACCTATTTCTTCCTTAATTCCTCTGCCTCCCTCTTGGCTCCTAAAATGTTAAGAAGATTCTCCTTTGCCCAGTGCTTATCAGAGCATGTTAGACACTCTGGAGCATTGAACATATCTGGGTGACCAAAGGATATAGCAGCTTCTCTTATGTATGACAGCCAGGGAATATCCAACGCTTGATCACATATCATATAGTCACGCAGGATTTCTCTATTTAGGGAGGCACACTCGTTTGACCAGATTGAGATCCATAACAACAAGGGAGCAATCTTGATAGCATCCCCTACAAAATCCAAGACCAATTCTGCATGTGTTCAAAAGGCAAAGGTGTTTTGTCCCACACCTAGCAGCCTTCTACAAAAACGATTTTCCTCTGTCATAGGTGCCCTGCCAGCTGAGTAGCCCCATAGTGATGCCCCATACATTACAACTGGGAGACATTTACGCCTGTACACCTCCAGCAGGGGCTTTATCAGTTTAGTACCCACTCTTGAGTCAAACTCAAGGGTGGCTCCTACCATGGCATTAAAACACACACATCTCCCAGAAATACAGGGTTTCCAAGTTCCATTATCATCAAAGTTACCCCTAAGTAGGGGAATTCCCGTACATGGCTTATTAATTGGTTGTTAATCTTCAGCACACCCACCCTACTCAGAGGTTTACCACAAACCATAAAATGTGATTTTCTACTATTTATCTCTAAGTCTAGGTCATACATAAAATTTCCCTACGCTTTAACCACCTCACGGAGACCATTCATGGTGTGGGCCATAAGAACCGTATCATCTGCATAGATTAAGACCGGGACACTCTTTCCATTTATTAGGAGAACATCCTTACATTTTCCCACCAAAAAATCATACAGCCCATTTGTGTATAAAAGAAAAAGGGTGAGGGCCAAAACACACCCCTGTCTAACACCCCTGCTGAGCCCAAAAGATTCCGTTCATTCTCCCTTTGACCCACACCTGACAGTTGCATTTGTTCCTAAGCGGAGATAGCCGAGCAAATCCACAAGTTAGCATTTGCCATAACTTGCTTCGATTCATGTTGTCAAAAGCACAGCTGAGATCCATAAAAGCAAGATACAAGGTACCCTTCTTTACCTGCATATATTTACCAATCAGCATGAGCAAAATTAAACATTGCTCTTGAGTTCCTAGCCCTTCTTTAAAACCATACTGCATTCTGCTCAGTACCTCATTTTCACTCATCCAATCCTCAATATGCCTTAACACAATTCGCCCTAGAATTTTCGCTGGGGAATCAAGGAGTGAGATTGGGCTGTAGGATTTTGGGTCACTTCGATTTCCCATTTATAGACAGGGACAAAACACGCCAATTTCCAGGAAGTAGGGATCCCTGCACTGACTGCTGTATTTACAACATTGAGCAATATAGGTGCCCACAGCTGAGTGCAACTTTTATATAAATCCATGGGAATGGCATCAGGGCCCAGTGCCTTGTGGCTGGCACTACCCTGCATAGCCTCCAGCCTCTAAATCACTTAAAATTACACGCTATATTAAATAAAATACATTTGTATAAACAGTAACAACACATAAAATAAATATATCAACTAAACACACCAAAATAATTGAAAACCAATATTTTAACCAGCATGTTACTGAAAGCAAAATATTTTTTAAAGGATATTACCTAAATCAAAATCAATATTTCTTGCCAGCAATACTTGTGCATCATGATATTTGTGTGTCACAATATCTAATTTCTCATATTTCTGTCTCCTGACATTTTTAACTCAATACTTTGTCAAAACACTATTCTTCCCATGCGTAAGTGGGCACAGGGGAAGGAGAACTGGCTACCATGTGTGGTTCCAAAGTTTTTTTATGAGGGTCTGTTATTATTCCGGTATCATGCCCGGTATTGATGGCAATGCAGACACCTGTGAGTGTTAGGAGGATGTCTCCTATGGGTGCCTTGTATTCTCCAATAGTTGGGTCAGGAAATGTGCAAGGCTATGAGGTTATGAAACAATATAGCCCTGATTTAGATCCTGGTGGACGGGTTACTCTAATAAACGTGACAAATATCCCATCTGCCATATTACAATTTCTATTGGATATAATGGAATCATAATACAGCGGACAAGATATCCATCACGTTTGTGACAGAATAACCCCATCCGGCCAGACCTAAATCAGGCCCTATATGCAAACCAAGGAAATGATATCATGTCATATTGTCTGTTTGTAAAATGCTTACTCAGTCCTGGTGCACTTCAAATAGCGGCAAAAGGAAAATGGGAGTTGCGGAGTCCAAAGGAAAGAGATACCAAATAGAAGAAAGAAGTGAACAAAACACTTAGGAGCATATTTACAAGCTCCTTGTGCCCCTTAGCGCCACTGTAGTGTAATTTATTTGAAGCTATGGCGGTGCTAAACAGGCCCTCACCCTGTGTATGGCACTTTGTAAACCCTTGTGCCACATCATACCTGCACCAGGTATAATGTATGCAAGGGGGGTGTTCCATGCTGGGAGGCCCGAAAAATTGCCACAGTGAAATTTACAAGATTTCACTGCGCCATTCTAACTACATTTTTTAATGTCCGCCCAGGGGAGGCTTTAAAGTGACACCAGGTTATTTCCTATGGGCCTTCGCATCAAAATTCTTGGCGCTAGTTCAGCAAACGTGACACAATTGCGTAAAAGAAATTGACGCTATTGTGCTAATGTGAGACATGATGCGCTGTTTTGGAAATGTAGTGCTACCACCGTGTCGTTAGAGGGGAGCAGGTTGACACAAGGAAACTGGTGCATTAGCTAGTTCCTTGTAAATATGTCCCTTACTCCTGTCTGTGGGCACACCAACACACCAAGCAAGCAGGGGAGTAATGGAAGTCCCACAGCCTCGGGGTGCTGGAGAGTTCCACCATTCAAAGGACCCCCATTTGGTCTAAAACCTATGGCTGCCTTTGAGATATGGTAGTCTGAGGAGGTTTCATCACATTTTGCAGGGTCAGGGATAATTTTGCCTTACGCTACTACACTCAAGAGCAGAAGAGAGAGTATTGAAGGAATGAAAAAAAGACTTTCTTTGAGCAATTGCAGGAGTACTGCGATGCCCTACAGCAGAATAAAAAGGTGTACATTCAAAGAGTGAAAAGAAGAATAATAGCTCTGGCTCGAGAGAAAAGGGAAGAAAGTGAGGAGGCTGATGAGAGAGGTAAAACATTGGTCAATATTCATAAACATGTATCTAATGTCTTATTACACTGCAGCAGTTTACAATATATAAGGAGCCATCACCTTTGTCAACTAACAACTGGTGCAAAATAATTGTAATCTGTTCTCTTAATATGCAACAGCTGCTGCAGGAAGGGGGGCTCCTGCACCCACACTGCATAATTCACTCAGAATGTGCTAGTCGCTATACAACAAATCCAGCTGCATCCTAACTCAGACCCCCTCTTCACCTTTCCTCATTCCTTAAAGGAGAGACAGAGAGAGACAAAACACTGTTATGTGGTTTTACCAGAGCAGTGTATTTCATTTCCAAAGTTCCAGGAAGGAACGAAAATGGCAGTTATGAATGAGAATAAAGGAAGCAAGATAAGGCAAACAGCACCCAGACTGTACATCAATTGTCTCTTGTACTATACATTGAACAAGTTACATCTTAGCTAGGGTTCATTGTTGCAGTGAAAACCACTCCAAAATGCATTATGTCAGGCCGCTTGGTTCTATATACATCCCCTACAACGGCAAACACCTGGTGTAAAACAACTCCCAACTTTCCCCAAGGGTACCTGAAGAAATAATGTCATAAACATCCATTTAATGCAAGCTTCCTGGCTGTCTCACAGAGGGTTGGGAAATACATACAGTTTGATACCATCCACACAACAGCAGGGCACCACACAATGCTCAGTCCCTGCCATGCTATCTGTCACCAGATAAAGCCTCTGTCAAACATCAACTCCATTCAACTCAGGGTAAGGCAAAATGTCCAGGACCAACAACAGGTCAGTCCCCTCTCCAGCCAAACGTGTGCCCCCAAAAATCAACACCGCCCCCCCCCCCCCACCAAGGGGCCAGACCAGCAAGTCAGTTGAATCAGTCAAATTTGTTCGGGTAGCCGATTCTCTTCTGCTAACAATTCTACCACAGGGTGATGAGGTCACTGGCGAACTCACCCTACCCCCTTTTGCACCTGCTTTGCCTCAGTTATAGCCCCTGGATTGTGTGAATGAAGACCTCGTGGCCCCCTAAGAGAAAGGTGCACCCCATTACTGTGGAACAGCTCCATCCTAGAGAGCTAGAATAAGTTATGCAAGATAGTGCCCATGAATGAACCTGCCTGTATCTTTTGTTCCAAGTGGTTGAGCTTCCTCACTGATCCATTCATAGCTCTAATAGGTGCTCCACCTGACAATACAGACTAAGGTATAACCTTCGATCACAATATAGCAGCTCCAGTGATCCTCCTTTTCACCTTTGAGGAGGCTGTCAACAGCAATTCCTATTCCAGCTCATCCATGCATTTCCGGGAGTACCGTATTGTTAACCCCTGCAGGGTTGAGCTGAATATCTACAAATCAATGACCTCAGGAACGAGCGCCATCAGAAGGTGGCCAAAGAGGTTCTCCAAACTGAGGCCCCCCGTTGCCCACCCAGTGATGCTTCTCTTCTGTAGCCGGCTGCACGCTGTTGAACCTGGATCCGCAGGTCTGCTCACGTGCTCTACAGACAAAAGAATGTTAGCATCAGCAAACCTAAACCAGCCTTTGGTAGGAGACTGCAGGGAGAAATTAGAGAGACCTGTTACAGGTGCATGTTCCCCAACTGACCAGGTTAAATGCAAGCAAGAGATGGGGGAAAGGGGAGGACGGTGTACCTCATGCAAAATGACGTCTGACATATCGCTCAAAGCATGCATGTTTCCACCTACCCACACACTTTATCGCCTTGGGAATAAAACCTAATGCTGCTGCTGTAGTTGCAGCCCAAATTCAAAATGAGTAGAAAGTGAAGTGTTCAATATCTTCCCCCAGGGATGCAAGAACAAGCTTACCTACTTGTGTAAATTGAAAGCGTGTGAGTGGGACACCATCCACATGCACCAACAGATTATAATGCCTGCTCTGGGGCCTATAGCGGATATATTCCTGCATCTGGGCCACTGGACAATTAGCATTGCCTGGAACTGAGAAGAGATGCACCCTTAGCCATCGGACACCCGTGGATTGATCAACCTAGATGCTGCAACTAGTTCTAATACACTGATAGCTCCAAAGAATGTGAGGGAGTAAGCCAAACTAAAGAGCAGGATTTTATATTTTGACCATCATATGTTAGGCAGTATGCCAATGATGCCTGACAGACTTTCCACTTCCATTGGCTTCCTGTCATTCTGCGCCACTAGAGCCAAGCTCTCCCATCCCTTTATCACCCTCTTAAACCTGAAGTCCTGCATCAAAGGCAGCATCATATGCTTGCCACGCTGCCTCATGAGCATACTTAGGCCCTCATTATGACTTGGGTGGATGGAAAAGCCCATCCGCCGAAGTTCCGACGGGGAGGTTGCCGCCAATGTGGCTGCCACCCCACTGGGGCCGTCACCAGTTTCCCGCTGACGCAGCGGGTGGAAACCCAATTTCCACCCGCTGGGTCAGTGGGAAATGGCCTACAGCATTGTCTCTGGCTCATAATAGAGCTGGCGGCAAAGCTGTAGTGCATAGGGTGCACTAGCACCTGTCGCAATGTTCACTGTTTGCTAAGCAGGCAGTGAACATTGTGACGGGCTGGCCATGGGGCACCCTGTCTCCCCAGCCTTTTCATGGCACGGTTACAGCCATGAAACCGATGGGGGAGAGAGGGGTCGTAATCCTAAAGTGGCACTGCTTGCAGCACTGCCCTGGCAGATTAGGACCGCCAACACTGCCAGACCGTCGTGTGGATGAAAACTAGCAGTGCTGGCAGTCCGACTGTGTCGCTACCGCCGTGGTCGTAATGTGGCGGCTGGACCACCACTTTGGCGGTAGTCCCTCCACCACCACCACAACCATGGCAGTCAGTAGACCGCCAGGTTCGCAATGAGGCCCTTAGGGGGTGATTCCAACCCTGGCGGTCGGTGATAAAGCGGCGGCCAACCCGCCAACAGGCAGGCGGTAAAAAAAAATGAATTCTGACTCTGGCGGGAACCGCCAACACAGACCGCCACTTTAACACTCCGACCGCCACGGAGGGACAAACAAACAGCGAGGCGGTCACCGCCAACAGGCAGGCAGCAGACAATGTACCGCCCACACTATCACAACTCACCAATCCGCCACCTTTTCCGGGGCGGGAGCCCCGCTGATAAAAACACGGCGGAAACAGACTACGAATGGGAAAACGCTCACCTATACACACTCCACGAGGAAGGAGGACAGCATGGAACCCGAATTGAACATCCTACCAGCTATTGTCTACCTGCTCATCTACCACGAGTACGAACTCCGGCGCGGACGACAACGGTGAGTACTGCACCTACGACATAGGGGAGGGGGGACGAGAAAAGGTTACGTGCACACACATACGCTACACACCCTCCCCCCCCCCAAATCCCCCCAACTATCTACACACCAATGCAGAGCAACAACTCAGAGTGACACCCCCCAAACCCCCTGGAAAAATGCAAAGACAAAATAAAAATTATTATTTACATTTATGTATAAAATAGGTTCATTGAAGTCTTGGAAAATTAACTATATGAAATATAAAAATGAAAAATATGAACAGTGCGAAAGCTATATACATAGTCAATAAGTCCTGCTCAGTTTGTCAAAGTTCCACAGTCCGTGGGCCAATGTCCACAAACACATGGGCAAAGCCCACACAGGAGACCAGATTCCGTTGGAGAGAACACTGCTGGGGCATCAGATGATAAAACTACAGGCACCTCAGGGGGAAGGGAAGGAGGGGCACCCTCAGTCCACGACGCCAGATCCACGAGGGGCCTCCATGCCCACTGTACCATCCTGGGGAGTGCAAAGCCACAGTCTCTCAAGTCTCTACAGTGGGTGGATTGTCCACTGTGCCATCTTGGGGAGTGCAAAGCCACAGTCCATCGGATGGATACCCGACTCCACTGGTATTGGAGGAGGCAGTGTGCCCAGAGTGCAGCGTGAACACCAGCTCCACACAGAACCGGCACTGTCAATGGGCCAGCGGTGCTTGACAGGAAGGGCCCAGCGGAGCGGTGCTTGAGACGGCGGGGCCCAGCGGAGCGGTGCTTGAGACGGCGGGCCCAGCGGAGCGGTGCTTGAGACGGCGGGGCCCAGCGGAGCGGTGCTTGAGATGAAGGGCCCAGCGGAGCGGTGCTTGACAGGAAGGGCCCAGCGGATCGGTGCTTGACAGGAAGGGCCCAGCGGAGCGGTGCCTGAGACGGCGGGGCCCAGCGGAGCGGTGCTTGACAGGAAGGGCCCAGCGGAGCGGTGCTTGACAGGAAGGGCAGAGCGGAGCGGTGATTGACAGGAAGGGCCCAGCGGAGCGGTGCTTGAGACGGCGGGGCCCAGCGGAGCAGTGCTTGAGACGGCGGGGCCCAGCGGAGCGGTGCTTGAGATGAAGGGCCCAGCGGAGCGGTGCTTGAGATGAAGGGCCCAGCGGAGCGGTGCTTGAGATGAAGGGCCCAGCGGAGCGGTGCTTGACAGGAAGGGCCCAGCAGAGCGGTGCCTGAGACGGCAGGGCCCAGCGGAGCGGTGCTTGACAGGAAGGGCCCAGCTGAGCGGTGCTTGACAGGAAGGGCCCAGCGGAGCGGTGCTTGAGACGGCGGGGCCCAGCGGAGCGGTGCTTGAGACGGCGGGGCCCAGCGGAGCGGTACTTGAGATGAAGGGCCCAGCGGAGCAGTGCTTGACAGGAAGGGCCCAGCGGAGCGGTGCCTGAGACGGCGGGGCCCAGCGGAGCGGTGCTTGACAGGAAGGGCCCAGCGGAGCGGTGCTTGACAGGAAGGGACCAGCGGAGCGGTGCTTGACAGGAAGGGCCCAACAGAGCTGTGCTTGACAGGGAGGGCCCAGCGGAGCGGTGCTTGAGACGGCGGGGCCCAGCGGAGCGGTGCTTGAGATGAAGGGCCCAGCGGAGCGGTGCTTGACAGGAAGGGCCCAGCGGAGCGGTGCCTGAGACGCCGGGGCTCAGCGGAGTGGTGCTTGACAGGAAGGGCCCAGCGGAGCAGTGCTTGACAGGAAGGGCCCAGCGGAGCGGGTGCTTGACAGGAAGGGCCCAGCGGAGCGGTGCTTGACAGGAAGGGCCCTGTTCAGCGGTGCCTTTCTTCACGGCGGGGCCCTGTTCAGCTGTGCCTTTCTTCACGGCGGGGCCCTGTTCAGCGGTGCCTGTCTTCACGGCGGGGCCGTGTTCAGCGGTGCCTTTCTTCACGGCAGGGCCCTGTTCAGCGGTGCCTTTCTTCACGGCGGGGCCCTGTTCAGTGGTGCCTTTCTTCACGGCGGGGCCCTGTTCAGCGGTCCCTGTCTTCACGGCGGGGCCCTGTTCAGCGGTGCCTTTCTTCACGGCGGGGCCCTGTTCAGCAGTGCCTGTCTTCACGGCGGGGCCCTGTTCAGCGGTGCCTTTCTTCACGGCGGGGCCCTGTTCAGCGGTGCCTTTCTTCACGGCGGGGCCCTGTTCAGCGGTGCTTGTGCTGTCTTTCAAGGGAGCCAGACCTGGCCAGGACTCCCTGCTTAGTCGCCCTCCGACCGTGCGGTTGCTGGCCCCTCCTGTGATGGAGTCCTGGGCCTGTGGGTGTCCTCCGTCACACCCGGTATGGGGCTGGTGGGGCCCTCCTGGTCCGCGCGCCTGCTGGCTGACTTCTCCGCCCTGCTGCCCTTGCCCTCCTTCGATGAGGCTTTCTGGCCCTTGCCTCCCCTTGATGTTGTGGCAGGTGATGGCCCACGACTATGCTCCTTGGTGGCAGCCGTGTCAGCCTTCTCGCGCCGGCCCTTTGTCTTCCGGGTTCTCTTCCCAGGGGGTGGGCTGGCTGTCCCCATGCTGCTGGCCGATGTATCTGGCCTGGGAAAAGGTGGACTCCAATACCCGTGCACAATGGTCGCCCTCGATGCAGGGCTGGTGGTGGCTGAGGTGCTCTTAGGACTCTTACCAGATGGAGGGGGTGGGTCAGTGACTGGAACGAGCTCAAGGTTGGAAAGGAACTGGACTTGGGAAGGACAGGGACGAGTAGGTGTAGTGGGTATGGGAGTGGAGGAAGAGGATGTGGTTGTAGGAGAGTCAAGTGTGCTGTCTTTGGGTGCAGGTGCTTGTGACGGAGGCTGTGGTGAGGTGGATGGCTGTTGGGTGGGTGGCTGCCTGCGTTTGTGTGGTTTGGAAGAGGGGGTGACAGACACACTGGGAGAGGACAGAGGGGACGTGTAAATGGCAGTGGGGGTGGTGACTGCACGTGTGCGGACTGTACTGGAGGGTGTGCTGGTGATGGAAGTACTGGCTGATGGTGGTGTGCATGCAGGTGTGAGTGGAGAAGTCACAGGGAGGGAGGAGGGAGACGGGGAGGAGGGGGACACAGAGGTGGTAGTGACTGTTGCCATGTCTGCATCTGGATGTTGTTTGTGTGAATGCTTGTGGGATCTGTGGTGCTTATGTCTGGATGAGCTGCCCTTGGGTGTTGAGGTGTGTGCAGGCTGGTCGGATGATGTGGATGGGATAGGCAGAGGAACAGGAGACTGGGACTGGGTGGAGGCAGTTAGAAGAGGGAGGCTGGAAACCGGGACAATGGCTGCCGTCAGTGCTGAGGCCAGAGCATTGAACGATCGTTGATGGGCAGCCTGACCCGAATGAATGCCCTCCAGGTATGCATTGCTCCGATGCACCTCCCTTTCTACACCCTGGATGGCATTCAAGAGGGTAGACTGCCCAACAATGAGTGTCCTGAGGAGGTCAATGACCTCCTCACTGAGGGCAGCAGGGGTAACTGGGGCAGGGCCTGAGGTGCCTGGGGCGAAGGAGATGCCCGCCTTCCTGGGCGAGCGGGCACAGTGCGAAGGCCGAGGGGCTGCTGGGAGGGCGGGGCTGGTGCGCTGGGTGGCGGCTGTACCTGTTGTGGCGGTGGGCACGGATGTTGCCGCCACCGCAAGGGAGCTCCCTTCCGAGGACGTGTCGGTGTCGCTGACGTCTCCACGGGTCCCCGTTGTGGAGCTCCCCTCGCCCTCCGTCTCACTGGTGAACTTGGTGTCTGTAGCATGGCCCTCCGGGGCCATGTGAGTTGGAGCTCCCTCGTGCTCCGATGGCAATTCTCCTCCGCCTGATGATGCTAATGCACACATGCACAGGAAGATAAAGAAAATGGGTGGGGGGAGAAATAAAGACAGGTTGAGTGCATGCATTGGCAACACCGTTGGCGGAGAGGACAGACACAGAAGCCCCCTGCACTACGCCGCGCAATCGGGGTACACTACTCAGTACTTGTGACTAGGCCTACAGGTCTATGGACAACAAATGCACACATGGGTGATGCAGGACCATGGATAGCTCTACTTGGCACCCTACAGAGGTGGGGGGCGGGGGCACAGGGCCATGCCTAAAGGAGGGGACTAGTCTACAGAAAGCGCCCTGGCCTAAAGTCACCCACAGCCCTCCTCCCCAACCCAGACACCTCCACTGCGCGCAAAGATAGCAGAATGTGCTGATACTCACCCCCTTGTGTCTGCTGTGATGTCCTCACGCGCCCATCCAAATCGGGGTAGGCCACCGCCAGGATCCGGGACATCAGGGGGGTCAATTGGCGGCTGGCACCCTTCCTACGTTGGGAGGCCATCCCCAGCAGAGACTCGGCGGTCTTCCTGGTCCCGTGCCGGATGTCCTCCCACCTCTTGCGGCAGTGGGTGCCCCGTCTGTTGTGGACCCCCAGGGCCCGGACGTCCTTGGCGATGGCACGCCAAATCTCAATCTTCTGATGGGCGCTGACCTATGTGACATGTACAGGGTGGGAAACGAAATATCATCACTTTTCTGCATGGTAGATGTGAGTGGCCCCCCCTCCCCAACCTTGACATGTGGCACATGCTCTCATCTGTCGTGCGTTGCACTCCTCATTCGCTCCCCTCCCCACCATCTTACATACACCCCACTCCACACAGGCATAGCCCATTCAACGTGCACCCAGTGTACTCACCTGTTGGTCTGGAGGACCGTAGAGTAGCGCATACTGGGGGAGGACCCCATCAACAAGTTTCTCCAATTCTTCAGAAGTGAAGGCAGGGGCCCTTTCCCCAGTCGCAGCAGCCATAGTATCTCCCAGACCGAGGTCACAGCAGCACTTGCAGTATAGGTCCTCTCCTGTGGATGATCAGGTCTCGAGTGATTAAGCAGCTAGAAAATGGCGGTCACGCCCGCGGCGGTGCGTACCGCCACGGTGCGTACCGCGACCGCCGGCGCACATCGTCATTGGCTACTGAGACCCATAGGGTTCAATGTTAACCAATGCGCCTTCGCACCGCGGTCTTCGACCGCCTACCGCCACGGTGTGCCACGCCAGCGCATTGACCTCACAGATTCCATTGTCACACTTCACAGGTCAGGCAGCCGCCATTTCAAAGGCCCACATGGCTTAATTTCCACTGCGTCACAGAGGCCTAGGCCTTGCATTGCCACTCATACACGCCTTTCACTGCATTGCGATTCATTTACTGTGCAAGCTGTTTGAACGAACCTGTGGCTTGCTTGACTCTGTACTCCATGTTGTCCTTCCTAGGCACCGTCCGCTGGGACTTGCGAGGAGAAGGATGAATCCTCCCGTGTACCGACCGCTGGTGGACCTGTCGACAATGGAAGAACGACATATTATACTTCGTTACAGACTTGACAGAGCCACTATTCATGAACTGTGTGCCCAGCTGGAGCCAGACCTGTTGTCCCCCATCAGCCAACCCACAGGGATTCCCCCTCTGGTGCAGGTTCTGTCAGTACTCCATTTTTTGGCAAGTGGGTTTTTTCAGACAACAGTGGCCATGTCATCAGGGATATCTCAGCCTATGTTTTCTAAGGTTTTGTCCAGAGTGTTGTCTGCCCTGATGAAATACATGCGGAGATACATTGTTTTCCCTGAGGAGGAGGATTTGGCTACAGTGAAGGGTGATTTCTATGACCTTGGACATATCCCCAACATCATTGGTGCCATTGATGGGACCCATGTGGCTTTGGTACCCCCCAAAGGCAGTGAGCAGGTGTACAGAAATAGAAAGAGTTATCATTCTATGAATGTCCAGGTGGTCTGTTTGGCAGACCAGTACATCTCCCATGTGAATGCCAAGTTCCCTGGGTCAGTGCATGACGCGTATGTTATGCGAAATAGCAGCGTCCCCTATGTGATGGAACAGCTACAGAGACACCGTGTGTGGTTATTAGGTGACTCTGGTTACCCCAACCTCTCCTGGCTATTGACCCCAGTGAGGAATCCCAGGACAAGGGCAGAGGAACGGTACAATGAGGCCCATGGGCGAACTAGGAGGATAATGGAAAGGACCTTCGGGGTCCTGAAGGCCAGGTTTAGGTGCCTGCATATGACAGGGGGATCCCTAATGTACTCACCAAAGAAGGTGTGCCATATCATCGTGGCCTGCTGTATGCTTCACAATCTTGCATTGCGACGCCAGGTGCCTTTCCTGCAGGAGGATGGTCCAGATGGTGGTGTTGTAGCAGCTGTGGAGCCTGTGGAGAGTGAAGAGGAGGAAGACGACGGGGACGACACGGACAACAGGGATACAGTTATCCAACAGTATTTTCAGTAGCACACAGGTAAGATTCACCCACGCCATTTTACATTTACTTGAGGCCTCCTGCGTCTCTACTTTCTGTGTTTCCCACCATTTTCTTTTAGCTGAATTGTGACTTTCCCTTCACTTTTCAGAGCTGTTTGACCAACTGCGTGACACCTGCTTTGTTTGCCCATGGACTACAGCTTGTTGTCATTGGTATGTTGTCATTACAATGTAACAGAACATAATTGCACCGTTATGTGTGATACATAATAGTAAAATAAAAGCAGACTCCTGAAATTGTAAGTGCAATAGGTGATTTATTTTAAGTGCTACATATAGGTACAGGATAGTAAAACGGTGATGGGTGGGGTGGAGAAATGTCCATGGCAGAGTCCAGTTCTCAGTCGCACAGGTGCATTGTCCATATTCCTGTGGAAGGATGGAGCAGGGGCAGTTCAAGGTTGGACAGGGTGACAATGTGGGACAGTGGGATGACATCAGGGGGTATCTTATGCTGGCGGGGGTCTTGCAATCGTACTCTGTCTTCTTGTGTGATCTCAGGTTCCGCTTGCGGGGTGGTTGTTCTTCAGCAGGAGGTGGGGTTCTGGTGGCCTGACGTTGTGTGGGGGCCTCCTGTCCACTGGCGCCGGCGGAGGCGGTAGGCTGTTCCTGGCCTGGGCTAGTGACAGGGGCCCTTTGGGTGCCACATGGTCCCGCAATGTGGTGACTATCTGGTTAAGGGCCAGGACGATGGTCCCCATTGCGGTACCGATGTTCCTCAGTTCCTCTCTGAACCCCATGTACCGTTCCTCCTGCTGTGCCTGGATCTCCTGGAACCTGGCCAGTACCGTCGCCATCGTCTCCTGGGAGTGGTGGTATGCTCCCATGATGGTGGTGAGGGCCTCTTGGAGAGTCGGTTCCCTGGGCCTGTCCCCCCCCTGTCGCACAGCAGCCCTCCCAGTTCCCCTGTTTCCCTGGGCCTCTGTCCCCTGGACGGTGTGCCCACTACCACTGCCCCCAGGTCCCTGTTGTTGTTGGGTTGGTGGGTCAACCTGGGTTCCCTGTAGTGGCGGACACACCGCTGATTGACGTGTCCTGGAGACAGAGGCATGGGACCGCTGGGTGGGAGCTGTGCTGGTGTTCCCAGAGGGGGTTAGGTCTGGTGTAGCCTGTGGCTGTCTGTGGGGAACCGACTCTCCAGAGGTCCCCGATGGGCCGGGCTGGTCATCAGGGTCCAGGTCGACAGAGCTGCTGTCATCGCTGGGGGCCTCTTCTGGGGGTGGAATGGACATCTCTGGACCCTCCGTGGCGGTGTGGTGGCGTTCGGGTCCTGCAGGGGTATAAGGGTATGGTTATTGGTTCTGTGTGTGGCTTTTCGTGGGATGGATGGGTGTCCGTGTACCCAAGTGCAGGGATTCCCGTGTGGGGGCTTTTGTGAGGGTGGCTTGTGGGGGAGATGGTTATGTGCAGTGTCCATGCTTTGGTGATGGGTGTCCATGCTTTGTGGTCGCATGCAGGTCTAGGTGTTGGGATGGGTGGGTTGTGATGGTGGTACATTTGGAAGGAGTTGGGGTGATGGGGGTGGGGGTGAGGGTGGGGCTATGTGCTGGCATGCAGATGGGGTGGGGGTGGGAAGTAGGAGTTAAGATTAGACTTACCAGAGTCCATTCCTCCGCCTACTCCTGCGAGGCCCTCAGGATGCAGGATGTGCAAGACTTCCTCCTCCCATGCTGTGAATTCTGGGGGAGTAGGTGGGGGTCCGCCGCCAGTCTTCTGCACCGCAATGTTGTGCCTTGATACCATGGAACGCACCTTCCCCCGTAGGTCGTTCCATCTCTTCCTGATGTCCTCCCGATTGCGTGGATGCTGTCCCACCGCGTTGACCCTGTCGACTATCCTTTGCCATAGCTCCATCTTCCTAGCAATTGTTGTATGCTGCACCTGTGCCCCGAAGAGCTGGGGCTCTACACGTACTATTTCCACCACCATGACCCTGAGTTCTGCGTCAGAGAACCTGGGGTGTCTTTGGGGTGCCATGGGGTGGTGTGGATGAGGTGAGGGATGTTGTATGTGTTGTGGAGTGTGGTGAGTGTGGTGGTGTATGGTGTTTTGTGCGTTGTAATTGTGTGGGTGATGTTGTGATTAAGCAAAAACAACAAGTGATGGACGGAATGCTGAATATTGTCAAACACTCACCCCCAGTCATAGATCTGGGTTTAATCCATCGTTCTTTTGCTTACCATGCCACCCCAGTTTGGACCCAGCTATATGCAAATCAGTCTTGACCCTGTTCCTCATGGGAACAGTCCAGACCGAACTGCCAAGCCAGGTCCTCACTGGACCGGAAACAAGCATCCTGGGACCGGTTTCGGGGTTTCACCCCTCATCAGCCAGGCTAGCTTGAATCCAGTGGCATGGGAAGCACGGGACCCACGTCTGGGCATACCCTTCCCACTTAGGGCGACAAAGCAAAAACAACAAGTGATGGACGGAATGCTGAACATTGTCAAACACTCACCCCCAGTCATAGATCTGGGTTTAATCCATCGTTCTTTTGCTTACCATGCCACCCCAGTTTGGACCCAGCTATATGCAAATCAGTCTTGACCCTGTTCCTCATGGGAACAGTCCAGACCGAACTGCCAAGCCAGGTCCTCACTGGACCGGAAACAAGCATCCTGGGACCGGTTTCGGGGTTTCACCCCTCATCAGCCAGGCTAGCTTGAATCCAGTGGCATGGGGGAAGCACGGGACCCACGTCTGGGCATACCCTTCCCACTTAGGGCGACAAAGCAAAAACAACAAGTGATGGACGGAATGCTGAACATTGTCAAACACTCACCCCCAGTCACAGATCTGGGTTTAATCCATCATTCTTTTGCTTACCATACCACCCCAGTTTGGACCCAGCTATATGCAAATCAGTCTTGACCCTGTTCCTCATGGGAACAGTCCAGACCGAACTACCAAGCCAGATCCTCACTGGACCGGAAACAAGCTTCCTGGGACCGGTTTCGGGGTTTCACCCCTCATCAGCCAGGCTAACTTGAATCCAGTGGCATGGGAAGCACGGGACCCACGTCTGGGCATACCCTTCCCACTTAGGGCGACAAAGCAAAAACAACAAGTGATGGACGGAATGCTGAACATTGTCAAACACTCACCCCCAGTCATAGATCTGGGTTTAATCCATTGTTCTTTTGCTTACCATGCCACCCCAGTTTGGACCCAGCTATATGCAAATCAGTCTTGACCCTGTTCCT
This sequence comes from Pleurodeles waltl, assembly GCF_031143425.1. Taxonomy (NCBI): domain Eukaryota; kingdom Metazoa; phylum Chordata; class Amphibia; order Caudata; family Salamandridae; genus Pleurodeles; species Pleurodeles waltl. Next base: position 1,169,401,347 of record NC_090440.1, read on the forward strand.
CATGGGAACAGTCCAGACCGAACTGCCAAGCCAGGTCCTCACTGGACCGGAAACAAGCATCCTGGGACCGGTTTCGGGGTTTCACCCCTCATCAGCCAGGCTAGCTTGAATCCAGTGGCATGGGAAGCACGGGACCCACGTCTGGGCATACCCTTCCCAGGGGTCAGGGTCAAGGCTGATTTGCATATGGCTGGGTCCAAACTGGAATGGCATGGGCAGCAAAAAAACGATGGATTAAACCCAGATCTGTGACTGGGGGTGAGTGTTTGCATTGTCAGCACTCCGTCCATCATCATTTTGTTTTGCTAATGTCGCCCTAAGTGGGAAGGGTATGCCCAGACGTGGGTCCTGTGCTTCCCATGCCACTGGATTTAAGCTAGCCTGGCTGATGAGGAGTGAAACCCCGAAACCGATCCCAGGATGCTTGTTTCCAGTCCAGGGAAGACCTGGCCTGGCAGTTCGGGCTGGACTGTTCCCATAGGGAACAGGGTCAAGACTGATTTGCATATGGCTGGGTCCAAACTGGAATGGCATGGGCAGCAAAAAAACGATGGATTAAACCCAGATCTGTGACTGGGGCTGAGTGTTTGCATTGTCAGCACTCCGTCCATCATCATTTTGTTTTGCTGATTTTGTGATTAGCCTCTGTGTGATGGTCTACTCTAAGCAGTGCTGTCTCTCTCTGTCCTTGATTCGAAATTGTGGAAGTAAGGGTTTGTGGGCGATGTGGGTGTGTGTTTTATATTGTATTGGGTGTGTGGGAGTGGTGTGTGTATGTGTCTCAGGTGTGTGTATTTCAAATTGTCCAATGTGGTTGTGTTTTGTAAGGGTGTGTGTATTTTGACCGCGGCGGTGTGTACCGCCAATGGAATACCGCGTTTGAAAGACCGCCGTGTGGATTCGTGGGTCGTAATGGTATGGGCGTATTTCTGTTGGCGTGACGGTGGAGGTTTGGTCATCGCCTTTTTTTCGCTGACCTTTGGTGTGGCGGACTTTTGTGGATGTCGGGTTTTTGGCGGTTTGCCAGTTGCGGGTCAGAATGACCGTAGCGGTTTACCGCGGCCGCGGCGGTGTTATGGCGGTCTTCTGACCGGCGGTAAGCGCCTTTTACCGCCGAGGCCAGAATGACCCCCTTAGTCTTAGGGGGAACAAGGCTGCAATCAGGCTTAGGGCAACGGGGTACCACACTTCCACAAGTCCTTTGGGAATTTCGTCATCACCTTGTCCACTATTGGCCATCCTGCTCTAAACTCTGCAGCCTAAAATAAGGTTTTAGCCACTGTGTTCTGCACCCAAAGGACAGGCCTGGCAGTATAATGCACATTAGATGTGAGGCAACTACGGATGAGTCTCAACACAAATGGCCATTTAGCCCTTTGATTGTTGATAGCCGCTACCAAGAACATGCTATCTATCCAGAATATTATCCTCTTGTTAGCCAACAGTGGCCCCCAGATCTGAAGCGCTACCACAAGTGGAAACAGTTCAAATATGATGTTTCTGGTGAGATCATATGCCATCCACTTTGCTAGCCTGTGTTGCATACATCACTTGCAGCCAAAGACCACCTCGAAGTCCACGCTCCCTGACGGGTCAGTGTAGCGGACCAAGTCTGTGTTGGATTGTGCCAGCTGGTGCCACAACAGTGTACCATTACAGTTTTTAAGGAACTCTCTCTTCAAATAGACGTATCCATCCTGACTCCAGCAGACAGGCTTGTATGGTGATGTTTGGCTTGAAGGCCAGACATGTACCTGGTATTATTTTTGGAGGATGCCCTCCCCATTGGAAATGCCTTGAGTGCAAAATTATGTTGTCCCACCAAGATCTTCGGTTGGTGAAGTGTGACTTTTTTAGCAGTCAGACTCGAGGATGCCCGAAAAGCAGCAAACTTGTTCTGAGGTAACCTACATACCTTCACCACTGAGTCTATCTCTATACCGAGAAAGTAAAGTGTAGTTACCGGACCCTCTGTTTTGTCCTCTGCTAGAAGCCCCTCTAACACCTGTGTTACCTCACGAAAACTATGAAGGGTCTGCCCACACGCCAGGGAGGCCGGTGATCCCATGAACATGAAATCATCCAAATAGTGGACTATTTCATCTGAGGTCACTAGGTCCTTCACCACCCACTCCATAAATTGACTAAGGCTTTCAAAATGTGTGCACGCTTTTACAGAGCCCATGAGAATGCACAAGTCCACATAGTATTTTGCTTCAAAAGTGAGCCCTAGGAGGTGGGTATCCTCCAGGTATACTGGCAGTAAGAGGAATGCAACTTCTATGTCTGATTTTGCCAACAATGCTCCATACCCCAGTTTCTGTAGTTTACAAATAGCCTCATCAAAGGGCGTGTACCTGATTGTGCAACATTCCTGCTGGATGTCATCAATGATAGATTGCCCAGGTTGGGAAGGACAAGTTGTGAATCAGGCAAAACATGCCTGGTTCTTTTTTGGGCACTAGCCCAAGTTGTGATAAAACCAGGGGGGTCATTCTGACCCCGGCGGTCTAAGACCGCCGGGGCCAGGGTCGGCGGGAGCACCGCCGACAGGCCGGCGGTGCCCCGCAGGGCATTCTGACCGCGGCGCTTAGGCCGCGGTCAGAAGAGGCAAACCGGCGGTCTCCCGCCGGTTTACCGCTGCCCTTTGAATCCCCCATGGCGGCGCAGCTTGCTGCGCCGCCATGGGGGATTCTGACACCCCCTACCGCCATCATGTTCCTGGCGGTTCGCCCGCCAGGAACAGGATGGCGGTAGGGGGTGCCGCGGGGCCCCTGGGGGCCCCTGCCGTGCCCTTGCCAATGGCATGGGCACGGCAGGGGCCCCCGTAAGAGGGCCCCGCAAAGTATTTCAGTGTCTGCTAAGCAGACACTGAAATACGCGACGGGTGCAAACTGCACCCGTCGCACCCCTGCAACTCCGCCGGCTCAATTCTGAGCCGGCGTCCTCGTTGCAGGGGCATTTCCTCTGGGCCGGCGGGCGCTCTTTTGGAGAGCGCCCGCCGGCCCAGAGGAAATGTCTAAATGGCCGCCGCGGTCTTTTGACCGCGGTGCGGTCATTCAGCGGCGGTAGCTTGGCGGGCGGCTCCCGCCACCCGCCAACATTAGAATCAGGCCCCAGGTCTTCTAATGGTGGAGTATCAAACTGGCCTGCTACACTCTCAAAGAGCACTTCTTGTATTTTTTCCCTGGCTATCTCTGGCTGACCTGCAATTGATTGTTCGTTCTCAAGGGGGACTGGAGAGGGTAAAGCTTTGCATGCATCCCTAAAAGCATAGGAAAGTAGATGTGAGACTTGAGTTTGCCTATATTTTCCCAGCAGTTGCGCCATTATATGCAAGTTTGCAGGTGATGGAGTTTTGACCAAGGAGACGGCAAGTATTAGTATCTTTTAGGGGCAAGCTGCTCCCTTGGCTTTCTGTGTTTTCTGAAAGACTTTGCTTCTTGATGCCCCCCCCAGATCCAAAGCATAAGCACAAGTGCTTGAATGTGCAGGTACACCCTCTAAGATACTTTTTTTATTGTACTGCCAGCAGGCTGATTTCTTGTCCCCTGACCCCCTGTCTACCCAAAAGGACTGCGGATACTTCCCATAAGCAGACCCCATTTTGAATTCTATGTGCCAAATATTCATCTCCCTCTGTCTCTTGGAATGAAGAGAGTGTCTCTTAGGAGTGCTTTTTTGTCTCCAAGGGCCGCGTCAAGACATGTGCAATGTAATGAAAGACTATATGGGGTCCAAGGAAACTATGGGCCTGATTTAGATCTTGGTGGAGGGTATAATGAGATTGTAATATGACGGATGGGCTATCCGTCACATTTGTGACAGAGTATTCCCCTCCGCCAAGATCTAAATCAGACCTTATGTCATCTCGTATTGGAAATTTGTAAACTGATTACTGAGTCCTGGCCCCCTTCAAATATCAGTGAAGGGAGAATGGGAGCTGCTTAATCAAAAGGAAAGTGATTACAGGGAAAACAAGCACTTACAATTCAATAGGTCTCGCATTTGCTTGAATTGGAGCTATTGTCGTTGTAAATACATAACTGGACTTTTCTTGACACATAAATTGGTCAACCCTTCCATATAATTTGGTCCTCTTTGCCACATAATTCCGGTGGCTCTGCATAAAACTAAAGTGCTTCCATTTACCTTCTTCCTCCTTCTGCAGCAAAAAATGAAAATGTTGCCATTATTTATTATTTTTTCATATTATTATTTTGCCCCCCAACACAGAAATGACATAGACAGAAAGAGAACATTGTGCAATGAATTATGGGCAAAAACGTATTTTAAAAGGAATGCCCCACAAAACATAATTGGGCGAGTTTCTGAGTGCAGCGAATATTGTAGTATCTTGACTGTAATACTCAGAACAGCCCCTAGAGAACACCAGTATAAAAATAACATTTGTGAAAAACATGGTCATGTCACCAAATACTCAGCCCCTAGAGAGCATAACCACATGAAAACAGAATGGCAGAACGTAATGCAATGTAACCATATGTTTAGCCCCTGGAGGGCATACTACATTACACATTTTCAGGCATATCAGGCCTACTAGAGCAATATTACAAACAATGCCCTTAAAACACACACTACTCCCAACTATAAAACAAAAGTTCTAGCCATGAGAGAACTTAAAAAGACACTGACTGGTAGGACAGGTTATAATTCCCCCCCCCAAAAAAAAAACTACGGTGGGGACACGGAGGTGCCCTAGAAAGAAAGAGTGTATCATGCTGAATGGTTTGGTAGTGGTCCCGTTGTCGTAGGATCACCATAGGCTGAGTTATGTGCATAAATGTTTTGAAAAAGAAATGCCCAGCAAAGCATTAGGGGGCGAGTTTCCCGAGTGCAGTGAATATTGTAATATCTTGATTGTAATGCTCATAACAGCCCCTAAAGAACACCGTAACAAAAATAGCATTCGTAAGAAACAAGGTTATGTAACCATATAGCCAGCCCCTAGAGGGCATAACAACATAAAAACAAAATGGCACAAAGCAATGCACTATAACTATATATATATATATATATATATATATATATATATATATATATACAAAAAAAAAAGGAGAACTCTGGGAAGTTCCCAATTTTAGGTGGAGAGCTGCTCTACTAAGGAGCACCCTGCAACACCAGCGACACTCTAAATTTGCTCACCTCAAATGTCTGCTTATCTAGCAAAGTTTTTAAGCATAGGATTAGCACAGTGCTATCCTCGCTGAGTTAGATAGTGACAAAGTCTTTTGCCATTTGTACAGCAAAATCTTTAAGCATAGGATTGACATAGTGTCATCCTCGCCGAGCTGTAAAATGACAAAAGCCATTTACCACTCCAGGCACAGTTTTACAGCTTTGGACTGGTCAAATACCGTTGAAGCCAACCTGGAATGAGTAAAGCAACCCCTGACACGTGTTTCGCTCTCATTAGAGCTCTTCAGAGGGGTATAGCTTTGTCCAGTCCAAAGCTGTAATACTGTGCCTGGAGTGGTAAATGGCTTTTGTCATTTTACAACTCGGCGAGGATGACACTATGTCAATCCTATGCTTAAAGATTTTGCTGTACAAATGGCAAAAGACTTTGTCACTATCTAGCTCGGCGAGGATAGCACTGTGCTAATCCTATGCTTAAAAACTTTGCTAGATAAGCAGGCATTTGAGGTGAGCAAATTTAGAGTGTCGCTGGTGTTGCAGGGTGCTCCTTACTAGAGCAGCTCTCCACCTAAAATTGGGAACTTCCCAGAGTTCTCCTTTGTTTTTTGCATAATTTATGCGTCACTCTAACCCTGAAAGGGCCTTGGTTTGACTTATACTGGGTGCTCCCTTGTGTCTGGACAAAGCTAAACCCCTCTGAAGAGCTCTAATGAGAGCTAAACACGTGTCAGGGGTTGCTTTGCTCATTTCAGGTTGGCTTGGACGGTATTTGACCAGTCCAAAGCTGTAATACTGTGCCTGGAGTGGTAAACAGCTTTTGTCATTTTACAGCTCGGCGAGGATAACACTATGTCAATCCTATGCTTAAAGATTTTGCTGTACAAATGGCAAAAGACTTTGTCACTATCTAGCTCGGCGAGGATAGCACTGTGTTAATCCTATGCTTAAAAACTTTGCTAGATAAGCAGACATTTGAGGTGAGCAAATTTAGAGTGTTGCAGGTGTTGCAGGGTGCTCCTTACTAGAGCAGCTCTCCACCTAAAATTGGGAACTTCCCAGAGTTTTCCTTTGTTCCTTGCATAATTTATGTGTCACTCTAACCCTGAAAGGGCCTTGGTTTGATATATATATATAAATGTATATATATATATATATATATATATATAACCTCCTAGAGAACATAGGGGCATATTTATACTTGTTTTGTGCTGAATTTGCATCATTTGTGTTACCCGAATTTGGTGCAAAACTAACTCCATATTTATACTTTGGCTCTGGACTCGTCTAGTGCCAAACTTATGGAGTTAAAGTCATTTTTGGGATGTGGAAACCTACCTTGTGTCAATGAGATGCAAGGTAGGCATTCCTGTGCAAAAAATGACTCTATGGCCATAGCGCCATATTTATCCCCCTGTGCTAAAATCACGCACGGGGGAGGAGGGATCAAATAATGATGCAAAGCATACTTTGCACCATTATTTAATGCCTGGGCGAGGGCAGGCGTTAGGGGACCTGTGGGCCTATTTCCATGGTGGAACCCCATGGAATAAGCCTACAGGTGCCCTCCCCAGGCCCCAGGGACAACCTCACCCACACCAGAGGGACAGTGTAGGATGGGGGACCCCATCCCAGGTAAGTATGGGTAAGTACAGGTAAGTATTTGTTTTTTAAGTGCCATTGGGGGCCCTAAAATGGGTCCCCCTACATGGCACTGGGTGCAATGGCCTGGCCCAGGGAACCCTGGTCCCCTGTGCTGGCCATTAGGGTGGTGGGCATGACTCCTGTCTTTTGTAAGAGAAAAGTCATGTGGTATGGATGGTTTTGCATCAGAAAATGATGCTAGGCTGGGTAGAGTCATTTATTTTTACTCTAACCTGCCTAATGTCATTTTTTGGTGCAATACCCCCTTTTCCCATGCCACCACCCCCAACTCGGTAACATCATCTTTTTTTTTATGCCCCATCGTATCTTACAGATTTTCTGGCCTATTTCAATACTATTACAAACAAAGCCCTTAAAACTCAAACTACTCCCATTTATAAAACAAATGTTCCAACCATGAAAGAGCTTGAGAAGATACTGAATATTGGGAGAGGTTACTATTTTGGGGTCCCCCCAGCCTAGTGTGGGGCCCCAGAGATGACCTAGACAGAAAGAGTGCGTCATGCTGAATAGTTTGGTGATGATGCCGTTGGCGTAGGACCACCACAGGCTCAGCTATGGGCAAAAATGTTTTGAAAAAGAAGTGTCCCACAAAGCATTATGGGGTGAGTTTCCCGAGTGAGGTGAATATTGTAGTACTGGCTCTCCCTCTGTGCTTGGAGATCCCCTTTGAGGATTTCTGTGTTTTTTTCTGTGTTAAATGCTCCAGTTTGTATATTTTTCAACTGCTAAACTTGTTAAGTGGTACTCATGTAAAGCACTCCTCAGATTGAGGTTGCGCTATATGAAACTTCATGTAGTCATGTAAAGCACTCCTCCGAATGATTTTGTGCTATATGAAGCTTCAAGTCCTCATGTGAAGTGATCCTCCAATCGAGTATGCGCTGTATGAACATTTAAAAAAAAAATAATAATAATTCAAAAGAACCCTTCCTCAGCTTGCAGCCTTTATGTGCAGACATCACAAAGAAACAGCAGCGTGCTCAAAACAAGAAAGAAGAAGAAACAACATACAGCCATGCAGCGCGAAAAGCGGGGAGGCAAAGGTAAAACATAATGCAACACACTATGGTATATGGACAATCGTGCAATAATCCATGTAACAGGGTCAGTCTCCAAGGTGGTAACAAAGCTGTCTCAAGGTGGGACAAACGTAAAGCATTTACGTACTAAATCAATAGAATTTTGAAAGGCAGGCCAAGGAACGAATGAAAGTGACGGGCGTGTTGCAAGCTAACAGATGTAAATGACAACATGTGGAGACAACGCTTGCGGGCTGCTTGGCTCGACCTAAAAAGGAGTGAACAGTATGTCTTTCTGGGATCACACCAAAACACCGCACGAGCATGCGAGTAATGCAAGCCTCACACCCCAGGGGTGCAGAAGGATTCTACCATTCAGAGGCCCCCATTTGGTCCAAAGTCTCTGGTATGGGAGTCTGAGGAACCTACATCACATTTTGCCAGGGGCGGGGATCATTTTGCTTTACGCTAATACTGCTGAAGAACAAAGGAGAGCACTGAAGGAGTGAAAAGGAGAAAGAAAAGGGAGGAGGGAAAGAGGTTATAGGAAAGCTGAAAGGAGAGAAAATGCTGACAGTGATTTTTTACCTCACTTTGCGCCGTTCTGGGGGCTCTGCAATGCCTCACCGCAGAATATAATGGTGACATTCAAAGACTGGCAAGAGGAGTAATGTTTCTGACTCGAAGGAAAAGGGAAGAAAGTGAAGAGGCTGCTGAGAGATGGAAAACACCAATTAATAGTCAAAACCATGTATCTAATGCCTTATTATACTGCAGCAGTTTAAAATATAGAAATAACCGTTATCTTTGTCGAATAACTGGTGCAAAATAATGGTTATCCGTTCTCTCAATATGCAACAGCTGCCGCGGAAAGGGAGGCTCCTGCACCCGCAGCGCACGCGTCGCGTTGGGTTACAGCGAGAGTACGGGGCTGCATTTTTTAAACAGCAGCTCACATTTAATTTTTGAACTCCTGCTGCTATAGCACGTTCAGAAAGGAACTAAACTACCAACAAACCACAGGGTCAGCAGTGTGCGATATAGCTTTACACTTGAGTCACAGGGTGGAAAACCACACATGACCATGATCTCTCCAGGGGGAGCGTCCACAACCACAGGCAACCACAAAGCTGTTAAACATGACTGCCAGCAAACCATGAGGTTAGGAGTGTGATTTACTCCGAGCTATTATATGAATGAAAGGTCAAACCACCTTTTTAACAGGTTTCTGAGCCATAATAATACCAATTTAACAACTATCAATAATAAAATAATCATAAATAAAAAGAAAAGCAACCATTTACACTCCAAAGTAGTAATCATGCTACATCATTATACTATGCAGTGCAAAATATTATAAACAAATACAGCGATCCTATGCAAAGCCGCACTTTGGCATGCAATGCTGTGAACGGTAATTCAGTACAATGCACACTACAAGCGCATGGTGTAATGCTTGCATTGGCATAATATAGTAAATCTAAATTTTTACAGCCAATTTGTACTTGTCTGACGCCTAAGCTGATTGTAATGGTAGGCACATACCCACCACTTCATGTGCTCAGCCATTTTTCAGCCCTCTACCTAAACACTCAGTAATTCATCCATGTACTCAACCATTGATTAGCATGTTCACAGATACTCATTCATTCATCTCTTACAAATAATACATCTGTTCAACCAATGACATATTCTCACATTCCCCCACACACGTCTACAGACATATGTTTTCTAAACAACAAGAAGCACTTTCGCTTCTAAGATAGCAAGATCCATTGGTTAGCCCAATGCATGTTAATTTTGTATCTTATTTAACCTCGTTGGTGCTGGGCAATGTTCACTTTCTACACACTACTTTGTGGTGCTGAGAACACGAAGAACACATCCTCACACCAATGGGCATTAAAGGCTTTCTTTATTAATTCTCAGGCTACTCTGAAAGCTTCTCCAACACCTTAGGCTTTGTTATGAATAATGGTCTGCACGTATGTCGGGCTTATGTCATCACTAATTCAAGTTGAAGTAAAAGGATTTATTGAATATTTGCCCCCCAGGATTCACAGAAAGCAGCACTAAAACCAAGGAATATCTTTTTTGACAGAATGTGTGGAGGAAAGATCCATTCTTCCATCGGGCCTCTGTTAGAAATGGGGTCTCTAGTTGGCAGAGGTATACACCCTTGTCCAAGTAGGGACCACAATCCTTGTCAGGGTAAGTCACACACAATCCAAATCATCCTGTGCCCACCAGTGCTTAATTTGTGCTTGTTGTTTCCGGGGCTGAGCACCGGCACTTATTTTTGAGGGCCGGCGCTTATTCTTCTGCCTCAAGCATTTGCTCCGAGCAAAAGACACATATGGGAAAGACTGAAGAAGAGGAAAACGAAAAAGCATCACAAAGGAAGAAAGTAGAAAGCTGCTAGAGTGAGCTGAAGGGGCAGGGAGTGACTTTAGGGGATTGAAGAGGCCCGAGATGGCTTTAGCATTACCTGACTCGGTATTCCGTGTTCGCACATTTAATAGCAGCAGCCACGTGTTTAAGAGGAGGGCTTTGAGCACTGGCACGTTTTTATTTACAAATTAAGCACTGGTGCCCACCCTCTGGTAGCTTTGCACGGAGCGGTAAGGCTTAACTTAGACGGCAATGTGTAAAGTATTTGTCAAATAAATCATACAGTAACACAACGAAAACACCACAAAAATGCACCACACAGGTTTAGAAAAATATATTATATTTATCTGGTTAAATTAAGGTCAAAACTATGAAGATTTAATAAGCACAACTTGAGATATCACTTTTGCAGGACTAAAAAGAGTCTTAAATCTTAGAAATCAACACTTGTCTCTTGTTTACACAGTACCTGGTTTGCGTCAAAAATAACACACACACACACACAGACCGCAGAAGAGGAAATGCGTGCAAAATAGGGAGTGTGTCAGATTTTATGACGCTGCACAGATGGAGCATCATTTCCTTCCACACTGCAAGGGGCTTTGCGTCAATTTCCAGCGCTCAGTCTTAGTTCCTCACTGTGATGCGTGGATCTTTTTGATGCCCACGGACGATGCAGGCAAATCCTGGGTGTGCAGGAAGAAGTCCCAGGCGTTGCGTCAATCCGGTATGGTGATGCGTCAAATTTTCTGTTGCACGGAAGGTGCTCCATCGATTCTTCAATCTGAAATTTGGGCTGTGTCGTTCTGGTTCAGCTGTGCATCGATCCGGTAGGCTGTACATCGCAAGGCAGGTGCTGCATAAATTCTTCACTCAGGAAGTAGGGCTGCATCATTCCGGCTCAGATGTGCGGCGATTTCTCATTTGCAAAACAGCTGTGCTCCGTTTCCGGCAGGCTGTGAGTCGATTGTCGGCACACAAGGAGTTTCCTGAAGAGATGAAGTCTTTTTGGCCCTAAGACTTCAGAAAACAAGAGGCAAGCTCAATGCAAGCCCTTGGAGAGTACTTCTCAGCAAAGTCAAAGGTCAGCAGAGCAACAGCAGGGCAGCAGTCCTTCTCAGCAAAGCAGTCCAGATGAGTCTTTTGGGGAGCATGCAGTTCCTCTTAACAGGTTGCAGGTTCAGGTCCAGAAGTGTCTGATTTTGTGGGGTCAGGGACCCAGTTTATATACCCAAAAATGCCTTTGAAGTGGGGGAATCATCAAAGAGTGGTTTTGAAGTGCACAAGTTCCTCTTTCAGTACAGGTCTGTCTGCCAGGGTCCCAGTTGGGGGTTTGGCAGTCCTTTGTGTGAGGACAGGCCACTAGCCCTTGAAATGTAAGTGTCAGGCCCTTCATCCTTCCAGCCCAGGAAGACCCATTCAGTATGCAGATGAGTGCAGGTGTGACTGAGTGTCCTGTGTTTGTCGTTGTCTGGGTGAAATGCACAAAGAAGCTGTCAACCAGCCTAGCCCAAAGGTTGATTGGAGATAGGCTGTAAGGCACAGATGGATTTTAAGTGCAGAGAAATGCTCACTTTCTAAAAGTGGCATTTTTAAAATAGCAATAAATAATCCAACCTCACCAATAACAAGGATTTTATTTTAACATTTTGGTCAAACTAAATATGACCTGGTTACTCCTTTCTGATCACAATCTACCACTCAAACAGAGTATGATGATAGCCCTAATGCTATCTTGTGAAAGGAGCAGGCCTCACAGTAGTGGAAAATAAATTTAGGAGTTTTCACTACCAGGACATGTAAAATACACATGTACATGTCCTGCCTTTTACCTACATAGCACCCTGCCCTATGGGTTAGGAGTGATGTATATGTAGAAAAAGGGGAGTTTAAGGCGTGGCAAGTACTTTTATATGCAAAGTTGAAGTGGCAGTGAAACTGCACACACAGGCCTTGCAATGGTAGACCTGAGACATGGGTAAGGGGCTGCTTATGTGGGTGGCACAACCAGTGCTGCAGGCCCATTAGTATCATTCAATTTACAGGCCCTGGGCACATGTAGTGCACTTTACTAGGGACGTACAAGTAAATCAAAAATCCAATTGGGAAAGAACCAATGTTACAAGGTTCAAGGGAGAGAGCATATGCACTTTAGCACTGGTTAGCAGTGTTAAAGTGGACAGACTCCTAAAACCAGCAAAAACAGTGTCAGAAAAGTGGAGGGAGGCAGGCAAAAAAGTTGGAGGATGACCACCCTAAGGCTGTGAGGTCTGACATGGGTCCCCCCCAGCTGAAAGTGGGGAGAGCAACCCAACCCCTTGGGAGCTCTCATCGCTAAGGTGGTAGTATCTGGAGAGACCATCAGCATTGTTGTGGTCAGTCCCCAGGCGCTGCTCCACCATAAAGCCCATCCCCTGTAGGGAAATGGACCACCTCAGGAGTTTAGGATTTTAACCCCTCATCTGTATGAGCCATCTGAGGGGCCTGTGGTCTGACTGAACCCGGAAGTGAGTCCCAAACAGGTAGGATCTCAGCTTCTTCAGTACCCAGACCACAGCAAATGCTTCTCTTTCTATGACACTCCACCAATGTTCCCGTGGTAATAGCCTTCTGCTAATAAAGGCCACTGGTTGGTCTAGGCCCTCCTCATACAGCTGTGCTAGAACCGCCCCTATGCCATGCTCTGATGCATCTGTCTGCACAATGAACTCCTTGGAGTAGTTGGGGGCCCTAAGCACGGGTGCCGTGCACATAGCTTCCTTTATAGAGTCAAAGGCTTTCTGATAAGCTTCTGTCCAATTCACCAACCTAGGTTGCTTTTTGGATGTAAGTTCTGTTAGGGGGCCACTATGGTGCCATAAACCTTAACAAACCTACAGTAGTATCCAGTGACCCCTAAAAAGGCACTCACTTCTGTTTGGGTTCTAGGTGGTTGCCAGGCCACGATTGTCTCAATCTTGGCCTGGAGGGGCTGCATCTTGCCCACCACCTACTAGGTGTCCCAAGAACACCACGGAACCCTGACCAATCTCACAATTACTGGCCTTGATTGTTAGGCCTGCCTGTTGCAGGGCTTGGAGCACCTCTTGGGGGTGGAGCAGATGTTCCTCCTAGCTGTAACTGTAGACGGCAATGTCGTCTAGGTAGGCAGCGCAGAACGCATCCTTACCAGCTAGGACCCTGTTAACCAACCAATGGAAGGTAGCTGGGAATTTTTCAATCCAAAGGGCACCACTCTGAACTGGTAATGTCCCTCAGGAGTTGAAAAAGTGGATCTCTCTTTAGCCCCCTAAGGCAAGGATATCTGCCAGTACCCTGATGTGAGATCAAAAGTATTTAGGAATTTGGCAGCACCTAGCCTGTCTATGAGCTCATCAGCCCGGGGGATGGGGTGAACGTCAGCCTTTGTGACAAAATTGAGAACCCTGTAGTCCACGCAGAACCTAAGTTCTAGCTTAGCACGGGTGTGGCAGCCTTGGGAACCAGCACCACAGGGCTGGACCAGGGACTGCTGGACTTCTCAATCACCCCAAGAACCAGCATCTTGGCAACTTCCTCCTTGATGCTGGCCTTCACCCTCTCTGAAAACCTGTACATTTTGTTCTTTACAGGGGGACTGTCTCCTGTGTCAATATCATGGACACACAAGCGTGTGAGTCCAGGGGTGAGGGAAAACAGGGAGGAGTACTGCTCCAGTAACTGGTAGCAGTCCCTTCGCTGGTCCAGGGTCAGGGAGTCAGAGAGATTGACACCCTCCACTGACCCATCACCTTCCTTGGCAGAGAGGAGGTCTAGTAGAGGTTCGCTCTCCTCCTCCACACCCTCATCTGTCACCAGAAGCATGTTGACCTCAGTCCTCTCAAAACGAGGCTTCAGTGAGTTTACATGAAGCACCCTTAGGGGATCCCTAGGGGGCTGGAGGTCCGTTAAGTAAGTGGCCTCCCCTTTATGCTCCTTGATCTCAAATGGGCCAGTCCAGCGTTCCTGGAGAGCCCTTGGCTCTACTTGCTCCATTACCCAAACTTTGTCGTCAGGCTGAAACTCCACCAGGGTGGCCCTCTGTCATACCAGTGTTTCATTACCTCTTGACTGGCCTCAAGGTTGCTCTTGGCCTTCTTCCAGAAGCGTTGCATCTGGTTGCGGAATGACAGGTTGTAGTTACCCACATCCTGAGGGGGTGCGTTAGGAGCTTTCTCCCACCTCTCTTTTACAATGCTTACGGGTCCCCTGACAGGCTACCCACAAAGAAGCTCAAAGGGACTGAACCCTACCCCCTTCTGGGGTACCCTTCTGTAAGCAAAGAGAAGGCATGGCAAGAGGACGTCCCACTTATGCCTCATGCCCTCAGGGAGGCTTGTGATCATGCCTTTCAAGGCCTTGTTGAATATCTCCACAAGACCATTGGATTGAGGATAGTAGGGTGTTTGAACTTGTAGGTCACCCCACATGCATCCCACATGGACCTCCTCCCCAAGCACTACACTCGCCAGCCCAGGTGTCTGCCCTCCAGTGGGGGGCTGTGCCCTCGTGGGACACTTGGAGTCGCCCTTAGAGTAACCATACTTGGAGCACTCTGGACAAAGGGTTATAAACCTCCCTATCTTATGGTTACCAAACACTTCCTTCCTTTTTAGTATCAGACTAAGACTGGTTACCACTAATCCCTTGGGAATCAGTTTGTGGGTCTTTTGAGAACTCCATATTTTTAAATCCTCCCCAGATACCTTTTTGGACACTCTGGTGCTAGCCCAAAGGTCCGTCTCCTCAGCAAGCTTCCTGGGATCAGCCAGCTTACTGTCAATCAGGTGCTGGCACAACCCTGTAAAGCAAATACTGAGCATATTCTCTCAGGATCAAATTATATAAACCCACACAATCATCTACTTTACTGCCCGCACCCATCCATTCAGTGCCTTGCTATAGAAATCATAAAAGTCTACCCAAGTTTGGTGGGAAGGTTAGGTATTGTCCCTGAATTTCTGGCGATATTTTTCAGTGGTCAGTCCAAACTTGGCAATTAAAATGGCTTTCATGAGCGGGTATGTGTTACGGTCTTCTGGTTCTGATGTGAGGAGTATGTCCCTCCCAATTACTGGTACATGTTTCCACAAGCCCACCCAGGCATCAACCTATTTGTCAATGTCATCACCCAACACACATTACTTGGCACCACATCTCTGAGTATACAAATCTTTTTGTCTCCAGCAGGTCATGTATGTATGCTGCCACAATCACTGCTGCGTTCAGACTGCTTAGACTTGAGGTCCAGCTCTTTTAGAATCAGTTCATGAGCCAGAAGTATTTTCTTTTCAGCCAAGACCCTCTCAGCTGCTCTTTCCTCTGCATCCATCTCTGCTCTCTTTTCCTCCAGTTTTAATCTGGCCAACTGCAGTTGAAACTCTCTCTCCTCCCTCCTTTCCTCTGTGGTCAGGCCGTGACTTGAGACACTGCTCCCTGGTTTAGCAGGGGGCATAAATCCAGGGGTGTCATCTCCCTTTGCTGTTGGCAAATCCTCTGGAATGTCCTCCTGGTGCACTTCCACCTCAACATCTTCTTGTGAACGGGCTTCTGCCCAGGACCTCAGCACCTTTTGGTACTTCTCCTTCCTGGATGCGCCACGGGTAAGTACTCCCATCCCCTTGCAGAACCCTTTCAGCTGGCTGACAGTGTATGTCTCTAGCTTAGCTAGGTCAAATTCTCCAGCTCCTCCTTGAGACCCAGCCAGAGACATGTTGTTTAGGATTAGATTAAAATGTCAAGCAGGAAAACTGCAGCAAAAAAAAAGAAGACATCAAATTGACCTTTAACTGTGGGAAGGTAGTGTACATGTAGCTATTGTATGTCAGTGCACAAACACAAGTCCTATCCTCACTGCTGATCACCAATGTTAGAAATGGGTTCTCTAGTTGGCACAGGTATACACCCGTGTACAAGTAGAGAACACAATCCTAGTCAGGGTAAGTCACACACAGTCTAAATTAGCCTGTGCCCACCCTCTAGTAGCTTTGCACTGAGCAGTCAGGCTTAACTTAGAAGGCAATGTGTAATGTATTTGTTCAATAAATCATACAGTAACACAGTGAAAACACCACAAACATACACCACACAGGTTTAGAAAAATATATGATATTTATCTGGTTAAATTAAGGTCAAAACGATAAAGATTCAATAAGCGCAACTTGAGATTTCACTTTTGCAGGACTAGAAAGAGTCTTAAATCTTAGAAATCAACAGTTGTCTCTTGTTTACACAAAGTACCTGGTTTGCGTAAAAAATAACATGCACGAAGACCACAGAAGAGGAGATGCGTGGAAAAATAGAGAGTGCGTCAGATTTTCTGACGTGACACAGACGATGTGTCATTTCTTTCCACGCTGCAAGGGGCTTTACGTCGATTTCCAGCGCTCAGTCCTGGTTCTTCACTGCGATGCGCTGATCTTTTTGACACCCAGGGACGATACGGGGAAATCCTGGGTGTGCGGGAAAGAAGTCACAGGTGTTTCATTGATTCGGTATGGTGATGGATCAAATTTCCTGTCGCACGGCAGGTGCTGCGTTGATTCTTCACTCGGAAATTTGGGCTGAGTCATTCTGGTTTGGCTGTGCGTCGATCCGGTAGGCTGTGCATCAAATTTCTGGTCGCAAGGCAGGTGCTGTGTCGATTCTTCACTCGGGAAGTCGGGCTACATCGTTCCAGCTCAGCTGTGCAGTGATTTCTCATTTGCAAAATGGCTGTGCATCGTTTCCGGCAGGCTGTGAGTCGATTTTCGGCACACATGGAGTATCCTGAAGAGATTAAGGCCCTCATTACAACCCTGGCGGTGGTTATTTTGGCGATCGCACTGGCAACAGGCTGGCTGTACAATTTGGCATATTTTGACCGCGGTGGTAGCGCTGCGGTCACACCACCGGGACTGGCGGTTTTCCTCCATCGTTGTCCCGGCGGTTATAATCCACCACAGCAGCGCTGCTTGCAGCACAGCCCTGGGGATTATGACTCCCCTTCCCACCAGCCTGTCCATGGCGGTAGAGACCGCCATGGAAAGGCTGGCGGGAAGGGGAGTAGCGGGGCCCCTGGGGACACCTGCACTGCCCATGCACTTGGCATGGGCAGTACAGGGGCCTCTAGGCACAGCCCCACCCTGCTTTTCACTGTCTGGTTTTGGCCGCCAGGAACAGGATGCCGGTAAGGGGTGTCGTGGGGCCGCTGGCATGGGCATGGGCACTGCAGGGGCCCCCTAACAGGGCCCCACCAAGATTTTCAGTGTCTGCCAAGCAGACACTGAAAATCGCGACGGGTGTAACTGCACCCGTCGCACCCCTTCCACTCCGCCGGCTCCATTCGGAGCCGGCATCCTTATGGAAGGGGGTTTCCCGCTGGGCTGGCGGGCGGCCTTCTGGCGGTCGCCCGCCAGCCCAGCGGGAAACTCAGAATAACCGCGGCGGTCTTCTGACCGCGCAGCGGTATTCTGGCGGCTCCCGCCGGCCCTGCGGTTACCGCGGCCGGCGGGAGTCAGAATGACCCCCATAGTTTGTTGAAAAAAGGGGTGGATGTCAGCCCATCCTGGTATCTGGCTGCAAACCCACCCTTTGGCCCTGTGATTGTCTTTTTGCCCCTTGGAGTCCAGGGCCAGAATACTGCAGCCATTTTCCATGGCAAGTGAAAGGAAATTAGGATTCCTTTGAGTGTAGGTTTGACATATGAGCTGACAGAGAAGGGGAAATCCATGTTCCAACTTACCTGGAGACAGAAAGGCTACCTGGTACCCAGGGGTGGGACTAGATGCTATTATGGTCCGCACCTCACACCTTTCCTTTTTTGGACACCAATCCCTAGTGTCCAATGTGCTTTCTGCCACCTCATGCAAAAGGATTGAAGTCTGTCGATTCTTAAAGATGTGGACCCAGAAGATTCCAAGTGGTGTGGTTTTTGTGCATCTCAGTACATTTTATTACTCTGAAAACTTTATAAATGTCGAAGCTTTACTTAAAAACACACAATGACCTTTTTTCCCAATGAGGATGGTTGCAGTATTCGAGTTACAAGTCAGCCAACACGGAGGTAACCATATCAACCCTGAACATTTCTGAAAATTAGAGACCCATGGAAAATGAGATTGATGTGGATTGCACGCATCCCAGCACACTTAGGTCCATATTTATACTTTTTTTGCGCTGCATTTGCGTCATTTTTTGATGTGAGAGAGGCTCAAACTTACAAAATACAATTATATTTTATGTTTGTCCCACTTTTGCGCCAAAAATTGACGCAAATGCAGGGCTGAGAAAGTATAAATATGGGCCTCGCTATGGACATCAAACCTATTCCTACAAAACACCAAATTTCCACTCTCCTGCCAAAGAGGCTGCAGTATTCAGGTTCTCAGGGAACCCTTCCAACTCTGGGTATTTATGAATCCTAGGTGGTGTAATCTGTGTGAATCCGACTACATTTATTTTGTCAATCACACACTGCAAGCATCAAAATAATGGTTGAAAAATGCAATGTTCCCTACATTTATGTGATAGAAATCTCAAGCAGCTAGTGGAAAGATCTTACCATCCTGCGTTTCCATGTCTTACAAAGAAAGACAGTACCCAACATGTGTGGGTGGACCTAGCGCATGTGGAAGAAATTCACCAAAACTATAATCTTATGTGGAACACTTTGACACCATGTTGACTTCATACTGTCCACGTTTTGACCGGTTCCTGTCTAGTACGATATTGGTACTGTTTTGTTTGCCAGAAGTGTGACAATGCAAGAGATTACAACTTTCTTAATTGACTCCAAGTTCCACAATTGTATGTTACATAAAGATCAGGAAACTGAATTTCAGAAAGCATACTTTTACATTTATAGGTCATGCTGTATAAGGAAAACTGGCATGATTCACACAAGCTGCACCACTGTGGACTCCTGGGGTATCTTGTTTTCAGAAATGTCTGGTGTCAGAGTTTATCTCTAGTTGCTGCCCTCCTCAGACTCATATACTAGATCTGCCTGTGGAAATAGTAAAAATATGCTAGGTCTGGAACCAGATTGTGCACTTACCTAATAATTTGAACACATACGTTTTAATGACAGCAATAAGAGGGAGAAAAATACATATATTCTGAAAAAGAGCCAGTCCTGACCCAACGCACAAATTTCAAGAAGGGCAGGTGGTGCTCTTTTTACAGAGAAGCTAGTGCTAGGCCCCTGGATATTCAGAGATATCTTTTCTCTGTCATTCGACACATCTTGAACCTTGTACATTTTTCCTCCAATCCATTGGTACACTGACAGGTTACTAACTAACTGATCATAAACATCTATTTAAATATACTGCTAAATCTATGTCTTGTCTAAGCCTGGGTGTATTTCACATTAGAAAGGCTGGGCTGGGGATGTGGTTCACTGAAATGGCACACCCATACTCGTCTATTGGCTGGATCGGCCTTCAGAATGAAACATCACTGATGATGCTTTTGCCAACAAAAAGATGAAAAGCTAACTGGTGGACATCTAGAAACCTGGCAAACTCTTTCAGGTGGGGCACCACCCTGCCCTGGGCAGGGGAGGAGGTTCTCTCTACTGACTAGCACCGCCGGCGGGCAGGACCTGGGCTTCCCATTGGGAATTATGGGTGCTGTTCGGCACAGCGACCCTAGCCAGTGCCTGGAGCCCTGGCCTGCTGTGACTGGGCTTCCCAGGCCAAAGACGTGGCTTTCCACACCTCTCATGGGGGGTTAAAGGGGCTGTCTGCCTGCAAGTACCCCAGACTTCTCTCCAGTTAGATGCCAACCTGGCCCAGGGTTGTTCGAATAAAATATTGGAAAAAAACATTGTCATACAAAAATATAGTGTATCAGGATGTCAAAATATTGTCGAAAGGAATATGAAAGGAAACATTTATCGTTTTAAGTGTTGCTTTCAATATTGTTGCAAAAATGTAAATTTAAAATATATATTTGTATGTAATATAATTTGAAAGTGTTGCTTTGTATGTAATTTATTTCAGTGTGTTTGATTCTAAATGTTTATTTTTTTTGTGTATTTAGTAAAATATTTTATTAACTATGAAATGGTTCAAATTTGCCTTTTAGGGGATAAGGATTGGAGTTTTTTAAAGGGTGGATATTTCAATGTACATTTAAAGATAAATATTTTAAAGTTATGGAAATTAATGTTGTGCAATGTTTATTGTGTTACATTGTTAATGTTTATAAATAATAATGTATAACTAATTATAATTATTATATTCGTTTTAAAATAATGATACTATTGTAAATATTAAGATACATATTTACATTATAAACATGTTTTGAAAATCTAAAATGAACTGTAATACACTAAACAAATGTTACAATTTTTACAAAATATATATTTTTAATTTTTATAAGAAAAATAGTTTCTTAAAATTAAAATATCTAAAGTTAGAATGTCACTGTAGAATTATATTTGTAATTATTTGTATATGTATTTTTATTTTTTTATTTTAATGTTTGTTAATTTTGGATTATGACTTATTTATTTTATGGTTCAAAATTTAGGAATTATAGTAAATAATTACAAATATATATAAATTATTAATAGGGATAACATTTTCTTCTATAAGTTAATGTTTAGCTATGAATGTAAAGGTTTGTGTTTTGGTTAGTGTGTTTCTGAAGTAAAGTTTAATTTATTTTATAGATTAAAATGTATGTGTGAGGATTGTGTATGTACATTTTTTAGTGTGTAGCCCCTCGCATAAAATGATTTAGTTTGCAGTAGAAATAGCAAATTTAATCCCTTTTGTGTCCAGCACCTTCCACAAATAAATAATTTATAATACACTTTTATTACATAAAAAATGTAAATCATGTTCCACTTTTTTCCATTCCTTAACATTTTTTTAACATTTCTTAAACTGTTTTAAACACATATTTTCAACATCACTTTTAAAGAAGTTTTTCAGTATACGTTAAATAATTGCATGCATTGTGTACTATTATCTAATTTATACTTTTATACTTTACAATTTGTTAACATTTAACAGCATTTTTTGCCATTTTATGCATGTGTAATAATTGTTTACATATTTAATTAATTTATTCAACCTTATTAAATTATTTTCTATTGATCTAAATTGGAGAAAGTCATTTTTTAGTTTCATTTAGGGGCCATTATTTACTGCTAATTTCTATTTCATAGTCTATTTATGTCATTTTTAGTTTATTTTCTGGGCTCGAAGTTAAGGTAAGGTGCTGCTGTTCTTGGGAATAGGTAAGCCCTTTTAAAAAAGGTTTTTAAAGGGGTTTGATGGTAGGGGATGTAGGGTGGGTGTAGGGGGAAAGTCTAGAGATTAATTACAGAGTTGTCTGTGTGGCTTTTGTACATTTTGTTGTATAAATAGTAGTGTTTTCCAATCATGTGTGGGATAGGTTTCAGACACTGTTTTAGTAATGTATTGTATGGTTATATTGTGTTATGATACTTATGTTATGATGATTAAGTGTAAAGTATATGTAGGGACTCTAATGTGTATTGCAAGTGGGTTTTCTTGTTTAATTTACATTTTTCTGTCTATGAAGAAATCCTATGGGCATTGGAAGTTACCTTTTTTTTAAGGAAATCACTTTTGGTTTACAGTTAACCACTATTTTTAACGTTGATTTCCTTTTTTTGGGGTTTCCTGTGATGTTTACTTGTTATACACTTATGGGAATTTTATGGTTCCTGGATACCTTGCATGGCTTCTGAGGATCTCTGTTGGATTTGTTTGATTTTTGCATTTTTTGGGGCTTTTTGTAAAATAGTTTTCTCTTTTTTGGTGGACTATTGTTTTTTACTCTGCGGATATAGAGGAAGATCTGCAGCTACAGAACAGTAAGGGCCCAAGTACAAGTTTGATGGTCGGACCACCAGACAGCCAAGGCGGCAGTCCCAAAAAGACGGCTGTGGCGGAAGTCCCTAGACCGCCGTATTACGATGTACACAGGCAGAACAGCAGTCCGCCAAGCCGCAGTGCTGTCTGCCAGCTACACACCGGTCTGCTATCTTGGCGGCCTGTACCCTGGTGCTAATTACAAACATACAGTCAACGTGGTGGTCCCCTAGCAGTGGTTAGCCAACGGCAGTTGACCACTGCAGTACGTGTTCAGCAAAGCAACAGACAAGTGCCTATTGGATGAATATAAAAACAACACAGCTGACAATCATGGGCCCAGTGGACACACCTGAAAAACACTCTATAAAGCACACCCATGCACAGAACATGATCCTTGGTATCTCCACTGTAACCAAGATTTGATTTTGATCAGAGAGCTAAGGCACCCCTTTTTTCTCTGTTCCTTAAACCTCTTTCACACACTTTTCTCCATTTACTCCCCATATCACTACTTTTTTAAGTAACTCCCTGTCAAATACTTTAATTCACCACCATGTCACTTTGCGAAAATCCCGATTTCTCAGAGGATGAGTTGAGAGTTGTTTGGAGCTCAAGTCCAGCACACTACTCTCAGTAGAAAATGGAACTGTGACAAAGGATCATTGACAGAGTGAGTGCTGTAGGAACCACCCCGCACGCAAAGAAGGACATTAGGAATAGGTGGAACAACCTGAGGGGCAAGGTGCATTCCCTGGCCTCCAGGCAACAGATGAAGGTCAACAAGACTGGCGATGGCCCACCCAGTGCCCCATCACAACTCTTTCCGTGGGAGGAGAAGGTCATGACCATCCTGCATCCTGAGGGCTTGACAGAAATACCTGAAGGAGCGGAGTCTGGTAAGTTACAACACAAAAACTGTCACAACACTGCAACGTCCAGATTGTTCACAGCTCTGCTTTTGCCACCGTGTAGTTCATTGACTTGACCAAAGTTCATTACCCAGAGTATCTGAGATGTAAGACTGTCAATATGTCTTGTTGGACCTAACATCACATCTACCAAGGCACATCACATGCCATAAGTTGGAATGATGCCTGAAAGTGTTTCATTATCAAAAAATAACCTAGGATTCATGGTATGTCTCAACATGTAAATGTATGCTTCAACCTAAATGCAGTATGGCAACAGATCTGTAAAACTCAACATTTGTGAAGTGTGTAAAATAGAGGGAGTGACTTGAATGCAAAGTCCAATAGGTCCTGTTTCTCTGACTCCAACTACCAGTTCAGTGCTTACTTGCCAAATGCACTTTCTTAACTCTCTAATGAAGTTTACTCACCTGGGAGTATACCATTTGTCTAGTGATGTGAAGAAGATGGAGTGACCTGACTGCAGCTCCCAGGAGGTCCTGTTTCTGAAACTCCAACCACCAGCTCAGTGTTCACTTGCCCAAATACACCTGTTTGTTATCTCTCAAATTAAGTTTACTCACCAGGGAGAGCGCAATATATAGATCATGCTCAACTCAGAGATGTGTCTGTCTACTTAGCTCCATCTTAACCTGGTATCCTAAGATTAAACTATTGAGGCCAGGTATGACACCTTACCAAGTGGGTACAGCAAGTATTTCTAAGGCCTTACGCTGCATCAGCAGATTGGTAGCATCAGCAAACACATTGACACAGCACTGCACACATGATGACTGCAGATACAGATACAACAAAGTTGTGTGTTTGCCTGTATCACACGCAACTACGCCTCCGAATGGTCAAATGCACATGTTGTCTCTCCAATCTGCTGGCTTCACTGTTGGTAAGATGTCATCTTCATTCCCTTATCCAAAGTGCAACTGATCAGCACATCTAATGAGCTGCTTGGGTCTAATAATCTAGACAAGCTTCATACATGCCATGTCAAATACTCCAATACCATGGTTACATGGCACAATAGGCCAACCTACCACTTAAGAATGTTTAATGTAGCTACTTACTGTAACCCAAAACCTTTGGAGGTAGATGTCACACTTCAACCAGTAATAATGTACTCTCTTTCTCAACAAGCCAAGCTGGCACAGCCCCTGGGCAGACCTCATCTACTGACCAGACTCCCACTCTACTTCCAGATAAAACCCTCCTGACACTGAGGTTCCAGGATCAAGTTGTAGAGGCCATCCTATGCCAAGGGCACAGGCTCAGGGCATAGGGTGCATTGGAGGGAGACCACAGTTCAAACATGGGCACCCAAACAGGTGTGCTGAGGGATAACCACTCAAACCTGAGCAGAGCTTTTGCACCACCACCCTCCCCTTCCTGTGGGCCATCTAACTTATCCCAAGTACAACTGAAGCAGCCATAGGAAGGGAGGCCCTGCCAGAGGCACAACTACCTTCAGACCCCCTGCCTCTGCAGCAGACCACGCCCACAAGGTGGGACGTCCATGCAAGAATCCAGGAGGTGCAGATGGCAAGACATCCACCACTGCCAGCAAGAAAGCTCTTCCTTAATGTCCTCCTTTCTGTGTCACACATACGCTCTGTGGACTGATCCTGAACCACATTCCCGTTCCAATGGGAAGAGTAATCTGGACTTTGGACTTCCAATGGTGTGGCATCTACTCCAAAGATTTAATTCAACATGACTGACCCCTTCACTTTACATTTTTGTTACTTTCTCCCCCAAATATATTTCCTATATTAGCATTGCAATAAATTCACCCGCCACAAACTCATTGTCTGCTGTGAGCAGTGCTTTTCCACCACCATCCACCCCTTCCTGTGGGCCAACTATCTCAAGCCTAAGGATATCTGTGGCTGCCACAAGAAGGGATGTTCTACAAGAAGCACAACCACCTTCAGGCACCCCTGCTTCAGCAGCAGTTGACCCCCCCTCGCAAGCATAGACATCAATGCAAGCATCCAAGAGGTGCAGATGGCAAGGCATCTATCACTGCCAGCAAGAAACCTTTTTCCTAATCTCCTCCATTATGTGTCACACATACACTCTGTGGACCTATCCTGAACCACATTCCAGTTGCAATGGGAGGAGTTCTCTGGTCTTTGGACTTCCAGTAATGTGGCATGTACTTCAAAGATTTCATTCACCATGACTGACCCCTTCAACTTTACATTTGTTAGCATTGTAATAAATTCACCAGTCACAAACTCATTGTCTGCTGTCTTAAAATTCATATTTAGCTATATAGGCACCTAAGACCATGTGAACCATATGGTGAAGAAACAAGCTACATGAGCAATCAGGGATCTGTTGCATGCACAAAGTGTCGAGCTCGGAATTACCATTACACACCAACACATACATACAAGTGTCTTTTTTCAGAAAAGATTTTATTACATTGCTCAACACATAAGATGTCAAGATGTCAGAAACATAGAAATTCCGACATGACCATATCAGACTGTGTAGGCCTCCAAATATACTGTACTGACTGCCAGAACATTCTAGGAATGGACATATCAGACATTATTCTGTAAAATAGGCAAACATGGATATGATTGATGTCATCACCTGGAGCCAAATCCCCTAGCTCTCAAAAGGAAGCCTACCTCATAGAATGCAACACCCAGACAGATGACAGTACAACAGTTCCTGGTCACAGGGTCATTACAAGCCAGGGCTACTGCACATGGTGGTATGACACAAACAAATGTCAGTGATGTGCCACAGGCACTTTGATCTACAATGATAACAATACATTAACAGCTACGAACAGTTCAGACAAACAAGTGTTTAGACCATGTGAAGCGGAACTGACATAAATTAGGCCTACAACACCATTTTTACTGACCACATGATGACAGACATGATGCATCATGGCCACCACACAACAATGAACAAGTCCAACAAAGTCTTCGGCACTCCCATCCTATCACAGTACAAGCTGTCTTGACACAGGGCTTCCACACCCGAAGTCTGCCAAAGTCTGTGAAATACATTCCCAGAATCAATCCATGTCAACTTTGTATGTCTCAACAGCACAATATACCTGCCAATGTCACAACTCTGAAATGCTCAAATGAAGATCTCATGGTGGAGGAACCTGAACAAAGAAAAAAACAAGGATTATAGTTATGCAACCATATACATGACACATGTCTCAAAGCAATTGTTGTAGAACAAAGTCCATTAAAAAACTCTGACAAACAAAGCAACATCATCAAATTGAATGTGTCAAAAGCTTCCTCATCAAACACCCTTTGACAGCTTTTTCCTGAGCATCAGCTCCCTATTTCCAAAAATATACTCCACAATTTAGCACAACTACAGTTCACTGTACAGTCAAAGTCATGACATATCATGACATACTTACACTCATGAGAAGAAGCTATTGATGAGATCCTGTAGCAGGTCAGTTCCTTCCTCTTCACCACTATCATCTTCACTTGGCATTTCAGGATTTTCACCCGGTGGCACCTCAGGCTCCCACTCCTCTGGGATGTAAGGGATATTACTCCGTAGGACGATGTCATGGAGCATGCAGCATGCCACTGAGATATGACACACCTTCCCAGGTGAGGAGAGGAGGGTTCCCCCAGTCCTGTCCAGACAGCGAAATCTGGTCTTCAGGAGCCCGAAATCTGGTCTTCAGGAGCCCGAAAGCCTGCTCCACTGCCCACCGTGTTCTTCCATGGGCCTCGGTGAAGCAGACTTTCCCTACTATAGTTGAATTCCTCAGTGGTGTCAACAACCAAGGATGGTTTGGAGATACTGAGTGTCCTGTTTTGGAATGAGACATAAGTGCCACAATGAGTCACTCACTTCATGATTGTAGCACCTGACATTGCACACACAAAATCAGGACAGATGTGACTTACCAACCAGCCAGGCCCTCTCTAGTTGCAGTTGTGACATCTGCTAGGGTATGATGCTGTACCACATTACAGAGGAATCATGTGCTTAACCTGGGAAACTGGCACAGACGTTTGAGATGTAGAGATCTGACAAGCAGACAACTTGCACGTCGATACAATGGAAGTGCTTCCTGTCACAATAGTCTTGTTCAGTGGCCTGCGATGGCACCAAGGCAACATGTGTGCCATCAATGGCTCCCACCACATGTGGGGGGCAACCAAAACTATAGAAGTCAGCCTTCACATTGGCTAAATCCTCAACTATAGCTGTCAATATGTTTCATCATTGCTGATAGTGCTTCTCTTAACACACCACTGAACATAGGTTGGGACATACCACCAGATATAACCACTGTATATTGGAAGGACTCTGTGCCCAGGAAATGTAGGACTGCCATGAGTTTAACAATGAGTTGTATGCATGTTGGATTGGTGTTTGCAGGCATCAGATCAGGCGCCGACTGACGACATAAATCCACAACAGTTTGCCTATTCAGTTGGAATTAGTTCATGATGTGATATTCTTCCATGGTTTGAAGGTCTGGCATTGGAAGGTACACTGGAGCTTGTCATCTCCTCTCTCTCCCAGGGTATCTATTTGTGGAATTACATGAGTTGGAACAGTAGTCACTGAGTCCACACCAACATACATGATGAATAAGGTCAAAATCATGTGACAAAGCCTTACTGACTGGAAAACCATTATGCATAGAAGCTGCCAACTACTCAAGGTGACCCTCAAGGTTGCCTACACATGTGTCTAAAACATGGATTTGGACATTACCCAACTATCTGCTCCTCACGTGCCCCTTGAAATCTAACAGTCTGTTCCGACCACAAAAAATGCCGTCACCGGCGGTGAACAGTGCAAAATACCATCTGTGACCAGCAACACATTACACTGGTGATTGTGTAGTAGAACCTACAAAGCAAGGCTGCTTTACATTTTTGAGATGATCAGACACATATGTTGATGTTATTATGCATTTAACGGGGCCCAATACTGTAGTTACAAACGTCAAAATGGAAGATGCCTGACATAGTTTACTGGTCATTTGGAATCAGTCACGGCTGGTGGCAGAAGTTGACCGTGCGGTGGGCAGTTTCAACCACGGTGGAAACACCCAAAGTCTAACGTTGGTGACTGTGACAGTTGTGGCCCAATGGCTGTGGCCGTCGGCGGCAACGACCGGTACATATACGCCACGTTTTGCTCAGTCACTCACCTGACTCTGCTGCCATCAACACCCCCACCACTTCAGCTGCTGTGTGCCACCTCTGGGAACAATCATTCCAGGCAAAGCTTGTGAAAGGGCCCCTGCCTTCTCTCGAGGGGAGCTGGAGAGACTCCTTGAGGAGGTCTTTCCCTTGTATGGTCAGCTCTATAGCTCACCAGAGGAGCAGATAAGAACCTCATACGCATATTTGACTCTGTTCAACACCATCCTTTCCTTCTTCATAGTCTACAATGTGCCTCTGAGTGCCAATTAGACTTTTTGGGGTGCCTGTTGTCACAATTTATGTTCCATACATAGGATGTACATGGTGCTGGTAGTGGAGACAAGCATGCTGTGTATTTCACATTACCATTTTGTTGTGTGATATGTAATAAGCCCTAGATCCTCTTTCTGTTGCATTCATATATCTAGGCAAGGAGACTTTACAGCAATACAATGACACATCATTGGATATGATGTTTGTAAATGTAAAACAACATGTGTGTGCATTACAGCATGATCTGTGTATGTATACTGTTTGAATCATGTGAGGATCGTGTTAGCAATGTGTATAGTCCCACAGATCGCTCAGCCCACATCTGGCAATGCCAGACTGTTGAATGAAAACCATGTAAAACTCACTGTGCCCCTCAGAGTGCCATACAACCCTAAAACCACATGGAGGATGGGCACCGGATGCACTGCCATGCATGGGGCTGATGTAAATATGTCATGTGGGTTTCGTATGCTCAGCATGCAGAGAACAAGGCCTGTCAAATGTTTCTCCCAGTATGGGACATAGACCAGGCATGAGTAGAGTTATTGTGCTTTTGTAACTGTGGCACCCGGCCCACTCCCTGTAGACCTGCAGAACCTTGGATGTGGCCAAAATGAGTCTTCAGTTGCAAGATCTGGCAGGAAGACCTTTGTACATTGACTACATTTGGAATGGGTACTGAGGTAACACCCTGACCTAGGACATATTTCCGTTTACCCTCATTGTCAATGTGTATCATTGACTTATGACAGGTCCCTTACTCCCACAGTTGTCACCTTTACATTAGTCATATTTATACAATACAGGTGTATTGCACAAACGGCAAACTGACTGTGCAGACAGTTGGTTAATTCAGGGGAGGGCAAGGCATGTGACTCATTAGCTTGGTTAGATGCAACCAATCAGACCAAACATACCTTAGTATTTTGAATGCCATCTCTGTAGGATTGCCACCTATGGAAAAAGGTATGTTCTGTGCTACCAGTATATACCACACAAACCCACTCTGAAGTGGTATGACATTACATTGGGAAAGTGACATGCCCACACATGTTCAGGGAAGAGATTTCCCATGCCACCAATGGCAGCCCTTTCATTGCCAATTAAATCTTAGGGTGTGGTCTGTACTGTGGTAGTTGCCTGTAGGGACTGTATGCATTGAGGTAATGTGACTTGATATAAATGTGTCTGTCCAGTCAGGCCCAAGGAGTTCACCCTTTGGAAGGACACATTGGTGTGTTGTGTGCCATTGTGGCTCACATCACGGTACATGTTGCTTGAGCCTGGGCTACCTGATGTCAGTGGGTTTGCTTATTCAGTGTAGGCCATGAGCAGGGTAGCATATGAATCCAAAAGTGTGCATTTATGTTCCTGTACTTATCAGCATGTGTGTTTCACACTTGTGATGTGTTGGCAATTACAAAATATTTGTGCTTGGTGTTTCTAAAATGTGTGTGAAAAAATTGGATTGTGGCCAAACAAAATTTAATTGTAACCTCTTCTTTAATCTATTGCATCCAAACAGGTCAACGTCCATCAGAAGAAAGGGATTTGGGGCCATATGTACAAACACATTTTCCCACAGACACAGAATGGGTAGAACTTTTTGATACATCTGGTCCTTCTAGAGCCATCGCCTGGAAGGTGCAGACCCTTGGGGTCCATACCCACTGTCACAAGTGGTGGGAGGACCTGAGACGCTGGGCCTAGAAGACCGCAGAAGTCCAGCTAGAGCTGTCACTCCAACGTGGGCAGGGTGCTCGCCAGAGCCGGACCTCCCTGATGGCCCTCAAGCTGGAGGTGGCCCACTGCAAGCTTGATGGGCATTTGAGGGGAGCACAGCAGCTACAAGGGGGTGAGTCCTGGGCATATTTCTGCCTTTTACATTGCCAAGTTGATGTGTTAGTGTCTGCCATCTCCCCTTGAAGAATGGAGTTGGGCCATGTGTGACACACAAAATTAGTTATTGTTTGTGTAGATATGGAAGTTGGTGTATGCTGATGTGCCTTGCCTATTAGCCCAGTGACCTAGGACACACAAAAGAGTACAGTCCACTACCAATATACTCTGCAGGGCCAACACATGGCTGAGGACAGTGATCAATCAGGTCATGTTGTTTGTTGTTGTGGGTGTCATTTGTACCCAACAGTCCACTTGTCTTCAGTGTGGCAGCCCCAACAAACTACATGAGGTAATAGATCACTGTACTCAGTCAGAGTCTGCTCAAGTGAGCATATTGGCATCTGTTCCCCACAGGCCACTTGTCATCAGTGTGTTAGAAGTGCAGGTGTCTCACTACTGTCTCCCATGTGAAAGTGGCAATCATACATGTGATAGAGCACATTACCCTTTGGGTGCATTCACAGAGAAATAATTTCCCTTAGTAAGCAGTGAATGTCCAGTGACATGATTTTGGTAACATTACTGTTGCCATCATTCCTTGTGCCTACATTTTAGCATGTATACCTTTCACTTTTGCCTTAAATATTTTTCACTGCTATTTTATGCATGGTCTACCTGTCTTCATGGGATGATGTATGATTCCCTCACATATGTGTGCATGCCAAATTGTATTTGGAACTAGACTTATGTGATGGAGCTACAGTTCATGTGGTGCCAGACAGGAGTGTGTCACCATTAATTGGTGGCTCACACATACCCTCACCCGTCACTCCATGTAATTTGGCATGTACAATTGCAGAAGCAATGAAGGACATGACAGGCAGGACTACAGTTTTTACTCCCAATGTGCATTTCCATGCCATTGATGTAGGATCATTAGGCGAAGTGCTTAGCACATAGTACATTGTAAAGGTTCATTACCTAACTGTTGACATGCATCAGTGAGTGGCATGCAGGAATGTGGGAATGATATGCGGGTGTGTGTACTCATTCATCAAAGGGAATCTGTGTTAGCAGGACAAAAGGGACAGTGATGTGCCTTTCCATTGAGCATCATGTTAAGGACCTTCTACGGGTACTGGAGATTCCCAGAGCCTCTACAACATTCATGGGACTATTGGCTTTAACTTATGCAATCTGAATAGGTTATTCACAGCAGTACCAATCAAGATGAGTCATTTCCCTTGGGCTAGCTGATTCATGGGGTTGTGGATACTTGTAAACAAATCTCCCAGACATTTTGCCCAAATTGTCTCCAGTGTACGTTTCTGTGCAATATATGTTATCTATCACAGCAACAATAGTACAACTTTCATGGGTCTATTTTGACAATGGACATTTTGTGAAGCTACCATTGGGGATTTTTCACAGTGCGATATGGGTATTTCAATGTCACCTTCTTATTTGACCATCATTTCATTGTGATGTGGTACTGAGTATATGAAGTTTAGATGGATGCATGACCTTGTGTGGTATCTATAAGACTGAACTTGGCACTGCCATACTATTTTGTGACCACAGTTTACTGACGGATGCCACATAAGCCAAACCATTCACAGTGAGGAGGTCTCCTACTTGCTCCCTGGGTATTGTGATTACACAACATCACCCATGCAAATGGATTTGTGTGTGATTCTGATTTTCTTGTGGGCAGCAGTTCACAGTTCATGTAGCATGCATGCATATGGTGTAATAAATGTTGGAGCCACTTTGCTGAAGCTTGTGGCTGGGGGCTATTGCACATTGTGGTAATGTTTTGTAATCAAAGTTGTTGTTCAAGTGTGATCAGGCACATGTAGTGAAAATATCTGTCTTTGTAATTTCAGCATCCGCACAGACAAGCAGAGGAGATAGGGACGAAACCAGTGGGGAAGCAGCTGGCCATAGCACCTCCTATCACAAGACATCAGACAGAGCGGAACCCAGTGACCTGGAGGGTGAGGGGAGTGCCACGGAGGACACAGGATCAATATCAGCATCTTTGGATTCTTCCTCCAGTGGCCACTACCTAGTGGTGGCGAACTCATCAGAACCTGTACCTGTTTCATCCTTGTCTGCCACCCCCAGTTCCATATCCACCCTTCCTGTTGCTCCCCACCCAGTTGGCCTTGCCCGTTCACCCAAGAGGGTGGGTGTCTCCTTTGTGCCAGGAACCTCACCCTCTGCCCGTTATTCCTGCTGCCCTGAGTGAGAAGGCTATTGACCTCCTAAAGAGTACCTCTGTGGGTCAGCCTGCCATTGTGAATGCCATCCAGATACAGGGTAGCCAGCTTCAGCAGGTGGTTGCGTACCTGGAAGGCATTCATAGTGTCATGTCTGGCCTACAGAGATCTCTTCAGGCTCTGGCCTCCTCACTCACGGCCACCTTCCACCCCATAATCCTACCCCCACCACCTACCTCTTCCCCATCCAATGTCCCTCTTCCCATACCTGTCACAAGCACACACACACACACATCCCCATGCACCCTCACCAATACACACAAGCAGCACACATAGGCACAAGTACCACAAGACATACCATCATGAAAGCACTCAACAGTCTCTCTCACACACACCACAACAGATACCATTCCCCCAGACACCACCCCCACAGACCACACACACTATACCCCAGACACCACCCCAACACCCACCATCCAACACACCACAAACACCATACCCCAGCACCACCCCAGCACCCACAAACACAGCCACCACACACACCATACCGCCAGACACCACCTGATCCCCACAAACCCACACACAGCATAGCCCCAGACACCACCCCAACACCCACAGACCTACACACCATACCCCCAGAAATCAACCCACCCCCAGAGACCCACATACCACATGCACCATACTCCCAGACACCACCTCAACACCTGCAGACCCACACGCCACTCACACATACTCCCAGACACCACCCCAACACCCACAGACATAGCCACCACACATATCATACCCCAGACACCACCCTACCCCACATACCCACGCACCTTACCCTCAGATACCTCCTTAACACCCACAGAAACAGCCACTACTCCCATCTTAGCCATCATCTAAATCTCACAGCCCCCCAAGAGATGCAAACACCCACACTGACACATGCAACAGACACCACCCAACAACAAGCATACCTCAGACACTCACACACACACCAGCACCAACACCAATAGCTGACACAAGCACATCCTCAACCTCCAAACCCCTACTCTCTTCTGCATACATCAAACCTTTTTCCAAAGAAAGTTTCCTGTTTGACCTTGCCCTTTCCCCTGTGAGACCCCCCAAAACCAAAAGGACCCCACCCACATTCCATCCAAGTCCTCCCCTTCACACCTTCCCCCATATTCTGTAACCAGCCATACCCTTTCCACCCCCAAGAAGAAGTCAACTCCTCCCAAATTTAAGTCCACCCCTCCTGAAACCATCCTAAATACAACCCCACTCCACCCAAGGATGATCATTGAGGTGCCTGACATGCCTACTTGATGCCCCGTCCTGTGAAGGTTCCTATGGCAGTGTTAAGAGAGTCAAGATGTGGTGCTCAACAGTGAGCATGAAGTATGATTTGTGGACTGGCCATTGGTCTTTACTAATATTTGGAGTTCTTTAATAAACCCAAGCTGTTTTCGGGGTACACATTTGTCCTGCCAGTACTATTTTTTTTACTTTTTGCTGTAGCTGAGTAATTTTTATTGTATGTCTACAGTTGTGTTTTTTTCACACTGCTAGCTGATCCATCTGCTGTGGGTGGCAAGATCTGACTTTTGGAGCAGTGCTGGTGTTAACCAGGACAAGCAGAGATGTTCAATAGATGGATATTTGGGTGGTAATCCAATTGCGGTGTCATTGCATTGTGTGTTGTTTGATATGGTAAATATTTCATCCTAGCTTGGCCACTGTCAACATCTATTGGGTTACATTTGTCCCCCTGATGTAGATTGGACATTCGTGTCATGTGTGCAAACTAGAGTTTTGTTTGTCCACATATGGATGGTGTTCATTTGTGCTACCCCCCCATACTTTTGACTGAATGTGTGTCCATTTTCATGTGTGTACCTTCCAACTATGTTATCTACATGTGTGACCCATGATGTTGCTGTCGTATTTGCTTTCTTGACTAGCACTTACACATTTGGCACATAGGCATGGCTCTTGTTTGTACTATTGGTTTGCCCTGACAACATGAAGGCCCAACTCCTGTGCAGTAGTGTTTTGGTGGCATCTGCAAAGTGAAATGTGTCCCGGGACAGCATCCTTCCTGGGGCCCCCCTGATGCTGATATCCCTATTATGCAGATATTGTTTACATTGTGAGTTTTGGATGTTTTTAATATTGTGCATCCCATTTACCTTACATTCTCTTGCAATGTGGGTGATATATGTGAGTCCATAACAGGGCTGTTGCGTGGGGTTAAATTACACATTCATACATATGTGTCTTCAATATCACGACAGGCCATGGCATGTGAGGAATGTGAGAGCATGTCTGTTCAATCAGTAGGTCCAAAATTGATGTGGTGTTGCTGTTGTGTGAAACAATGTCCCTGAAATGGGGATGTGCAGACCTGTCTGGTTTTGTGGAACGGCGCTGTGCAGTGTCAGTGACCTGCCCAAAAGGGTTGTCATGGGGCTATGATTGGGTCATACATTGTGTACAACTCCGACCAGGGGCACACAAAAGTATACAGAGTATACAGTATACACAGTAACACAGTACTAAATTCTCTTTGTTTATGGACACCCACAAACCTGACTTAGGCCGTCATTACAACCCTGGCGGTCGGTGTTAAAGTGGCGGTAATACCGGCAACAGGCCGGCGGAAAAAAAAAATAGAATCACGACCATGGTGGAAACCGCCAACATAGACAGCCACTTTAACACTCCGACCGCCACGGCGGTAGAAACAAACACTGCGGCGGTCACTGCCAAAAGACAGGCAGAAGACAAAGTACCGCCCACTGTATTTCAAGATGCCTATCCGCCACCTTTTCCAGGGCGGAACCAACGCGATCAAAAGCACGGCGGAAACAGTACACAGAAGGGAAAACACTCACCCCTCGACACCCAATGAGAAACCAGGACACCATGGAGCCCGAACTACACGTGCTGCCCATGCTGGTGTATCTTCTCATCTACCAGGAGTATGAACGTCGGCTGCGATGACCACGGTGAGTACTGCACCTACAACACAGGGGAGGGGGGAAAGAGAGTGACACAAACAGAACACACAACACCCCCACCCTCACCCACTGCAACATACACACAAATACATGCAGCAACATTACATATACAACCCCTCACCCCCTAGAAGAATGCATGGACAAAAGGAAATTATTATAACCAGTGTAATAATCAAAAAGCTGATAGTCCAAATTCAAAAATCAGTATCTACAAATATGTACACCAACTACACAAGTCCGGATAGTGTACCAATCATTGTCCGGTGACCACTGGGCCCAAAATGCATGGGTGAAGCCCACACTACATACCTGACTCGAAACGGAGAGAACACTGCTGGGGCATCAGTTCGAAAATATACAGGCACCTCAGGGGGAGCGGGAGGGGGGGCACCTCAGCCAGATGAACGCACGACACCACTGCTGCACGAGAGGGCTCCATGCCCATTGCTGTATCCTGGGAAGTGCAAAGCCACAGTCTCTCAAGTCTCTCCAGTGGGTGGTTTGCCCACTGCTGCATCCTGGGGAGTGCAAAGCCACAGTCTCTCACGTCTCTCCAGTAGGTGGTTTGCCCACTGCTGCATCCTGGGG
Organism: Pleurodeles waltl; assembly: GCF_031143425.1. Lineage (NCBI taxonomy): Eukaryota > Metazoa > Chordata > Amphibia > Caudata > Salamandridae > Pleurodeles > Pleurodeles waltl. The sequence continues at coordinate 1,169,437,458 of NC_090440.1, forward strand.
AGTGCAAAGCCACAGTCTCTCAAGTGGATGTCATTCTCCACTGGTTCTGGAGAGGGCCTGGTGCCCAGAGTGCTTCATCCTGCCAAGGACAGAGGTAGTGGATGTATCTCTCCACTGGTTCTGGAGGGGGCCTGGTGCCCAGAGTGCTTCATCCTGCCAAGGAAAGAGGTAGTGGATGTATCTCTCCACTGGTTCTGGAGAGGGCCTGGTGCCCAGAGTGCTTCATCCTGCCAAGGACAGAGGTAGTGGATGTCAATCTCCACTGGTTCTGGAGGGTACTTTGTGCCCAGAGTGCTCCACGTGCACTGTGGCCGGTACAATTCCCTCACCTGGGTGTGCGTGCCACGATATTTGCGAGGTTCAGGTAGCATGATACACCATGGAGGCAGCCTCACACTGCTGCAGCTGCGCTTTCCACTTGCAGGTGCAAACAGTGATGGAAGAAATGCCTCATGGAAGCTGCCCAGAGTCCAGGAACTCTCCTTCAGCCTCAGACGACTGACAACTGGGGATCGTAGCCATGTCGGCGGTGGTGCCTGTGTCTGAGGACGCCGCAGGGCTAGTGGCGGTGGTTGAGGCAGTGTCTGTCGCGGCGGTGCTTGCGGCGGTGCATGGGTCAGCACCTGCAGAGGGACACAGCAGGACGTTTCCTGCAGCCTCAGACGGCTTCCCTCTGGGGAAGATGCTGGGGACTGTCGCTGAGGCTGTAGATGTGCCGGGGGCAGTGCAGGTGGCGCTGCTTGCGGCGGTGTCTGTTGCGGCGGTGCTTGCGGCGGTGCATGGGTCAGCACCTGCAGAGGGACACAGCAGGATGTTTCCTGCAGCCTCGGATGGCTGCCCACTGGTGAAGATGCTGGGGATTGTCACTGAGGCTGTAGACGTGCCGGGGGCGGTGCAGGTGACAGTGCAGGTGGCGGTTGTGGTGGCGGGGCAGCTAGCGGTGTTTGCTGCCGTACAGGTTGGTGTGGTCGTGGACAGAAAGTGTGACACTTGTCCCTCAGTCGGTGCCACCATGCCCTCTCCTGACCTGCTCTTCAGCTTGGACCTGGAAAGCCTGGCCCTAGGGGAAGGATGGGGGGGAGGTGTAAGGAAGAGGTCAATGTTAGCCAGGAAGAGTTTCTTAGACATACTGGGACAGGAAGATGGAGGGGGTTTGGGAGTGGAGGTAGAGGTAGTGGTTGTAGGAGGTGTACGTCTGCTGAATTTTGATGAAGGTACATGGGCCGGAGGCTGATGTGAGGTGGATGGCTGTTGGGTGGGTGTGTGCCTGCGTTTGTGTACTTTGGGAGGAGGGCTCACAGACACTGAGGACACTGGGGATGTGTGCATGGAAGTGGGGGTGGTGAGTGCATGTGAGCGGTGTGTGGTGATGGGTGTGCTGGTGATGGAGGCAGTGGCTGAGGATGTAGTGCATGCAGGTGTGAGTGGAGACGAGACTGGGAGGGAGGAGGAGGATGTGGAGGAGGGGGAAACAGTGGAGGCTGTGGATGTTGCTGTGTCTGCATGGGAATGGTGCTTGTGTGAGTGCCTGTGGGATGTGTGGTGCTTATGTTTGCCATGTCCACTCTTGTGTGTTGATGAGTGTGCATGCTGGTCTGATGGTGTGCTAGGGATAAGCTAAGGTACAGGGGATTGGATCTGGGTGGAGGAAGTTGGAGGGGCGAGGCTGGGCACAGGGACAATGGCTGCCATGAGTGCTGAGGCCAGAGCCTGAAATGCTCTCTGTTGGGCTGCCTGCCCAGAATGAATGCCCTCCAGGTATGCATTTGTTTGTTGTAAATGCCTCTCAACACCCTGGATGGCATTCACAATGGTAAATTGCCCAACAGTGAGGGATCTCAGGAGGTCAATAGCCTCTTCACTGAGGCAGCAGAGCTGACTGGGGCAGGGCCTGAGGTGCCTGGGGCGAAGGAGATGACCACCCTCCTGGGTGAGCGGGCAAGGGACACACACTGAGGGGCTGCTGGGAGGGAGGTGCTGGTAGGGGGTTGCGCCTGTACCTGTTGATGCGGTGGGCACAGAGGTTTCCGCCACCGCAAGGGAGCTCCCATCAGAGGAGGAGTCACTGTCACTGCTGTCTGCTCCTGTCCCCGCCGTGGAACTCCCCTCGCCCTCCGTCCCACTGGTGGCTTCAGACTCCGTTGTTTTGCCCTCCAGGGCCAAGTGGGTTGCAGCTCCCTCCTGCTCCGGTGCCAATGCTCCTCCGTCTGATGATGCTATTGCACACAAGAACAGGGAGACCACAAAAAGGCGGGGAAAAGACAGACGAAAGACATGTTCAGTGCATGCAACACCACTACCGTCGGCAGACACAACACACATGGAGCAGCCCTTGCACTACGCGATGCACTAACAGTTCCTAGAAATTTCACCTGACCATGGGGTACGAGGCCTAATACCAATTGCTGCACACCTGGAAGTCACGGGAGCCTGACTAGATGTAGATGGCTCTTACCACCGTTGGGGTTGGGGTGCCACATAGCCTGCCTCACAAGGGACTTTGCCTACAAACTTCGCCCTGGCCTAGGGGAATCCACTGCCCACCTCCCCCACCCGGACACCTCATAATGCGTGCAGAGTCAGCTGAATGAGAGTGTACTCACCCCCTTGTGGATGCTGTGATGCCCTCAAGTGCCCATCCAACTCCAGATACGCCACCGCCAGGATCCGGAACATCAGGGGGGTCATGGTGCGACGGGCACCCCTCCCACGTTGGGAGGCCATCCCCAGCTGGGCCTCTGCCGTCTTCTTGCTCCAGCAGCGCAGGTCCTCCCATCTTTTACGGCAGTGGGTGCTCCGTCTGTGGTAGACCCCCAGGGACCGGACGTCCTTGGAGATGGAACACCAAATACCCTTCTTCTGGTGGGCGCTGACCTAGAGGAATGGTACAGGGGGAAATAGAAATTACTTACAGGTCCGGACCGTCGTGCTTATTGCCCCCCAGTTCCAACCCTTGCCCTGACGCACATACACTTCCCATCCACACATGCAGTCCTCAGCCCCCCCATGTATCTTCCATCCACACCACTCAAAACAGGCACTGCCCATGCAGCATGCTCACAGTGTACTCACCTGTTTGTCTGGAGGACCGTACAGTTACGTGTACTGGGGGAGGACCCAATCCACTAGTTTCTCCAACTCCTTTGAAGTGAAGGCAGGGGCCCTTTCCCCAGACACATGAGCCATTGTCGCTTCCACACTGAGGTCACAGCAGCGTAGGTCCTCTCCTGTTGAAGGTCAGGTATCAAGTGAGTGAACAGACAGAAAATGGTGGTCACGTCTGCGGTGGTGCGTACCGCCAGCGTACATCGTTATTGGCTCCTGGGACCCATATGGTCAAATATTAACCAATGCTGAATTGCGCCGCGGTCTTCGACCGCCCACCGCGACGGTGTAGAACGCCAGTGCAGTTACCTCATATCCCCTTGTCCCACCTTACAGGTCAGGCAGCCGCCATTTCAGGAGGCCACATGGGATGGATGTTAACTGCGTCACACCTATCTAGGCCGGGAATATAGACAGCTACCGGCACCTTGCTGATTAATTACGTTTCTGAAAATAAAACATTGTGATACCTCAGTGTTGGATGACTCTCTGCTCGTATTCTCCTCCATAGGGCACGTCCGCTGGGGTAGGTGATGAGATGGCAGCATCCTCCGGTGTACAGACCCCTGGTGGACCTGTCGACAATGGAAGAGAGACACATCCTGGTCACATACAGACTTGATCGTGCAACAATCCAGGAACTGAGTGCCCAGTTGGAGCCGGACCTGATGTCAGCTATCCGCCATCCCACAGGAATCCCCCCTCTAGTGCAGGTCCTGTCAGTACTTCATTTGCTGGCCAGTGGGTCTTTCCAAACAACAGTGGCCATGGCATCAGGGATGTCCCAGGCAATGTTCTCTAACCTGTTGTCCAGAGTGTTACCTGCCCTGCTGAAACACATATGCAGGTACATCGTTTTCCCTCAGGTGGAGAATTTGCCCACAGTGAAAGATGACTTCTATGCCCTGGGACATATCCCCAACATCATTGGTGCCATTGATGGGACACATGTGGCGTTTGTCTCCCCCGCAGAAATGATCAGGTGTACAGAAACCAGAATAGCTACCCTTCGATGAATGTGCTGTTGTGTGTTTGGCAGACCAGTACATCTCCCATGTCAATGCCAAGTATCCTGGCTCTGTGCATGACGCTTACATTTTGAGGAATAGCAGCATCCCTTATGTGATGGGCCAACTCAAGAGACACTGTGTGTGGCTAATAGGTGAGGTCAAGGTCCCAATACAGTTGACATAGGTGTCTGGGTATGGGGTTGTCCCTGAGGGTTAGTGTGTGTCTAACAGTTGTCCCTCGACATTTGCCGGTGACTCTGGACTCCGGTGACTCTGGTTACCCCAACCTGTCATGGCTACTGACCCCAGTGAGGAATCCCAGGACAAGGGCAGAGGAACGCTACAATGAGGCACATGGGCGAACTAGGAGGGTGATTGAGCGCACCTTCGGCCTCCTGAAGGCCAGATTCTGGTGCCTCCATCTGACAGGTGGATCCCTCTACTACTCACAGAAGAAGGTGGCCTGCTGCATGTTGCACAACCTGGCTTTGCGACGCCAGATACCTTTTCTGCAGTAGGATGGGCCAGATGGTGGTCTTGTGGCAGCTGTGGAGCCTGTGGACAGTGTAGAAGAGGAGGGAGTAGAAGAGGATATTGACAACTGAAACAACATCATCCTGCAATACTTCCAGTGAGACACAGGTAAGAGGATGTCACTGCTTTCCACATCTCATTCTATTGTTGGAACTAGCATAAGTGTGTCCTTTTCATTTAGTGTATGGACCCTGACTTGTCACTTTGACTTTCCATTTCACAGATTTGGGTCCCACTTTGTGCCCTCTGCAAAGTTTACTGCTGGCCTACAGCTGTGTTACATTGGTATGTGAACAAGTAAATTGACATTGCTATATTCCATAGTTCTTGCAATTACACATTTGTGAAGGCACAGACTGACTCCAGATTGTTTTGTGATTGAAGTGTGTTTATTCCTGTGCAAATAAGTGGAGGCGGTTGTAAACTGGGCTGGGGGGATGGTGGAGGAATGTCCATGGCAGAGTCCAGTCTATTTGTTTCACAGATGCATTGTCCAAACGGGCATAGGAAGTGGAGCAATGGCAGTTTAAGGATGGACAGGGTGACAAAGTAGGACAGAAGGGTGACATTTAGGGGGGTCTCATTTCCTGGCGGGGATCTTGGCAAAGTTCTCTGTCTTATTCCTGGATCTCAGGGACCGTTTGCGGGGTGGTTCTCCATCTGCAGGGGGTGGGATGCTGGTGTCCTGTTGTTCCTGTGGTGGTGCTACCTGTCCACTAGCGCCAGCGGAGGTGGAGGGCTGTTCATCATCCAGGCTAGTGTCAGGGGCCCCTTGTACCACTGTGTCCCTCTAGTTGTTGGCGAGGTCTGCCAGCACCCCTGCAATGGTGACCAGGGTGGTGTTAATGGAGTTCAAGTCCTCCCTGATCCCCAGGTAGTGTTCCTCCTGCAGCCGCTGGGTCTCCTGAAACTTGGCCAGTACCGTTGCCATCGTCTCCTGGGAATGATAGTAAGCTCCCATGATGTTGGAGAGTGCCTCGTGGAGAAAGTGGGTTCCCGGGGCCTGTCCTCCCCCTGTTGCACAGCAGTCCTCCCAGTTTCCCTGTTATCCTGTGCTTCTGTCCCCTGAACCGTGTGCCCACAGCCACTGCCCCCAGGTCCCCGATTTTCTTGGGTTGGTTAGTTTGCCTGGGTTCCCTGTAGTGGTGGACACACTTCTGATTGACATGTCCTGGGGACAGAGGGATGGGCCAGCTGGGTGGGTGCTGTGGTGGTGTTTCCTGAGGGTGGAGGCTCTGTGGTGGCTTGTGACAGTGTCCGGGGAACCGACTGTCCCGAGGTCCCAGATGGGCCGGGCTGGTCATCTTGATCCAGTTGTGTAGAGCTGCTGTTGGCACTGTTTCACTCACTACCTGTCCTCCTAGTACTTTTCCTTGCACTGGTGTTGCAACAGTCACTGATGGTGCTATCACAAGTGCTCCTTCTGTACTGGGTTTCTTAGTTTCTGTTGCACTAACCTAGCAGTAGCTCTCTCTGCCTGCTCCGTTCTCTCTTTATCTTTCTTTTGTTTATGTTTAAAATAATGTATTATATGAGCCTGTATTTCTGGCCATGGTTTAGCCTCAATTCCCACGACTCCATCTAGATTTACTTGTATCTCCGTGGGAAGGCCTCTCTTTAGCACATTATAAAATAAAAATGCATTTTCTCCCGTATTCTCCCAATTACATCCTACCTCCTGTATCCAGTGTTCCTTCATTCTCATATTAAACTCTACAATGTCCTCAGATGGCTTAATACTTTCTGCCATGAGAGCTCCAATGCCTGGGCTATCTGGATATGTCCGCCGCAGCGCATCCCAAACATGCTGACTGACATTATTAAAGGAAGATCCATCAAACTGTGTATTTGTCAACGTAACTTGAGGAAGGCCTGGTCTCATAAATATAGTATTTACCTCATCTCCTGGCAGAGAACTCAACAAACTCTTGACATCGCCCAGATCAAGGTTCACTCCAGCAGTATGTTTTTCAAAACTTCCTATCCATTTTCCTGCACCTTCAGACAGTGGGGGCAGTGCTCTCTTTAAATTTTCCTTGTACATCTGTGGCCAAGGCATGCATGTTGGTGCCTGTCCTTCCTTAAAAATGAGAGGCAGTTGAGTGATAGGCGGGGAGCCTGTTAACCTACGACTTAACCTCGGGTCTAGCCTGTTACTGTGTATCACTTCAGTCGGATTGTCTTCGGCATATATCTCCCAAACTGCAAGACACTTTTGCATGTATTGATAATCCCAACCCGGGGCACCCTGTCCCTGTTCTATACAGTCTTCTGCTATAGCTAAATCATAGGGTTTGAAAGACCCCTGCCGGGACCATCCCCTCTTTTTCAGTCCATTCTGCTAATTCATCTGAAAAGGGTTGGCAAAAATACCTGCCCTCCTCTCGTTCTATCGTCTCAATAGGTGACACCCTCAATTTGGTTGTTTTTAGAATTGACTTTCTCTTTATTTCTCCTGAGTCCCGCGCTATTATTTGTAACCTTCGTATAGGACGGAGTTGAAAGTTATACAGGCTTCTGTCCCTCCCGGCTGTGCCCTCATTCAGGCTTGTCATCCCAATCCTCAACTGCTGCCTCAGCTCCTCTTTCCCTTCTTGTTTCTTCTAAATATCTATCTTATTGTGACCTTTCTACATCTTCTTCCTTCTCTCTTTCTTTCAACATCTACTATCCTGTTGCCTCTCTCAATGTATTTGCAGATGTATCTCCTAATTTGAGAATAATCTGCCCAGTAGTCCATTGCCCTCGAGGTGAGTCAACATTCTCAAATCTTTCTGCCCGTTCTCTAGTGCATTGCCCCCTAGGTATTGCTCCTTCCTTTCTTCTCGGTTCATACTCTGCCCGAGGAGCTGTCGGGACTAGACTAGGCATTCTCTCTGCCTCCTTCACCTCTGTCTCACCTTTCTCAAATTCGACCCGTACTGGATCCTGATATCCAGCCGCTGGCCAAATAGGGTAGAGACCATAAGGAGGGGGTCCCTCCGGAGCCCCATCTGTGGATATTTCTTGTGCTTGTGTCACTGCCATTTCTGACATTGTCGATTTTATATTTGTCTTTGTATCGCAGAAAATCCGCCATAACGACAAAATAGCTTCCCTCTTCTTTCTTTTTTTCTTCTGATATTTAAATTTAATGTAAGTCAATGTATGTTCAACTATGTCCTCATCAAATGTCCTTCCTTAGGCCATGGCTGAGCATGGTCTTTGGTATCTCTATACCACTGCTTACAATATTTCTGTATTTTCTTCTTGTCAGACGAAAATGTTTTTATCATATGTTCCAAGGGAGCATCCATGATTTTCCCCGGGACAGGCGCTTCCTATGTGTCTATATACTCTTTATTACTGCCCACTCCTTATGTCCTCTCTCTACTCTGTATGTGTTCTTTGTCAATCTTGCTTATCCAAAGTACTTATTCTATCTCAATGTCAAGTGTGGGTGTATTTATAGGGGACAAAATTGATTGTAAACTAACACAACATAGGTTACAAGCTATTATGAATGAGAATTATCAGCAGTGACACTTGGGGACATAACATTGTTTTCTTCATTTAAGACCCCAGACTCACATAAATCTGTGAAAAATGCGTCTAGGAGGGTTTCAAACATAATAATTTCCCGTGTTATTATGTGGAACAGAGGAGTGTCACACGGACATGGGGTTTGGCCGAGGGCCCATTGAAATGTTAAAACTAGATCGAGTGTATCTACTTCCTGCCACAGGGAATTATCAATCTCACTCATGAGGGTTTTATATTTATCTCCACTAATCTTGCTATCATCTAATCTTAATTCTCAGGTTTTATTTGCACAGATGTTTCCCCACTCGAAGGACACTTCAAGTTTTTCTATCGGAATATCAAAAATGTGACAAAGAACTCGCACTCTCTCTTCCTCACTCATTTCAGACTTTATAACCTTTGGCGAGACTCCTTGCCTTTTCTCTACAATTTACCCACTATGATTATGAAAAATTACATTCTTTTTATCATCCTTATTACACATTGTTAATATCACATATGTTAGTCATTATTATTACACTTTTTCAAGTTTTCAATAAACAGTCTGACTGTGCTCCGGGTAATGTCAATGTACAACGACCACATGGTCGTCCCTTTGCCTCCTGTCAGACTTTACATGTTACCTGATTCACTCCACTCTCTACTCTCACCCTCCAGACCTAACCGGGATACCTAATGGACACTAACTGTCCCTTCGAGGAACTATTTCTTAGGTTATCCACTATCACACACCTACGTCATCCAGGAGCTATTCTCCTAGGTTATCCACTAATACACATAATGGCCCTCATTACAACATTGGCGGTAAATGCCGCTTACTGCTGTGCAGAAGACCGCCACCACACCGCTGTGGCCGTGGAATTCCACTACAGCTATTACGACCCACAGGTAGGAATCTGCCAAGATCCAGACACCCACACAAGTCCGCAACACCAAAGGTCAGTGATAAACTGGCGATAACAAAACCGAAACCGTCACGCCAACAGGAAAACGGCCACACTATTATGACCCACGAATCCACGCAGCGGTCTTTCAACCGCGGTATTCCATTGGCCGTACACACCGCTGCGCTCAAAATCCACACACATTTACAAAACACAACCACATTGAACAATTCAAAATACACACACCTGATACACATACACACACCACTCCCACACAATACAATATAAAACAAACACCCACATCACCCACCAACGCTTACGACCAGAATTGCGACAGAATGCCAGAGAGAGACACCTCCATCAACAAACTAGCATCCACAGGCACTCAACACCATCACTCACACAACATCCACGCACCTCACACAACACACACAAACACATCCTCTCACACATCACAACACACACCACCTCACACATCACCCACACCACACCATGGCATCGCAAAGACACCCCAGGTTTTCAGAGGAGGAGCTCAGGGTCATGGTGGAGGAAATCATCCAGGTAGAGCCACAGCTATTCGGTTCACAGGTGCAGCACACCTCCATAGCTAGGAAGATGGAGCTATAGCGCGGAATTGTGGACAGGGTCAACGCAGTGGGACAGCATCCAAGAACACGGGATGACATTAGGAAGAGGTGGAACGACCTACGGGGGAAGGTGCGGTCCGTGGTATCAAGACACCAGATTGCAGTTCAGAGGACTGGCAGCGGAAACCCACCTCCTCCCCCACAACTAACAACATGGGAGGAGCAGGTCTTGGCTATACTGCATCCTGAGGGCCTCGCTGGAGTAGCTGGAGGAATAGACTCTGGTAAGTCAAATCTTAACCACCATATCCCCCACCCAACCTGCATGCTATCACATACCCCCACCCTCCCCCATCACTCCAACACCTCACATATGTCCCACTATCACAAACCACCCATCCCAACACCAAGCCCTGCATGTAAAACCATAACATACTATGCACTGCTTTCACAACATCAACATTAGAGTATTTGGTTTCCCACCACTCTATTCATCCTCTCAACAAGCCCTTTTCTTTGAGAGTTATGCAAAGAACCCCTAAGATGTTTGACACCACAGTTTTGAAGAAAACGTTCCATTTTACATACAAATTGTGCACCATTGTCAGAGACTATGAGGGTCATTCTGACCCTGGCGGCCGGTGGTCGCCAGGGCCACCGACCACGGGAGCACCGCCAACAGGCTGGCGGTGCTCCAATGAGCATTCTGACCGCGGCGGTTCAGCCGCGGTCAGAAGCGGAAAGTCAGCGGTCTCCCGCTGACTTTCCGCTGCTCTTTAGAATCCTCCATGGCTGCGGAGCGCGCTCCGCAGCCATGAGGATTCTGACCCCCCCTACCGCCATCCAGTTCATGGCGGGAAAGCCGCCATGAACAGGATGGCGGTAGGGGGGGTCGCGGGGCCCCTGGGGGCCCCTGCCGTGCCCATGCCAATGGCATGGGCACGGCAGGGGCCCCCGTAAGAGGGCCCCGAAAAGTATTTCAGTGTCTGCCTTGCAGACACTGAAATACGCGACGGGTGCCACTGCACCCGTCGCACCTTCCCACTCCGCCGGCTCGATTACGAGCCGGCATCCTCGTGGGAAGGTCGTTTTCCCCTGGGCTGGCGGGCGGTTTTACTGGAACCGCCCGCCAGCCCAGGGGAAAACTCGTAATACCCGCCGCGGTCTTTTGACCGCGGCGCGGTAATTTGGAGGGCGGGATCCTGGCGGGCGGCCTCCGCCGCCCGCCAGGGTCATAATGAGGCCCTATGTATTCAGGAAAGTCTTCTTTTACAAATATTTCTTTAGGAAAAGTTATAATAGCATTTGCATTAGGATCTTTGACAATCTTTATTTCTGTCCATTTTGAACAGTAGTCAATGAGAACCACTTTAAATCTTGACCCACCTAGCAAAGAATCACATGGCCCCATAATGTCTATGCCTAGTTTAATCAATGGACCATCAGTACATTCAATAGGTACAAGAGGAGGAGTAGACACTTTCAGGCTTTTGTCTGCTGATTTACAAATTACACAACTCTCCACCATTTCGTCAACTTCAGTGTCCATTCGTGGCCACCAAAATGACTCACAAATCCATCTCTTAGTTAAAGACGCTCCTAGATGACCCTTGTGAGCATTGACAATAATTTTATTTCTCATAACATCAGATGGAATTAACTTAACTGACCTTAAAACCAACCCATCTTAATAGAGATCTCAACACTGACTTTACAATATGGCTGTATTAACAGTGAAAGTACTTTTTCCCTGGGTCAACCTCTTTTGACTAAGTCTATTATCTGCTGTAACACTTGATCTCCTAACATTGCTTCCTTCCATGCCTTCTCAGAACACACTTTAAGCTCTGGAATTTCTAGAGAAGCCACTGGGCAATCTTCAAAATTGTTTTCTAACAAGTCAACCAGTCTCACATCACCATCATTTTCCTCATCATTTTTGCACGGAAAAAGGGAGAAGAAATCTCTATTGTTCCTTCCACCAGGAATGGGTGTGATATCAAAATTGAATTGCATGACTTTGAAAACTAGCTTTACTGAATATATGTGGAGATCAAACCTTGCTACCTTCCCTACCCAAAATGTTTACCAAAGGTTTGTGATCAGTTATTAATCTGAAACGCCTTCCCCACACATAGGTGCACATTTTCTCATGCAAGCAACTCTCTCTCTCGATCACAGAATATTGTAATTCTGCCTCCCTTATTATCCTGGAAGCAAAGGCTATCACGAGTCCCTTGTTTCCTTCAATTTGAGAAAGCATGGCACCAAGACCCACCTGGCTGGCATCTACTGTAATACAACAAGACAACCTTGGGTCAAAAGGTTTGAGAGCCTCAATTTGAATCAAATCCACTTAGATCTGTTGGAAACCCCCATCACACCTGTTGCACCAAGCACATTTTGTCCCTTTCTTTAGAAGATCACTAATGTGTCTTACTTTGGAAGGAAAGTGAGGGATAAATCACAAATAGTATTCGCACATTCCTAAAAAAGATTTTATACCTGCCTTGTAAGTGGGAGATGGCAGGTTTTGACTAAACCTTGTCTGAGACTCAGACCATCTCTAGAAGTTACATATTTCAAATATTCCATTTCAATGCAAAGAAATTTTTATTTCTATGTTTTTTAAACCTACTCCAGGGTTTTCAAAAATCCTTAATACACGTTCCAGGATGACGTTGTGCTCTTCAACTTTCTTTGCATAAATTAACACATCACACTGGAAAGCCAGGACTCCTTCAATATCTTTCAAAAGAGTACACATGACCCTCTGAAACACAGAGGCCGAAAGGCCAATCCAAAAGGCATTCCTCAAAATCGGAAAACTCCAATATGGGAAATAAATGCTGTTAAATGTCTGGAAGATGGATGTAGTTTCACTTGGTGGATTACACTAGCGAGATCAAGTTTAGAAAATATAGTGGCACCTGTAGTACATGCAAATAAATCAGAAAGATTGGGGCAGGGGATGGGAATTGACCCAAATTTCTTTGTTGCGTGACCTAAGACCTAAGATCTACACAAACACACAATTGGCCAATTTTTTTTCTGTGCCACAGCCAATGGAGATAGCTAAAAAGAGGACTGAGCTGGCTCAATGACACCCTTTTTACACACGCATCTCAGTTCCTTCTCAAGGTCATCACTAACACTGAAAGGGTTAATTTGTGTTTTACAGGAATAGTCACTTACTTTCTGAGGATCATTCCAAATAGCCCTTGATGTAATCAACCTAGTATGTTTAAACTTTCACTGCCACATATACTTTCCTTTTGATTTTTCTTCCTTTGAACTCCATAACATCCTTAATATAGCCTAATAACTCTATTTTCCGTCCCTCATAAGAGACCAGAGAACGGTCAGGTGAAAGTAATGACCTCTCTCCCCACTTTTCAGTGAACATGGAATGAGTAATCATGGCGATTTTTGTTTCCTGAATCTACTAGGAGTTTCAGTACATTATGTCCTTCCTGAAAGTCAACCATAGGACCTACACACTTGAATGGATCACCTGTTATTGGTTGTTTGACATCATCACCAATAGGTAGGCCAAGGTCTTGCATTTCCAAACAATCAGCAGCAGGATCAGAATCACCTAGGCAACCAACTGACATTTTTGAGTTTTTTTTTCAAATAAACTTTTGCAAAGAGACAGTATTTTTACAAAAATTGCATGCTACATTTATGGCGAGACACTTAGCACCCTTTATATGTGGTGGATTCCCGCACCTAAAAACTATTTTGCATTCAGATGAGGATGATTTTCATCTTTCATATTTTTTATTGCATTATATTTTTTAGTAGAATTAGGTTTCTAGCTAGCTTTCAATATCTGCACCACATTCACGGCTTCAATGGGCTTATCATCCAATTCTTTAAATGAAATTTGTGAAATTTCAATGGTTTTAGCCATTTTGATAGTCTCATCAAGTGTGTGATTACATAAAGACAGGCGTTTTTGTCTAATGTGTTTGTTTTTACAATGACACACAAACTGGTCCCTAATTAGATGATCAGTGAAGTTATCAAATTGGCATTCTGCAATCAATCTGCGCAACACAGAAACATATACATCAACATCCTCCTCAAATCCTTGTTTGGATTTTAAAAACGTGTGCCGCAAAACTATTAAACTAGGCTGCTTGTCAAAACACAGTTTGAGTTTTTTTACAGCCTCCAAATATTCGTCATTGTCTACGTTTTCATTCTGTGGTAAATCAGGTAGGTTTTGTAAATTGTCCTACCTTCCAAACCTAATGAGTGTAATAATAAACATTTCTTCCTCTCAGTTCTAAATCTGCAAGATCCAATTGCACCTACAGAGCTCCCAAAAGCATCAAACCACACCCCCACATAACTGGTTGCTCACCTGGGGTTTCTAAAAATGCGGGAGGAGGAGCAACTGATTGCATTGTATGATTTTGTGCTTCTTTTGGGGATATAAAAGAAAATTAAAATTTTTACACAACGATTTGTAGATCACAACCACTAACCACTAAAAATGCAAAATACTGTGTTATTTTCGCAAGGGTCATATACTTATACTCAATGTACAAGCTAATGAACACATATTCTTAACTTATATATTTATATTTGTATAGCACTTTAATGGTCCATGAAGGTGTGCGTACAACCGAAGAAAACCAAACACAAAGTTAATTAAATGCTCACTGAACATGTAGATATAGATACGCAGAACAATTAAGTGTGCATATCACCGATTTACAACTGCACAATGTTTTTAGACTTTAGTACACAATGAGCAGGGCGAGGAAGAGTTACTTATATGGGCTGAAACAAAACAAAAAAAAAACTCTAAAGAGAAGCCACGCAAGAAAAATGATCTATAAACACTACCTCACGTTTGTGTTGGTTTATAGGACAAGCAATTATCAGGCCAAGTAAGGTTTCCAATTGGATAAGAACACCACCTGAAAATGGTGACAAATAATCTGATGTTACACTACTGAACAAAAATGATGGGTGCGTATAACTGTGAGTGCAGAAACATTTTTATAGATCCAGTTACACTAAAAGTGAGTATACCACTGTGGTAACACATATATGCAGACAGAAAGGTTTCCAAACTGAAATAGCCAACAACAGATACCACTAGCACTGTGTCAAATGTGATCCACAAATGAATATGCGGTAGGACGCAGGCATAGACTGTATAAAAGCGCACTGGTAACATAAGATGGTAGACATTCTAAAACTACTCCACAAGATGGGGTACTTCTACCATAGACGTAGTTGTCAGTCATGTATTAATTAACATCTCCACATGATGGCGCTGTCCAAATATCCGCGCAATCAGCAATGGCACACAAGAGTGGTGCAGGAAATCCTGTTGCACATAAGGAAAAGCAGAAAAAACTCTCTGGTACAGCAGACCACTGATAGGAGAGACGATAGCAAGGATGCAATGAAGGGACAGATCACAGATATGCAGCTCTCTCAACCGAATAGATGATATGTCTTGCTGGAGCACAAAGCACTGCTAAAGAAAATATTTTGAGGAGCTGAAGAAACTGGAATCTTAGGTACCTTTCTGACTGGCATCCATGGAAAACCGATGGCATAGGTTCACCTGCAGTTGCTCAAGTCATCACCAAATATTTGTAGTGACACAGGAATGCGGCATGTGAAATAAGCATCAGTTCATTTCCACATACAAGACCTACTCAGTAGTGGGGACCACACAACATAAGAAGTTCCCCACACTCCATTCTTCACCACCGTCTCCTCCCTCTCTCTCTGGTTCACCCGCCGGGTTTCAACTTCAAATCTTACATCATGTTTAAACACTGATGCCAATGCAGATACCAGGCATAGGCTAAAAGTATATATATATATATTTATATCTTTACAGTTTACCACTTGCAATTATCCCACAACCCTCCAAACATTGAACAGGGTCTAAGTGTATAAAATGCCAGTGCTCTTGGCATACTATATTTCCTTTTCTGCAGCTCAGCCTCTTACTGGTACATCCTCAGGGCTGTTGTAATATTGTTTTGAACAGTGGAATAACACAAAATGATTGGGCCCACTGCCAAATATGTTAATGGCCCAGGGTAGAGGAGTCCCTGTACAAAATACACTACATTCCTTCAGATGTATTACTGCTAGGGCCCTTGGTTCAGTGTACCCATTCTACAAGAAAACTCATGTTTTTGGCAAAAACACATTTACAAGTTGCCCACTGTAATACATTGGATTATTATTCAGGGTGAATTACTAGCCGCCTGAAGGAATAATCAGAACCCTTGTCAGGGTGAACTCTCAAAGTCATTACATTAGCCCAAGCTCAACCTCCTGGTAGTTATGGTACTGAGCAGACAGGCTTTATTTAGGGCAATGTGTTTTTATGCAGTACCAAAAGAGTAATAAAGTCAAAGTGCAAAATAATAAAAATCCCTCACTAAATTAGAAAAGTACAGTACTATTTAATAATAAGTAGAAATAACTCCAAAAAACATAAAGTACCAATGACAGTCAATTTTCATGGTGAACCAGGACCTACGCACAATTTGGCGATGACTGCAATGGGGCTCACATTGGATACACCAACAAGATTTATCCTGGTCATATATTTTAACGTCTGACCTAGTCCATTAAGTCCTGATCTACTACAGAAGTACACTTTTAAAGACCCTTAGGGCCTTAGGGCAGGTACTTAAGAGTCTCATTGGGTGTCAGACAGAGTCCAATAGCGAGGTCTAGCCCTGGTCCACTTACCACTGGTTAGCTGGGTACTTCCAGATAAAAAGGCGTGGTTAGTTGTTGTATCCCTGTAGCTTGAACAGGATGTGAGCATTATGACCCTTGGAGTTCATATCTTTTTCCTGGTTACAGGAGGGAGCACGATCAGTCCTTCAGGGCTCCTTTCAAGTCAAAGACAGCAGATGCAGTACTCCCCTGATCTTCTGCAGGTCCAGGAATTGATCTCAAGTGGATGCTTGGAGTTTGCACATTTATGCTTGGCACTAGCTTGTGGGTGGGCATGACACTTGGGCACTCTCTAACCATTGGGGTATAGGTTCCTGCAGTCAACCCCGCTTACTTTGGACATTTTTAAGATGGCAAAAGTCTCCTACCACACTATATTTGGGCTCTGAGGGCTAAGGATGTCTGTTTGGACTGTACTATGGCAATCCTAGGATCAACAAGAACTGTCTTGGCAATCTCTTTACTCCCCTTCCAAGTGTGTCCAAAGTGTAGTATGTGATCCCAGCAGTAAATAAAGGATACCTGCAGCCCCTATGCTGCATTTTTTGTGGGGTTGAAAGGAGTCGTATCAGCCCATTCAGGTCAGCCTATTGTTTGCTCCTAGGAGGCATTTATACCTATTCACATCTATTCAAGGCTAACCATTGGCTGGGAGCTGGCTGAGGAATTTGTTATTTAGGCTTCTAACGGTTCAGGCAGGTAAATTATAGTTTTTCAAAAGTCACCTTTCCTTAATATTTTTTGCAAAGCTGACTTCACCATTAACTTAGATTGTTAGTAACTGTTAAAAAAGTAGTAGTTGAAATATTATTCTGGCTAGACCTTTTCCCAAGATACTTAATTGGTATTTAATATTGCTTCCTACTGTTTCTTTATGGGCCAGCCAGCCTTCTTACAATAAAAGTAGCTTTTGCGAGCTAGTCACTGTAAGAACATGTTAACATTAGATTTCTACATGTCCCATTTTTTAATACCAGCCCCGGTGCCTTGTGGACTACAAGTCCTACACAGGGGTGATTTAATATTTAAAAGAAAGGTTTTTACCATTAAAAAGAGTTTCTTGTGACAGGTCGCAGTGTATCTTTTGCACTGGTACAGTCAGGTTACAGTGGTAGGCAAAAAGCCATGTTTACACTCCCACTATATTGGACCGCACAATAGGTGCTGCAGTCCACCAATGGCATTTAACCTCCAGGCTTTTGGGTACATTTTGTAGTAAATAGTAGGCACTTATAAGCAAGTTGAATATACAATTAAGACTATACCAATTCAATCATGTCAAATGGGGAAACATAGGCACTTTACATCAGGATAACGGGTAAAATGCACAGAGTTCTAAAACCAGCTAAATATAGGGTCTAGGAAGTGGTAAACAAATCTGAGGTGACCACCCATAAGGGGCGGAATTCATACACCCAGTATTTACGAGCGGTTATCAAAAGCAGATGCAATATATACCCAGAAAATGGCCTAGGAACCTGGAAAACATGTGGGAAAAAGGTTTGATGTTACAGCATTTTGCTTCTAAGTTCCCATTCTGGCAAGACATTTGCAGTTACCGATTTCTGGTACTACCAAATGTGGTCTTACTGCATCAATGTTGCAGTTCCAGTAGTAAAGGGGCCTACGTTATGTTACTTCAAATATTTATTTCTATTTTTTTATTTATTTTTCATTATACTTTTTCTTAATACCCATACATTGCTCCCCTCAACACCCATTTCCTGACTATATTACTACTTAGGGTGTCTTCTTTTTTTACAAATTGGTTAAAATCCCATTTGCTTTTTCTCTACCATCATCTCCCTTCCTTTTAATTTGTTTCTGTGATCCTTCAGTTTTTTCCAGATGTTTCCTTGTTTTGACATTTTTGTTTAATATCAGGATAAACATAATAACCGTTTTACTCTCTTTCCACTCTTTTTCCATTTAATGTTTTTCTGATCACCTGCCCCAGTTCATCCAAGTTTTCTATTTTTTTCAGAATTTTGAACTTTTGGATATTTTTAAAAACATCACTTTAAGAGTACTGAATTGTGAGGAAATGACGGCCCAGTTTTGAGGCAGAACCCTCTGTGCTCTACAAATTGTTCAGGAGTGTATTAAATCATGTGTTTAGGGAAATAGGTGAAAAGACAAGAAAGGAAAAGGCTGCCTCATCCAGGTGTAAAAGACTACGAAGGAAGCAGTGAATCAGAATTTGTTTTTGTCAGCAAGTGTACATAACATTTTAGTTCATTAAGGGTCAGATGTAGGAAGCCTTTTGCACCTCGCAAACGGCGAAAAAAGCAGTTTGCGAGGCGCAAAAGGCCTTACGCGATGCAGAGTCACATTTTGCGAGTCGGTACCGACTCGCAAAATGTGATTCCGACTCGCAAATAGGAAGGGGTGTTCCCTTCCTATTTGCAACCGCATCGCGATGCTGAGTTGCTTTGTGACCGCAAATGCGGTCGCAAACCAACTCGCAGTTACCATCCACTTGAAGTGGATGGTAACACATTCGCAAAAAGGAAGGGGTCCCCATTGGACCCATTCCCCTTTGTGAATGCCCCCAAAAATATTTTTTCAGAGCAGGCAGTGGTCCTGTGGACCACTGCCTACTCTGAAAAAACCGAAACAAAATGGTTTCGGAATTTTTTCGTTTTGCAGCTCGTTTTCCTTTAAGGAAAACGGGCTGCAAAAAGAAAAAGAAAAAAGCTGTTTTATTTAAAAGCAGTCACGGACATGGTGGTCTGCTGTCTCCAGCAGGCCACCATCCCCGTGAGTGCCTAAACTCGCTATGGGGTCGCAAACTGCTACCCACCTCATTAATATTCATGAGGTGGGTCTTTGCGACCCCATAGCGAGTCGCAGAAGGTGCCTGAGACACCTTTGTGCATCTCGTATTGCGAATTGCAATTTGCGAGTCACTATGACTCGCAAATTGCAAGTAGCAATTCTTTACTTACCTACATCTGGCCCTTAGTATATATTAATAGCACTCCAAAGAAGCCTTTACAAATTCACAAAATGTATTTGTAATATTCTTAAATTACTAAACATATAGGGAGTGATTCTAAGTCTGGCGGGCGGCGGAGGCCGCCCGCCAAACATCCCCCTCCAAAATACCGCTCCACGGTCGGAAGACCGCTGAGGGTATTCTGGGTTTTGCACTGGGCTGGCAGGCGACCGCCAAAAGGCCGCCCGCCAGCCCAGTGCAAAACTACCTTCCCACGAAGACGCCGGCTCCGAATGGAGCCTGCGGAGTGGGAAGGTGCGACGGGTGCAGTGGCACCCGTCGCGAATTTCACTGTCTGCAATGCAGACAGTGAAATTCTTTATGGGGCCCTCTTACGGGGGCCCCTGCAGTGCCCATGCCGTTGGCATGGGCACTGCAGGGGCCCCCAGGGGCCCCACGACAACCCATACCGCCATCCTGTTCCTGGCGGGCGAACCGCCAGGAACAGGATGGCGGTATGGGCTGTCAGAATCCCCATGGCGGCGCAGAGGATTCAAATGGGCAGCGGAAAACCGGCGGGAGACCGCCGGTTTTCCACTTCTGACCGCGGTCAAACCACCACGGTCAGAATGCCCAGCGGGGCACCGCCAGCCTGTTGGCGGTGCCCCCGTCATTTTAGCCCTGGCGGTCTTGGACCGCCAGGGTTAGATTGACCCCCATAATGCCTGGTAGATGAAAACAGTGATTTATTTTTCTCACTAAGGGGCATATTTAATCTCTGTTTGCGCTGAAATAGTGTCATTTTTTGACATAGCATTTTGCATTTCTTAACTAGAGATTTCTATGAAGTCGCTATATAAGAACTGCAACATTGCATTTTTATATATCTGGCCCATAATTGCTTCAGATACATAATTTCTGTACATTATGTTTCTCAGAACAAACCATCCAGTCTCCCCAGACCTTTCAATGTTTCTCCGGGCAGCCATGTAATTTAGATACAAGTTGTTCTGCTACAGCGCAGTAGTCCATCCCACATGTCAAGTGAGATTTTGGTGGTGCCAATCCCGACTTCCAGTAATGTGCTATGTCCCTTTTGGCAATGAGAAAGCCCATTGCCACTAAGAGCCTTGTGTGGCATTTACCTCCCCATTTGTCCATGAGACCCAGCAGGACCAGCTTGGCTCAGGTATCACTGTGTTGCCCACCACCCTTGTGAGTATGTTGCAAATGTTATGCAAGTACTTTTGTAAAAAAGGGTGTCTTATCCAGGTGGCTGGTTGACACCTGTTCGGTATAAGTCAATAAGGACGCTCAATGAAGGACCACACGCCAATTATGAATAAATTTAGCTTTACTATAATTTCAGGTAAATGCAGGCATTTAGCACATTAACAATAGTGAAATAAGAATGGCAATGAAAAGCATCTATTCATATATATGTACACTACAGATAGTATCTATGTATACGAATGAGCAAAGAGTTCATTGACAGGGTAAGAATAGTAAATAAAAAAAACCTCTATATATATGTTTATATATAAGTACACTACAAAGAGCATCTATGCATACATCTGAGTAAAGAGTTCATTGACAGATATAAACTTGGAACAACTGTATACCAACATGTGATACACTATAATGTTCAGGGAGCAGAATATTAACGAGTTGAATACTTCAGATAAGCTTTGATTTACTGCACACTAAAATGCACATTTCAATTACTGTGGCAGACTCACACTACGATGTTCAGTAAGGCAGGAAAAAAACTATAAACGAGCTGAATTTCTCGGATTATAAACACAGTGCAAATATAATAATCAATCATAATAATAGAGCAGAGAAACAAAAAGCTTTTAATCCCTGGGTTGAACTTAACTTAGTCCACAAATGCTGGGAAGCCCTCTACCGCCCGCTTGGACCTCTCTCCCCTTCGAGCGTCAAGGTCTTGGAACAGCAAAACAGGGAGGCAGCTCTGGGTCTGAAGATGACAGTTTCATAACTCCATCTGCGAGCTTCAAAATTCCCTCACCCACCTTTCAGTGTTTAAATAACCTGAAGCTTGGATTCTACCCCTTCCAGTATTTTCTAGCTATGTTATCAGTATATGTCTCTTGGCTGCCTTGCCATTCCCTGGCCATTGTTTTCATTCCATCTTTTACTGTGGTCTCGTTCTCAAGGTTGAGACTGACTCTCCTTTACAGCCTGTTTCTCACACATGCAGCTGCAAATAAGTTTATCTACGGAATGTCAAAAGAAAACAAGCTTGAAAGCGAACATTGTGAATTTCTTTCACGTTGTTCTGGCTTCGGCAGGCATCACGCTCATCTACCCTGTTCAAGCTAATTAACCCTTTGCGTTACAATGTCTTCCGCATCTTTCCCTACTACTACACTGATCACTCCACCCCTTAGATGAGCGCGATGCTTGCGAAGCCAGAAGTATTTATTGTAACACTTCGCTAGCTGGATTGCTACGAATACTTGTTAGCATTATTCTGAGCGCCTGTATTTTAGTATAAAGCTGGTTTGTGCATACATATAGTCTACATAGTATAATCATTAGCGTGACACAGACAATCAGTAACCAGATTAGCGGATGTAACACTATATTTAGCGTTTTCGTAGCTCCTGGTGCCCAACCTAAGAAGATGATATCAATGGTGCTCAGTTTCTTGCTGGATGAGTGTAGCAGTGTGCATAAGCTGTTTGGCGTCTAGGGTCATCTGTATGGCTGCATCCTTGGTATATTTAGCTGCCATGTCAAATTTAGCATATGTGATTTGTACGTAGCGCCTGATTGCCTCTAATCTAGGTAGCTTCACAACAAGCGGAATGTTCCATTATAGCTGTGCTTGCATTTGCGTCTGTAATATGGTTGTGGTGAACTTAGTCGGTTGATATAGGATGTGAGTACTTATGTCAATAATGCTGGTGATATTGCACATACACATTACCTGCTCTCCGGTGGTTTGTACAAATCCGTTCATAAGTAAGGGGTGATTAGTAACGTAACATATACTCTCTGTTCCTATCTGATATAAGTCTGTGACATTGATAGGATAAGGTAACCATTCACATTCTCCTGGTATTGGGTGAAGGCATGGGTCTAGCGCCCGTCCAGTGTGGGTACATACCCACCCCTTAGACCAATCTGCACATCTAGTGGGATCTACGGTGTGATTTTTTTGATCAATCCATTTTTTGTCAGTGTGAGGTATCCACCATTCTTCACCTATTACTACAGGGAGCAATATAAAGGGGCACCATATTTCAGGAGGAAGATTACTTCTAGCTATATCAAAATGAGCATAACACATCTCTCCCTCACAATGGAATTGTATAGGCTTTACCCATATTTCTTCAGGCAAATGCAATTGTTGTCTCCAATATTCACCTTGAAGCTGTCCCCATTCTGCCTTGAAGTCTACATACGGTTGATTAATAATACTTTGCCATAGTATGCACTGAATTCCTTTGGACATTGTTTGGGTGCTTTGAAAGCTTTTTCCAAATTGTTCATAAGTAAAATTATGCCATTGCCAATCACAATACAACCCACGCAGAACCTTCCATACTTCTTGTGAGTGTGTGGGCCCCCATTGTGAAATTACTTTTATGGCCTCCCCTGTATTATATCCTGTTGAAGATAGCTTATTCCTGATGGCTTCAATATCAAAAGCGTTCAGGGCCCCTACCCCAATTCCGGTGGCCCCGGCTATCATGGATCCTAGATCTTTTCTGATGCGTAACTTCTGCAAGGGCCATAACTGTAGTGTCCATGGTGTGCATAATGGATCGTACTTAGAGACATTCCCCTTGGCAATAGTTATCTGTAACACAATATGGTTAATTATGCTTGCATGTAAAGCTTGCTTACATCCTATTCTATATCGAACTATGGAAACGTTGCCTAAATTGCTGACCATGCGTCTTTCGGCTACATAAAACATAAAGGCAGGCGGTTTAGAGTATCGAACTCCTGTAGTTCTATTAGACATTGTAACAACCACCATATGTCCTGGTAAAATGTCATGTTTGTCTAAACAATCATAAGATCTACACGGATATGTCTGTACTGGTGTAAAAGGTACAATGGTATCACAATATTTACATATCATGTTTAGCGTATAATTCAAAGCCTGTACCGTTGCGGGCATTCCATGCAACTCGTTCAGTCCATAGGCATGTCGGATTTGCTGTCCAGTTACCTTCCAGGTTACAGCTTTGGCAGCCATCCATTTGCCTCCAGGTACCTTCACGTTGCAGAGTGAAACATTTCCCTGGTCATCAGTTACCTTAGCGGCTTGAGGTGCACAAGTGACATGAATGTCCGTGATGACATTCTCCGCCACATTTGGTCGGACTAATATACTTTTTCCGGTTATAATCATGACCGCAAACAGGAACCAGGTCATTGATGCAGAAGTCATCATTTACGACCGTGGGGTAAGTCTCACTGCAGGTACAAATACAGGTACATTAGAATCTTTAAAAGTACAACATATGTACTCCCCACCCCTTGACTCAATATCTCTCCTGCCTCTGGCTTTTTCCCTGGATGATGCACCCATACTCTTCTTCCTGTGCTTCCAAATCCTCCTTCACCTCTCTGAGTGTTATCGGGGGGGGGCAGATCTTTCTTCAATGTGGGGGGTATACGCTTGTTCACAAATCAATTGGGCAAGTCTGTCATGTGCTTGATACGATTCAGTAGCATCTCCTTGGTTCAATAATACTACTTTAACCTCTCCTCTAAAATCTGAAAATCTGGGTCTATGACTCCCCCTAGCACCGACACTCCCTTGATGGCTAGACTGGATCGAGGGGGCAATTCTACCATATTTTACAGATGGTACTCTCACTCCTATTCCTAAGGGAATAGTCTTCACCTGTCCTACGGGTATTTCTCCATCCTCTGGAGCAAACAGGTCCAGTCCTATACTGCCAGAAGTAGCCTGTAAAGGTAATCGAGCTCGAGGGTCTGTTTTCCAGACAATCATTGTGTGGGTGATTTCTTTATCATGCCCTGTCATCCGAACGAAAGGAGTCTGCTGCCCAACTGGTCTATTGTTCAATTCAAACAAGGCTTTGTCTAAATTACTACTCCATCCTTTTAGAGTCTGATGTGCTGATAACTTTTTTAGCTGTTCTTTCAACAATCCGTTATATCTCTCAATCATGCCTCCAGCTTGTGGATAATAACTAAGGTGTAAAATCCACCGAATTCCCTGTTCGTGCGCCCAATCCTGCACTGTTTTCCCTGAAAAGCGTGTGCCCCTATCTGTTTGGATTTCATCAGGTACCCCATAATGTTTTATCAGGTAGGTTAGCCCTCGCAAAGTGGACTTTTGGTCTGCAGACTTACAGGGCATACCCAACGTAAGGCCAGAGTAGGTGTCCACCATGGTCAATACATAGCTTTTTCCTCCTTCGTTTGGTAGCGTCCCAATATAGTCCAATTGCCACACTGTAGCGGCTGCGGTTCCTCTTCTGATGTGGCCGCTAGGCTTCTTTTGCGGGGGCATCTGTTTTATCTGGTTGCATGTGGGGCACTCTTTTACTGCTTGTTGGACCTGTTCTTTAGTGACTGGAATCTGTTGTTGCTGTGCCCATGCATAAGTGCCATTCTCTCCTAGATGTCCAATGTTGCATGAGCCCAGTTTGCTAGAGCAGCTTCAGCCTCCTCATTGATGATTACTGTTCGTGTTTTGGCCATCTGATCTGCGGTGTTGTTGAATAGAGATGCAAGAGAGGTGTCTGATGGGCAATGGGCGTCCACATGTCCCACATAGATTTGACATTTGTGCCCTTTCTCCCACATCTCTTCCCATAGCTGCTCACCTCCCCAAATGGGGGTGCCTTTGATTTTCCATCCATCCTTGCGCCAAGTCGGGCCCAGCTTACTAGTCCTTGGTAGGTGGCCCAGCTGTCAGTGTACACAAACGTTTTCTCTCCGATGGGGGCCTGCTCGATTACTGCTGCTACCCCCTGCAGTTCTGCAAGCTGACTTGATCCATTATTTCCTCCTCGCAGCAACAGCGTTTCTGTAGCAGGCTGGAATGCAACTGTTTGCCATTGTCTCTTTCCTTGATGGTACCAGGCGGTACCATCTGTAAACCATGCATTTTGATGTTCTTCTTCTGTGAGCTGTTCAAAAGGTGGGGCTGTTTTAAATGGTGAGGACTCCATCTCAGATGGCTCTGGTGAGGGGACCATTGCTTGTAAGTTCACTGCCCCCAGCATATCTTCTTGTAACTGCAACACTCCTGCTGGCCCCGGTTTTGCCCTCTGCTGCAGATACCATTTCCACTTTACAATGGTAGACTCCTGCGCCCTGCCTACTTTAGTACCAACCCCTCCTTCTCTTATCCAGCCTAGTAAGGGGACCCGTGTTCTTAGGGTAACCGGCCGGTCACCAGTTATGTGCTCTGTTTCTACTAACGCCCAATATGCTCCTGCTAGTTCTTTTTCTAACGGGGTGTAATTGCTCATGGAGGGAGTTAATCTCTTCGACCAAAATCCCTGTGGCACTCTCTTTTTTCCTTGCCTCTGCCATAAACTCCACATCACTACATCATCCTGTACTATCATTTCCAGCTCAAATGGGTCTCCTTCTGTGATGGGACCTAACGCAAAATAGTTCTGTAATGCATCTTTTGCTCCCTCAAAGGCCTCTTGCTGTTCAGGTCCCCATTGGAAAGGGTGCTTTTTTCGTGTAACTTGATATAGTGGTCTCAATATTAATCCTAAGTGAGGGATATGTTGTCTCCAGAATCCCATCAAACCAATAAATCGTTGTGCTTCTGCCTTAGTTGAAGGAGTCTTTAGCTGCTGTACCGTATCAATCACCTTCTGTATTCTTTTTACTGGTCCTGACCAAATAGCGCCCAGGAATTTCACCTCTTGTGCCGGGCCTTGGACCTTTTTTGGGTTAATAGCCCATCCCCTCTGCTGTAAGTATTCAATTAATCTTTCCAGCGTGTCTGTGACTTGCTCTTTAGTGTCCTCAATGATCATGATGTCATCAATGTAATGTGCAAGTCGGGTGTCTCCAGCTGAGAAACTGGCTAAATCTCTGGCTATCAGCCCATGACACAATGTGGGACTATGCACGTACCCCTGGGGCAACTTCCTGAATGTGAATTGTCTGTCCTGCCAGCTTATTGCAAATTGGTCTTGACTGGCCTCATCAATATCAATTGAAAAGAAGGCGTTTGCTAGATCAATCACTGCATGCCATTCCCCCACATCTTTACTCAACTGTTCCACCAGTGTGATGATGTCTGGGACGGTGGCTGCCAAAGGTGGAGCCACTTTATTCAGTTGTTGATAGTCGACAGTCATTCGATATGTATCATCTGGTTTCTTCACGTGCCATATAGGAAAGTTAAATGGGCTCACAGCCGGCCTTAACACACCTGCATCTAGCAACCCCTGTATGGTTTCTAAAATCTCTTTATGACCTCCGGGTATGCGGTACTGTTTAATGCACACCGGCTCCTTTGGAGGAGGCACATGTAATGGACCCCACTTTGCATGCCCAACCAGAACTGTCCTAGATTTCTTTATGTGTACGCTCCTCACACCAAAAGTAAATGTTCCCCATTGCGTATCAATAGTTTTGCCTAGTAACAAATCCATGCCAATAATGTATTCTGGTACTTCAGCTATTAAAACTTCTGCCGTGAACGGGGGTCCTTTACCGATTGACAATTTAAGCTTAACAGGTTTGGCCTCTGTCTCTGCACCCCCGTAACCATTAATGATCACACCCTTCCCTGGCAGCCTCTTAGGGTTTCCATTTATCAAAGTTACTTCTGCACCTGTGTCGAGCAGTGCCATAACATGTTGTGTTTCTTTGTGTCAATAAATGATGAGAGGTACATACATGTCCCCG
Organism: Pleurodeles waltl; assembly: GCF_031143425.1. Classification (NCBI taxonomy): domain Eukaryota; kingdom Metazoa; phylum Chordata; class Amphibia; order Caudata; family Salamandridae; genus Pleurodeles; species Pleurodeles waltl. Next base: position 1,169,464,672 of record NC_090440.1, read on the forward strand.
GGGCTTACCTCTTGCACTGCTCTGATCCCCGGGGTTTGGCCTGACCTTCATAATAAGGGGTCTGGGACTTCCCAGCCATCGCTGGACAAGTCAGGATATAGAGTTGAGATAGGCACCTTCCTATTTTTCTGTGATTCTGTTTTTTCCTTCTCAGACTCTTCCATGGGTGGTGCTGAGGGCTGTTTCTCATCAACTGCCTCTTTCTCTTTCTGTCTACGCTGCAATGCTTTCCATTAATTAAGCAGAAAAGGAGTAGGCTTTCCATCTATCTCCTCTTTCTTCACTCCAGCATTCAACAAATCTATCCACATTTGTCGTCTGGCCACTTTTATTGTAGATTCTCTTCCCTTATACTCATTGTTCTGCCCCACTGCTCTTGCTGATTTTTGTCTATCAAGCCCTTCTAATTGTGCCATTAATAATACCACATCACCCACTGGTCTTCCCTGAGTGGGGCCTAGAAGGGCCAACAAGGCACCTTTCATATGCGGAGGGGCATTTCTGATTAACCGTGCCCGGATCCCTGCTGTCACGGGTTCAACATCAGGTCCTAAAAATTGCTGGGAGTATACTGCGTTCTGCATCCCCATTTCTCGCAGTTGTTCATTTGCCTCTGAAATCGTATGCCAAGGAACCCAACTCTCCTCCACATCTCTAGCAGTTGGGTACAATTGCTTCACTCCTTCCATCAACCAACCCATTAGAGAGAAAGCTAGTTGCCCCTGTGCACCTCGTAACCGTTGCCCTAACATAGCGTGTGTAGTTACTGATCCCATTTCCAAAAGTTCCGTTGGTGATAAATATGTACCGTCTGCTCCAGTGTCCCACAATCTCACCAACCATTTAAACAAGGGCTCTGTAGGCATTTGTCTAAACATACGAGTTATTTCTAACAATTCACTCTGTGTATAATCTCTTACCAAACGTGAATTCTGTATTTGCCCACCATTCACCCCCTTTGATTTATTCTGCACGAGTGGGGTACCTCCATTACACTTCCCCTTTCACCTTCAATTTCACCTGCACGTCCTTCTCTACTTTCAACTCCACCTAGTTCTGCTACACGTACTTTCACCTCATCCTCCCAATTCCAGTCATCATCATTTTCTGAAACTGTTCCATCCCAAGTATAAGGATCCCAGTTTTCTTTGCGTACCAATGCCCTCACTTGCACAGCTGAGGGTATTTTAGGCTTCTGCCTACTCTTCTGTTTTGCTACTCAAACTGCTAATGCGGTGCACCTTGCCTCCATTTGATCACCCCTATTCACTGCACTTTCGATAGTTTCTTTCATAAGTAACTGCCTTTCCTGCAAGGCTGCAACCTCATCCCGCAGTTTTCTTATTTCTGCATCTTGTGTTAATGTTTTCCTGCATACCGTACGGAGCGCAGACAGGAAAAGCCATCCCACTTGCCCTGCTGCTTTCAGCTCCAGCTTTGCCCCTTTTAGCTTCACACTCTCAACCGCATCTTCCACTAAAAGGGGTGTCACCTTCTCATCTAATGTCTCCCATAACACCGGCGCTGCCCACCGGTTCAGGAGCCCTGCCACACCAGAGAACGGGTCAGTTGCTAACCACCCGGGAATGGATCTGGCTTCTGCCCCATGCTGCCTTCCGCTCTCTGCCTCACTTTTCTTACGTCCCCAAAGAGGCATTATTGACTTATACCCCACTCCTGGTACCAAATGTCTTATCCAGGTGGCTGGTTGACACCTGTTCAGTATAAGTCAATAAGGACGCTCAATGAAGGACCAATTATGAATAAATTTAGCTTTACTATAATTTCAGGTAAATGCGGGCATTTAGCACATTAACAATAGTGAAATAAGAATGGCAATGAAAAGCATCTATTCATATATATGTACACTACAGATAGTATCTATGTATACGAATGAGCAAAGAGTTCATTGACAGAGTAAGAATAGTAAATAAAAAAAACATCTATATATATGTTTATATGTAAGTACACTACAAAGAGCATCTATGCATACATCTGAGTAAAGAGTTCATTGACAGATATAAACTTGGAATAACTGTATACCAACATGTGATACACTATAATGTTCAGGGAGCAGAATATTAACGAGTTGAATACTTCAGATAAGCTTTGATTTACTGCACACTAAAATGCACATTTCAATTACTGTGGCAGACTCACACTACGATGTTCAGTAAGGTAGGAAAAAAACTATAAACTAGCTGAATTTCTCAGATTATAAACACAGTGCAAATATAATAATCAATCATAATAATAGAGCAGAGAAACAAAAAGCCTTTCATCCCTGGGTTGAACTTAACTTAGTCCACGAATGCTGGGAAGCCCTCTACCGCCCGATTGGACCTCTCTCCCCTTCGAGCGTCACGGTCTTGGAACAGCAAAACAGGGAAGTAGCTCTGGGTCTGAAGATGACAGTTTCATAACTCCATCTGCGAGCTTCAAAATTCCCTCACCCACCTTTCAGTGTTTAAATAACCTGAAGCTTGGATTCTACCCCCTTCCAGTATTTTCTAGCTATGTTATCAGTATATGTCTCTTGGCTGCCTTGCCATTCCCAGGCCATTGTTTTCATTCCATCTTTTACTGTGGTCTCGTTCTCAAGGTTGAGACTGACTCTCCTTTACAGCCTGTTTCTCACACATGCAGATGCGAATAAGTTTATCTACGGAATGTCAAAAGAAAACAAGCTTGAAAGCGAACATTGTGAATTTCTTTCACGTTGTTCTGGCTTCGGCAGGCATCACGCTCATCTACCCTGTTCAAGCTAATTAACCCTTTGCGTTACAATGTCTTCCGCATCTTTCCCTACTACTACACTGATCAAAGGGCAATTCCAAATCATGTGGAACATGTTTCCTAGGGCTAATTTACATCTCCTGACACTGTGGTTCTTGATCATTCTTCATTTTACCTATTACTGTAGAGCTATAATATATCCGGTGACGATACCTCCATTGCATTAGTCACAGTCTCATAGAAACCGCTGTTAACCTGAGGGCCATTTTGGCTTCACCAAGTCTTCATCTTCCACATGCCCATGTCTCTCTCCAACTGTTTCCTCAGGACCTTCATGAGATCTGGTGTGTTGTTTACCAGTGTGTGGTAGAAAGTGAAAATTATTTTGTTACCCATTCGGGATTCTGTATCTGTGCTTCCAGGGAGATATACTGTGGATGGGTTTGTAAAGGGATTGAGGGATGCTTCGAACACATGGCATAGCTGTAGATAGTGGTAAAATTGTGGCTTGTGCATGATGCCCCAGGCTAGGAAGCTCTTGAGTTTGGCCGTATTTCTAGGCCAGTTCCCGGACCATAATGGTGCTTCCGCTGTTGGTACTCTGTACCACTTGATCCATATATGTGCTTGGTTGCAGCACAACTGTTTTATGTGAGTGACAGGAGGGAGGACTGTTCTGGGGTAGTGTCCATAGAGTAGATCAAGTACGCCATAACATTCAAGTTCCCGAAGCTCTACTGTTATAGTGGTATCTTCCTGATCCTTGAAGAACCAGTCATTAATTGACATGATCTGGCTAGCACAGAAATACAGTCATATATCTGATACCCCAATGTGACCCTGACAGGGGGTCAGTAGGCACTTTCAGTAAGAGATACACGGCTGGCCTCCTACCCAAGGGAACTTTCTGACTGCTGATTACAGCTTGAAGAATGCAGGTGGTATGTCATGTGGAAAGTTCGCCAATGAATACAAAGGTCAAAGGAGGGAGTTCATATATCCCATAAGTCCATGTCTCTCTGTACGTTGGTTACCAAAGGTGCTATGTTTAGGTTCCATGCCTGCTGCCTAGGATGTGCTATGTGAGTCCCCAGGTATTGAAAATGTTGGGTCACACATTGCAGTGGGCTGCTGGCCTTTATGTCATCTTGCGGATCTGTCAAGGGAATGTAGGTGGACTAGGAACCATTCACAGTTAGTCCTGAAGCATCTGCAGATGTTTGAAGCGTAGCCAGGGAAGAGAGGTTTCTGGGTCACTAATGCAGGACACAAGTTTGTCGGTATAAAGTGGCACTCTATGTACGGTGCCTCCTGGCCAGCAGAATCCACTGAGTTGCACATGGGGCCTGATCTATTCCGCTAGTGGTTGGATGACCAGGGCAAAAAAGAGAGGTAACAGGGGTCAGCCTTGTCTCATTTCTCATTCGATGTTGATGACGGGGATACTTACCTGCTTACTTTGACCCAGGCCCACAGTCTGCAGTAAAGCACCAAGATAAACCTGCAGAAGAGGGGATGGAAGTTTATGCATTCCGGGAGGTGGAACATAAACTGCATTGAAACCATGTGGAAGGCCTTCCTAAAATCCACAAGAATTAAGGCCCTACACTTAGTTGCATTGCTGGATACTGCTAGTGCATTGTTTGTTTTTGTTTTTGTTTTATTTTCTTTTATTAAATGCAAAGGCAATGCTACAGAAAAAGTGTATGGAACAAATACGTTGCAGCCGGGCAGGGCCAGAGCTGGACATGACCATCAGTTACATAACTTAGTAACAAAAAAGTGCCACGTCGTATGGAGTATCAGGGGTACACGTAGCCAGTTTGTACATTTCTTCAGCATATTATCTCACAGCACACAAAACACAAGGGTTATACTTCAAGAAACATTTGGAGATGTATTGTGTGCTGAGAGAATTTATATATCATCAGGAGTATTCCCACGTCTAATTTCCTTCCCCTAGAGTCAAAGGAGCAGTCCCTCCTTCCGCCTCCCCTGTCTCCTTGCCCAACAAATAGGTCTGATATGGCCCCCAGAAATTCGTAGGGAGATTCTGCAGGGGAATCAATTCATTATATGCATCTATTTGTGTCTTACAGTATACAATGTCTGCATGTCACTCCTTCAGGGTTCGTACTGAGCCGCCTGCCAACCTCATAGCAGTTCTAGGCTCAGCACACAGCAACCCAATCATTACCAGCCGTCTGACCTCTCTATCAACTTCCCTGCCATGACCCAGCAATGCCAGTAAGGGTGTGCAGTTCAAAACCCTTCCGGTAATAGATGCCAGTTCCACAAATATTGTTTCCCAAAACTTGTGTATATCCGGACAGCCCCATGCCACGTGTAGAAATCCAGCCTCTCCCTCGCCACATTGAAAGTCAGCCATTTCGCGCAAACCATACCTAAATGAGTGCTCTGGAGTATAATATAGTCCATTCGTGTATTTCAAATGAATCAATCTGTGTCCACTATTCAAGAATGTAGACTACATCACTGAACAACAATACTGACACTGTTTATCTGTGAGACTATGCCCAAGTCTCTCTGCCACTTCAGTTGGGACTTAATTGGTTTGGGTATTTGTGCCTCCTGCGCAAAAGCATACAACCTTGCCACTAATTTAGTCAGGTTTCCTCCTTTATTAATGCGGAAAGCGCTAGTATGTCAGGTGGCTACAAGGGTTCATCCCCCAGAATTGCAGGAAGGGAGTGTCGAGCTCTATAAAAATAATATTTAGTGATATAAGGAGGGTTGGTCCCCCTGTGCTGTTAATGTCTCCCAGTAGCACATAGTGCCGTCTTGAAAAAATACCCCATTGCTTCAATACCTAAGGTTTGGTAGGCACGCACAGCTCCCCTTTCCCGCCCCACAGTAAACCAATAATTCCAGGGTACTTTAGCATGTGGTGACTATTATACGGAGCCAGCCTGCTGCTCCATCAGACCTACCACGCATCATTTGTGACAGTCAAGGAGTTGATGGTGCCATATTTCTGCTTCAGGGGAGCAAACAAGGTACAGGGCAGCGTATGTGGATTCGAGGCGTCCCTTTCCATTTGTAAGTGCAACAAATCCCGCAGCCCATGTATCCAGGAATAAGTGAACATACACTGTGCCGCTTTATAGTACCTTTGTAAGTCCAGGGCGTTAAGTCTACGTATATCATAAGGGAGGGTCAGTATCTCCCAGCAAACTCTTGGCTGTTTGCCTGATCAAGCCAGCTTGATCAGGAGAGTACGAATAGTGTTGAACACAGTTCTGGTCAACAAAATTTTGATTTTCTGAAATAGGAACAGAAAACGAGGCAGAACTACCGTCTTCCTGATGGCTATACCACTGATTAAGGATAAAGGTAGCACAATCCAACAATCCACTGCATCAAAAAGTTTTTGTATGGCTCTCCCACAATTGTCAAGCAGGACTACTGCTGCGTCTGTATGGACTTGCATCCCCAAATACCACACCGAATCTGTTGCCCATTGTACGGGGAAGTCCAGTCCATCGGCTTCATGGCTGGAGACAATGGAAAATGTAATGGATTTTTCCCAATTGACTCGAAACACGACAACCCTCCAAAACGCACCACTTCCCGTAGTATCGACATAAGGTTGCTGCCGGGGCTGCGAACGTATGGCAAAGTATCATCTGTGTATGCTGAGATGATAAGGTTATAGCCTGGGAAGCGCAGGTCCCGGTGCCCATGATATTCACGGTGTGCACTTGCAAGGCGCTCAGCCACCAGAGCGTACAGTAGTGGCGATAGTGTCCACCCTTCCAAGTGGCTCTAGTTATCTCTATGGGAGCCGAATCCACCCCATTCACTTATATTCGAGTCATTGGCAAGGTAGAGAGCACCTTCACTAGATGCACAAACAACACCTGTCCCACTCCAATGCGCCGCAGCACGGCAAGCATAAATCCCCACTTCACAAAATCTAATGCTTTCTCCTTATCCAAAAATACAGCCTCTGCTAATACCTCAGAGCAGTCCGTTGGAGAACACCAAAGCGGGTTCTCAGGTTAAATGAGAGACTATGACTAGGAACAAATCCTGCCTGTTCTTTCTGTATTATGCCAGGCAGGAGAGCTGACAGTCTATTGGCCAATCCCTTGGCATAGAGCTAAGTATCAACATTTAATAGTGAAAGAGGCTTGTAGGATCCACATTGTGTCTGCAACTTACCCGGTTTAAGGAGTGTTATAATTATGGCCTCTCTCATAGAAGCCGAAATAATACTGACTTCAGCCATTGCCTCAAATAATGTGACCAAATGTGGGACTAGGAGAGCCTGAAAGGCTTTATAAAAGGCCATCGGCACACGGGGTCTTCACAGACTGCATGCCTTTGAGTGCATTACGGACCTCCTCTGGTTGAAGGGGTGTGATTAAGTGTTCTCTATGTTCGTTGGCCCCGAAATCTGTCAGCAACCTGTTCAGGCTCAAATAGTGTGTGCTCCCGCTCATCTTGTAGTTCCAGATTAACAATCAATTCTCTCGTGGGTCGTAGGAGGGCAGCAAGTGTGGCACTACGGCTCTCGCCCTCCCCATACAAGCGAGCTATGGCATGTGTCCCCAGGTATGAGAGTTTGGCTAGCGATGTTTCCCGAAATTCTTCAGTTTTTGCCTTCACGAAACCCAACACCCGAGTATTCGCAGTGTTCAGGCGCAATATCTTTCACTAAGAGGCTCAAGCGATTTCTCAGGAATTTAAGGACCCCAGCGTGCTTAGCAATAGTAATCCCCCTTATATACACCTTAAAGGCTTCCCATGCAGGGCTAAAATTAGGAACTGTGCCTACATTTAGGTGAAACAACTCCTCAATAGCTTCAGTCAGATCATTTCTAAACACGTATTGAGGAGGGAATATAGAGGGAACTTCCACGAAAAGGGAGCCACACTCCGGCTGCCAATGTCCGATTCAAGCAGCACAAGTTAATGGTCAGAATAGGTCAAGGGCCACGGTTCACAAGCCCCCACCCTGGACAACAGACTCCTCAATATGAACAAGAAATCTATATGTGTGTTAATGTCATGTGCTGAGCAGTAGTATGTGAAACCAACCCCGTCGGGAGTCATATGTCGCCAAACATCAAGGAAACCATCCCTCTTTGTTATTTTAAGTAAGGCCCCGCCGCCTCTGAAGGTCGTCTCAGGGGGCCCTTTGAGCGATCTATATGTGGATTTAGAACGCAATTAAAGTCACTTCCCATATTTGAGGCATTTTTCTCCACTGCTCCAAACATGTGATTACGTCGTTATAAAAGATCAGGTCGTCATAGTTAGGGCCATATATCGCTACCAATAGCACTGACAGATCATCCCTCCCTGGTTGACATACCTCCTGAAGATGTACCCCAGAACCCCTACTAGTCTACACTAACACTCCCTGCGTATGTGAAGTAAAGCCTGCTGCATGGGAAACGTCCTGAATCCTTCGATTAGTGAGAAGTGTTTACAGGTGCTAGGTACATTTCCATAATATCGTCACATCTATATGAAGCCTCTTGAGGTACGGTACTACTTTACGCACCTTCCTATGATTATATGGTCCCTTCACACTCCATGTGAAAAAACGCAATGATTTGTGGTTGGCGGGATCAGTGGTCTCGTGTGTCGTGTCAGACACCTGTCATGGCTTGCGCTGCATGTATGTCGAACGCTGCCTGTATTGCATACGAACATGTTCACAAAAGCATAAGGAGACAGCTCATAAAAAATAAAACATCAACCATACACCCTCCCACGACATGCCAATTCCCATAGAGCTTGTCATTTTCTCACACCTCCCTAACCCACCCACGTTCCCATGAGAAAACAAGAAAAGCAGTTTGTGTGGAATACACATAGGGGCAGATGTTGGCGGGCTCTGCTCCAATTCGCATCTTACTTGACAGTGGCAGTGCATGCCCCAACTGCCAACTAATTACGCAAATGAAATCTTCCAAACAAGTGTAATATATATAGAACCTCTGACTGTATCATACCGCTTTAGGAGAGCAACGTCACTAAATTGGTGATACATGTTCTTAAAGTATAGATTTAGTGGGCCCTACATTGAGGGGTGACCGCCCAGGCCCCCACAGTCACAAGTATAGGATAGTAACATTCTAAATTGTCATGAAACATGAGTATTTGGAGATGCATTACTCCCACCATCCCTGCAGTGAATCTCGGTGGAATCAGACCAGAAGGAGAGGAACTGGTCCCTGCTGCTACCCAGAGTCCTCCTCCCAGGAGGCGCAGAGTCTGGTTAGTTGCGTCGACTCCCAGCTTCCATTCCGTGTTTCAAGAACTGCTGCAGCTGTTCATGGTCGGTGAAGAACACTGCCTTTCCATCAGCCATAACTCGCAGACAGCAACAGTAGTCCAATTTGACCTCTTGCAATTGTCTCTTAGGAGGAATAAACAATCGCCTGCTTCCTGTCCTTGTGATAACGCGTCTGAACCTTGATAAGTAAACTTACAAAGAGACAAGTCTAGGCCAATGAACCTTTTGACCACGTTTGGAGACTTCCCAGAACGAGGTATCTTTTGGCATCACAATCAATAAGTCAACAGCTCTATCAATATGCACAATAACTAATCAACCAAGCTAATCAATAACATTTAGTATAGATCAATACAACGAACGCACCACGACCTTCCAGACATGAATAACCACACAAATCTAATTATGAGTTAGGATATTTATTCCCTATTAGTTACCATCTAATATCATGTTTATTAGTTTCAACTATAACAAGCACATCAAAACACTATAACTTGGCAACTTGAGCAAAACTTTATCAAAGCATAGATCATGAACACTAGAACAAAGCATGACGTTAACATGAGTCAACTTTAGCAGAGCATCATTAGTAAGTTATTCAACAAAACAAGAATCCATTCATTTGTCTATTTGCATCCAAAATTAGTGAACTCCTTAACTAACCTTGAATTAGCATCAGCATATTGGGCTTCATGCAAAACAATTTGCCAAGATGAATTTGGAAGACATCTAGCTATGGACTCTATCAAAAGAGCAGTTGGAACCTAGAAAGAAAAGGCAAACAGACAATTTCAATTTCATCAGATAGTTACCCATCTGAATGAGTCAACAAACAGCGTCAGTCTTCGCCCTCAGGACACCAGTCGATTCGCCATCAGCCAGGATAGAGTACGCAAGTCTCAGTAGGGCACAGATAAAGAAAAAGGCTCTTCCCTCATAAAGAGGAGAAGTGCATATCAGACAAGGGGGTAGGATGAGGACGGGTTAAAGTATCAGGCGGCTAAAGACAAAGGCGGTCATTACAACATTGGTGGTAAAATCCATGCAGTAGACCGCCAACACACCGCCACGGCCGCAGAATTCTGCCACAGCTGTTATGACCCACAGCTCGGAAACCGCCAAAATTCAGACACCCACACAAGTCCGCCACACCAAAGGTCAGTGATAAAATGGCGAAAACAAAACCTCCACCGTCACGCCAACAGAAATACGCCCACAGTATCGCGACACACGAATCCACGTGGCGGTCTTTCAACCGAGGTATTCCATTGGCTCTACACACCGCTGTGCTCAAAATACACACACTCTTACAAAACACAGCCACATTGGACAATTCAAAATGCACACACCTGATAAACATACACACACCACTCCCACACACCCATTACAATATAAAACACACACCCACATCACCCACAAACCCCTACAACCAGAATTACCGAGAGAAGGCCAGAGAGAGACACCACAAACAACTACCAAGCATCCACAGGCACACAATACCATCACCCACAGAACTTCCACGCACCTCACACAACACACCATTAAATATCACCCCACTTATCACTATACACACCACCCCACACATCACCCACACCACCCCATGGCACGGCAAAGACACCCCAGGTTCTCTGAGGAGGAGCTCAGGGTCATGGTGGAGGAAATCGTCCGGGTAGAGCCGCAGCTATTCGGATCACAGGTGCAGCACACCTCCATAGCTAAGAAGATGGCGCTATGGCGAAGAATTGTGGACAGGGTCAACGTAGTGGGACAGCACCCAAGAAATAGAGATGACATCAGGAAGGGGTGGAATGACCTACGGCGGAAGGAGCGTTCCGTGTCCTCAAGACACCACCTTGCGGTTCAGCGGACTGGCGGCGGACCCCCACCTCCTCCCCCACATCTAACAACATGGGAGGAGCAAGTCTTGGCGATACTGCATCCTGAGGGCCTCGCAGGAAAAGATGGAGGAATGGACTCTGGCAAGCCAAAGCTTTCCTATTACATCCCCCACCCTACCTGCATGCCATCACATACCCCCACCCTCACCCTCACCCCGTCACTCCTACTCCTCACAAATGTCCCACTATCACAACCCACCCATCACAACACCAAGCCCTGCATGCAACGACAAAGCATGGACACCCATCACCAAAGCATGGCCACTGCACATACCCATACATCCCCCTAAACCACCATCACACAAGGTCCCACACAGGAATGTAAGCACGGGGTACACGGTTACCTACCTATTGCACACCATGTCACACACAGATGTAACAAACATCCTTTTATACCCCTGCAGGACACCTACCCAACGTCACCGGACAGGAGGGTCCACACATGTCCACACCACCAACAGAAGAGGCCCACAGTGATGCCAGCAGCTCTGTCCAACTGGATCTAGATGACCAGCCCGCCCATTAGGGACCTCGGGACAGTCGGTTCCCCTCACACAGTCACAGGCCACTACAGACCTTCCCCACTCTGGAAACACCAGCACAGCACCCACCCAGCGGGCCCATACCTCTTTCCCCAGGACACGTCAATCAGCAGTGTGTCCACCACTACAGGGAACCCAGGGTAACCCACCACCCCAACAACAACAGGGACCTGGGGGCAGTGGTAGTGGGCACACGGTCCAGGGGACGGAGGCCCAGGAACACAGGGGAACTGAGAGGGCTGCTGTGCGACGGGGGGAGGACAGGCCAAGGGAACCCACTCTCCACGAGGCCCTCTCCTCCATCATGGGAGCCTACCACCATTCCCAGGAGACAATGGCAACGGTACTGGCCAAGTTTCAGGAGATCCAGCGCCTGCAGGAGGAACAGTATTTGGGCTTCAGGGAGGAACTCAGAGCCATCAATTCCACCCTGGGCACCATCATAGGGGTGCTGAAGGAAGTACTCAACACCAGGAGGGACACTGTGGCACAACAAGGGGCCCCTGACACTAGCATGAATGATGACCTGCCCACCACCTCCGCCGGCGCTAGTGGACAGGAGGCACCGCCACAGGACCACCACACCAGCACCCCACCCCCGCAGAGGGAGAACCACCCCTCAAACTGTCCCTGAGATCCAGGACAAAGACAGAGAACGATGCCCAGACCCCCACCAAGAAAGGAGACCATCCTGAATGTCATCTTTCAGTCCCACTTTGTCACCCTGTCCATCCTCAGACTGCCCCAGCTCCACTTCCTATGCCCATTTGGTCAATGCACCTGTGAGACTAATAGCCTGGACTCTGCCATGGACATTCCTCCACCATCACCCCTCACCAATTTCCAACCCCCTCCAATATTGAGCACTTAAATAAACACCCTTGAAGCACAAAACAATCTGGAGTCAGTCTGGGATTTCGAAATAGTGTATTAGCAATTACCGTGGCAAAATGCTCTTTTAATTGTAATGTCAACATACCTATGTCACACAGCTCTAGTCCATGAGGAAACAAAGCAGATGTCACACTGTGGGACACACATCTGTGAAAGTGTAAGGAAAAGTGACAACTCAGTGACCATACACTGGGTGAAAACGACAGACAGTAGAGAGGTAGTAGTGTTAAAGTACATGTAGTAGGCAGGTTTGTATTCTTACCTGTGTCTCACTGGAAATATTGCAGGATCACCGAGTTCCTGTTGTCCATGTCCTCTTCTTCTGCTTCCTCGTCTTCACTGTCCACAGGCTCCACAGCTGCAACAACACTGCCATCTGGACCATCCTCCTGCAGAAAAGGCACCTGTCGTCGCAAAGCTCAGTTGTAAAGCATACAGCAGGCCACAATGATCTGGCACACCTTCTTTGGTGAGTAGAATAGGGATCCACCAGAACCTGGCCTTCAGGTGGCCGAAGGTCCGCTCTATTATCCGCCGAGTTCGCCCATGGGCCTCATTGTAGCGTTCCTCTGCCCTTGTCCTGGGATTCCTCACTGGGGTCAGTAGCCATGACAGGTTGGGGTAACCAGAGTCACCTGCAAATGGCGAGAGACAACTGTTAGACACACACTAACCTGTAGGGATATCCCCAGACCCAGACAACCATTCCCACTGACTTGCTTCCAGGTGCTCACCTATTAGCCACACACGGTGCCTCTGGAGTTGACCCATCACATAAGGGATGCTGCTATTCCCCAGGATGTAGACGTCATGCACTGAGTCAGGGAACTTGGCTTTAACATGGGAGATGTACTGGTCTGCCAAACACACTATCTGCACATTCATGGAATGATAAGACTTTTGGTTTCTGTACACCTGTTCACTCCTGCGGGGGGGTACCAAAGCCACATGGGTCCCATCGATGGCACCTATGATGTTGGGGATATGTCCCAAGGCATAGAAGTCGCCTTTCACTGTAGGCAAATCCTCCACCTGAGGGAAAACAATGTAGCTGCGCATGTGTTTCAGCAGGGCAGACAACACTCTGGACAACACGTTGGAAAACATAGGCTGGGACTTCCCTGATGCTATGGCCACTGTTGTTTGAAATTACCCACTTGCAAGGAAATGAAGTACTGACAGCACCTGCACTTGAGGGGGGATTCCTGTGGGATGGCGGATAGCTGACATCAGGTTTGGCTCCAGCTGGGCACACAGTTCCTGGATTGTGGCACGGTCAAGCCTGTAGGTGATGATCACATGTCTTTCCTCCATTGTCGACAGGTCCACCAGCGGTCTGTACACCGGAGGATGCCGCCATCTCCGCACATATCGCAACGGACGGTGCCTATGAAGGACAACAGCGAGCACAGAGTCAACTAACTCAGAGGTACGTACCCACAGCTTACACAGAACACAAATCAAAATCCGAACTGGGGGTCTACCACAGACGGAGCACCCACTGCCGTAAGAGATGAGAGGACATTCGCCGCTGGAGCAAGAAGACGGCGGAGGCCCAGCTGGGGATGGCCTCCCATCATGGGAGGGGTGCCCGTCGCACCATGACCCCCCTGATGTTCAGGATCCTGGTGGTGGCGTACCCAGAGTTGGATGGGCCCTTGAGGGCATCACAGCAGCCACAAGGGGGTGAGTACACTCCCATTCTGCTGATTTTGAACGAAGTGGAGGTGTCTGGGTGGGGGAGGTGGGCTGTGGGTTTCCCTAGGCCAGAGCCCGTTTAGTAGGCAAGGTCCCCTTGTTCTGGCAGACCCTGTGGCACCCCACCTCACCTGTGTACAGTGCCAAGTACACCTAGTCAGGCTCCTGTGTCATCCATGTGTGCAGATGTCGTCCATAGCCTTTTAGGCCATGTCCCAGGGATTGAACAGTGGACCCCAAGTGCGCGGCGTAGTGCAGGGGGCTTCTGTGTCTGTTGTGTCCTCCAACGGTAGCGGTAATGCATGCACTCAACATGTCTTTCTTCTGTACCCCCCCCTTTTTGTGGTCTCCCTGTTCTTGTGTGCATTAGCATCATCAGGCGGAGGAGCAGTGGCACCGGAGCAGGAGGGAGCTGCATCCCACATGGCCCTGGAGGGCGAGACAACGGACTCGGACTTCACCAGTGGGACGGAGGGCGAGGGGAGCTCCACGGCGCGGACAGGAGCTGACACCAGTGACACGGACTCATCCTCTGATGGGAGCTCCCTTGTGGTGGCGGCAACATCTGTGCCCCCGCATCTCCAGATACAGCCGCCACCCACCTACCAGCACCGCCCTCCCAGCAGCCCCTCAGCCTTTGTCCCGTGCCCGCTCACCCAGGAGGGTGGGCATCACCTTCGCCCCAGGCACCTCAGGCCCTGCCCCAGTCACCCCTGCTGCACTCAGTGAGGAGGCCATTGACCTCCCTTAGGTCCCTCGCTGTTGGGCAGTCTACCATTTTGAATGCCATCCAGGGTGTAGAAAGGCAGTTGCAACAAACAAATGTATTCCTGGAGGGCATTCATTCTGGTCAGGCGGCCCTTCAGCGCGCTTTTCAGACTCTGGCCTCAGCACTGATGGCAGCCTTTGTCCCTATCTCTAGCCTCCCCCCTCCAACTTCCTCCACCCAGACCCAATCCCCTCTACCTCAGCCTATCCCAAGCACACCTTCAGACCAGCATGCACACACTTCAACACACAAGGGAAGTTCAGGCAAACATAAGCACCACACATCCCACAGGCACACACGCAAGCATCACACACATGCAGACACACCAACATCCATTGCCTCCACTGTGTCCTCCTCCTCCTCGTCTCCCTCCTCCCACCAAGTCTCGTCTACACTCACACCTGCATGCACTACATCTACAGCCACTACGTCCATCACGAGCACACCCACCACCAAACCCAGCTCACGTGCAGTCACCACCCCCACTGCCATTCACACGTCCCCTGTGTCCTCTCCCAGTCTGTCTGTGATGCCACCTCCCAAGATACACAAACGCAGGCACACACCCACCCAACAGCCATGCACTTCACGACAGCCTCCAGCGCATGCACCTTCACCCAAAGTCACCAAACGAACACCTCTGACAACCACAACCTCTTCCTCCACTCCCAAACCCCCTCCAGCTACCCGTCCCAGTGTTTCCCAAAAACGTTTCCTGTCCAACCTTGACCTCTTTCCCTCACCTCCCCCACCCCGTCCGTCTCCTAGGGCCTGACTCTACAGGTCCCAACCTAGCACCTTAGCCACAACATCTCCGGGACCAGTGGTGCCTGTAGTCACCGGAATCTGGAGTGCACTGGCCACCAGGGCAGCCAGTGTGGCACGGAGCCACAGCACGGACAGTCCCCCACCTGTGAAGCATCATAAGTTGGCCAGTGCCCGGCAGGAGAGGGGGAAGACTGCAGCCACCAAAGCCACTCCCAGGGGTACAGGTGGGAGTGTGGAGTCAGCTGCGACACCTTCCAAGGTGGGGAAGGGCCACAAGAAAGTCAGCAGGTCTGGGAAGAGCAGCACAGCGGAGAAAACCACCATCATCTCCGCTGCCCAGGAGGCCACTGCCGGCACCTGCCCTGCTGCCCAAGAGTCCACCGCCATCATCCCCACTGCCCAGGAGGCCACCGCCAGCACCTGCCCTGCTGCCCAAGAGGCCACCGCCATTAGCCACGCTGCACAGGAGGCCACCGCCATCATCCCAGCTGCCCAGGAGGCCACCGCCATCATCCCCGCTGCCCAGGAGGCCACCGCCAGCACCTGCCCCTCTGGGTGACACAGGACTGCCAGCACCAGCCCCCCTGGGCCAGAGAGGACCGCCAGCACCAGCCCCCCTGGGCCAGACAGGACCGCCAGCACCAGCCCTGCTGGGCCAGACAGGACCGCCAGCACCAGCCCCGCTGGGCCACAGAGGACCGCCAGCACCAGCCCCGCTTGGCCAGACAACCCGCCAGCACCAGCCCCGCTGGGCCAGACAGGACCGCCAGCACCAGCCCTGCTGTGCCAGGGAGGACCGCCAGCACCAGCCCCGCTGGGCCATGAAGGACCGCCAGCACCAGTCCCGCTGGACCATGAAGGACCGCCAGCAGCTGAGTCACTGCAAAGGACCCCGCCGCCACAAGCACCGCTGAACAGGGCACCTCCGCAACAAGCACCGCTGAACAGGGCACCACCGCCACATGCACCGCTGAACAGGGCACCGCCGCCACATGCACCGCTGAACAGGGCACCGCCGCAATAAGCACTGCTGCCAAGGACACCGCCGTAACAAGCACCGCTGACCCATGAGCGCCAAGGGCACTGACGCTAGAGTCCCCTCCAGAACCAGTGGAAATTTACATCCACTACCTCAGTCCTTGGCAGGATGAAGCACTCTGGGCACCAAGCCCCCTCCAGAACCAGTGGAGAAAGACATCCACTACCTGAGTCCTTGGCAGGATGTAGCACTCTGGAACCAGTGGAGAAAGACATCCACTACCTGAGTCCTTGGCAGGATGAAGCACTTTGGGCACCAAGCCCCCTCCAGAACCAGTGGAGAAAGACATCCACTACCTCAGTCCTTGGCAGGATGAAGCACTCTGGGCACCAAGCCCCCTCCAGAGCCAGTGGAGACTGTCATCCACTACCTCAGTCCTTGGCAGGATGAAGCACTCTGGGCACCAAGGGCCATATTTATACTTTTTGACGCAAAACTGCGCTAACGCAGTTTAGCGTCAAAAAATTTAGCGCCGTCTAACGCCATTCTGAAGCGCCATGCGGGCGCCGTATTTATTGAATGGCGTTAGCCGGCGCTACCAGACCGGCGCTGCCTGGTGTGCGTGGAAAAAAACCACGTACACCAGACAGCGCCGGCGTAGGGGGAAAATGGCGTATGGGCGTCTTAAAATGGGGCAAGTCAGGTTGAGGCAAAAAAATCGTCTTAACCCGACTTGCGCCATTTTTTAACGACGCCCATCCCCCATCAACATGACTCCTATCATTGTAAAGATAGGAGTCATGCCCCCTTGCCCAATGGCCATGCCCAGGGGACTTCTGTCCCCTGGGCATGGTCATTGGGCATAGTGGCATGTAGGGGGGCACAAATCAGGCCCCCCTATGCCACAAAAAAAAAAAAAAAAAACTTACCTGAACTTACCTTAATGTCCATGGGATGGGTCCCTCCGTCCTTGGGTGTCCTCCTGGGGTGGGCAAGGGTGGCAGGGGGGGTCCCTGGGGGCAGGGGAGGGCACTCTGGGCTCATTTTGAGCCCACTTGTCCCTTAACGCCATGCCTCACCCAGGCGTTAAAAAGCGGCGCAAATGCGCCGTTTTTGGCCACGCCCACTTCCGGGCGTCATTTTTGCCCGGGAGTATAAATACCACGTAAAGGCCTGGGAGTCATTTTTTAAGACGGGAACGCCTCCCTTGCATATCATTAACGCAAGGAAGGGGTTCACGCTAAAAAATGACGCACACTCCGGGCACTTTGGCGCCCGAAGCGTCTAACGCCATAGTATAAATATGGCGTTAGTTTGCGTTAGTTTAGCGTCGAATTTGCGTCGAAAAAAACGACGCAAATTCGGCGCAACCAGAGTATAAATACGGCCCCAAGCCCCCTCCAGAACCAGTGGAGACTGTCATCCACTTGAGAGACTGTGGCTTTGCACTCCCCAGGATAAAGCATTGGGCAAACCACCCACTTGTGAGACATGAGAGTCTGTGGCTTTGCACTCCCCAGGATTGAACAGTGGGCAACCCTCCCACTGTAGAGACTAGAGAGACTGTGGTTTTGCACTCCCCAGGATTGAACAGTGGGCAACCCACCCACTGTAGAGAATTGAGAGACTGTGGCTTTGCACTCCCCAGGATTGAACAGTGAGCAACCCACCCACTGTAGAGACTTGAGAGACTGTGTCTTCGCACTCCCCAGGATTGAACAGTGGGCATGTGGGCCCCTCGTGGATTTGGCGTTGTGCACTCAACCGGCTGAGGTGCCCCTCCTTTCCCTCCCCCTGAGGTGCCTGTTTTATTGCTATCTGATGCCCCTGCAGTGTTCTCTCTGTCATGGTCGGGGATCTTGTGTGGGCCTTGCCCATACCGTGTGGGCCCAGTGTTCCACAGACTTCAATGGAGGACTACCTGGACTACTATTCTTGGTGTATATTTTGTTTATAGTGTATATATGTATGTTTTTGCGTACTGGATTTTAATATATTACAATGGTTACAATCATTTTCTTTGGTCTTTGCATTCTTCCAGGGGGGTTGGGGGGTGTAACTGTAATGTATCATGCTGTATTAGTGTGTGTGTTGTAGTGGGTGAGGGTGGGGGTGGGGGTGTTGCGTGTTGCGTGTGTGTGTCCCTGTTTTTTCCCTCCCCTTTTTCCCTCTCCCCCGTGTCGTAGGTGCAGTACTCACTGTGGTCCTCGCTGCCGACGTTCGTGCTCCTGGTAGAGGAGCAAGAAGATAAGGGATGGCAGGATGTGGAGCTCTGGTTCCATGGCATCCGGATTCCTCGTGGGGTGTGTAGAGGTGAGCGTTTTCTCTTTGAAGTCCTGTTTCCACCGTGTTTTTGTCTGAGGTGAATCCGCCCCAGAAAAGGTGGCGGATTGGTAGGTTGTGAGACTGTGGGCGGTACTTTGTCCTCC
The DNA here is from genome assembly GCF_031143425.1 of Pleurodeles waltl. Taxonomy (NCBI): domain Eukaryota; kingdom Metazoa; phylum Chordata; class Amphibia; order Caudata; family Salamandridae; genus Pleurodeles; species Pleurodeles waltl. The sequence goes on from NC_090440.1 coordinate 1,169,483,656, forward strand.
GCCTGTCTGTTGGCGGTGACCGCCGTACTGTTTGTTTTCACCTAAAACAGTTCTCATGCAGTCTATTGGCTCCTGTGATTGACATCTTCATTGGGTGGAATGTCAGGTAAGAAAAGTTACACTTTACGCTCCAGTCAGTAGTTCCATTGTCTTCTCCTAGTCAAGGCGGCCTTGCACCTGTTGCGAATTACACTGTTGCATTTGGCAAGAATGTCTCCTCGAGCAAGTCGGGTTCCATGAGAAAGAATTTACAACAGCTACACACATCCCTAGCTTCTGGAAAAGTACAGCTTCATGTCCTTCAGGTAAGCAGCACATTGCACTTTAGAAAAACACAATTATTATGAGACCAGGCAGCTAGGTCCAGACCCTCGCTAACTTTCAGTTTCATTAATCATCGCATATATTGATGGCCACTCCCTGTGGGCACATTTCAAACGTGTACTTTATTCTCTATGCGAACACATTTTCTATGCAGCTTCATTACACATTACATTGCAAGCTTTTCATGTTAATATTAATTTTAAAGGTTACCTGCTGCGTGAAATTGGGAAAGAGAGATATACTGGATCCTTCATGCCTCAGTGTCTTTAGTCCGCATGCCTTTTGTAAGGGCGCGTTGCAGTCCTTGTAATTCAGAAGTCTTGCTATCACAGGTCGAGGTTTGGCTCCCAGGGGTGGTCTAGGCAGAAGCGAGCGATGTGCCTTCGCCAAAGTAAACATCTCAGAGAAGGTGTCGCATCCCAGCAGCGCAATGGGTAGACATTCTATGTAGAGCTCCATGTTGTCCACATTTGTTGACTCTATAGTCCCCACCACTCATAGATTGTTCTTGAGTGAGCGGGTCTCCAAGTCCTTTGCCTTTGCTTGCAGAGCTAGGATTAATTTTTCTGCTTTCTTTTGCGCTGCTTTGAGTGCCACTTGTTCATCTTCGGCTTCCGCTATACAGTGTTCAGTGGCCTCGATGTGCTCAGCTTGTTTATCAAGTTGCTCTGACATCCTGTCCATGTGGAAAGACAATGCATCTATTTTGCCACTGATTTTAGTCTGACTCCTTTGTATCTCTGACAGAATCTGTTTCAGATTGGGCTCCCCATCAGGTTCTTGTTCACCTGATGTGGGTTGCATGTCATCCATGGCTCTATCACAGGCCCTGGGGGTCTTACATTGGCCAAATTGAAATTTTGTCTGAGATTGGTCTGTATTGCCCATTTTTTCCAGACCCAAAAGTGTTTCAAAGGGAGCTGTGTCACCCCCAGTTCCACCACAGTATTGTTCACCAGTCAGGAGGAGGCCAACAAGACCCCGAACAGTAAATACATAAGAATCCCCCGCCGACACTGCCAAGTGGGAGGGGGGACCTGGTAACGTTGATCAAAGGCACTGCTCAGCACAGTAAAGGACTGATATGAGCTGTAGCCCGGCAAGTGGCCCTCCAACCTGCAGTGGATGAGTCCCCACTTGGCATTGCAGCTCTTAATTCACAACTTGTGTTTTTATACCAGTGGCCTCTCCACACTTCAAAATTCCCTCGCCACACTGGTGACAAATCTTTGCGCTCCAAAGTAGCGCCAACTTAGCTCAGGTTGCACTAATCAATTAGATGCACTGGGCCTCGCCCCTCTCCACTCGCGCAGTGCAGGTTCCCCTTGACAGCCAGGATCAGCCAAAAGTATGGTTCAGTAATAGAAGCAGTGTTCACTGAGGAGGGAGGCTGCGCACCCCAGTCTGGGCTGTCAGTGCAGCGTATGGGTTAAACTCCCACCCCAACAGGGATGCCGTCTTCATGTGAGCCAGGGGGGGAGGCCTGGGTACCAGCTGCAGCATACTCCCCCCACCATCAGCACTACCCCTTCACCTCCGGGTCAGCAAAGCTCCTCCAGGAGGATCCCTTCCTTCCCACAGGGATCCAGATGTCGCTCCGGAGCTCTCCGCCCAGACGTAGTAGGACGAAGAGGGCCTCCGGTCACATCAGCCTCTCTCCTCAAACCACCCACAACTCTCCAGTTGGTGCCGGCATGCTCTCCCTCAGTACCCAATCATAGCTCAAGCTGGGACACCAGGGCCGCACCCCTCCCCCTCGCCGAACTCCTCTTCGGCTGCTTGGGGATTTGGGCTTGTAGTAGACAACAAACCTTGAGGATCGGATGACACACCATTGTCACGGCTCACTACTGCTTCCAACAGAGGTCAGAAGTCTGGTGTAAGTAATCACAAACCTGTTTGGTGTATATTAGCTATCAGGGCATGAGGATTATGCAGGAGTGTTGGGTGGCTGCTGGAGCGCGATCAAAGTGCAGCCATATTGCAACCCAAAAAGCTCTGCTGCCCAGCTAGTGAATTGTTTAGGTGCCCAAGGGAGTGGCTAGTGTTGCTCCCAGGCATAATGCCATCTGGTATAGATGTTTTAAGGTTCCTCACCAGCCTATTTGCAACCACAATCATCAGAATTTTAGTCTCTAAATTGAGTGTGGAAATAAGATTGTGGCCCCTGGTAGATCATCTGGGAGTTCTCCAGTTCTGAGGGTTTCATTACACATGTTGAGTAAGGGCAGGGCCAGCTGCGAAGCACGTTTCTTGTACATTTTCAACTGGAAAACCATTGGGGCTGTTTTTTTTTCCAGTTGGTAATGACTTTACAGCCGCTAGAATTTCTTTAGCTTTGAGTGGCTCCTATAAGTCAAGATGATTGGGTTTTCAAGTTCGCCCATGGGCATGGGTTGCTCTGCGTAGAGGTGGGCATAGTAGGTTACAGAATCCCGAACTTTATAATGGGAGGCTGTAATCATCTGAGACCAGCCAATGGTCCTGTTCCCTATTTGCTAGCCAGTGTAGTAGCATCCCCGCCTTGTCTCCCAACTCCTACAGTTTATCTTGTGTCATTTTGTGCACTAGGGATGCAGAGTCCAGCAACCTCTGTCGAGGTGCCAACCTCTGCATCTCAGTTCTATGCATTTGGTGGTCATCTAAAGTTTTGGACTGATCCCTCTTTGCCCTGTCTGTGGCTTGTTCTAGGTCTATAATTTCTCTGTGTTTCCACTCCTCTGTTGCAGTCTGGTAGGACATTATCTGCCCCTGTGGTACCACCTTTAAGGTCTCCCAAAGTACGGGAGGGGAGACGACTGTATCTTTAATTGTGTTGAAATAGTCAGTAATTTGTTGAAGCAGCCTCAAAAAAGGAATCTAGAAGTCACCAGAAAACCAGGTGACAGTGTTCAGCCTACTGTTAAACAGCCTAAGTGAGGGGGTTATCGGGCATGACTGGTGAGGGCACATGGGAGCTTCCAGGAACTGGCCAGTGCGGTCAATGAGCCTTGCATTTCCCTTATGGGGGTTTTCCTCAATGTAGAGGTGTCAGATGGGTGATCAAATGGTGCAACTCCTGGTGTGAACTAAACTTTAAGAGAATTTAACTAAAAAAAACACCACCCTCCAAACATTTCTGAACGTGAATCATCCGTTGCCCATTCCCAACCATATGAACAATTGTTAGGGTGTGTGGCCCTGCCATTTCTCCAAGTAGACTTGAGTATTTATACTTCCGGATGTCTGCACAGCAGCCCCAGCTAAATTTGTGTACATGTAGTTCACGTGCAGGGTTCTATGATGCAATGTGTTCTTCATGTCTTCGTCTGAGCCTACACCCAGCCCAGCATTGACTTCCAGCAAATGAATAAACACTAAAGGATATATTAAAGACTGAATTAGTGCTAGGGGAGATGTGCTAAACATGTGATTATCCAATTGTATCCTGTTGCTGGGGTGTACCTGCACATGAGTGGGGAGCCTCTCAAGATACTTTACACAGCTGTCAGGGCTGGGTGAAGAGCCATCGTAGATCGCAACTGCTGGGGACTAGATGTCCCAGAATTTCCTCCTGGCCCTACACCTGCACTAGATTAGTGCTGTTCAGGACATACAGAGCCTGGAAGACATGCTAAACAACTCTGTGGTTATCCGGTTGCATCTTGTGACTAGGGCACTGTGCAGAGTCGCCACTATATCTGGATACCTGCACATAGAGGGGGAGCCCATAGAGACATTCTACACAGCTATCAGAACTGGGTGAAGAGCCATCGTGGATTGTGACCACCGGGGTCTACATGCCCCAGAATTGCCTCCTTGTTCTACACCTGCATTGGATTAGTGCCATTTAAGATCTACAGAGCCCCGCTAGTCTGAGAGATGTGCTAAACAACTCTGTGATTATCCGGTTGTATCCTGCTGCTGGGGTACTGTGGGTGTCCTCTACCACTTTTTCTGGATACTGGCACATTGAGAGGGAGCCCCTCGAGCCATTGTACACAGCTGTCAGGACTGGGTGAAGGGCCATCATGAATCGCGACCGCTGGGGACTACATGTCCCAGAATTTCCTCCTGGTCCTGCACCTGCATTGGATTAGTGCTATTTAAGACCTACAGAGCCCCGCTGCGTGGGACGTGCAAAACTGAGGAGGAGATATATGACAAATATAGACTGAGCAGTGCTGTTATCTTAGAGATTATTGAACTGCTGAAACCTCAGCTTGAACGACAGACAATGCGCGGCAGCGCCATCCCCACACATGTGCAAGTGCTATGCTCACTGCACCTCTTGGCCTCGGGTAGCTATCAGGGGGTGATTGCAGTGGTAGGTGGGGTATCCCAAAGTGCACACTCACAATTCTTCAGATGTTTCCTAGATGCCATGCTCACACACATGTCCAGATATATATACCTACCCAGAAATGAGGCAGAAATTAACAGCACCAAGTTGGACTTCTACAGAATTGCCAACTTCCCCCATGTAATAGGGTGTGTGGAGGGGACACATATACAAATTTGCCCACCTGCAAATCTGGAATATGTGTTCTGCAATAGGAAATGTACCCACTCACTGAACATCCAGGTGGTATGTGACGCCCGTAATGTCATTACTGACATTGTAGCTAAATATCCAGGGAGTACACATGACTCATACATATTCAGGCACAGTGGGATACACCAACGCCTAGCACATGGGGAGTTTGGAGAAGGATATTTATTAGGTATTGGTGACTACACTCTGAAGCCTTACATACATGTCACTGTGTAACCCTGTGATGCCCTGATAAATTTGCCTCTTTTGTCAAACAGGTGACAGTGCATAGGCCCTAAGACCATGGATACTCACCCCATACCTAACACCTGGCAATCAGAATGAGAGGCGATACAACATTGCACATCAGCGAACCAGAACTGTAGTCGAGAGGACCTTTGGCTTGTTAAAGTCAAGATTCCGATGCCTCCACAAAAGTGGAGGAGCACTCCAGTATGCCAGGGAAACAGCATGCAAGATAGTTGCCACCTGTGCCATTCTACACAACATTGCCACCAGACGTGGGCTACATCTCACCCCTGAAGACACAGACACCGAGGATGAGGAGCAAGAGCTACCACACCGACAGCCGGGGGATAGAAGCATCACAAATGAGGGCAGACAGAGACGGAACCACATTGCAACCCAATACTTTGGAAGGTACGTGGCAACCGTGACCACACTCACTAATGTCAGACACACATAGCCCAGTTGTGCAGTCAAACGAACCAAACCTTTTTATTGCAAAAGTATTATGTTGATATAAATGTGCAGTATGCAACAGTCTGGTACTGAAACAGTAAAATCAGACACATTATTTTTATGTGCCTCTGTACCAGTAAATGTCAGTGGCTCACAGCGTCCTAAGACTGCAGCCACCATGGCTCACTCCAGCTTGGTCCCCTGAGCCCTGCCGTGCACTGCTACTCTGCTGCACATGCGCATCAGTGGCAGACACACTACTGACTGTTGAGCCCTCCTCACTGTCCTGCGGTGTATCCCCTGTGCCCCTTGCAGCCTGTCTGGTCTCCAGGATATCAACCACATGGCTGGTGCGGCAAAGTCCCCGTGCCACATCTCCAGCAAAATGACCCAGTTCTATTTGCAGGCTGACAGTGCGCCTTGACAGGCAGGTTGTGTTCGTTGCCAGGTGCCCTATGGATGCAACAAGTCTGTCTAAACGGGCTGCAGTGTTGCGCTCCCTGCGCCGTGCCTGTGCCCTGTCAGCCACCAGTTCCCTGATCAAAAAGTCAATGGATTGTGTCAGGTTCCCCAGATGCGTGTTCATTGTTGTGAACTGATTGTCCACATTAGCCAGCCCATGGGTCACAGTGGTCTGCAGTCTTGTGAGGTTCCGGTTCATTAACCTCAACTGTCTATTTTGCAGGTGCTGACCCTGTAATAAGGATGCCTCAAGTCCTGCAAACTCGACATCTGGGACATCCTCACTGTGCACAGACTGCAATCTGTGGTGGCGTCTACGCACTGCGCCTGATGATGGCTGTATGTACCTTTCCGTAGGCATTGGCCCTGGTGTTACTACTGCTGCCTCCATATCCAGCGCAGGATCGTCCATGGACTCCGGTGCCAATTCCCTGGGTGGTGTTGTCCTGCACTCCCCTGCAGTGTCAGTGGCAGCCTCCTCCTGTGGGTCTGTGCCATTTTCCTCTCCCTGCAAGTTGGCGCTGATGGGGGGGTTTTGTGGGAGACCAGTGGAACATAGGGGATACACTGTCAGTCTCACACATATTTCTTTTGCCTCAAAATAAACATTTGCCTATATTTGGACTACTGTACTGCATTGCCCATAATGCACTATTCTAGAGGTTGCTAGACTGGAATGGAGCTGGTCTGGAGGTGCCTGCTGCTGTGTACTGGGATTGTGTGTATAGTGCATTTGTGGGTGTAAAAGCATATATTTTGGTACTTGCTTTTTGAGGTTCCAGGTGCTGAACTGTCCACATCTCCAATGTCCAGCACAGCTTCCGGCCCCAGTGTAGTCTCCACCATGGTTTCAATTGCTGTAGGGGGTGGAACAGTGGATGGGCCTCCTCCAGTGCCCTGCATCTCCCTCATGCGCTCCACAACCCTCTCCTTGGTCCTGGAGTGAAGGTCATACCACCTTTTCCTTATTTCATCCAGAGTGCGGTGGCTTACCCCAATGGCATTGATATTGTCCTGAATGTCTTGCCATATCTTTTTGTTTTGGGTGTCACAGACACTCATTGCTGCCTTGCCAAATAGTTGTTCATGGTGCAGGCAGCACTCCTCAGTTAGCACCTCCAACTCCTTGTCAGAGAACTTGATTTTTCTTTTCCTGCCAGCACTGGGTGTCTCCTTCTCCATTGTTGATGCAGCTCCTCTCACCTGGGTGTGGCTCTGCAGTTTGGGCTGGGTGGGCTCCTTCCTCCTCCCAGTTCCATTTGGTTACTTCCTGGTTCTGATGTCATCACAGAGAACCAGGAAGTGGGTATTTCAGTTGTTTTGTTGAACCTGCAGGCAATTTGCGTGTCAGTCGCAATTTGCGACACTGGACCACACCCTTCGCGCAATTTACGACCTCGCTAAAAACGGAGGTCGCAAAATGTGGTGCGACACCTCTGTGACTCGCAATTTGGAATGGCGAGTCTTTCTGGCATTTGGTTTTGCGAGTCGGAAATAGCAATTCACATGGAGTCGCTATTTCCGACTCGCAATTTTTTTCCTACCTACATCTGGCCCTAAATGTGGGAGAAGCGCCTGAGCAAAGCCCGTGCTCGTTCAGCACCCATCAGCAACACAAGGAGACAGCGCACGAAACCCCTCTTTGGCCTTCACTTCAGGCTCATATGGATTATGACCATCGTCTCGGATTTTGAGTGTGGCATGTTTTTTCCATCTCTCCATTTTTATCTCATATTGACTGAGACTGTTAAAAGAGAGGAATCCACAATGCTTCAGGGTTAAAAGTATACAGAAGCTGACTGACTGCATTTTGTACTTTGTGGACAGGGGTTAACATCACTGGCATAAGGTCCACATGCTCTTAATGTGCACCTAATTTTTTTTTTAACATTGCCCATTTGGTGCTCCCAGTCAAGAAGTAAGCTTTCCACAGCGCCTTGTCAAGTATGTTAGCTTCAAAAACCCATGGGTAGCAGGCCCTTGGTATATAGGTCTGAACCAGGTGCTTACATCTATCCCTTCTTGTCTGTTGAAAACTCAGTCAGATTGGGAACCTGTCAGCTATGAAGGGCTTGCATTTGAATCTACTAATTGATGATAACAAGTATACATGTCTAATTCTGGTTACATCAGTGCCTTATTTCTTCGATAATACTAGAGGGTCTGGACATATACATATTTGTAAATATTATCCTCTGATGCAGTATAATCCACTAAAACATAGCTTTTGAACAATCTGCTCGAAGTCCCATTTTCAGCTATTATGGTTAAACGCAAGGCCAATGATAAAATCTCTGACCTGGGTAAATCAAGGAACTTCAAGGACACTCTGACATTGATGTTTTAATTGAGGAGGTGGAAGGGTTGCTGGGCCCAAAAGTTAAGGTGATAAAACAGGGAAGGGCAAAAGAAGTGATATTTCATCCTTTTTTAATAAATCTAAGAGTACCTGTACAGGTCCACAACATCCTAGCACCTCACCGTAACTCCCCCCAGGCCCCACCTAACACTAACGCTGCAATAATCTCTCCCAGGGCATTACCTGTGACCATGGTTAGCAAGGAGCACACAATAGCAGTTGAATGTACCAACAGGTTTGAAGTGTTAGGGCCATTAGATGAGCAAATCACAAAGAACCCGTTCCAACAGTAACTCATCCTATGACATCTACTGTGGGCATTGACTGACTGTCCCCAGAACCGTATAGGGCCATATTTATACTTTTTTAGCGCCGCATTTGCGCCGCTTTTTGACGCAAAAACGGCTTAAACTTGCAAAATACAATTGGATTTTGCAAGTTTGCGCCGTTTTTGCGTCAAAAGCGGCGCTAAAAAAGTGTAAATATGGGCCTATGTCTCTACTGAGCCAGTGGTGCAAGAGATCTAACCTATTCTGATTGCACCAGAGGAGTCGATTTTTAGTGCGGGTTGTACACAGGTGGATGACTCAAGGGTAGCCTCCAGCGAATCCGACACCTACAGTATCGTCAATGAGGCAACTGTCCATTGTTCCAACATAGGTCTTGGAGGTAAACCGGGGAGAAAACACTAGTCTGAAAAGCCTGTCCTTGAACATTGCTGGGATTATATCGAAGCTGAGGGACCCAGAATGGGCCACATTCATCAATAAGTTTCACATCATTCTACTTCAAGAAACTTGGGTGACTGACCAGGTTTTAGATTTGGGTACATCACTTTTCATTTAAATGCTGAACCTTCCCACACATGGAGTGCGCCTGGTGGGCTCCTGATATGGCTAAGAATGAATTTGTTTCCTGTAACTAAGAGAATTCCGGTTGATTGCAGAGATATATTGGGCATAGTAATTAAGACTAGCTCTAAAATAAGAGCAAGACTTATTGCCGTTTTTAACATCTATCTTAGCTCAGGACCCCCTAATGTACACTCAAGTTCAGTGGATTGTTTAATGGCAACTATAGAGGAGCTACACACTAGCTACCCAAAAATGATTGCAGGTGACTGCAATACCAATGGTCTACTAGGCACAATGACTCTGATCCAGACATAATCACTGTGCAACCAGAGGAGATCATCTTATGCTCCCAACGTCCCGTGCACCAGGACTCCCAAGGTCTCCTCCCAATTTGGTAATGTGCCCGAGGCCCATGGGCTAAGGGTGGTGAATGGGTCTTTCCCCTCTGATTCTCTGCCACATCAAACTTTCAACAGAGATTCTTGCCTAAGCCAAATCGATTATATCTTTCTAGACAGTTTATTGTGGCCATGTATACTCTATATGAAGGTAGTTGCAAGACAAGATAGTGACCATGATGCACTAAGGGACAGATTTAAAGAAAAGTGGTGCAGCACGGTGTTGCACCAAAATTGGTATCGCTGCGCTGCGTCACTTTAGAAACGAAAGGATGCACCGTATTTAAGGGAATACGGCGCACCTCTGCGTATTCCCCCTGCACTGGTGCTAAATTTAGCTGACAGCGCCAACGCAGGCAACCTTGCACCATTGTGCAAGGATGTCTGTGTTGAGGGGTGTGATTGTTTATGTGCAGGAAGGTCTTCCTTCTTGCACATAAACAATCACTAATGGCACTTTGGCACTTCTATGCGTGCTGCAGAATGCAGCACACACAGAAGTGCCAAAGTGTAATTTTCAAATGATTGTTTATGTGCAAGAAGGGGCAGGCACCTTCCCACACATAAACAATCATTTCTGGCATTTTGCTTTTTCTATGCGTGTGGAGAATAAAAGTATTCCTCCTTGTTGCGCCCTGCTAACACCACCCCCGGGGGTAGCGTTAGATTTTGGAGCTGCCTTAGGTTTACGAAATTTCATAAATCTGAGGCAGTGTCAAAATGCAATGGGTGTTGCTGTGGCATGCCCACAGCAACACCCATTGCACGCCCTTTCCACACACAGTGCTGCGTGGGAAGGGGTCGTATTTACAAGGTGGCGTTAAGCCACAAAAGGTGGCTTAACGCCACCTTGTAAATACGACGCAGTGCTTAGCGCCACAGGAGCGTCACAAAAAGTGATGCTCCTGTGGCGCTAGGGGCATATAAATTCAGCCCTAAATGTCCCTTTCCAACTTGAGCCGTTTGCAAACAGCAACGTTTTTGTAACATTTCTTTGACCTCAATTGAGGTCAGTAGTAACCAAAGTAACATAAAATGGCCTACCCTTCCTGCCGATATCCAAATTCAAACACAAATATATAATTTATTCACAGACAAAGTGGCATTATTGGTAGATGGGGAAAAGCCATAGTAAAGTTTGTGGGAATTTGCTGTGAACTCATGGCATCCCTACAAATTCTATACACAAAAAAGGGACGGAGGAGACACTATGGCCCTGATTTATACTTTTTGGTGCAAAACTGCAATAACACAGTTTTGCACCAAAAAGTTTAGCACCGGCTTGCACCAATTCTGTGCACCAGCCGGGTCCATATTTATGGAATGGTGCAAGCCGGTGCAAAGGGTGGGCTAGCGTAAAAAATAATGATGTTAGTAAGGTGGGGCTGGCGGTATGGAATAAGGGAGTTTTGCACCAAAAAATAACATTAGACAGGTTAGAGTAAAAAAAAATACTCTAACCTGCCTAGAGTCATTTTATGGCTCAAAACCATCCATACCACATGACTCCTGTCTTAGAAAAGACAGGAGTCATGCCCACCACCCCAATGGCCAGCACAGGGGACCAGGGTGCCCTGGGCACATCCATTTCACCCAGTGCCATGTAGGGGGGCACTTAAAAAAAAATACTTACCTGGACTTACCTTTACTTACCTGGGATGGGGTCCCGCCTTCCTCCGCTGTCCCTCTGCTGTGGTTGGAGGTGTCCTTGGGGCCTGGAGAGGGCACCTGTGGGCTTATTCCATGGCGTTCCACCATGGAAATAGGCCCACAGGTCACCTAAAGCCTGCCCTGACCAATGCGTTAAAAATGGTGCAAAGCAAGCCTTGCACCCTTTTTTGACCCCTTCCTCCCTCCCGTGCATGATTTTAGCACGGGGATAAATATGTCACTAAGGCCATAGAGTCATTTTTTGCACGGTAATGCCTACTTTGCATCTCATTGACGCAAAGTAGATTTCCACACCCCTATGTGTGTGTGTGTGTGTGTGTACATATAGATATATAGATATATATATATATATATATATATATATATATATATATATATATATATAATATACACAGTAATAATTAGGAATTAGCATAGGAACCAACAAGCATTGGCAAGAAACTATAGAAAATAGTTAGGGCACGGGGAGGGCCAAACCATATACTAAAATAGTGGAATGCGACGTGAAGTCACCAACTCAAAGATATGGAGTCATTCGAGGGGAGCTGGGAGAACATGGGACCCCATGAGGTGAGTACCTAAGTGACCCCCAGCGACCAAGAGAGCAGAGGTAAGTACCTGGTCTTCCCAAGGACTAGCACAAGGACTTAGAAAATGAACTTTGCAAGGACAGGACCAGACCAGAAGAACCCAAAGGTGGATTCTGGAAGAAGGGATCTGTTAAAGAAGGGGGCGGAGTCCAGACCACGTTGAAGTGTCCAGACAGGGCAGGAGCCACTACCCACCCTTTTGTGGATGAAGATCCGGGTCGATGTGAGAGGTAGAAGATCAGCTGTGGGGCCCAGTAGCTGCAGGGAAGTCCTTAGAGCCGTAAACATGATGTCCCACATCAGTCGCTGGGTTGCAGTTGGTCAGTGGTCCTGAGGACCACCAACAAACCTTGGCAAATGCAAGTTGGGCACAAGTATAGTTGCAAGGCTGAAGAGGACCAGCAAGGTCCAGGGGACTTGACCCTTGGAGAGGAGTCCAGGCTGATCCTTAGCAGTTGGGAGAGCTAGCAGAAGCAGTTGCAGCCCCCACAGGCAACCCACTGGCAGCAAGCACAGTAAGTTGCAGTGAGGTGCAATCAGCACACTTGGAGAGGACTCCCACATCGCTGGAGCAGCAGAGAGGAGACTGTCCACGGAAGAATGAAGTGCTGGAGGATGTGGCATCTTGAAGCCTGAAGATCCCTTGGAGCAGGGGACAAAAAGTCTTTTCTGCTGCAAGAGACAAGGTGCACAGGGGTACTGACCTGTAAGGAGAGGAAAGGACTCACTCTCTCCCAAAATGGACAGAGGGCAGAGAAGACCAAGTGAACCACTCCGGACTACCCCCTGTGTTGTAGGATCCATGCAGTTCCAGAGGAGGACAGATCCATGCAGCCGGACTTTGTTGCTGTAGGTGCCTGCAGATGCACGGGAGTGACTGCTTCACTCCAAGGGAGATTCCTTCTTGCTTCTTGGTGCAGCTGAAGTTTTGCTGACCCCAGAGGATGCACAGCCATGGAAATGTTGCAGTTGCTTGAAGGAGCTGGGGAAGCAATGTTGGAAGGTGATGTCGTCTCAGGTGTTGCAGTGTTGTTGGTTCCTGAAGTGTCCAGTTGCAGTTCCGGTGGCCAGGAGCAGAAGATGTTGATGCAGAGGAGTCCTGGTGTAGTCTTGCACCCCAAATCTGGGGACTCACCTGCAAGGAAGCCCCTAAATAGCCCTAAGAGGGGGTTTGGTTACTTTGCACTATGACCATCTATCAGAGGGGGTCACTCACGACACCTGCCTGACCTGGCCACTCAGATGCTCCAGGGGCCTCTGCACAGCTTGTTTTCAAGATGGCAGAATCAAGTGGCTACCTGGCGGAGCTCTGGGCCAGGACACAGGAAAAATGGCTTCCCTGCACTCATGAAGTCTGCAGGGGTGCCCTCACACACAGAAACCTGTAACCTGTCCTTTGGGCTGAAAGTGCCTGCCATGGGGTGACTTACAGTTACCTGGTGTAGTGACCTGTGGTGAAAGGGTGCATGCACCTATTCACACAGGCTGCAATGGCAGGCCTGCAGACACATTTTGCATGGGCTCCTATGGATGGCATAATACATGCTGCAACCCATGGGGGCCCTGTGGTGTTCCAATGCCTTAGGTACCTAAGTACCATATACTAGGGACTTATAAGGGGACAACAGTATGCCAATTGTGGAGTGCACAAAGGTCCACGGTAACCACATTTGGAGGGAGAGAGTACAATCACTGAGACTGTATAAACCTTTCATTATTCATACATTTCCAATATAGTAAAATAAGTTTATCATAATTAGAGTGTGATGGCTCAGTGATGACTGCTATGTTTAAACTCACTGAAATACTTCCATCTTATCTATAAGGTATCTCATCTATAAGGTATCTCATCTATAAGGATTCCTCTTGGGATACTTCTCTTCCACTGGTATTTCTGGGCACCTAGAGCGAAACTACTTTTCAGTAGCCTTTCTTTCTGGTTTTTTTTTCATTGTCTCTTTGTTGAATTTCATACATCACATAGCATACATTATAATTGCTGGCACAGAACCATGTGTTACAAATTCAACAATTGAGTGTCCATAGATCAACATAGCAATTACTCGAATACCAAAAATCCTAAAAATAAAACAGTAAAACAATTGGTCCAAGTCAGTAGCC